>NC_079559.1:11442500-12642500 GCF_015846415.1 Triplophysa dalaica
ACCCAGTCCGAGCATGGCACATGTCAAATAACAAGCCGCAGGCCGAAAGATTAGATTTTAATTTTGTTATTTTCTGACAGCAGGTCGAGGAGAAATGCATACGAAGTATATGAGTGGATTCACTGTTGCCATAAAATTTCACCATGCACCATTTCATACATTAAGCACAATCTCTATTTTGTTCCAGTTGAGTTATATAGCTGGCATAATATCAGGAACGCATCACCAACCTCCTCTTTCATTACTTGTCTCACACACACACATGCACGCACACAAGCACACACACTATTAGTTAGTACATGTACTAACCTGGAATTTTTACATTCTCAAATAACTATCATCCAGTTTGTTTAAAATACAGTTTACATCATGAGGGCGCAAGGTGGTTAAGACTTATCTATACATTTTGTACCCACAATGTATAGAAACATGTGCACACACATATAAACAAACATACACATATAACTGAGTAAACAGTTTTGAAAATCTACTGTTTTCATAAAGACCACTTAATGTAATTAATTAATTAATTGGTCAGAAAGCACTGGTGGATTTAGTTCACAATGCAAAAAGGCTTAGTAGGGTGAAGCCACACTCACAGTGTTTGGTACAAACTGCAAATACCTCCCGTAGTTTTAGAATTCTGTAATGTATGGCAAATACACGTCTAAATCAACAGCAAAAAAATATATATGTAAGAAAAGCTTTGGCATCGACATCTTTCTAAATCAATTGATTTGGATGACAAGACCCGTCACATAATATTTGCCTTTTATATCCATTAATACACATTAATAGTATTATTTGGGGCTATTTAATAACCAAAAATAACAGTGTAAACCCTGCATCTCAGACGTGTCATCTCCTCATGCTAAATTGTGACTTTGTTACACCATAAAGGTAACCAGCAGTTAAGTAGCAGTCAATAGAGAATCCTTCAGTATGTCATCTTGTTGTGACAGGTGTAACAGAAAGGACTGACCACCAGAGTGGGCTGACAAGCACAAATCCAATGCAGTAAAACTGAATGTAGTAATCTCTCTTGCTCAAATTAGCATTTCCTCTGTTTTAGGACCCCGATAAAATAGTTATAGGTCTACAAAGTAGTTATAGGTCTACGTGTAAGTGTTTCAGTAAATAATAGTGATGAATGTCACGTTATTAACGTAACTTAATTTCTAGTGTGTCTGTTTTTGGACTCTTAGTCAGGCTTTTCAACACACCACTGGTGGAAAGTTGTCATTGCTTGTCACTGTGAAACCGGTTCGTTTTAGTGCCGTCTTCAACAAAACAAAGCATACTCAAGCTAAATTAGCAGCAGCTAGGATGAAAAGTCAAACAGACAAATAAAGGATTAATAACCAAACAAAATACTGTACACTTTACACATTTTGTACTGTACATCTAATACTGTAGCTATATCAACAGCGATCCAAAGATCCCACGGACTGCTATAGAGCTCAAAGATAAGGACCACAGGAGATCTCCACAAATCTCTATAAGTAAAGGACTGTTCTAAAGTGCTTCCGATGTGTGTTCGCTTTTTCAAATGTAGTCTGCTCATGCATGAACAACCACAGAAAATGTTTCTCGCACAGTGTCTTAAGGCAAACCTTTCATGATCCACAGTGGCCCTATGTCTGTCACATAGTCCGTGAAGACAGAAAACACAGGGATAGCTTCCATCGAGAAACAAGCTCAGTAATGCATCAATCCAGAAGCCACTGGATACAAGATCCAGATAATACTGTAGGAGGGGTTATTAAAGTGACTCTTGCTCATCTCCAAACTCCAAACGCTGCTCGGTTATATGAACGTGCTTTCAGAAAAAGCCCTTGGGTATTTTAAACCCTTTTTGCTTCATGCGTGGTAGAGTTAGGCTAGCAGAGCTCTTTGATCTGCAGGTTTTGGGAACGCCGCGTTTCCTCAGCACAAAGTCATAGTTGGCAGTTGAGTTCATGGCGTAGAAAACGTTTCCGTTATCAGGGATTTTGAGTTCTGTGGGGTGAAATAAAAAAAAATGGAGGTGATGATCTTTAAGTCCATGTTAGTTTTTAGGTCATCTATATGCAAGAAAGCATTTTATTACCTTTCAGCTTTGAGACTCTTTGTAATAGTTCATAGTCTTCCGATTTCTCACTGTCCAGGTTGTGCTTGGCCATGGCTTTCCTAATGACACCTGGTGTTTTATCTTGGCTTGTCACCTGAAATACATGATCATTTATATTTACTATAAAAAAATTAACCTTAAATCACATATGCACATTGCATTTCATCTCGAACAATCTATAATTTTCGTTTTAGCAGTGTCATATGACCCCTTCAAAACTATACATCAAGTACTCAATGCACTCTCATATCCCATAATGCACTCCTCACTCACCAGGATGCTTTTGTACATGTTTCCGTTGTCATCGTCAAGACTAACTCTGATGATGCAGCAGTCGTTCGTCTGCTGGTTGTACAGTGGTAGCGAGAGAGACGAGTAGTCAGAAACACCCGAGACGGAGCGTTTGTGAAAGTGGAACGGCTGCCCAGCGGAGGTGGAGACACAGGATGAGGAAGAGGAGGCGGAGCTGGTGGAACTAGACTCTAGTCCCAAACACGTTCCTGACGCCTCCAAAGATGAAGTGGTGGGTGATTCCCAGAGCTTGAAAATCAATCAAAAGTTCAGAAAGATGTGAGTTTAAAGGCTACTAGTAGATAGTTAACCCTAAAATGAAAATTATGCCGTAATTGATTCATCCTCGTGTCATTCCATATCTGTATGACTTTCTTTCTTTTGCAGAACACAAAAGAAGATATTCTGAAGAATGTTGGTCTCAAACGACACTGGACCCCAGGGACCCCCACACACAAAACCATTGTATCTTCTTTTGTGGTCCCCAGAAGAAAGAGTCATATACTTGGTTTGAATAAGGTTATTCAAAAATAATCATCATGGGTAAATATAAATATATGATACCCTGAAAGTTTAAATACCTTGGAAGAGGAATCAGATGTAAGCTCCCCTGTATCTGAGGTTGATATTGAGTGCTTCAAAGTTGGTGTAGATGTCTGGAGAAAGAATCTTAGGTTAATATATAGTATAATATATAAAGAAACCAACAAACAGACAGACTATAAAGTGTTAACCATGTAGTAACGACTAAACATTTCCAACAGCAAATTTAAATCACCATTATTTGTTCATTTAAACAAGCCTTTAAGCTGTAAAAACAAGAAATCTGTTATCAATCAAGTAGCCCAGACCCTTATGAAACAAACAAACAAAAAAAACGAATTAAATATATTAAATATATATGTATTAAATAATACATTTCCATATTATTGATATCAAGTGCTCATATTTTTCACTAATATGAAAAGTTGCAATTACTTATGTATTATTCGATATCTTGTAATATTGTTATACATATTGACAGATAATATATAGGAAAATATATTTTCTCTGCGTAAGGGGACAAAATCTCCAAACAGCCTATGATGTTATAAGGTCTTACTCTCTGATTGGCTGAATCTGGGGAGTTCAGCAGACTGAGACTGGTCTCCTCTACATCTGAAGCGCTGGATCCGCCTGATGTCAGACTAATGGAATCAGCCGTGTCTTTGATGCCGTCTTTGAACCGGTTCAAACACGGCTGCTCAAAGGACTTGGAGCGTGAGGTGCCTGTGCTGCTGTAGCCCGACTCCTCGCTCATGCACTTCATGATGCCTCCCTTAGTTTTGCATACGGGCTCAGATGGTGGTTCTATCTCACAGGACAGAGAGTAGCTGAAAAGCCACCACACTTATTAATTATTTAAGTTTAAGATGTCATATTTTCAATAATTGGAGACCTCTGAGGTGATTATATCTATCAATTCAGTTTTTTTTTACCTCACAGCTTCTGTAAGTTTCTCCACTCTCTTGAACCAATCTGTAAAGCGCTGGTTTCTGGTGAAGTTGTAGTAATTGCAGGTCAGTTGGAGTAACTTGATCTGAGCGATCACTTCAAACTCCTAATCAGACAGACAATTTTTTACATCTTTGTTTATTGTTAGTGTACAGTAAAAATTGTTTATCTGTGAATATATTTACAATAATGGCATGGCCTCTAGTGCATTATAACAGTTGCAAGGACTCACCTTCCTTCTCTTCTCAAAGTTGATCAGCCCACCCTAAAAAAAACAATAAATTATGAAAACACCAAAATTTTGCTTATATTAAATTATCTACAATAAAAAAAAAACACTCCTTACCTCAAGATGATCTTTCATAGCAGTATCCAACATGACTAGGTCAGTCAGAAACGTTCCGAGGTACGGAATAGTTCCTTGTACGACACCCTAAACAGAAGGAAGAAGATGAGCAATACAATATAAATCGAACAATTCTTTAGGAAAATATAGAAGTGCTTTAATGTATATTATACTTGGCAAGCTTAGCAGAATCTATCTGATCACAAGAGGGCGCTGTTGCTTACATATTACATATGTTAAACTGATTTTTTTAATAACAATTCTTTCTGTACATACCATGTCTCTGTGGTTATGGTGTCTCCTCTGGCCTCCTTTGTGGTTAATCTCAACGATAGCAGATTTAGAGGTGCCCTCCTGCGGAAAGACAGTTTAGAATGTAAGTATTGTAAATAGAAAAAGCATTGCATTGATGCAGTACAGTGTCAAACTTGTGCATTCTTATGACACGAGGGCAGATAAGCCTATCAAAATGGAATTTTAAAATTGTGTTGTCATGACACACCATGACGCAAAATGGAAAATAGAGTTGGGGTGAATGGTGTTTAAGATAGTGCTGGGCAACGCCCTGAGGAAGCCCTTCGGGCCATTATCTGGCCACACAAATTTATGACATCATCCTAGGAATTCCTTCGCAATGAATTGCACCAGCTGAGTTTTACAAAGCATGTTTTGCATTTTTCCAGCACACATACTCTGCATGAACTTCAATGTTTTGGTCGACTGTGCGTACGTCAAGGAAATCTTTCATTCTTATGTGGTTTCTTTCTGTCAAGTTGAGCAATTTTTGGGGCAGGCCACACAGAAACAGAATTGTAGATAACATCAAAATAACATTATAAAACACATTTGTGTGTCATGGAAAAATCCATTTCCAATAAAAATCTTTATATTCATTTAAACAATGCAAATACAATCTTATTAGTGGAAAGTCACACTGAAACAGACTTCTAGATAACACCAAAACACATATTAAACCCACAAACATCGCACACATTAAAAAATAAATATACCAATCTATTGTTATCAATCTATTTCCCAACTATCTGAAGATGATCTCAATACATTTCATATATGTACCCTTATTTGCCATAAAGAAACTATATTTTATTTATGATTCATGAATGAATGTTAAAAATGTGTTTATAAAACTTTCATAAAGAAGCTAACAAAAGTTCTAATGGGATGAGCTGAGACTGTACACTCTGTATTATTGTGGCAAGTTGCCTGGCAACTCTAAACAGCGGACAAACTAATGAACTACATTACTTCCTGAAAAAATACTTTAATGTATTCATTAAAACAGTCATTGAAAATTTGTGTCTTTTTCATTTGCGATTCCTGCCATTTTTCTAAGAAAAACACTGTTACCTAAATTAAAATCCTTGTAACGCACAGACTCTCGCCTGTAAGAGGTGGTTCACTTTTTCAAAGCTGTTGAGTGTTTCAACACTAATGGATTCTTTTAAAAATGTCTATCAAACCTAGCCGAAGCATGCCAACAGACAAAAAGCAGAACATAAAGCATTTGAAGCTGTGCTTAACAAAACGTGGCAGGCCGTAGAGAGCTAAACGTTGAGCCAGCAGGCTGCAGATATTGTGAAACTCAATATGGGTTTTGTGTTTGCTCTGATGCTGCTACAGTTTTACCAGTGCTGAAAGGGGCTATAAGACACTAAGCTTTTCTGTAGATGACCATGTGATATAACCACATCCTGTCTATCCCTAGCAACGGATACTGACAAACAAATATTGGTGGCTTTTACAGTGTATGTTAAAAATTTGAAAAATGCAAGGGGTTGAATATCCGCATGACTGCTAACGGACACAGATGCATCTTAATGCAGAGATGAGCATGCACCACCATGAGCTTCAACAATCTTTTTACTCACCTTAATGAGAAGCTCTCTGCTGAGGGAATAATTATTATCATCTGAGAAGATTTCAGACAGCTCCTGGAAAGTGCGACAGCTTTCTCTGCAAACGGCATAACATTTGCAAGTTACCACCTCCATTTAATACAAACATTATTGTCAACAGCATGCAACTTGTGACGCAAATCTCAAATGTGGCACTTTATAACATGCATGTCTTTCACAACATTTTCTAGCTGGTCTAGCTTTACTTTGAAGCTGGTAAATGTGTGAATGAGCTAGCACAAAAACTACTAGACTAGTATCTCTGTCGTCTGGCTCAGGCTTGCTGCAGACAGATAATGTAGACAGGCTTTACCTGGACACCTCATCCCAGGTCCTCCTCAGTCTATGGATAGCATTACACTGCAAGGCCGACAGGATGGCTTTCAGAGAGGAGAAGCTCTTCAAGATGCGACATTTCTGTATTCAAGATATTCAAACAAATATTCATGAACCGGAATCTAAATAAAAAATCTAAATAAAGTCCCAATAAAAAATGTGGACTTCCAGTGTACAACATCATACCCTTTATATACAGTACATAACACCAGATACAACAGCAATAAATTGACATTTGATTTTCAGGTTTACAGTTGCATATTACTTACTATATGGCTTAATTTATAATACTATATAACTTGGGCTGTCAAACTAAACGCATCAAAAAAAAAAAACGTTGTGTTTACATGATAATACTGTATATTTTGATGTACTATGCATATTTATATTGTATTCTTAAAAACATACACATTCATGCATTTATTTAAGAAATATATAGGATATAAAATTTGAAGTGGCCATAATTATAAGTTTCTGCATATCTCATGTCAATCTTGAGTAATTATATAACAGTATCACATTCTTCAAATATCCATAGAGTCTTTAGTTTGATCACATTTATAAAAGAAAACTGTATGATTATGTCTGAAAATATAAGACGCATGCCTAAAGCACGTGTGCACCCATTGTCAACAAAGAACAGACATGACTCAGTTTCCCTTACCACGTGTGGTTCATGTCCGGCATCTTAAAGCACATCTATCAGTTTCAAACAATCTCCAAATCCAGCGTAATATCCACCATTTATATAACATACAGCACTTAAATGCCTTGAACAAAATAACACACCTCAACTTCTCTCACTTTTGCTAGTGTAACGAGCTGCAGGTGCAGGCCCACAGCGCAGCAAAATTCGACGCAGCGCAGCCTATCTTGATGAGAATTGCTCAACAAGGGACTAAGAAAAGTATTACTTAACGGATTTTCATATTCGAAAAAAAAAAAAATTCTGAAACCTTTATGAACACTGGGTGTATCGAGCACAGAAATACTACGTCATACCTCCAACTCATTTTTAACAAGTTGACAATTTCAAGCATGAGAAGACAGCACGTTTAACATTGTAAAGGAGTCGGAATGCATGAAACACTGTTCCACATCTCCTTTAATAAATTTTTATAATTTAAATAAAATAAATACATCTAAATAATTCCTAAATATGTAGGATATGTGGGTATTCCTAGATACAAAATAAATATGCAGTATGCAGACATATATTATGAAAACACAGACTTTTATTCTGTATGTGATTAATCGCAATTTATACTTTGACAGCCCTATATGTGAAACAATAATGATTACAAATAGTATGTTTATTTGTAAAACACTGTCCAAGACAAAGAAACTTTACTTTAATTCAATAATAATTGGAATGCTATTGACTGTAATTCTGTTATGATGTAGATAGTGGTGTATGCAATAAACACATCGGAAGTTTGGTTTCTCACCCTGGCCACTTCTATCCAGTGTTCGATGCGTTTTGCTCTTTGAAAAGGTCTGAGAGACCTGTTGTCCAAACAGGTGGCAATCACACAGTTGGTCACATTGTTGAACTGTGCAACAGTTGCCCGGATGGTGGGTGCCAGGTGCTCCTTCCCCTTCTTATCCCGCTGGGACCATATGCCACCCAAACAATGATATGGAACAACCCTCTTAAACAGCTCCTGGGAAACGACAATGATTACAGTCTTGGTTAGTTACCAGATTAATGTTGTTATGTTTTGCAGGTAACCTTTGTTTTGTTAACATTTGTGTTTGCACCAATCACTAAAGCACCTTAATATATAACCTCTGATGATCCTCAACCACTAGATTATGACTAAAAGCCATTATGACAGGAGGATTTATCTCTTACCGCATCCACGATTGTTAACTGCTCAGCAACCAGAGCAGGACTGAAGGATGTGAAGTTAAAAAAAAGTTCATCCTCCAAGCTGCTCTCCTCGGGTGTGGCAAAGGGGCAGTTGCACAGATCACCTGCAATGACAAGTTGTCACAGCATGTTACGCCAGCTTGGAAAAACATATTTTAGTCTTATATAAAATTCAGCGATTCAGAAGATTGATCAAACTGTACCTTCATGTTCAACCTCAGAAGGTTGCCTGTGCTGGAAATGCTCCAGTAAGTTGCAAGCTCGTCTCTCCAGATCAGATCCGGGGAAGTTGAGCTTCAAGTAGGATATGAGGCTCTGCAGGCATCCGTGATCCGGCGGGCTCCAGAAATCTTCAGAGTACTGATCCAACCAAGCACCCAGGATAGATGAGACAGTGCTGGTGTGCACATAAAATAGGGTCAACATCCAAAAAGGCTGACTTATAAACTTATGGTTAAACAACAATGCTTACTTTTTAAGCTCTGTGTAGTCGTCTGAGGAGAGCTTTGATCCCTTTGAGACTTGTTGATCGTGCAATTGGGCATACCTGAGATGGCATGTGTTTTAGATAAAATTCACACTATGACATCATTTAAAAATGTGTTTGATGGCCCATGTACCTGTTGAGCAGCAGGTCCAGAACTTGTTCGGTGGTGGTAAAAGTCCGGTAAGTGCAAAGGAATATAGTCACGTAGGTACAGTCCTTCTCTTTGTAAGCGGATACCATGTACTCCACCAGTTTCTCCAGCGTGCCGGCTTTAATGGTCCGACCCTTGCACATCTCATAGAGACTGAGTGCAGAATCTGTCTCCACACCCAGCCATCGCTGCCCTTTACTGGCTGTCTGATGGAGCTGCACCTTCCGCAGTGTGATGGTGTAGATGGCTTCCTCCTCCACCTCCTCTCCAATCTCCTGAACTGAGCTCTACATAGAAACATTGAGTATGTGGGTTTTAATTTTTGTCATGCTTTTTTCTTTCTTTACATAAAACACACACATTCACTAAACATTTATGTAATAATTAAGATATACGGTATTTTACTATTTAGTCCCACACAGAATACTCAATAGACCACTTTGCAAGATGTAAACAATGGTTCAGCAGCAGTTCTGGATTTTTTATTTATTTTGTTTTATTAAATCTTACACATATAATTAAATATTTGTTTATCATAGATTTAGTTATAAATTTGCTGTATTCTGTTCAAACATTTGTGCAGTGTTAAAAAACTGAAACAAAGTTCCCCTAGACCAGCGTTGAACCAGCGTTGTTATGATTTTCAAAGTGGTCTAGAAAACATGCATGGCGAGACTTGATTTTATCCGGATAATTGGATTCATCAATGACAAATGTAACATAGCAGAATGGAGCATAATCACAGGTGTGGGACAAATTGGGACAACACTGAAAGGTAGCGTGAAACTGGGATATAATAAAGGAATGAAACGCTTTTATATATTTTTTCTACCTTTCAGCTCGTAAAAATGCTTTGTTATTTAGTCCATTCTGACTACAAGATATTTAAATCATAAAATGTTTTATAACATAAAACCATCTTAATGGCGATTTCAATTTAAGGTTAACTGTCTCATTCAATTTTGAGCACAGATCAGAGGTGGAGTCATCATGTTGTACACTGTGAAGATCTTCTCAAAAAGAGAAAAGAATCAAAAACAAACAACGACTGAAAAAGAGTTTCTCTTTTCATTCAGTAATTTCATAATCTGCAAATATTTTTTATTTTAATACGCAAACCACAACCTATAGTCCAAACACAAAATCACACAGTTTACAACATTTTAGTGAGTTTTTATCCAATGTCCTATCAAAATCTGACTCCCCGTGAGATTATGACTCCCCTGTTTTCCCCTACGAAGGTTAGGGTTAGGTGTGGGGGCTGGCTCTAGAGATAGGGACCAATCACAAAGCAGCATCCTAAGTGAATGCGGTATCAGAAGTAGGGGAGTCAAAATCTTGCGTGGAGTTGAAATTCGGTACAAAACCGTCAAGTTGACATGTGAGGATCACCACAAGCGCCTCATGTGCGTTTCGGATTAAAGAACGTGTTTCTTAATGTGACAACAAAAACCAATAGATTGATGAAAATGCTGGACATTTTCTCAATATGCGACGTGCGGGACAAGGGGTGACAACGCAAAGCGAGACGGGTGGTCACCGTCATACAAGGTCATATAGTTCTAGTAGAGAAGTGGCTTTAAGGGTGAGACAGGATTACTGCTGACTTTACTACTAATCAGCCTTAACAACAAGCAAGCACACAGGACAACAAAAGTGTCTCTTTATCAGGGACTGTCACATGTTTAACCAAGACCACGTCTTAACCCGACATAAATTATATATGATAGCATTACGCATAAAAATGTAGAAACACTATTAGGGAGTGTCTGTGTCTCCAATCGTGATTATTTTTAAGTGCACCTGATGAGAGGATGTAAATAACATAAACATGGAGGTGGGCCTACGCTTATGTAGAATAAAATAGTGCAGTTCTTATCATAAGGTATAAAACATAACCATTTTAGAGTCTGAATTCTCTCTCTGACCAAATATTAACACATTTTTATGATTTAATATCACACAAATCGGATATCCTAACTGTGCAGTTTAAATAAGTCAGTTATTATGTTTCATTGAAAAAACCTGGCAGCCCAGCACCTGCAAAAAGCAGACTGCACTTGACGTCACTATGGAAACTAAAGGGAACTCCCAGGGAACTATGGGAAGTGACAGTTAGCTTGGCCTAAGGCAAAGAGCCAGTTTGAGGATGCATCCTGTGCATGCGTATGAGTCACTGCAAGCTCAACAAAACAGAGACGACTGCCTACAGATAATAGATAAACCAACCAGAAGGCTCCGTCCAGCAGGCGCTATGGAAACAAACACACAAACATACACATCCCATGCCATATAACGCTTTCTCTCAAATATCTCTGCTTCCGTGTAAGTGTATGACAAAGGAGTAGAAATGTGGCACAGACGTGTAAAACAGGTTAGATGTCTCATGGGAAAATTTCCTTTTGGTGCTCTCAAACAATACTGCGTTCGTTGATGGAGAAATAATTACATTTAAAATGTATTCACATGAGGAAGTAGAGATTAACTTCACCAAAAACAAAACAAAGTTACACCACACCTCAGTGCACACTCAGGGAACCCCCTGTGACTCAGACCGAAAGTAGTTGGCAGTGACAGTATTCTACAAAGAGGCCTGGTAAAAACAGACCTGACACACCGCTAGATGAATGTCAGGGACATTTGACAGGTGGTGACATTTCAAAAAAGAAACGGTGGGTAAAACCACCTTCAGCTACACATTGCCAGTGCATTTTCAGAATTAAAGTTGTCAAAGAATAAATCATAGAGTACTGTTTTAGTAAAACTTTATCAGGGTTAAACAAGAAAAAAATTGGGGTACAATAAACTTGAAGTGTTCACCCCGCCACAAAAAAATCTATCAACATGTTTTTTAAAACTTAAATGACATGCACAGTACATACATACTGTATATAAAACGTATGTGACTCCTGTTTAACAAAAAAAGAAGACGATTTGTGTCCATAGCCTACAATGCAGATCAATGGGGGCCAATGTTGTTTGGTTACCAACTTTCTTTAAAATCTTATTTTGTGTTCTTAAGATAAAAGAAAGCCAGGTTTAGAATGACATGAGTAAATGATGAAAGAATTATATTTTTGGGGTATAATTACTTTAATCCTAGGAATAGGCTACAGGTCCAATTTTACTAGAAACATAAGAAAAAGCTGATTGAGAAAATCATTTTTGCCAAGTGAAAACCACAAAACCACTATTTTTACTTGCTAAATGAAGTTTTATCATCGTTCAAAGTTTTGATTTTAATACTATAGGTTGATCTTTCACATCACAAAGCCTATGACAAACAGAAAACTCCCCACACTGTTTAACATTATGTTCACATTGACAGCCTCTCACCCAAAGCCCGACAGCCTTACTGTGTACAACAAAGAGTGCTGAAATGTACATGGGTTCGAAAATAAGGAATACTTTGTAACAGCTTCCTTGACAGGTGCGTCCTTTTCAAACAACACACAAACAATACGCACAAGGACGTACACATTTTCACACGATAAACAAGAAAGAAAAACAAGATAAACCGTTTTTAAAATAAATTTTGATATCAAACTGACATTGTATGAATGCCATCAAGACGTGATGCGTCAAAACAAAGGATGTGAGTGAGGTCAACAGTAAGGAATTCACAACAGCAGTGATCGATCTTATAGTGTGTGCTGGGCGTCCTCCTGTTAACCATTAATGAGTTCGGCTTTAAAAGACCTAAAACATCTCTTCATTTTTTTGTAATGTGTCATAACATTGTTGGCATACCTGCATATTTGATTTTAAATGCCTTTACAAGTGTATGAAGAATAGCTTTGACAGCCGGAAGAGAATAATGCTATTTAACTTACATAATGCAGTATTTATAAATGTCCTTAATTTAACACTCCCTAAGCCACAGTGAGCAATAACCAAATCTCTTCTCTGTCATCAATGGCCAGGAGGCAAAACAAAACTTATTTGTGCTGCAAGGATTAGTTTTATGTTTCATATGCTCTCTCTAGTTTCACGCTCCTGTAAGAGTTATTAAGCAAGAGAGAGATGGGATATTTAGAGCAAAGCTGGAGTCTGTGTATTTTGGCATTGCTCGGTAGGTTTTTAACGCAGTTAGTTACAGCACATTAAACCTCAGGGCACAGTGATGTGACAGAGATTCCTGCTGCGAAAAATCCACAGTGGAAAAAGAAAAGGTAAAAAGGTGATTCCTCTCTTACTGCACGTTATCCTGGAAGTTTCCAACAACAAGTTTCCAGTAACTAAACTTATTCCGATTGTGTTCAGATTATGAATGTAAAATATGACCTTTAGCAGTAAAATATGCCATACAGTTAAGAATATAACTCCAAGTGTGAACCATGAGACTAAAACTGCGAAATTCTGACAAAATGTGCCATAATGAGAGATGGTTTAAAGAGACTCACTGAGCTCTAATCATTAACTTCATTATCTATTGACCTTTCTCATTTCTGGGATGTTTTCGTACTGTTATATTTCACCAGATAAACATTGTTGTGTTGTAAATGTTATGATCTTTTTATCAGTATTGTGTTTTTTGCAGTAACTTAAATTTTGTTTCACCATGTTTTGGCTGTGCCAAGGTTCCCTTGAAATCTGGTCCCACATTTCAGAATGAGATTAGCAGAGCTCAGGGAGGAATTCTCCAAAATAAGCTTTGGAAAAATATTTTTCCCAACTCCGAGTGCAACTCTGATGGAATTGTGGTTAAGCTCCAGAAGGACAGATTTAAGTGTAACCAAATGTACGGTATAGATCCGATACGTTTTTGAACATAATTTTGAACATAATCAGAATTTGCATATTAAATGGCGCAATGAAATAATTCACAGACTTACATATTTATTCCTTCCCTCTTCGTCAACCTCTTCAATCGGCACCTTTGGCCTTTCCTGCCTCTCACATCCATGTTTTCCCTTCATCACTATCCGTCTCTTGTCCCATTACAAAAGCTTCTCTGTACGTGTCAATATAACCCCTGTCTGCTCTTCTCATTATACGGAGTTCAGCTCTGCTCGTCCCATTACAACGTTCTGAGTTCAATCGACCACACAAAGGCCCCTTTAAGAAGCGTGCAGAATTTGTAAACATTTTAACAAACAGAGAACAATGAAGATTATTATAGCAATAACCCCAACCTATTGACAACAGTGCTAGTCAGTTCTGTGACCTGTTCGGCGTGTACCTCATCAGCTGCCAATCGCTTGAAACATAATGACGCAAAACTATAAAATAATAGGATGGTAAAACAGCTGGAAAACTCAAGTGCTCCTCAATACTAAAGATCTTTGGATCCTTTGAGACAGAAAGTATGCTGCTTTTACTTGTGGATCAGTTGATCTGAAAACTGAGAGCCATTATAGAAGGATTTTTATATCTGGTTGATTTGGTTACATCTACAGGGATGATGTAACCAGCACTGAACTGTTGCCAAGACTGAAATACCATTAAAATCACAGATAAATGCACATTTTATGACCATTAAAGAAAATGGAATAGAGAGGGAACTGATTATTATAGCAAAGTTTTATGACCATTGACCAAATCCATTTCCATCCAACCCATAATACCTGCTGACCTGTAACATGTAGAGGTTTGGATTTGATAAGTGAACAATACCCATATTGGATGAATGGCATCCTTGAAGAAAAATAAACAACTAACACTCACTCACAAAATACCCCAACCACAAGGGTAGAGAAAGGCTTTCGAACGATGACTGTGCCGAAATTGGAGGGATTTACCCAGCTGTAATATAGTAATGAAAGCAGATTAGATTTAGCCCAGTGAAGGTTAGCAGCAGGTGACACTGGAAGCTTCTTCTTGTGTGTGAGAGCTGCGGTGCCACGAACAAGTTTGGGTGCGAATTGCTGTGTAGTCACAACAATGTGCTGTTGCCATTGAAATGCAAGATAAAAGAGGACATGTTGTTCACAAACCATGGATAAAACTCGCAGGTTGAAGCTAACTACCCAGCAGCTGTAAAATATGTGGCTACCATGGCGATAAAACAATTTACTCTCCTCCAAAACACATAAGACATCAGTTAGTTCGAGAACTCACCAACTGGAATCAATAACTGAAGACTTGATGAATGTCATCTGTTATATAAGACATTCATAAATATAACAACCTATTCTCAGCAGACAATATCTGCGCTGTCATAGACGATATAACACACCCGCCCCTGTTAAACCCCTTAAAATAACATCAACCGCATTAAAGTAGCATTTGATTGATTGTATTTAACAGATGGTCAGCAAAATCCTCTTATATTAAATGTCCAATGGCAACATTTCTTTTCATGTCTGTTGCTAATGGCGAGAGCTTTTATTTGATATCGAAAGGAGACACGATTCTTATTGAACTGCTTCCATGGCGCTTTTCAGAGAGAGAGAGAGAGAGAGAAGCTGTAAAGGGAGCAAGCTAGAGAGGAACAGACTGTGCCAATGGCCGGATCAAGATGATGATGGTGCAGTGTGTTGTTTCGGTCATCAGGACATAGAGAATAACGGAATCAAAGCACATATTCTACATGCAAAGTTAACATGAAATCAGGCCCTATATGAAACCAAAGTAGTATATCAGCAAACATTTTTGAATGTTTTACTTAAGGTTGCATTTTTTTCTATTCAATAGACACAATGGAGCATTTTCTAAGTACCCCACTGAACAGATTGTTTTTAAACAACAAAAACCTATGCCATGTCAGCCTAGAAAGATATCTATACAGTAAGACCACCAGACAGCCATCTCCGGCTGCAATCTCTAGCTTTAATTTACCCCTTCCCAAGTATTTGAGATATTAAATCATTTGAGAGCACTAAAATCATGAGTTTTATAATTACATAGTAAAAAAACAAACATTTCTAACTGTTATCCAAACAGCCAATAAAACTAATGAATGAATCTGTCAGATTAAACATTGCATTACCTCCTCCAGTACAGGCAGGTCAGGGTCCAAATGCGTGTAACTATTCAAGACCACCGGACAATCATCTCCGGCAGCGATCTCCAGCTTTACCCCATCCCAAATATTTTTGATTTTCCATGTGCTTGAGTCAAACAGCTCATCCAGGGTTGATGGTTTGACACCTAGAGTGTCAGACTGCATCCCCATAACGTAGACCATTACAAAATAACGGTCATTTATGTTAACGATCGCTATTTCACAAAGAAGCCCATGTCTTGAGATTTGACTGATGTTAGCAACGAGCGTTTGTCTGTCAGTATAAGTTCGGATGAAGAAGAGAAGGGAATGCCCTGCCTGAGCCGCTACGCCCCGCCCCTCGAGCGAATTAAACCCTCCTCCACTCGACGAATCAGTTCCACGACCCCGCCCACTGCATGACTAACCGTGATGTCAAATTCGGGAAACGCTGCCGTGTTCTCCTAAAAATACCACTTTTAATCGCTTTCAATTACAGGGGGGAATAAATAAACCTGCATTCATCGACAGAGTCGTGTGACTTTATTTAGCTTTACGTCATCGTGTACATCTAGACTTTAATCTTTGGTGGGTTTTTGTAGTTATAAATAAGAGCTGGCAAATTGTATCAAATACATACACATGTATGTTTGTGTAACTAATGACACCCACGTTCGTTTTCTGTAATAACGTGTTTATTGTAATGAGGTTGATTCACTGCAACTCTACACAGACTCGTGTCGTGTGAATATATTTTACTCCCCTTTCTCATTCATCCTATTTTTGCCAACCTGATTGTACAATAAATAACCTAAATTGTAGGTAAACATTTTGTTATTCCTCCAAATATGTGTCGGTGTGGAAGCCTCAAGCTACCGCAAAAAAGAAAAAACATTCGTCACGATCTTTCATTTAATAACATGCTAATGGCGCCCTCTTTTGGACGATACTTGTTACTTTTTTTACAGGGATATGACGCAATGCTCCGTGGAAAACTAGAACCCCCCAAAAGGACGAGTGCTTTCACCATGAGTAAGAGAAGATGTTTGTGGCACCTGCTTTGGATGGTGGTGTTTTCCCAAACTAAAACCCTCCCTAAGGAAACAGTAATATATATGATATCATTTATAAATCTGACAAGACAGCTGTGCGGAAACTTGATTATCCACCCAACCATATGTTAAAATAAAATCTATTCTGCATTATATCCATCTATACAATCATACAGTTAATGAATGTGTTTGCACACATACTCATGGGCATTCTGGCTAATTTGAACAAACACACAGCTTGATTCCATTTAATAAAAAGCTTTACTTGCATAATATTAATAATCATATTTTTTTATGTGATACCGAGGAGCTTTCAGAAGTCACAGGCTTTGATTAATATTTTCCCTTCTGCTAATAGATTTCTGGGAATATAATTCAAGGCAGCACAAACTAAGCAGACATCTACACTGGATGTGAATAACCCTGAGCCCTTTCTAATTGAACTGAAACACTTGTTAGTTATGCTTGGCTGCCACACAGAACTATCACATGGAGTTATTATGCAGCATGTTTTCAATGCGTCAGAGCTCTAGGTTTTTGGATCCCCATTTCTATAAATCTTGTTGCCAATGCCAAAGCAGACAAATACAAATACTTGCTTAAAGTTGTGCCATTAACTAATTTATCTTAGTAGCTTGTATTTATTCAGACTTTAAACTGCTTATCCAAACAGTGAGTGTTCAAGTGTTGCATACATGTTTCAATGTTGGAAGTTCATAACTAAATATTCCAATGTTGTACTTTACTACTTTCAATAGGTCACCTAAATCAAAATACAAATATTTGATATACTGTAGATTCATAATACTAAATAAAATATGAAATCATACAACTTTAATCAAAATATAACTCATAAATGGTCACATTGTTCTATGAATAGAGATATATAGAAGCTTGAGATTGCTGTAACATATATGTGTAAGTTAAGGCCCAAACTCTGCCACAGCTGGAACTCTATTGCACAACCTATTTGTCTTGCTTTCTACTGAGATTGATAGATAGCAGCTTGTTATTCTCTCACAGCACCAGCATGCTTTACAGTCTTCTGGAGAGTCTTGGCTCACTTCATCTTGTCTTCTTTGCCAGACACACACACACACATCAGATGGTGATCGCTGCTTTCCATTCAGAACTTAAACATGGCTACAGAATGGTTTTCATTCCTCCTACTGTTGAGAATCAAGGCCATTGGAATCCTCACATAAGTGTCGCAACAAACAGTGTGTTCGCCCTGAACTCTGTCTCCTCCCCTCACAAGCCTGTGTAAACCTCTTGAAAAAATGAACCGATAACCTTTGAAAGTACCAAACTTCAGGACAAATGAAGGGCAAACAAAGTGTTTTTGCACCTAAGTGCGTACTTATAAATTAAACGGCCTAAATTAATCACTTCAATGCAACACTTTATTGATTTATTTTGTATTCATATGATGTGTACAGGCTTATATATTACACATGTTCTGAATTACAATTTGGAACATGTGTACAGGGAATGTAAATTCTCTCTTTCTCTCTCTTTTATCCTCTATGCCAAACACAGGATTGCACAGAACCGGATAAGGTGTGCTCTTCCTTGATAGTGAAAAGTACCTGAAAGACGATTTCAAAACCTTGAATAGAGGAAGGTTTGTCACTCATTGGCATCCACTCACACCTACAAACACAACACATACACACACACAAACACACACACACGCACGCACACACACACTGTCCTTGTGCACAATTTCTATCCAGATATAATGTGATTTAAACACATTTTTCAAGAAACTGCCCATATATTTCATATCTCCATGCGCAAAGAACTCGTGTTCATATCAGTCAAAAAAATGGTCTGTACACATAAATGTTAACAATACTACAATTTGTGTAGAGCTGCTTTAGATATATTACTCATTGGCCCAGTTTCATAGACAAGGATACCCTAAACTAGGAGTATGCCTTTGTTCATTTAGGCTATGTTTAAGTCGCTTTAATTCAAATAACTTAGAAACTTACTGATGTGTTTATTTTTACATATGGCAGGGAAAGTTATTTTCAGTAAAGACTTCATTTAAGTCTGTGACTAGTCTTAAGCCTGGTCTGTGAAACTGGGGCTTTAAATACTGTTACTGTATATCAATACATATAGCACTCAATATACAAAAAGACTACACAACATTAACATACTTAAATAATTATAAAAGTCACATTAATAAAGTAAAAATAAAGCTATCGGTGTACTTGTATGGGTGTAGGGTGGTAGCTTCTAGATCTGGTAAGATTAACTAGATAAACTTGTCAGTTCGTGAAGAATATTAGATAACTTGTAGATGTTCTTACCTGATTTATTCTCTCCAAACCTGTCAAATCACAGTTTATATCTTCATTGACATACACACAGTTCAATCCACACCAGCGTGCCAGTTGAACAAGTTGGTTAATTTTATTTTTCCACCGCATTACCCTTAGTATCTTCTATAGTCAACTGTAAAAAATCCTTAATCCTGTGTCAGATATGAAGCACAAAAATCTCCTACGTCGTTCACTGACCCCATATCACTTTTCCTGTGCAACATGTGTTGACTCAACCAGCTGTATCAATACACAGCGAACACGACGAAATGACTCTGAACCCTCTTAACTATCTCTCGTTGAAACCAAAACCTTTGCTGAATCTTTTCTGATAAGCTTATGTATTAACACGGCACTTCCCGCTCCGGGCTGTCTGAAAAATTCCCACGAAAAACGAAATCAAAATGAAGCAACCATAACAAAGTGAAACCTGAATGACGACTTCATGAAATCAAAACTGAAGGATCTGGTGTTCAAAGAAGTATTCTACCTAAACATTCCTACTTTTTTCAGGTATTAGACTTTTAATTTGAAAACAAACTGATTTGTATATTTCAAATTAAGACCCCCAAATCCTCACCCCTCAAAAAAAGGTCAGATTTAGTTTTTTCTCCAAAGGTATACGGTAGATGAGTATAAAATAACCAGATAAAAACAATGCATTACAAGACACGTAAATGGGGGGGGGGGGCAAATGCTATTTCATGCATTCTGAGTTCTTTGAAGCACAAAAAATATATTTGTAGTTTATAAATAAATATATGAAATATGAAATGTTAACACATAACATACTGAATGTGTGAATGTTATGAGCACTTTAAGTACATTATGGGAGTGTACATAAGTAAGGTGTACTTTGTGCACTTTTTACCTGGGATAATACACGCACAAATAAATATTGATGTTCATGACACTGGCTCTTAAAGTTGCTAATGGACATCTATGTGGGTTAAGGATAATGATGACTCTCAGGCAACTTTGAAAAAGACAGACAGCTGCATCCTGTATGTCTGACAATGTGAGTACGAGAACAGCAAAGTACTAACTAAAATCCACAAGAAAGCAATCATTAAGGAAACTTCACTGCCAGAGGTATGTACACATCACATACTTTCTTTCCTTGACTGCCACAGAAACGCTATTATGTGACTCAATTTATTACCGTGCTGAATTCTCTGAAGCTCCTTTACCATTCAGAGGCGCTTGGACACTAAGATCATGGCATTTAAAAGTGCTTTCTTCTCACAACCGGAGCCAAAAGAGACAGTATTTCAAAAATGAGAGTAAAAATCTGTTATACCAATACAAGAAAATCTGACACAAATACCAGATCAGTCATAAAAATCTTTGGACTGATGACGTTATTAATGTATATAAAATCAAAAGTTGTATTTATGTTATTTAAACAGATTGCAAACAATATAGTTGGACAAGAGCAGAAATTAGTCATAAAACTTGATCCAGATATAACTCAGTACTGAAACGGAACGTATAATATATAATAAGAACTAAGTAACCATAATGCTGACGCATTAGAACACCAGTTACTGAGCAAAAGTCTGCACATCATCCTTAAACATCTCTGTCCAAATTGTGCCATCGGAAAAAAGCCCTGATAACCCCAGGCGGCATAGCAACAATAACAGGTTCAGCATGGCAAAGTCAAGCTCACTATTGAATCCACCACATTCACACCTAATGAAGTGAAAACAACCCAAGACACCAGTGACCTTTCATGCAAGAACTAACATGCTTTTAACATAGACACAGGGGAGGACCCGTTCCATAGAGAACTGGCTGTTAAACTCCCCAATGGCTCTGAGCCAGTCTGAATACAAAACAGCTGAAAAGAGCCAAAGGATAAGTACTTCAGCACTACAGTTTTAAAACAAGAACAAATACAGATAGACACAGATGCCAAGTCGTTTCAGGTAAATCATAAAGCTGCAGGCTCTCTTACCAGATCATCCAGGATGGAGACGGGGAAATCCAACATGCACATCTTCACAGGCTGAGCCAGGGCTTTATGCAAACTGAACACAGATTTAGTCTCCATCCTACCCGACGGAGACAGCGCAGGCTGCTGTCCAGGAGCCTGCTTCATATTCGGCAAAACTGCTCTCCCTCGTATGCACTCATTAATACACGACTCTCTCTCACCCTTTCTGTCTACAGCCCCTCTCGCTCTCTTTCGCACGCACGCACAAACTACTCACCTCTCTCACACCCTCTTTATATTTCCCTTTACTAGTAACACGCAGTAACAGCACAGACACAGAACTTACAGCTGCTGGGACAAACACGCAATACTGCTGTGTACTATTATTGCCTGAGGAGATGGGAAGAAATCTGAACCCCTCCTCGACCTCCTCCCAACCCTTCCTTCTTGCACATCTTTTTTTACGTCTCTCTCTCTCAAACCCCCTAACTATGTCAACACCCACACCCTTTCTCCCAACGCAGGTATGCAGCGAGGTATTCCACTTTAATATGCAGCATCTCCGCGGAGTGCTGTGAAGTAGGCTCACCGAATGCTCTTCATCTCAGTTTGATATCATTCACAATCATGCCTAAACTATCTCCACCACACTTCCATAAAGACGTGTGCACATCTGAGTGATCCGTAAGTGGATGCTGTGAGCTCTAAGTCTGCTCATTCTCCATGCGTCGTGCTGTGCTCTCCACAGCCTTGCCCCTGGAGACACTGTTTGTGCATCTGCGAGATGCCTTGCGGCGTAAAAGTGTGCCGGTGGGCTCTACCCTCTGTCTGTTTTGTTTACAACGCACCGGGGCATGTGCCCCAGTGACCTGTGCAGGTGGGAGTCCGGGTCCTATACATAAACGGCTGACATACACTCTGGTCCATTAAAGAGTTTAACTAAATTTTAATGCCTTATCTTTAAATGTAGGTCACAAAGCTTTAGAACCACAAATGCACTACAAAGAGTGCCAAGAGCTAGCTTATCAAAAAAATCCTCAACGACAACAGCATTCACAGATGCTTCTTTTCCATACAAAGAGAGATGGAGAACGTGTGCAGATGCACATGCAGGAGAAAAAGCGTGAATCCAGGCACGGCGTTGAATGTCGGAGGTCTGCATGTGATGATTATCTAACATGAGACATAGTAGAGGACCGTGGGGTGGTGGCACTCTATTATGAAAGCCCAGACTGTGGGAACGGTTTTGAAATGCAGAGGATATCCTACGCAGCCATAGAGCTATGTGGTTGCCATGGAGACAGCAAACGCTCAACCTTTGGAAAGAGATGCCTAGAGGAGCTGCAATAAAGACGACAGAGACAATTGTAAAGCTGAATAATTTGAGCCCAAGAAGCACTTCACAAAGACATACATGTAGAAAGAGACATTAGTTTGATAATTGCTATTAAAAATGTCTCGGTTATATTAACTTTAATTGCATTATGCACTCTGTACATCGTGTTTGTCTAGTGACATTTAAAATTCACAGTGTGCGCATACACGTCTTGCTTGCATTTGCATCATTCCAATCACGTCCAGACATGCAAGTTGTGAGGATTTGTGAAGAACTTGGCAGGTTTCGAAAGGTCTACTTCTCACAGATGACACTTTAAATTTAACATCTATAAATGTTCTCCCACACTAGTTCTTACACAGGTGCTTAATGGGATGGCTCACCCACAAATTAAAATTCTGTCATCATTTACCCACCCTTAGGTTGTTTCAAACCTGTACACATTTCTTTGCTTTGCTGAACACAAAGGAAGATTTTTGGAATAATGTCAGTAACCAAACAGATCTCATCCCCCATTGACTCCCATAGTATGTATTTCCCAACTATGGCAGTAAATGGGGGATAAGATCTGTTCGGTTACTGATATTCTTTTCAAATATCTTCCTTCGTGTTTACCGGGACAAAGAAATATACAGGTTTGGAACAATAAGAGTAAATGATGACATTATTTTCATTTTTGGGTAAACTATCCCTTTTAGTTTCTTTAGGTTTGGTTGAAGAATGAATTATCAAATGTCTGTTCAATGCATATCTTCATCTCTTTTTGTTTGATTTTAACCAACGTCGAATACTCCCCTGCAGTACCACCATAGGCCCACTCCCAAGGGGTCACGGACCCCTTTTGAAGAATCCTGGTTTATCTGATGCTCTGTATATCTGCACTGTTTGTGGAGCAGAATAAAAGATATTGAAATCCAGAGAAGGAAGCAGCCACTGTCTAACTATGAACACTCTTGGAAATCCAGCTCCACACAAAGGCAGGACAGGGTGGTGTTGGACACGAACAGAGCCTCCTGTTTTCTCTAATGTTCCACTCAGCCTCAGAGGACTGAAAGCATGGAGTCACACAAAAACGTCACACTAAAGATGGGAGAAGCAAAATTTTGTCTCTAAATAGGTACCACAAATTCTCAAGCAGACTATTTAAACAACATAAAGAGTGCCTTTCAGAATTTTAAACTTACAGACAACCAATACATTACACATAGGTAAATATGTTCTGTGGCAGGAAAGTGATACAAAGGCTACATGAAATCAGTCCTAAGGGGACAGGAAAGCCAGTAAGACAAGTGGTGACGTACATCCTATTGCCACACCTATTCTCAGCAGTGAATGATGTTGACGAATAATTCCAGGCAAATGTCAACCTTACCATGAAAAAACAATAAATATTTTTCCAAAGGTTTTCACCATATTGGTAGCTCTTGAAGTTTGTTTAAAACATACTTTTCTATAGTCTGGTAAGTGCATCTTTTATAATCATCACATCCATGAGGGTCCATATTCTTTATAAATAAGCACATGAAAATTAAAACCTGATGCTACAATTCTTCATATTCTAAGTAATGGTTTAGGAATTGTTACATTAAAACAACTCTGTATGCCTATTTTGGTCTTTGTTTTTTTTATATCTTTATTTTAGTCAAATCTAAGTCTTCCTAAAAACAATGATGTGACCACTCATAATGGTTTCCGCCATCAAAGGGATAGTTCACCCAAAAATGAAAATTCTGTCATAATTTACTCACGCTCACGTCATTTCATACCTGTATAAATTACAGAACGTTAGTCAAGTTCAGTTCCGGGACATCATTGACAACCATAGTAGGAATTACATGGTAGTCAAAGGTGCCAGTGAACACCTTTTGTTTTCCTAAATTCTTCAAAATATCACATTATGTGTTGAACAGAACAAAATAAATACTGTATATTTTTTCCTACTATGGTAGCGGATAATGTCACAGAACTGGAAATCACTATTCGTCCAAATATCTTTCTGTCTTCATTGGAACAAACACATTTATACAGGTTTGAAACAACTTGAGGGTGAGTAAACGATGACAGACTTTTCATTTTTTGATGAACTATCCTTTTGATTTAAAGATCTGTAAATCTAGATTTTTAATTATGTTGCCATCGCGCCTCCTGCTGGCAGTTTAGTGTATAACAAGATTCTCAAACATCAATTGCACAGCCACAAAGCACGATAAACTGCAATATTTCCCACGATAGAAATGGTTAAGATGGTTAAGTTCAAGTGGGCTGAAAGACACCTCTTTCGCTAAAATATTAGTCTTTTGATGTCTTTAATTTTCATAAAGGGAATATAAGAGTATTTAGTTCAAGTAATGTTAACAATTTAAAGTGATACTCCGATTGTAGCACACTGAGAAACGGGACGCATATGATAAAGAGGCCTGAACCTGACGTCAGCAACGCAATGCGTACTGGGATTTCAGGACACGGACGCTTAAGTTTGTTTTGAATGGCAATAGAAACAAATAAAAATGGTAAACAGTTGCTGTGTAAATAACTGTCGCAATCGCAGTCACGACCGACGTGGAAAGCGTGTAGAAAATGGAGTGCGATATTTCAGATTTCCGACTTGGAAACAATTCTTTGGAACTCAGATTTCCGAGTTGACAAAGCGGCGTCGCATGGCGTGGGTGGCAGCAGTAAGACGGAAAAACATAACCTTCGACAGCATTTCTGGACACATGTTTGTGTGTTCACGGCATTTTCACAAAGGTACAATGTTATCAAAACACAGTTTACTTTTGTTGTTAATAATAACACGCAGAAACAGCACTATTGAAAGAAGGCAAATTCACCAAAATGTAGAAGAACTAAAACTTGTTGATACGATGTTGAGTTATGGAGCCACCACCAAAATTAAAACTATTCTTTTCAGGTAAACCAGCATACGAGATGATGGAGACTGACCCCGACTGGGCACCATCCCTACATCTGGGTCACACAGAGATTAAACAGACTAATCCTGCACGCTCTGCAAGACGCAATAAGCGTGAACAACTAAAGAAAAACACGCCACATCCAGCCGATGACCAGATGATGACACACCAGGCTGAAGAAAGTGATCAGTTACACACTGAGGAGGGGACGCACAACATCACTCAAGGGGATGCGGGAACACAGACTGAATGTGCCTTGTGCATACACAAATGCGTAGAAATAAACAGCCTGATGGATGAAAACAGACAATCGGGATGTGACATCTGTCTGATGTCCGAAGTTTTTTTTGGAGGCGATGATGATCAAGTCCAGTACTATACAGGTCTGCCAAACCTGGGAACCTTTACAGCATTATTACATTTTTTGGTTCCCCTCATGCCAGACCAAATGAAACTTCTTAATCCGTTTCAAATGCTACTGTTAACTTTTATGCGCCTCCGATTGGATCTGCATGCACAACACCTGGCCCATCACTTTCATGTTTCCCCAACAACAGCGAACAGTACATTCAAAGAAACTGTGGCGTTTCTATATACAAACCTGAAGCATTCAATTGTGTGGCCAGACAGAGACAGTTTGTGCAGAATTATGCCTTCCCAGTTTGTGGAATCATTTGGACGCAGAGTGGCAGTGATCATCGACTGTTTCGAGATTTTAACAGGGAAACCGTCCAATCTAAATTCACATGGAAAATTTTCCCGCTACACGCACGATCAGACTATTAAGTATATGATAGGTATAACGCTCAAGGGGTGTGTTTGTTTCATATCAAGTGGGTGGAGTGGTTTTAGAAATGACAAACATATAATGCAGAACAGTGGTCTTCTTGAGAATTTTTTGCCTGGAGACATCGTCTTGGACAGTAGAGGTTTTGACAAGAAAAATGTTGAAAAGTTGTGTACTGGGGTCAGACTTCCAGCCCTTACAAACGAAAGCTGTCAGCCAACTCCAAAAGATGTAGAGCAGACTAGCAAAATGGCGAATCATATCCCTGTTGAAGGTGCCATCAAAAATGTTTGTCAGCATTATAAAATCTTAACAGGAACCATACCCATTGACATGGCACTTACTTGTAAAGGTGAGAACGAAACATTTTTGGATAAGATTGTTACTGTCTGTTGTGCGCTGACGAACCAATGTCAGACTGTTGCATAAAAATGTGTCCGGTGCTGTAGGACTGCATGAATAATAAAGAATATACAGTGACATAAATGTGGTGTTCTTGATTGTTTCATTGTTAACAGTTCCACAGACAAATGAAGTATTTTTTATTCTATTTATTTGTAGTAAAATAATACACAATATATATAACAGACTACAGGTATGTGCTGTTTTTGCCCTTTGGCTTTATGGGAATATAACACCACAATGTAAGCTGATGCATCTTTGTGTATCATGATGAGCATGTTCAACCAGAAAAAGACTTCTGATTACAGTAAAGAGTTATTTTTAAATAAACATAACTTTTCTGCTTAAAGGGACAGTTCACCCAAAAATAAAAATTATGTCATCACATACTCACCTTTGAATTGTTCCAAATCTGTATATATTCTTTGTTCTCGTGAACACAGAGAAAGATGTTTGGAAGATTGCTTAACCAAACAATTATTGGACCCCTATGGTAGTTCTTGACTACCATGGTAGGAAAATTTGTTGAAGATATTTCAAAGAATGTAGGACAGCAAACCGTTCTGGGGCAATTTTGACTACCACTGTAATTTTTCACACAATGGTAGTTAATGGAGGCCAAGATATGTTCGGTTACAAATATCTTTCTCTAACCAAATAAATGTATACAGGTTTGGATGGAACAATTAGAGAGTGAGTAATTTATTACAGAATTTTAATTATTAGGTTGAATTATCCCTTTAAAGGTAGATGTCAGAGTTCCTTATGCATGAATGGAACAACACAACTCAATTAAACCACAGGTTTTGTTCATGTCATTCGTGCTCTTTGGTCCATGACAAAAGCATCATTACGTCGAAATTGTTCTCATCTTCCTGCTCTAACTTATTTCGTTATCAGCCACAAAATATGAAAAAAAATTGGACCAAGTTCAATAGATGACGTCACGTGATACCTTATACGTTTCCCCGCGATGTTCAGGATAAGCCTATCAGGGACGTAGGCATATATTTACTTCTGTATGTTGCTGTAAGTAGTAATCTTAAAATGATTAAGTTTCAACAGTTGTTCAATCTTCACTAGATAATAAAATGTCTGCGGATTTTCCATTGGCGTGTTCTGTTTTCTGCACACGTGTGCCCATCAGCTGTCATTGCGCTTGCCGTAGACGGCGTTTATGTAAAACCATGATGGCGGCGTCCTGTGCGAGAACGCTTGGTAAGGTCGCACGAATAGTTTTAGACACGCCAACATGCCGATTAACAAATAACGCCGCACTATTAACTAGAAATTATATGAGGGGTCAAGTTAAGACTTACTGTGTCAGCAGCGGTTTCAAATCCAGACCGGTGCGTGGAAGAATCCTGGGGTCCGCCTTCTTGCTTGGTGGTGGTTTCGGGTTGTACCAGACCGTCAAACTCCAGTTCCAGCATCACCTTGCAGCTGAGAAAATTCAAGTAAGTGTTCTGTGCTTTTCTATTTCCTAAATGCTGCCTTTGACGTGCAACAAAATAAAGTTTATTACGAAATAGTAGTATCTTACTTTCTCACCTATCAAACCCTGTTTTTATCAGGCGCCCGGGCTGGCAACAGATCCAAAGTTGACTCTGTATCAGTACAAGACCTGTCCGTTCTGCAGCAAAGTACGAGCCTTCTTGGATTATCATGACTTTTCATATGAAATTGTGGAGGTCAATCCTGTTATGCGTCAGGAGATCAAATGGTCCACTTACAGAAAAGTTCCCATCCTGATGGTGGACGGGACAGTGGTATGTAGCTATATCGTTGTTGCCTTTCAAGACAATTGATGGAATGATGGTGAAGCTCATCAAATGCTCTTGTTTCTGTGTACCCACAACAGCAAATCAATGACTCTTCTGTAATTATTAGTGCTTTGAAGACCTACCTGATCACCAAGTGAGTCTTAAGCACCTTGTTTCATCATATACAATTATTTTGTGATTTATTAATGTAGAAGACCTATTGAAACTCTCCAGAAGTCCAGGTTTGTGATTAGTGAAGTTTTTAAAGAAAAGAAAAATTGAAATGTATTTGATGTTTTCCTACCTTCAGGCTCTTTACTTTTATGGTGGTCACTTTGGTAGGGCGTCATGTGACGTCACATGTTAATAATTTATTAATGCATATAAACATACATTTAAACAATAAGGCTTGACAAGGGAGGTTTTTTTTCTTTAAAGAATTTTGAGATGACATGTTTCCTTTTGTTTAGGGAAAAAACAATACCTGAGGTTTTGTCTTGCTATCCTGAGATGAAGTCGAAGAATGACAGCGGAAAAGATGTGATAGAGTTCGGAAATAAATACTGGGTCATGGTGAACAACGAGGATGCTGATCACCTGTATCCAGAAAAGGATTCCAGAAAGTAAAGGAAATCATTCATGTTTGAGAGTGATTGATTTTATCTAACACAAATTGAAAATGTACAAAATACTACCCTTAATAAATGTTTTAATAACACATTTTCTGCAGGGAGGAAATCAAATGGCGCAAGTGGGCAGATGATTGGCTGGTGCATCTCATTTCACCTAATGTTTACCGTACACCCACAGAAGCCCTCGCCTCCTTTGACTACATAGTAAGAGAAGGCAAATTCGGCACCTTTGAGGGCTTTTTTGCCAAGTATTTGGGAGCTGCTGCCATGTGGGTCATTTCAAAAAGATTAAAAAAAAGGTATGTTTCAATCACATGTGTGCTGACTATGTGGAGAGACAGCATTTTAAAACTGGAGTAAACGGTCTTGTGCCTTTTTTGGGGGATTTGGGTTACTGTCGAAATAGTTAAATTAAGTATTTTATTCCACAGACACAACTTGCAGAATGATGTAAGACAGGATCTTTACAAGGCAGTCAATGAGTGGGTGGCAGCAATTGGGAAAAACAAGAAATTCATGGGTGGAGATCAACCAAACCTTGCGGATCTGGTATGTGTTATAAATGGATGTATTACACCATAATCTCAAGTCATTATTATATAGAAATTTCATGTTTTGTGTTGGAAATACAGTTTGTAGTAAAAATAGCTTTTCTGTAGCTCAGTGGTAAGAGCATTGCGTTATCAACGCTATCAACGTTATCAACGCAAGGTTGTGGGTTCGATCCCAGGGGATTGCAAATACCTATGTAAAATGTATAGGATAATGCAATGTAAGTCGCTTTGGATAAAAGCGTCTGCCAAATGCCTAAATGTAAATGTAGTTAATGTTCTACATTTTACAGGCTGTCTTTGGAGTTCTGAGAGTAATGGAAGGTCTTCAGGCTTTTGATGATATGATGGAAAATACTAAAGGGAAGAACTGGTACAGACGCATGCAGAAGGCCACACAACATGTGTCATAAAATCAATGCCTCTCTCATCTCATTCAACCTGAAGCACTTGATACCACAGCTCAAATCAAAAAGCAAGTTTGATGTCATCTATTGGTAGATTCATCCTTTTGCAATATTAAAGCTAGGTTCCTTGAAACATTGCTTTGCTTGGAATGTACATTATGTAACTATACATTTAATTTGAGGAGATTGTCAAAAAAGTGCTCGCAGCATAGAATGTGTTTCTGAAAGTTTTATTCATGGTTTGGTAATAAGTTGCTCTATGATTTAAGGATTGCTTATACTGTAAAAAAATGAACCGAATGATATAAAACATAAAAATAGATGATTCACAGACCTACTTGTGATTGGCTGTTACTCTTTTGCTGTTCTAATTTTCTTTACACATCGATAACCAAAAAAGGTTTGGTCCATTTTCAACAATGACGGTTCTTGATTTTTGTGGCTTTTAAATTCTTTTTTTGTTCATTTAGCGATAGAGTTCAGCTCTGATATAACATTGTAGAGGCTTACAGTCTACCTCAGTGTGGTATCATGCTCTCCTGTTCATGAACTCCCATTCTAAGTGTGAAAGTCATTATCAGATGTGTGGTTTACTTGATGTTTAATGAGGTGGCTTTAACCAACATGTTATAACCTTTTGTTTTCAAAGGGTTCAACTTAAAACCTAGTCTTGCGAGTAATAGTTATTGAAAGTTTGCTTAACATGCAAGACTATTATGTATTCTTAACTTAAAGTACCTGTCTATGCATCATCTTTTGATATTATGGTTATGATTGGGGTGGACAATGTCATAAAAATATTAGTAAAATAAATAAAATCCTAAGCAGTTGTCAATTGTTGTGTTTGTTGTCAATAACGTGTAACGTTTCAAGTTTAATAGGAATATGAATGCGAGAAGAGAAAACCTGTTGTTTAAAGTACTCAACCGTGTGGGATCTCTAGCGAGTAAAATAGTACCAAATTGATAATTGTTGTTCCTAAAAATCATTTACTCTCTGATTCACAAATGTTTATTCTCAAAACTTTTTTTTAATTTTATTAAAATTTAATTTAGTATGAAACAATATGACAATTAGCCAATAGGACCATTAAAGTGGTTTTGGTCAAATAATTATAATTCACACTTTCTATGCCTATCATACTGTCTGGTCATTTGTATTATGGATCTTTCATGTTATTCCTCTTAGGTTTTACGGTCATTTTTATTCAAGGTTAAAAAACTTATTTATATCGTCTGCTTAATAGACAACACAAATGTTTTATTGTTACAGCGAGAGCCCGACGGAGGTGCGGTCGTACACTTAGCGACGCGTCGTTACCACAGAAACAACAAACGCTTCAGTTCTTTGGGCGTGACATACGCGTCTCAAGGGTTTTTAAAAGTTTGAATCAACCAATGAGATGCGAAAGAAAAAATCTAAAGGCGGGATTTGGGGTGTCCGGCGCGTCTCTGATTGGAGGATGTTCTTGTCCGTGCGAGAGTCTACCGGGTTTTACAAACAACATTACACGGGGGACGTAACATTTACGTTGGATTAAGGTTAGTGGCAAACTTGTTTTAATATCAACTTCTTAGCTTTATAAAATACATATAGAAAATCGTGAATTCCCAATAAGATGATACGTTAACTGATCGTAAAGATAAACGACCTTCAAATCCAACGTATGAAAAGAAAGAGAGGACATACAGTAACGTTAAGGCTGACTAGGAGTATCTGATAACGACATCTAACTAAACGTTTTTTTTCTTCATATTTTAAGACAATCAAATTAACACTCCAACTCTCATCAAAGTGAAGAAATGAAAACACGATCGTCTTCACCGCCCCTCCATGTTCATGTCCCAGACTCAACATCTGTGCATGTTCACCTAAAGAAGAGTCCACAGAAGTGGCCAGCGGCACCACCTTTGCAGGTCAGTCCTCATCTCTACATCCACTGCCAATTGAGTTGTTCATTCTGATGCAGTGAAATCACTCATCTCACTTCCAACAGAGTAAAGAGGGCCATCTGCGATCCACTGCCAGTGTAAAGGCTCGAGCTCCCTGGGTTCCTCCTGGAAAGACCTTCAGACGAAAAGACTACAAAAGGAAGGTTAGCATAGTCTTTTCTTAATAAGTATTCAACACACCAACTGAGCAGGACATACACTGACGAAGGCAAATAGCCAAACGTTTGTATTGTACTTTTATTTCTTTTGAGTACAGACCTAATGTTTTTTTTAAAGAAGTCATATGACATGGCTTACACAAATATTATCATCAGCAGGTCTAGGTGAGCATTCGCTTTTAATTACAATGCATCTTTTGTTTCGACACTTTAATTTTTGCAATTTTACGTGTCCAATACATGCATGGGCAACTTATAACACACCAAAGACAGAAAAACACGTATTCGCGCCATATGACCCCTTTAACGTATTCACCAAAATGTACCAGCACATAAAATAAAACAACTATTTGTTTAAATGGACTGGAATTACTAGATTTTAATAACCAACTTTCTCATCAGGGGACAACAGGTTGCTTAGAGGTCGCACCCGGACCGTCCACTGACCCTTGCTCAGCTCCCATGCGGCTCACTGACCTGTCAAGTGAAGAGAACAATGCTAGAGGTGCGACCGGCATCATTTCAGAATACGAGAGAAAAATTGAAAGACTTATGTCTGAAGTTGACGATATAAAAAATGAGGTATGAATACAAATAAATTGTAAAGAATAGTATGATTTGTAGATAGATTTTCAGATATGCCGGCCTTTCAGACGTTGTGAGTTCAAATATTAAAATCATACATCTATAATATTTAATATAATACTCCGCAGGTAAAGTTGCGGCAAACAGAAGACCAACTAATGCACAAATCACAGCAGTCAAGTGCCCGTTTTCACTTTATTGACAAGCCGGAAGAAAAACTAGAGACAGCCAATAAGGAATTGAGAATGTCTAGGCGTGACAATTCAGATCCCCATATCACTGTAGATGAAAGGCATGGAGGACCTGGGCCAACTAGGTATACTTTTCCAAGGTTTATTCCGCACATTTTCTTTTATATAGGAGCAGTCCTAAATGAAGAATGTATTTTTTCTTTTGACAGATCAGAACCAGGAGCTTCACCTCATGATATAGAAACTCTGCTTAGGAAACTAGTGGAAGCTGAGATAGATGGGCAGGCTGCGGCCAAACAAGTCGCAGTTCTAAGGGAAACCGTAGAAAAACTCAGAAAGGTGAGATGGTTTGGTGGCTTTGGTGGTTTGGTGTCTTTCTACAGAGCTCCAATCAGTTATTGCTTTGATGTTTAAGAGGACCCTAGACTTATGAGAATAAACTTAAACTAACGGAACAGCATTGTAACCGGTTTGTAAACATTATATATCTTATTGCATGCATGTTCCGTGTGATGCAGGACAGGAAGCAGTCGAAGACACATTCTGATCATCTGGGTCGTCATCACGATCTACTAGAGCAGAAACTGAAAGCCTTTGAGGAGACAAATCGCAATCTCCGGCGACTTCTGAGGGAGCAGCATGGACGAGAGGTACGGATAACGTCCTGTACAGATGAATTTTTGTTGTTGCAAAACCAAGTTTAATTCTGTCTTTTCTCTGCACTGCAGACAGATGCGCTGAGAATGTCAGATGAGAGGGAGATGCTGATGAGAAAACTAGCAGATTCAGAATCTGATAAAAGGGTAATCTAAATCATACAGAAATTAATAGAAACGTCTTTCAGAAAATTATTGGTAATGTTTCGATGATTTGACCTTGTTAACCATTCGATTCTCATTTTCTCTTTAAGAAGCTTGAGGCTAAACTCAATACTAAGGAGCGGGAGTCCAATCTACTAGCTGAGAATTTGGAAACCGAAAGGGTAATGCTCATTTACACTCTGTGATTATATAATTTCTTTTTTATTCCTTTGAATTAATAGGGTGTATTTTAATGCAAATTTATTTTTTCTTTGTCCCAGGACCATTTGAGGACCACAGGAGGGCTCTCAAAGGTTCTTGAATCCACCCGTAGACGTCTGCAGAGCCAGCTGCATAAGAAAGAGGCAGAAAATAACCGTTTGGTGGCTCAGATTCAAGTGAGTGGAAATTCACAGTATTTATACAGTACAATACAACAATACTTTACTTATTCTTCTGTACTGAACACAGAGGTTGGAGTGGACGCTCCAGCAACAGCAGGAGGAGGTTCAGGGCCTGCTGGAGCAGATGAAAGAGCTGAAACAACACTGCGAAGGAGACAGGGACATCAACAAACAGATTTTGGAAGACCAGAGGAAACGGGCTGAACATAGTGTTAATACAGCAGCACAGCTCTCGGCACAACTTCTGGAGAAGGTACGACATTTATGTGGAACAACAAAAACTATGTTATAAGACCTTGTTCTGCTGTCCTTTGTTCTTTTTTAGATTGTATTTACTAACTTTAACTTTTTTTATTTACTTATTTATTATGGATTTTTAAAGTCATACATCTATATTATTATTATGAATGACTCAATCTGAATTGGTCATTTGTTATGCAGTTTGCTAGTATGATTCATGCATTATGGACTATGACTGTATGTTTGTGTGTGATATATTCAGGAGACTCAGTTGGCAGAGGCGCTCTCCCACGCTGAGCAGCTTCGACAGCGTTACGCCAAGCAGAACAGAGGGAAAAGCCAACTTGAGCTAGAGATCACCACCTTAAACAAGTGAGTGCCATATCTCCATGTGTTCTATTTTTAATGCCAAGAAACATAGGAAAATAAAGCCTACGTTTGCGACCATTGAGGATTTAAAGGGATACTTCAATCAAAAAGGAAAATTATGTCATTATTTAATCACTCTCGAGTTGTTCCAAATCTGTATAAATTACTTTGTTCTGATAAACAGAGAGAAATATATTTGGAAAAATGCTTGTAACCAAACAGTGCTTGGCCACCATTGACTACCATAGTAGTGCCCCAGAAGTGTTTGCTTTCCTGCATTCTTCAAAAGATTTTATTTATGTACATCAGTATGAAGCAATTTATACAGATTTGGAACAACTTTATAAAGTAAAGAACAAGTAAATGAAGACAGACTTTTCATTTCGGATGAACTGTTCCTTTAAGCTTTCGATTTCTTTTCCCTTTGCAGTCGTATCACTGAGTTAACCGAACAGCTGCGCAGTTGTGAAGAGAAAGCGTGCGCAGAGAGAGAAGGCCTGCTCAGCCGTCTACACTCCCTTACCGCAGAGAGCACGTCTGTTAAACTGGAGAACCAGAGACTCAAGGTAAGATATCTTTTTTGGTCAGAGTTGCATGTGTGATGCGCAAACAATTACAATCCTAGGTTCAGCAACAACAACAAACAAAAACAATCCAGGAGTCAATAGAAATGAAATAATCTATTCCCCTCGTAATTTTTGTTTTATTTCACATCTCTTATCTGTTAGACCACTCTGTCAGCCACAGAAGAAAGGCTGTCTTTGTCTCATTCAGAGGCCCAGCAGCTGAAGATCTCACTGAAGGACTTTGAAAATCTAGTAGAGAGTTACAAGAGCCAGGTGCTTTCAACATACAACCGTCACAACTCATAAAATCCACCCACGTTCATGTACGCTAACTCTTCCAATCCCTCACAGCTGCAAAAGACACGTTTGGAATCTGAGGAGTACTCGCTGAGACTGGAGCTGGCGGAGAAGGAGGTGAGGAGCGATCGTGCGGAAGTGGAAAGAGAGGTGGACCAGGGCCGCAAGCAGCTCCAGGCCCGGCTGAAGGAGCTGGAGGGGCTGAATGAAGCTTTGAAGCGCTCGGAGGAAGAGCTCAGGGAGACCAGAGAGAACATGAACATTCAGCACAGAAGAAACGCAGAGCTGGCCAGTGCTCTGTCTGACATCAAGATCAAGGTAGTGTCTTCTGAGTGTATATATATACTGTGTATACAGTATATGCAGTGTTTGTATCGCAGATATTGAGATCTAATTGTTAATGTATTTTTATTTGTAGATTGAGCAGAAGGGTTGTAAATCAGAGATGCTCCAGGAGAAAAACTTAATTCTATTCGAAGAAAATAACAAGCTCAAATCGTCAGTGGACAACATGGAAAGGTTATTCTGCACATGCTTATAAAAATCAATGTTGGAATTTTGTCTTAGTTGTATCTCCGGTTAAATACACCAAAAATCTTTTAATATATATAGTAAGTTATAATTTTCTCTTGATGGCACACAGAAAGATGGAAGAGATGAGCATTCAAAACAGAGATCTGCTTCAGGTGATCGCCAAGAGGGAGGAGAACCTTCACAACACACAGCTGCATCTGCAGGAGAAGACCCGTGAATGTGACTCCCTCTACAGACAGCTGGAGCAGGCCAGAGAGGAGGTGCAGAAACAGGTGCCATTAAAATGCATTGTATCTGTTAGGCTGATTTTATTACACGGCTTGTTGGAATGCTTGATTCTGATTGGCCAATCGCGACATTTGCAGGTTTGTTATTCCTAGATAACAACCTCTCAAAACTAATAACACATGCGGCAAATAATTTTGACAGGTTTTTTTAATAACATATGACATTATATTTACCAATGATTAAAGCAAATTGCCATTTCATCGTTTCTTACCTTAAAACCGAAAGTAAATGGCTTTTCCTCGTGGAAGGTTTGCATTCGGTAAAAATTAACTAATTATAAATTATTAAATATTTAAAATTCACATTTTATGTCAAGTATTTTCTCATGTGGCAAGTAGCCTTGTAATAAGCGGGATAATGCACAAGCAGCTGCCAGTTTTCGTGAAATAAGCCCCTTTGTGTGATATAAGATCAGGGCTTAATTCTGCGATAACACCCGGCTGACTGTATTATCCCTTACATATGGCTCATCACATTGTACTAAAATTAGGATGCTTTGTCTTTATAGGTGGACCGGAACCTAGACCGTATGATGTCCAAAGAACGGTCAGCTCAGTCCAAAAAACTGGACTTGGAAACCCAATTGAGTTCGGCTAAAAATGAGCTGGGTCAGCTACGCTGCAGCAAGGATGATGTAAGTGTTCTTTATTTAGACGACGACCTTTTATACTTTGCACAACACTATGAAGTAACAGCTGAAATCCTGAAAATCATTAAAAGATTACACTGCATAACAGAAGCCGGGTGTTCATTAGAGATTTGTGCACAACTTATATAATATTTTCTAAATGTCAAATCGAAATGCCACCATTTCGCTATATATTGTTCTGCATCTGAAATGAAAATGTTTCTTCTTGCTACAAGTCATTGTGTCCAACGTCTTTGTTTTATGGCAGGTTGCAAACTATAGAGGTGCATAACCCAACTACTGTGATGAAGTGTGAAAAGAATCGTCATATTTCCCGATATTGTTTATATTAAAGGTCCAATGTGTAATTTTTGGGAGGATCTACTGACAGAAATGCATACATAACTGGTGGTGTATGAAGACCTTACATAATAAACTGTTTGTAATGTTTTATTACCTGAGAAAGAAATAGCTCAATCTAAATACAATGCCCCTTGCATGGAATTCACCATGTTGTTTCTACAGTAGCTCCAAACAAACAAACTGCTCTACAGGCCATGTTGTGTAAATATGTTATCTCCTCCAGGAATGAAGTAAAAACGTGAAATTCGAAAGGGAGGGGTTGAGTGATTAGAAAAAACTTGATGTGAATTCCTTACATCCTATCTTTCCAAATGTTCTGCCTAAACATACCATCTTACAAGAATGATTATGATTTTTGTATGTCACATGACCTTAAATTAGATAAAAACCATTGCAGTTTTGCTAAATATTCCTTTAACAAACTGCCTTGAAAAACTTGTGATTATATCAATACGTATATTCAATTTGAAGTGTAATGGAAACGCAGCTAGAGACATCTAATATTTCGGTAGCATACCAGAGTTTAGGTTGCACTTAATCCAGAATGTTCTTTTAATGCCAAGTAATAACTTTTTGTTTTTTAGATGGAGAAGCGATTTCAGTGCAAACTTCAAGACATGAAGAACCAGTTAGAGCAGGTGAACAGTACCAATCGCAGCCTGCAGAACTATGTTCACTACCTCAAGGCCTCATACACCAATGTTTTTGGAGATTCTGCACTAACAAGTTCAATGAACATTTAAATGGACCGCTTTGTTCCATGAAGTTAATCACTGAACTATTTAATTCAACACTATTAATGTCTGAAAGACCTTGTAATAAAATATGAAAAACATCTCCAATTTACAGTTTCCTTTATTTAAACAACCACAACATAAAAAAAGTTTCAACATGAACTTGGACGACACAACTGTTATCTATAACTAATCGCTGTCACTGTCTGCCTCACTGTCTGCTTCTTTGACATCCGCACTGAACTTATATTCTTGGTCACAGCCCATGTAGGCGTCGCTCATGAAGTACAGCGTGTAGTTATGCACACCCACCACAGGTGCCACGAAGTCCAGTTTCACCTGTGGGAAGAAAAACAACCACATTGTCAGAGCCATTTAACCAACAATCACATTTTTTTCTAATTTTATGAGAGATGTGATCAAAACAAACCTTGGCCTTCTGTTGAAGAGTGAGTCTCTTAATCGAGATGAGGCTGTTTGATTTGGGGTCTCCAATAACTACCCACCAGCCTTCTTCACGTTTCTGTACAAACAAAAATGATGCATGTTTACATCACCCCGAGACTAACTTGAGCTCAACCACACAATAAAACCTTGATAAATAAAATATCAAGTTTCTGTAGACTGATACCAACCTGAGGGAACAGAGGAGCTATGACAGGTCCTGTAACTTCCTCTTCTCTCTCCAACTGCACTTGAACAACCACAGGACTTCCACTGTGAACACAATAAAACAGATAAATATCTCTAGTAAAGTGTTGACTTTGGTGACCCAACATCAGGTTCATCTTGAACTGATAGCATTCATACCTCTTGATATCTTCTTTGTCAGCCACTTCGTACGAGAGCTCAATGTTGGGATAACGGTTACAGAACCGTGCCACGTCAGCCATTTGTACTTCTGAAACCATTTGTAGCAGAGCAGTACGTTCATCGTCCTCCATCTCCATGATGTCAAAGATGCTCTCCACGCCCTAATCATTACAAAGTTAAGACAAGACGGCCAAAGACAAGAAAATACACGTTCAAATGATCCCCTAACTACCCAAACCCAATGCAGTCCAGCAGTTCTCACCTTGTCTGTACAGCGTTTGATGTTATCAGCAGTGAAGTGGGGCAGCTGCTTGAGGTAAGAGTCTTTGGACCACATGGCTTGTGTGACCATCTGAGCCAGCTCCATGGCAGCCAGTGCAGGACTCAACCAGCCATTACTTGAGAGCACGTCCACACATGCCTGGATCAGCCGCACAGCCTAGATACACAAACGCAGAAAGATTTGAATCGTGTCATTTTCAAGTGATATCAGGCTGTTGAGCTGTACTAAACAGGTTCTTGATTACCTTGCTGAGGATATCTTCAGTGTCCGACTGGAGCTCTGCGCTCAGCTGCATACGGGACAGATGAGCCTGAAGCAGTAGGTTGGTCTTCACATGAGGATCATTAAACTTGGGGCTGTTCAGCTTATGAGGAACCTTCTGTGCCAACTGCAAATGTCAAAACGAGTTAATATAGAGCGCTGATGTTTTATTATAAAACTGTCAATAAAACAAAATACTACTAACCTGTCGGAGCAGGTTGTCTTCGTGGTGCCTGATGGGAATGTTTTTATACTCTGCAGCATTGGAGATGATCTCAATGAGGCCTCGAATCTTCGTCTTGGCATTCAGGGACATACTGAAGAGCTCTGATAAAAGAACACAAACAAATCAGATTTCATTCTTACAGAGAGCTTCTGCTGTTTCAAAGAGGGTGATATACTGAAAGCTGTACCCTCGCTTTAAACATATCATTCTTTATATTTTTTAATGATATTAAAGAAGGGCTTCACCAATGGTGGTGTAGTTTATGTAGTAATATGCTGCGATCATGCCCAGATTCAGAGGAGCAACATCCATCTCATCTTCAATGCTGATGCACTTGGACTGTTCCAGATCCTGTAAGGTGTTTTCCACCAGCTCAGACAGATGATCAGACAAGTGACGGTGGGACATACCTGCGATATAAAAACAAAGACGGAATATGAAGGGTTTCCTCAGCAGTGAAGATTTGATTGCAGTTGTGAAGGTTCTGTGGTTCCTCACCCTGCAGATTGTAGTAGTTGGGGTTCTGGTTCATTCGGCGGTACAGAAACGTCCATGTCAGGTAGTCCACGGCATCCTGTTTGTTCTCAACAGTCTTTGTGACGATCTCCGCATTGAAATGGTCATGGAGGCAGTGGTCCAAGTGAGACTCCACAGGCAGAGGCTCGTAAAGGAACTTTTTAAAGAAGTCCTAAACGAGTGAGAGAACGATATACAGAATGATGTACACGTTGTAATCCTGGTGATCCCTGACAGGTACATTTGTTAAGGTCAGGTTTTTTTACCTTTTTGGACCCCTGGCACATGATGACACATCGACCCTCATCATCCTGCAAAGGGCGATTGGCCTTCCCTACCATCTGCAGAACATCATAGATTGGGTAGTCCACGTACCTATTCAGAGAAATAGATATTACGGACACAACTGGAGATAAATATTGGTAATGTCAACTGTGTGGTTGTGATTGTGAAGATACTTACGCATGGATTTTTCCATTGTAGTACTGCGTGTCCATAACGATCACCAGGTGGGCGGAAATATTAGTGCCCCAGCAGAGAGAGCGAGATGCCACCATCACCTGAATGGCACCTAGAATAAGACAGGGTGGCATAAGGTTTCAAGTCTGACAATTTTTTGGCATTGGGTTCATTATAGTGCGGGGCGATATATCATGCGATTCTTGTGCTCTCAGTTTCTCAATGAATTACGGTTAAATGCCACCACATCCAAAGCCAGAGGGCGCTCTTGAGTGGAAACTCAGAATATGGGGAACAGAATGAGAACGATTAGTTCCAGGAAATGCCAATGGTCATATTTTATCGCTGTTCTTCAAACCTTTTCAGGCATTTTCATGATAATAAAGTATATTTATAGAGATGATGTTTGGTGAGTGTTGCTTTTTCAAATGCATGTTTCAATAGTTAATCTCATAGAGATTTTAGATCAAGCAGTACTTCCTACTGATCAAAGAGCTGTAGTTTACGGTAGAGCTGTGCATAAAACACAGAATCGATTTAGACTTGTATCGATTAGCATGAATAACGATATATATCGCCTAGCCCTACTTTATTATAATATAAAAGCGATTTGAGTTTTCTCCTACCAGACATAAATAGATGCTCCACAATCCTGCGCTCTGTTGGTGAAAGGCCCTCGTGCAAGTACCCCACCCCGTTAGAGAGGGTCTCCTTCAGTGTAGGATCAGAGAGATTCTCCATGAATGGAGCCAGATCCTTCTCAGTAGAGTGCAGGAACCTGCAGGTAAAACAACAGGGTTTGTAATGATGTCTTCCATCACAACTAAAAAACACAGCAGGTTATAGCACTTCAAGTACCTCTGTGGAACCACATCTGCAGCGCAGAAAGTCAGGATGTCGATAGCGGTGAGACGAGTCTGACGTCTTGATGGCACAAACACCAGCACTGGTTTGGATGGGGAATGTTTCATGATGGCATGATACATGGGTTTAGCCATGGACAACAGACGAGTCTGCGTGTGACTCACATTAAAGCCCTGAGGGTAAAACAAGTGATGGTAAATATGTTAACACAACATCACTGTTATAGTCAAGGTAAATCCAGTTGACATCATTAGCGTCAAGATGGTGTTTTGAAATCACATCTGTTTAAGAGCTTCAGACCTGGATGTGAAGCTCCAAAGGAACCGGTCTGACGTTGGGGTGGAAGTTGAAGGTCGCTGTGGTGCTGCAGCCGAGCCAGTGGGCCACATCCTTAGCGTTGGACAGAGAAGAGCTGAGGGCCACAATACGGATGGGCCGCTCAATCTGAGATGAGATGTACCTCATTCGGGAGCAAATCACCTCCAACACAGGCTAGACGCAAAACACAGAAAAATCAGAATTACAGCATTCAACTAAAAACCTATTAGAAATTTAAATAAATATGTGAAAGAAAGTCTTGAAAATCTAATAAACTTAAAACAAGGAGTACATGAAATTAAGTGTATTTTATAATGTTGAAATTCTAAACAATCTTACTCCATTGTCTCCTCCAATGAGATGAACCTCATCCACAACGAAGAGGCTAACATTCTGCACATTCTTCCTCTGTTTCCATCGGCGAGACAGGATGTCCCACTTGTCTGGGGTGCTGATGATGATGTCACCTTTGCCAAGCAGCTTTAGGTCAGTGCTGGTCTCTCCAGTGAGCAAGACAACCTTCTTATTTAAAGTCTCCTGGAACTTCTGGTGCCAGTCAATAAAGACCTGTACAAAAAAGATTCCAATTCCATTAGCTTGTCACTCTATAGAAACTGTTTAACATGAGTTTATATCTAATAAAGGCAGCAGTTTTATCAAAGTACCTGTTCAGCCAGAGCCTCCATTGGTGTTATGTAGACACAGCGGCCCTCAGGGTTGTGTAGAAGCATCCTAAGAATGGCAAACTCCGCACATATGGTCTTACCGCTGCCCGTGGGGGCCCCAACAAAGACGTTATCATCGCTGTTGTACACTGCATTGAAGACTAAGAGATGATAGAGAAGAAAGTCAGTTTTTCCTGAAATTTTTTCTGATCTTCAGTATATGGATGTTGTCTGTTAAATGGTTTGTACAGGTACCTTGGGTCTGGATTGGGTTGAAAAATGGAAAGTTTTGGTAAAGGTTCTCAAAGGCTGCATTTCTCAGAGCAGACACTGGCAAAGGCTGCAGATCGAGCAGCTCGGTGGGTGGTGGGTATTTTTCTGGCAAAATCAGGTGACGGAACGAGACCGGCAGCTGTGTCTCGCACGCTTAACAGAGAGAAAATAATAGTTCGGAATTTACTCACGCTTACCTTTCAAGGGAGATACATCCAAACAATAAATTAAATAGTACTGGTAAAATCACTTACACAGCCAGCGGTCTGAAGCAATGCGAATGAAATACTGTGGGGGCAGCGGCTCAAACACGGGAACGAAGAAAGTAACCAGATGTTCATCCTGAGCATACTTGGCCTTCAGGAGGAAGTACTCATGATGCAGCACCACCTCACTGTCCACATCCTCCACCAAAATCCAGAAGGCCTCAGACGACCCGTGTATCTAAAGAAACAAAGGCAGCATACCAAAATGACTTTAGAAAGACAAACTTCAGAAAAACTGCAAACTAATCTGCTGTTTTTGAAAAAAGCAAAAGACACGATGTTTGAACAGAGGACTGACCTTGTCATCCCACTGGAAATCTGGTGTGATGGTGAGTTCCACTTTTAGAGTGGAGCGTGTGATGGGTTGCAGGTGGACTGCCAGGTCCAGCTTCGGGAACTGATGGACATACTTATGAATGGTCTTCCCCATTTTTGGCATGCGAATCAACTCACCTGCATAAGATAGGGGGTTATATATTACTGATGCAAAATCACATCATGACACTTACAACATCAAAAATTAAAACAAAAAAATTGAATCAGAAACACTACTGACCAATTTCATTGTGGTTTAGATCATAGAGGCGCTCAAAGGGGAAGTTCTTCTTTTCAATTTTTTTGATGACCTCCTCTGGGAGCTTGCGGAACTGACGCAAAGGAGACATGGACTGCCACCTTGAAAAAAAAGAGATAAAAATCATGAATATTTGTGTAAGAGCAAGACATTTTGGGTTGAAAAAATCTGCATCATCATCACCACTCACATTCTTTTGTCGATCATCTTGCAAAGGTTCAGAGTCTTATCAGTAAGTTGAGCCCAGCCTCTGCTCAGGACAATCTCAAAGATAGCCCTCATTAGCCTGCCAGCACTCTGTACAACCAAACAGAACACATCAATTTAGCCGATCTGGGTTTCTCTCTGGATTAATTCTCAATTTAAAATTTACACAAGGACAAACAGAGCCTATAATGTACCTGTGTCACGTAGACCATGTCAGCCATAAGAGCAAAGCCCTCCAACTTGAGCTGAGATATATACGCCTGCAGCAGCACGTTAATCTAAGAAACAAAGACTAAAGTTATTGAGAAATCTAGGAAGTAAAGAAAAACTGCACTGCATTGCGGCATACAGTACTCAGTTGTGTTGTTATTGTAGCAGAAGTAGCATAAGAGTATTGTGTTAAATTACTATTCTACATATAGCCAAATGTTTTAAGTACAAGCATATACCTTTGCGCTGGGTTCCTCAATGCTTTCCTTTACTGGAATGGGGACTCTCTCAAGCAGTTTCTGTAGCTCAAGTTTTTCCTCCTGCCAAAGAGTAACAACCATGTTGGTTAGTGCCATCATTACAAGTCTTACGAGACCCTTATGGTAAACATTAGTTAACACATTTCAGTTGGTTTACCTCTCTGACAGTGATATTTCTAAACTCTGATGAAAGAGAAAACACTCTGAAGAGCTCAATTTCACTCAGAGTGGGCTTCAGCAGCTGGTTGTAGGTCATTATGGAATCATGGGTGATGTAGAAATGGCTGGCGATGCGGCCCAGGTCTGTCACCTGTGACATAACATATCAGACGACATTTAAACCAGATCTGTGACTGCAACTTTCCAAATAAGTCCAAAACATTTTGCTTGTTTATCAAGCATATGGACTACTGTGAGTTGTTAAGAAAGGCGGGTTGATACCAAAGGAGCAAACTAAGTACCTGAAAGCTGCCGGATCTTTTGTCGTATTTTGATAAGTTGTTCTTCTCCAGGACAGTGGCAGCCGTGTGCACAAGGTCCATCCTGCGGCGCTCCAGCAGCGGGTCAGAGCTGCGGTCATCATGGGAGACGCCATACAAGGTGGGGTTCCGCAGCATCCGCACGTACAGGTACGTGTATCCCAGCCAGTTCACGGCATCCTGAAATAGTTACAAAACAGGTCAAAAACTGATCCTGAACGTGATGAAAAAATAAATCAACTTCTGGTAAAGTTTCTTGCTTATGATTGTAATGTAAGCACATTCACTGACTAGAGAACTTTTCCAAAAACAAACCTTGACAGTTTGTACGTTGCCCAACACGATCTCAGCATTGAGCATGTCGGGCAGTTTGGACACCATCTGACTCTCGATGGGCAGCTGCTGATTGAGCAGAGACAAGTAATACTGCAGCTCTCCGTGAGATGTAATGAGAATACCCTCTCCTTTAGAATCGTACTGCGGTCTGCCAGCACGACCCAGCATCTGCAGCAAAGTAACCAAATGTTCAAACACTCTTCTAACTGGTTAAAGCAGCATGTTTGGAAATACAATGACTGTGTTCTTAACTGACCTGGAGAACATCCAGCGCTCCAAGCTCTGTCCATCTTCCTTTCTCTGGGCTGTAGACCTGTGTGCCTTTGATTATGACAGTGTGGGCTGGTAAGTTCACACCCCAGGCCAGCGTGGCTGTGGACACCAATACCTACAATAGACAGAAATACAGTTTAACCTTAAGCAAATCTCAAATAGCTGATGGAATGTTCCTGAATGTTAAGAGCTAACCTGAATGTGACGGTCAGCAAACAGATCCTCTACCAGTGTTCTGTCCACTCGGCTCATTCCGGCATGATGTATAGCAAAACCATAAGGCAAGAGATCCTTTAACTCCAGATTCTTGCACTGCTCAGCTTCAGTTCTCAGGACCTCAGTGGATGCCGAACCCTCTCTGAGGAACAACCCCAGAGTGTCCTTTTCTAAACACATGTCCCTGATTGCACGTGCCGTCTTCCCGGTCTCCTTTCTGGAGTGCACAAACACCAGAACCTGGAAACCAAGTTAAAATAATTAGGAGAGAGAAGCCTTTAGGATCTGTAGTAAACACACAATATGGTATAATGGAAGAAAAAAAATCATTGTTCTCAGCCTCACCTGGTTCTTTCCAGCATGCTCCATAATTTTCTCATAGACGATCTCATTCATAATCTGGAAACGCTTAATGGCCTTCTTCTCTGTGATTCCTACATAAGTTTGTTCCAGAGGCACAGGGCGGAAACTACACAAAGGAAAACATGCAACATACACAAATTAATACACAGAAACATTTTTAGTCTTCAAACACGATTTGGATTTTCTCCATTTTTCACCTGTTGTCGAAAAAGAAGAGTCCCTTGGACGGGTCCACACGCAGACAGGTGGCCACATCCTCATAGTTGGGTAATGTGGCACTAAGACCGACAAGCCTCACATCCTCCTGTGTCAACTCCACATTCCTGATGGTTCGAGCGATCAAGGACTCCAACACAGGGCCACGGTCATCATGTAGCAAGTGGATCTCATCCTTATTGAGAACACATAGAATCCTTACCCAACTTGGAAAAACTTGGCTTGACCAACAGGATTATAAATCAAAACAATTTAAGAGAGAATCACAGCCAACTAGATTACTTACAATAATGATGAGGCGCACAAGTTGTGTGTATGTACGCTCCCCTCCTTTCCGGGTGATGATGTCCCATTTCTCCGGGGTGCACACAATAATCTGGGTAGCATTAATTTCCTCCTTGCAAAGTTGGTGGTCTCCAGTCAGCTCGGACACAATGATGCCGTAGCTGGCCAAACGCTGCAACGGATGTTTAAGGGACATTTAACAATCTGTTTATCACATCAATTTGCTCAATAATTAAGAAGCATGTGTGCAAACCACTAGGTCATGGCTCTGACTAAAAACATGTCTTTGATGAACACTGGCTACATTGACCAGAGACTTTTTTTCTCCATTTTGGCACTCCTACCTTTCCAAAGCTGCCCACCATTTCCTGTACCAAGGAACGCATGGGAGCAATGTAGATGATTTTAAAATCATCTACATTGATGGTCCCATCCATGTTGATGTGCTTGCCAATCTCTCGAAGCATTGCCATAAGTGCAACGTTGGTTTTGCCAGCACCCTAGAGATCACAGAGAGACAATTTCATTAATGCCAGATACCATCGATTTAAGTATACAGAATGCAGTTGTTTCAAAGGATGAATTATTTGTATATCCAGATGTGTAATTTTTTTAAAGTAGACAAACCGTTGGAGCGCAAACCAGTAGATTCTCATCTGTCTCCATTGTGGCTTTGAAGAGTTTACCCTGTATACGATTCAGGGTTTTGAATCCCTCAAATCCAGCTTGGGCGTATTTGGGTAGTTTCTCAATACCCATCAATGTCTGTGAGAGAAACCACATAAGTCAATGTTGTACATATCTGAGCTCATCAATTGGCAATTCATAATAATTGTTTTAATACACAGATCCCAGAACGACTACTGATTGGTCAATTTAGCTATTCTGCGGTTGATTGTCTTTAATATGATGAATTGATTGTATATGTCTTTTAAATGTGCCAGCCATGCTTTTACGTTGTAATTCTCACATCAGATACAGCAAAAACATACCTCATCATCACTGAAGGGCTTTGGCTTAAGAGCAGGTACATGCACTTCCTCGTAGCCTTTTCTCTGTTTGCGGAAGGACCCGTCAGGCAGCTGGCAGCGCTTGTTGGCCATAAAGTGGCTGCCTTGAGAGAAGGCCAGATCTTCCAGGTCTAACGTTTGCCTACTAGTCACAGACTACAGACAAACAATAAAGAAATAAACAACTCACAGACTGTAACACGAATATCACCTGTTACCACTATTTAATGTCAAATAGACACAAAATGTGTATTTATAAAAACTAGCTTAAAGTTATGTTTACCGCCCCACGATCAATGTCCATCGACTCCAGATCGTCCACACGTGATTTTCTCACTCTTTCCCGTCTGGATCGCTCCTCCTGCACAGACAAAACCATAAGTCACAAACAAAACTAAGCACTCTGGGTGTCACACTATATGTTATACTTTTTGAAACATTTTTGATCACACAAATTATTTCATCAGGAGCAAAAGTCAATCTGTAATAAAGCAAAAACAGGTGCAGTTCTGACCCTAATGATGTCCTCCTTTTCAGTCTCCTGTAGCTGGTAAAGAACTTTGGAAAGATCTTGATCAGACTCCATTTTATTCATGATCTTCTCCTTCTCTGCTTCACTCTGCGCACTGGCCAGCATGGTGCAGTACATGACTGAATAGACAGACACGTGCAGAAAAACAAGTTAAAACTTAATAACTGAATGCCAGTGCTGTATTGTAAGAAAGAAAATCCTTTAATTTTACTTAATGCTATCTACATACTCATTCGTCTGTGCTGGCGGAGGACCTTGATGAAATCAAAGGTGTTGAAGCCCAAAAGCAGCACCAGCTGGTTCTCACACTCTCTGTCATCACTGGCAGTCTAAAAAAGAAAAAATTAGCCACACACTAAAAACAAACAAACAGAGATGTACATTTGACCACAGTCTCCACAGGCATACGCATTGCTTACCTTAAGGATCTCCAAGACTTCATCTGCTTTCTTCTGAGAAACTATGGCATCATTATAGAAGCGGCTGAGCTGTCGCTGAAGCCAGAAGGCGTCAATGTCTCGTGGGTGAAGATCCTTCTTTTTCGCCATCATAACGTCTCCTGTGTTAACCAGCTATTGAGAAAGAGGGTGTTAACATCTGGCTGTGCGCTTCTGCAAAAACGCATGTGGATTGATGACTTACATTAGCGGTCAGAGTACTGCTCTCATCTGCCTCTTCCCCCTCACTGTCATCGGAGCCTTCATCCCGAACCTCACCATACTGATCTTCATCCCCCTCCTGCAGACGTACAAATGCACGTTACATAGCGAATGTCAACACTAGAGCCAAAGAACACAATATAAGGCAGCTATAGGAACTCACCTCTTCATCTGACTCAAACTGTACATTGACTCCATATGTTTCATCGATGTTGTCATCTGCCAAAACAAAAGAGAAGCAGTGTATTTAACTTTGAGGAAATTAAGAAAATATATTGTTGGATCAACCCATTTAAACTCAGAAGGACAAACAACAGACATAATGCAAGGATGCTGCTGTTACCCATATTCTGCAGCTCCTTGTCTCCACCATAGTCTGAGATTTTCTTGCCCAAGTTGACCAAGACATGGTAGCGCGTGTCATCTGCAGGTCCCAGCAGTTGTTCCACCTCCTTCCTCCTCTCTTTATCTCTCATCTTGTCATTCTTCAGGACAGCCAGCACTTCATCTGCAGCTCCACAAAGGATATCCCTTGGCTTTTAAGGGATCAGAAAAACCGGGGCACTTTATTATAAAGTTCAACACAAATGATTTTACCATTTATATCTATGTCACAAATATTAATCTCCATATTGTCATTTTTGAAGGAAAAAGTCTTGATCACTAGTTTTTGTGGTTTCATTGTGCACCTCACTTTAAGAACAAAGATTGTGGTTGTGGATCTGTCTTTGAAATCCACCGTTTCTCAATATATACTCATTGTTTAACTCACCTGATCTCCAAGGGCTGCCTGAATGAAGCTGAGGAGGATTTCATACGTTTCTCTGGTCTCTTTAGTCTTGGGCTTGTACACAATTCCCACCATATCATCAATTCCTTCAGACAGCAGTGTAAAGCCTTTCATTTTATTGATGTCATGTCTGTCCTCGTCTCTCTTTCGCCTCCTGCATCACACAAGGGCAAAACGTGTTTAAAATATTCAACAAACCTTTGTTAAGCGTACCCTTACAGATAGGTGGGTTCAGACTCACTTTGCCTTTCTCTCCTCCTGCATCTGAGGTTTTGTCCTCTGGCTTCTGTCTCCCATCTTGGTTCCGTCCAATTTGCCGACCAGAGACAGTACCTCTCCAGTGGGCTCATCTCTGCGGGTGCGGTCGATCAGAGATCTGTCCGCTTGCAACACCAAGTTAGAGTTCTGCAGAGGGATCAAAAAGAAACTCAATTTCATGGGTCGAAATGTGCTGCCCATTTAGACGGCATGGGTCGCTGCCTTTAATGAAATAGTTCACCTTCAAAACTTTCTTTCTTCTGCACAAAATGATGTTATTTGAAAAACATTGTTAACAGAAAACAGCTGGTCCCCATTGACTTGCATTGGTTTTGTGTCCATATCATAGAAGTCAAACGGGGACCAATGGTTTTGGTTACCAACATTTTACAAAAATCTTTAGTATTTTTCAGAAGAATGAAAAATCACACGTTTAAAACGACAACAGGTTGAGTAAATAATGACAGAATTTTCGTTTTTTAAAGTTCACTTTTCCTTTAAGTGCACATTTTTGCCAGATAGTTTTCTATAGGAGGATCCCCCCAGTTTTTCGTGATTGTATAAAAGCTGCAAAATCATGAAGTTGATGAAATATTGTATAACTCACTAAGTATAGCTAAATAAAGTTTAATAGATAATAAATTGTAGTTCTCAATTCTCCTTATATATTCAGATTTTGCACAATCGTGAGAAGCCCGATCCGGTCAACGTGTTTATCAAAACAAACCACGAGTTTACGTAACTTACGAAATTTAGCAACGTAACACAATAAAAGTTGTTTTTAAAGATCATTCAGACATCTTGTAAGACTCTTACCGCTTTGTATTCATACTGCAGGCTACGAGCAGTAACATCCGCCATGACTTCTTATTACTGTAAATGCGCTCAAAGTGAAAATCTTCTTTATCAACCAGCACACTCGGTGCTAGCGGGAGACAGACGGCTAACAAATACACACAGTATTCATGAACATCCCAAAAACATGCAAAACAAAACGTAGAGTGTACCGGTACCCTGCACCGTATAATAATAATCCACTTTTAGAAGTTCAACTTCTTTTCTTTCTATTTAAAACAACACCGTACAAGCACGCACGACGTTTTGAAAACGCAGTTTTGTGTTATTTCCGCTTCCGTGTTCACTTGTCCAGCGTGTACTGAAGATGCTGCCCTCTGTTGGACAGGATGGCACACGTACTAAATTGCACTGAAAATGCTCCAGACTTCCCATTTTGCACTATGGGAAAATAAAAGATATTAAATAATAATGTAAAATAATAAGATATTTATCTGAGAAAGCTTGTATGTCTTGTAAAAACAGTCTACTGCGTAGATATCACATAAAACCCTCAAATCCCCTAAACTTTTAAAGAAAAAAATATGATTGAACAAAAATGTATGTGTTGTAATGTTATTTGACTGAAAAAAGCAAAAGTTTCATTATAGGAGATCGGTCATTTTTGAGCAGGAGGACTATGAGTGTGACCCCTAAAGGAGGAGCCCCAGAGGGAACTGCCTAAGAATTTTGATTACACTAAATACTGTAGCGCTTTATTTTTTGTAGCACCTCTGTAATAGTTACATGTCCAGTCTGAATATATTAAAATATTTATGTAATTTATGTAACTTTTAGTAATTCTTAACTTTATGAGGATGTTATTATTTGTATTGCCCTATTAAGTTAAATACTGCACTGAAAGCAATTCGAGTTCTAGATAAAAGTGTTTCCAGACAACGTATCGTATTTTGTAAAAGCTGTGGTTTATTCAGAGGTGGAAATATGCACACAGATGTCAGACCAAACTTTATTTTTTTATATGTCATGCATGCATATTTTGTTATAAATAAAACATTGAAGTATCAATTGTAGAAATCATTTTCATAGTCTTCAAAAAGTTAAAAAAAAAGTTGAAGACCAAAAATGAATCTATCCTTAACAACACTTTTCTTTCTTAAAAAACTACAATTGAGGCCCCCCAAAAATATTATATAAACATTCTCATATTAAATGTCTCACAGATTTTCCCCTTATATATTTGCTTATTACGCAACTCAAAACAAAAGCACAAAAAAATCACTTTTTTGTGTAATCACACGAAAAAAACAAGTTTGCTGTGCCAGCAGTCTGGGATTTGATTTATTATACAGTACATATGATGGAACTGGATAAAGGGACAATCCATAAAAACAAAACTTTTACCTTAAGGCCCAATTTTACACAAAAGTACAAGTATTTACATGAAGAGTATCATCAGGTTGATCGTCAATATCTAGGTCAAAGGCAGTATAACAAAGTAAAAGAGTGCCATTATAGCAGCACTTAAGAGACCAGAAATTGGCACAGTGACAAACCACGCAATAAAAATATTCCGGAACAAATGCCAGTCAACTGCCTTCCTGGAGCGAAGCCAACCAACAGACACCACTGATCCAACCTGTGCAGGCACACACAAGATAATACAAATATAAGCATATAAGCATTTTGGGAATCGAATTCAATTGAATCTACCAGAAGTGACCCACCTTGCAATGAGTGGTGCTTACTGGTAGTCCGATGTTGGAAGCAACAACTACAGTTATGGCAGAGGCGAGCTCAATGCTAAACCCACTGTGAGAGAAACATTATAATTAGAATAATTACCGTAAACATCATCACATTTAACACTGCGCTTCTCGAAGTGAAAAAGTACTGTGCAATTGTCAAAATGTCATAATACCAAAGCCAGTAAAAGACAAATATTCTATGTAAAAGAGAAAATTACTACTCTGCTGCTTGAGGGAATTTCCATGCGACAAGTGTTTGTTTTCATTGCACAGATATGAAAGCGGGAACCTGGTCATTAAGCCCCATGAGAACTACAGTGATGTATGATCCCACACATAAACACTGTTATCAGTTTCGATATGAAACATCTAAGCATTATCTGTTTGTTACCTTGAGGGAGTGATGGGTGTGAGATCTTTGCCCATGGTTTGTATGACCCTACGACCCCAAATCCAAAGACCTGTGCAGATACCCACTCCGCCATAAAGGAGCAACCAAACTGGTGTGGGAGCATTGGATGCTACAGAAGCATTTTCATAAATGAGCCAGAGAGCAACTAGAGGGCCAATTGCATTACTGTAAAAAAGCAATGATAGAGAATGTATGGTTATCACTGAATTCAATTTGATGGGATTTTAAGGTGTGCGGTACTTGCAAATTCAAATGAATATACCTGACGTCATTTCCACCATGAGCAAATGATCCAAAGCAGGCGGTTAAAATCTGCAGGAACTGGAAGAGCGTGGCCACCTCTGGTTTGTCTATCTCAAGCTCATCTATGTCCTCTTCCAGCGAGTCTGTTTTGGCCTCTGCATCTCCCACCTCCACTGCTGGTGCTCCATCACTCACACCAGCTTCTCCATCAGCGACAGCAGTACAGTAACTGTTATAACTGTCGTACCGTGTACGCCTTTTCTCTCCGTCCAGTCCAGTCCGGCTTCCTTCGCCCTCTTTTAGGGACCCATGTATTCCGTAGATGGCCATGGTGTAAGAAGTATAACTGTTGTTACGACGAATGGGCTTTTCTCCATTCTCTCCCATACATTCACCGACCTTTGCCAAGTGAAGCTTGTGCAGTAGATCCTTGTAGATCCCAGAATCCTTGTGTACAGTGTGAAACTGGTTTCCAGACAGGTCTGGCAAGGGCATTCCAGCATTGCCAAATAAAACTACAACGGAGGAGCAAAACATTTAAAGGACTGAGTGTATATGGCCAACTCAAAAGAAGTCTTAAAGATCCAATGCAGTATTATTTGGAACAAGAAAAAGAATTTAAAAAGGAATATTTCACTCCATCAAAACTATATTGCTAACAATTAAAAAACCTACACTTTTGGGGTGAACTGTCCCTTTAACTACGAATAATCAATTGTGTATCATATCAAGAGGCTGACCATGGTTGCAATCCAGGTCTTTGGTGTCAAACTCTTTGCTGTCCAGATCAGTTTCAGCCGAACCGCCGATGTCAAAGGCCACCTTGTTGCTCTCCGCAGGGGGGGTCTGTGGAACAGGAGAGTAGCTTCGGACTGGGGTGGGATGGTCGACTACACCATTAGAGGCTTGTTTCTTTTCAACCAATGCTGTTCCACTAGTGTCGGCCAAACTCTGAGCTGATAGAGCGGAAACCATTTCATTAAGAGAAGGGCCTTGGGGTTATTTTGCATATTTGTTACTTGCTATGCATCACACCCACTTTTAATTCGAACATTTTGTCATGGTTACTTAGATAAATTTATTATTCCTCATGGTTGATAACATAAAAAACAGTTAAAAATGGACAGAAAGAATATAAAACATACTTTTCATCTTCTTTTTCAACTGTGGACACACAATGAACCAGACCACCAAAGCAGTTAGCAGAGCACAACCCAGTGAGATAAGTAAAGTTACCCACCACGGTACACTGTCGAATCCCAACACTGTAGAAAATAAAAGCAAAAAACAATATTTAGTGCTATATCTTATGCTTAGGCTTCAGCTAGGGCTTCCGGTCCCATCGCTGTTACAACAAACATCTCTCATTTATCTAGATTTGCATTCGCATACCTTCTAATGCTGTACAAAAGAATCATGTTGTGGACTTTTTGAGAGAAAAAAGTTAAGTGGAGAGGCAGAAACCGGTGACGGACAAATGACAACAAGGAACAAAAAAATGAATAGCATTCAGCTCTTCTAAACAACGACAGAATGTTTTAAATCCAAAATTAAGTTTAGTTTTGGTAAACGTGTTGACAAAACACTGCTGTGAGATAAAAAAAGAGTCGCACCATTTGCTCTGACACACAGGGTGAAAATGGATGATTTTCTAGCAAAGGTCCTTTTTATCATTAAAACATATTAGCGAAAGTTCATTTTCAGTTCATTTGAAGGAGAACACCCAGCTTCTCTAACAGTATCATACAGGCTTATTATGTGCATGGCACAGCAGATAACCAGGATGTAGGTGGTCCTGCAGTCCACTGATTAGTATACACTACAAACTCTAGGACAACTGTTGGCGCGCAGCAGCTTTTTTATCTTTAGGACATCGTGATCCCCTGAACTTTACTGAGAAGTTCAGGTTGTTGAACTTGGGCCAGAATAGTATTTCATAATATCATTGAACCAGCAAAAATCTATACATACAGCTACATGTTTTTACATCGCAACCACACAACTAAATATCCAATTGCATGTACAAGCAGAATATTATACAGTCCAATCAACAATAACAAGCAGAATCCAAAATAGCAAACAGATATTGGTTTTAATGCAGAGATAATGAATGTTCAAATCAGCTAAAAGATCACCTAAGTATTGATCAAAGCCTCTATTTACTTCAATTGTATGGACACAAACCCACATTTCTCTTAATATCTGTTGCGTTCAACAGAAAGAAACATACAGGTTTTGAATGACATGAGTGGAAATGAATGATGACAGAATTCTTATTTTTGGGTGAACTACCCCTTTTAAGAAGTCAATAAACAACTCATTATGACAGAAATATATACTGTATACAGTAGTTGCATGCTTATACTGTGTGTGTTCTTGGCATCGGTACACATACAGTATCTGTATACTTTATAGGGACATCCTAGACATCCTTTTTATTTATAAAATTCATGTATTATACATATAACAAATGCATGTGTATAAAGTAAAGGAAGTGATGGAGAAGCGTTTAATCTTACTTGGTGCTCCAGTAAACATGATCGAGAACAAATTGATTCCCATAGTAACAGCATAGAATACTGGTAATGCTTTTAAACCATTGGGACCTGGATCCTCCTGGAACACATAGAAATATTGCTGTTCAGCACATGGCAACATGCATTATTTGCTTTCTTTATTGACAGTAAGAAGAGATTTTGAAGTAGCAGATAGAGATACTTTATATAACAGATGAGGTCATTTTACTCTTTACCTTACTCAAGATGAACTTGCGCACAAAGTAGAACAGAATGGCAGACATGCTGCCGGAAAGAAGAGGAGAGAGGAACCAAGAGGCAACTGAAAAAGATAAAAAACATTAATTTAACTCAAATATATATCATGCTGGAGTCAACAGTCTGTCTTACAAATGTGAATGAGAAATCCAGACAATTATATGATTATTATTATTAGTAATATTAATTATGTTTCCTGTGTGAATGGTCCACAATGTTCTGTTCCTTGAATAGATCAGGTTTAGGTCATGTGAATGATAACACCTCAAGATCCTTACTTAATCATGTTGGGATGGCTAAATTTCTTAATATTTCTGAGGTCACATATTCTAGCTCTACATGTGGGAAAAAAACATAATTTTTCCGTAAACCGCCTCATTGATCTGGCAAAAAATGTAATCTTACTAAGCATGATTACGTAAAATCTGGAAAACACTCAGTAATTTCCCATACCAATACGAAGCAACTCCAGCCATCTGACCCCCTGATGACCCCTAGCGACCATGGAAAATCCAATCGTGGCGCCTACGATGCAATGTGTTCCAGAGATGGGCAGTTTCAAGAAGGAAGCAGTGAGCTGCCAAACTGCAGATCCTGCAACAGGCAAAAAAGAAACTAAATTATAAGCTGAATAAATACTAAATAATAACATATACTAAAAAATTAATTTACAAACTGGACTAAAGCTCAAATTAATTCTACGTACATAGCAGCATAAAACAATAAACAAATAAATAATAAAATGAGACATGCACATACCAAAATTGCTTAAAACAGAAAACTGCCATTAAACCAGATTTTAATTAAATATTATTTCTACAGAAACTCATACTCACCAAACATAGCGCTGATGGATCCAGCCATCAGCACAGCCTCTGACCCGTTGTACATCTGAACATCGATGATGCCTGACCGGATGGTCTCACTGACCTTGGCCCCCAAAAGTATGGCACCCACCGTCTCAAAGATGGTGGCCAAGACGCATGCCTGACGCAGGGTCACCACCCCAGAGCCCACCGCTGTACCGAATGAGTTGGCTACATCATTGGCGCCCACAGAAAACGCCAGGATAAAAGCGATGATGAAGCCCACCACGAGAAGCCAGAGGAATTCAGACATGTCTGTCTGTGTGGCCACCGTTAACATGGTAACAGTTGATAGGGATGCTAGCGTGGTGGATTCCATCGCTGATACTTTAATGTAACTTTCACTTTAAGATTTGAAAAACAATCCAAGCAACGGGTATTAATGAGGTATTTATTTTTAAATAAATAAATAAATAAAAAGAAGTATTTCTCTTTTTAAATAAGGCAGATAACAACTACAAATCTACGCCCTGTTCTCTCTGTGGTCAAATTATTCTGAAAGTAACAACTGCTAGCTACATATACTAACATAAGTAAGGGCTCTACTTTGGCTCTGGGTGGCTACATAGATATTCATTGTGGACTTTGTCTTCTTAGTGGAGATGGATGGTACATTCTGGAAAACAAAGAGTCATGTTGATGTTTTAGCGTCAATCACTGCCTATAAAAAGCACAAAGGAGAAACAACACTTTTAAAATAAAACCACACTGCTCTTTATGTGCCATTTAGTTATGTTTGGGGAAGAAAGAACTTCAGGGCATGAACTAGTTTACACAAACAAATAGCTAAATAAAATATAAAATGGATAATGGTGACATGATTTTAAGAACAATTAATGCAACGTAATGCATTAGACAACACATATGCACATAAAACCTTATTAAATAATATTTCAAGACTGACATTTTTGCTAAAACTGCAATATTTCATGTTTGAAACCAATGACACAATATAATGATATTCTAAACATTTACTTTTTGCTATATTATGTAACAGTTTTAACCCCACACCTCACCTGGCTAAAACATAAATACATGAGATGGTAACTAAGTAATTTTTAAAACTGTATTATTTGGATTATTTATGTATTTCTTTATTAGACTAATATTATCAACCATAAAATTACATTTTCTCAGTTTTCTTAAGATGATTTGGGGGAAATAATAAATATTTTCAGAGTGCCAGCATGCTGTCATAACTAAACAAAGTGTTAAATTCAGTCCGTGAAAGAAGCTTAACAATGCTTCATTAAGCCTGTAATTTGATTGAAAGCCTAAAATAGCATACTTTTCATATTTCGATAGCGACTTTGTAACACACATTGCATAAGTGGCTAGACATCAAAGCACACTCAAGCTAAACATACTGTTGAATCTTAGTGTTTAGATGAATGAACTGCGTCAGAAACCGTTATGATGTTTTTTTTTAATGTTTAAAATGCAGCTAGGTCTGCTTTCCTCTTAATATTTTACCAATCCAAACTTTATATAATGTGTTCTGGCGACAACACAAACATTTCGTATCTTTTCAATAACATGTCAAATACAGCACAGACAAAACGAGCTGGCATAACACAATGTCAAGAGATGGTCGGTAAACGATCCAACAAGTTTAATTCATGCGTGATCAGAAATAACCAGAATTAAACCCATTTTCATTTACATTAGATAAATGTACAGAATACTCACCAAATGCGCTGTCTTGAATGAATTTATCGCTTGTATCACCGATAAACAGATTGATACACAAACTGACGTAGAAAATATTCTTTCGACCGAAAGAATTTTAGTTTAACCTCACGAGTCAACTTACTATAGCTCTAACCTGCCTGTTATATATTATAACTAGAGGAGGAGGGAGAGTGAACCACACCCCCACAGCGGATCACGGGACTGTGGAAAGTTAATTTTAATATTTAGCCAAGTTTGCACGAAATAACTGATTATTTTTCCTTCACTTCGTGCACTAAAATGTTCGTCTTAGAGTAACCATATTCTATTCAGGTACATTACTACAGTAATGAGCAATGAAAAATATTATATTATATTATATTAATTCTTTTCTTTTCTTTTCTTTTCTTTGTTTTACTTTACTTTATTTAATTTTCTTTTCTTTTATATTAAATATAATAATATATTTTCTTTTTTATTATTATATATTATATTTATATTATTCTACAAGAATATAGCTGCTAATCATTGGCAAGAACTGAGGGGGAAAAATGAAAATTAAATGTACTTTAAACTAAGGCACACATAAAAAATATTTAAATTAATTAATCAAAGTATCATATTTGTAGGTTAGATTAAGTGTTCTCTATAACATTAAGCTGCAGGGACAGGATGTTCACTTGTTACAAAAATACTCTAATTATTTGACACACATGGAAACAGTGTTAATCCAAAACCACTGTTATTCATTTCAATAATTAATGCATCTATGCATTAGTCACTAATAAACACATTTTTGTTCATCACAGACAGACTTGTGGCAGTCAGCAACATTGACAGGACTGAAACGGTATGATGGACACAGAATTGCTGACATCTTTCTTTTTGTAAATATTCACCTCTTTAAAGAGATGGCTACAACTGATATGGAAAATGTCTTCTCAGCTTGAATAGAGGAAGTGACATATTTTGGGATCAAACTTTGAACCCCATTTGGGAACACTAGTGGCTTTGGCTGAGTGACTGTCAACAGTTTGTCGATGTCAGAATCCGCCACAGATATTTTCCTTCATCACTTTACTTTTTGAACCCCTAGAAATATAATTTTAATATAACCAACTAGGTTTTGCCTAAATAAAAATGAATGCTTTCTAGAAACTACAAACTACTAAAAACAACTAAACACATTTGTGTATCTATGTATGTGATCTATCAACAATACACAGTGGTCACTGTATTAAGCAGGAGATTGATATGAATATAAAGATTATGTTTGTCTTAACACTTTGTTCATGTTAACTCAATCGCAGAGTGGTGAGGAATTTTCCCTGCAGGATTTTTTGTTTCCTCACAAACCCCTGAACTCAGTTGTGACCAGAGTCAGCTCCATGTGAAAGACAGAAAGTTCTGGATCATTGCCAGGCCAAAATTAAATAAGCCAGTTGTTACTATTGTGTGAGCCACAAGGTCTCACACTTTCCTCTAAGGCAGAGACATAATTTAGCAGATGTTACACAACAACTAAGTTCATGGTTCTGTTGATTAACGTGGTAAAATCAGCCTTGGCATTTTAAAGAAGCCCAACTTACTCCTACGAACCAATTTTCAGCCATAACATTTGCGAACATTTTGGTCATTCATTTTATCTCCGTTTGAGAACATGTTCAGTAGAATGAAAAACGAGGCATACAGTGGTAGCTCTGTTTTTCACCAAAACCACTTGTAAAGCTGTATTTAAAATTGACGCGTAGAAAAACAGGAAAGGAATTGTCAGACTAAATAGTTTGGTTTTGCAGCCTGTCTCACCCACATATGTCTGCAGGCTGCTCACTGATTCCACCAATAGGTAAGCGGATTCAAACTGAGCAGGAAGCCTGTATAAAAAAAACAGTTTGCTTCCTAAAGGTGCCGAACTGGGTGACATAGATTTCTAAAGTACAGTCTGCAACAGACTACATACTTCCCAAGATATTCTCTTAAAAATAGATATACTGTAGGTCACTGGTTAAGTGCTGCTCTGTAAATAAATGTAGTTTTGTGGGAAGTGGTGATGGTTGATGGGATGACTCCAGTCAAGTTCTTATGGATGTTGTGTCATTTGATACCTTCAAAAACTTATTTTTTACGGAATTAACCCTTGTTCCCTGATGGAGGGAACGAGACATTGTGTCGACAAAATGGGTTTTGACTTGAGAACCTTTCATCTCTGATGGTACTTTTAAAAGGGCAATGAACTTGGCGAATGGCATGGCATGCCAGTATACAACTCGTTCATATGGGTATAAAAGGAAGATGGCTTGACCATTCATTCATCGTTTGGGCTGAGGAACCCGAGAAGCATTCTCGGTCGCTGCAGCGGACGGCGAAGTGTTGTGGCATGACGGACACAATGTCTCGTTTCCGACAACAGACGTTCCCTTTCTGTCGGTCTCTCGATGTTGTGTCGACAGAATGGGGTCCTTATAGGAAATGCCACCACTGTGAGCCGCTTCACGACTTCTAGCGGAGCAACACTGACTGGCCTGGGGAGTCACAAGGGAGCGGAGCTGCGAATTGTGACCCTGCAGTGGTATAGTAAGGCCACAGTTGCATGAGGTTTGCCACTCAAGAGGCGAGATAGCCGCCCGGTACTGTAAAGAACACTGTGAAGCGCTATCCCCTCGCCTGAGGGGAGGATGTTACGGAGAGCACATCTGCCATAGGGAGATAATACGTGGAATACCTATAAAGTCTCACAAGTGGGGAGATCTCATGGAGTAAAAGTGCGGGGCCCAAACCAGAATTTAACAAAAGCGGTGGAGTCCACCGAGGGGAACGAGGCAACGTCAGACGGGATTACCCAAGGAGGGGGAGTCACTACGTGTGGAGCACTAGCTCAGACATAGGGGTTCGCCTCGTGAGGGAAACTCACCTATACTGGGGTTGGAATGCGATCCGCTCCACCTGTCTCGTAAACTCGTAAAAAAAGTGCTTAGTGATGGATGGAATGTTTATACTTCATCCAGTGGAGGAAGTAGGGAAGCAGGAAAACCACACTGACTCATCTGATGAAGGGAAGAAGGTGCTTCTCAGGCGTACACACAGCCGGTTTTCAGTATAACCTGTTGTGCCAGATGTGGGAAGACACCGGCTCTACACGGAGGTTGTAGAATCAAGCGAATGTATTGGGCGTAGTTTAACCTGCAGCTCTGCAGATGTCTGCCAGAGAGGCGCCCTGAGCCAGTATCCTTGAGGAGGCTACACCCCGGGTGGAGTGAGCACCCACTGCCAGTGGGCACGGGAGATCTTGGGATCGGTACGCCAAAGTGATGGCATCCACGATCCAGTGCACCAATCTCTGTTTGGAGCCAGCTCTCCCCTTCTGCTGTCCTCCAAAAGAGACAAATAGCTGGTCAGAGCTTCTGAAGCTTTGCGTGCAGTCCAAGTAGAGGCGCCGGGTGCATACTGTACACAACACGGAAGGGTCTTCCTCCCAGGGGGGAACGCCTGCAAGTTCACCACCTGGTCCCTGAAGGGAGTGGTGGGTACTTTGGGCACATAGCCAGGCTGGGGTCTCAGCACCAATCACCCGGCCTAAACTTGACACAGAGTGCATGCAGATCCCCTACCCTCTTAAATGGAAGCGAGCACCACTAGGAGAAACATCTTCATCTTGAGATGAGGTAGAGCGGCTTCCTAGGGTCTCAAATTGGACCACATTATGGTCCAAAGAGGGTACGGAGCGCAGTCGGAGGGAGTTTCACCCTCCTCACGCCCCTCGTGAATCTGATGTTTAGGTCGTGGTGTCCGAGAGACTGCCACAAGATCCGTGCAGCGATGGCGGCGACATACACATTGATCGTGGAGGAAGATAGGTTAGTCTCTAACCTTTCTTGTAGGAAGGACAGCACGACACTGATCGGACATTTCTGTGGGTCTTACCTGCCGGAAAAACACCCGGATGAGAAGAGGCGCCACTTGTCGGCATACAGTCGCCTAGTGGCTGAGGCTCTTGCCTGAGGGATCGTGCACACGACTTAGGGAGGCAGGTCACTCGTCCAGGAGCCAGACGTGGAGGTTCCAGAGGTCTGGCCTCGGGTGCCAGAGCGTGCCTTTCCCCTGAGAAAAAGGGTCCTTTATCAGGGGTATTGTCAGAAGCGTTAGCCTGCTGCACACAGCACCCCAGCCAAACAATGTCATCACCGACGTGCCTCGTGGCCTGCCAGATCGGGACTCCAGCACAGAGGAAGCACGCATCTGTCCAAGGGGCAGCGAGACGTGATTGGAATACGCCTTTTGCCGGTGTGCCAGACTATCAACTATGCTGAAGCAGTCTCATATGCATCAAACTGAGCGGCATGACTGCCGTCGAGGATGGCATATGCCGCAGGAGCCTCTGAAAAAGTAACAGAGGGTCCGACGAGGCTCAGACAGCGCAGGATTGACTGGGAGTGCTCGGTTATAAGGCGTGTTATCATGGTTACAGAGTCTAGTTTCATACTGAGATAAGAAGTGCTCTGCGCAGCGGAGAGCTTGCTCTTGTCCCAGTTGACCTGTAGGCCCAATTGGTTTAGGTGCCAGAGCACAAGGTCCCTGTGCGTACACAACAGATCTTGCAAGTGAGCCAAGATGAGCCGGTCGTCGAGACAGTTGAGAATACGCATGCCCCGCTCCCTGAGGGGAGTAAGAGCAGTCACGGGTAGACAGGGCCAGACTGAAGGGCAGGAACTTGTACCTGATGCTCGACTCTCGAAGGCAAACCGAAGAATCGGTCTGTGCCGCCGGAGAATCGAGAGGAGGGGGCGCCAGAGGTGCGGAGGGGCAGACGCCGTCCGGAACCTCGACACCCTGCAGGGGGCCGGGTCACGGGTCACACAAAAAAGTTGAAAAAGTCCTCGAAGGTGTCACCAAACAGCCCACCTTGCGCGATGGGCGCATCGAGACGTGCCATCACCTCAGTCGCCCAGAGTGCAAAGTCAGTGGCGGTGCAAAGATCCTGCATTACCACTGGGTCGGGCTTTCCCTCGTCCAGATGCTTCCATGTTGGGTGAGCATAATGGGGCCTGGATGGTCCGCGGCATCGACTGCAACGGGTAAACATCCAAGGGAACCCCCCTATCACTATCCCGCTGCAAACAGCTTGGCAGCCGCCGCGGAGAAGGGAGACAGACGATTTTAAGGCTGTGTCCAAAAAGAACACAGCCAACCATGAACGCAATACCTTCATAGACATGTGATTGCAGTGTGGACATGCCGTATACTCGAGATAATTCGCTCAGCATTAGCTTCCCAGGTTCTGAAGAACAAAAGGTGAATGAATGGGCACCCCATCTTCTTTTATACCTGGGTACTGGGCACTTTTATACCTATGTACTGGGCGGAGTCTGGGATGCCATGCCATTCGCCAAGTTCATAGGCCTTTTAAAAGTACAATCAGAGATGATAGGTTCTCAAATCAAACCCCATTCTGTCGACACAACGTCGATAGACTGACAGAAAGGGTAATTGTATTCTCTTAAAGCAAGAATATTTACTCATAAGACAGTTTATGAAACCTATAGACCACAGGTTCACAAACAGCTAACTACCAAAATTATCCCCCTCAAATATTTTTGCAATAAAGAAAATGAATGAATAAATATTAGATTAATAGTAGCTTACAAGTACGAGCATACCTGTGGGAAGACATAATAAAATAAATGTCTCACGGAATGCATGGTGAAATTGAAATATTAGATGATCTGAGATCTGAAAAACATGACATCATTACTATTAACCGTCTTTTAATTATGAATATTCATTACAAAATATATATATGATTTTTTAAATCACTTACATCTGCTCGCCTATGGCATTTTTATCATGCATGCCACATAAAGTTAGTTTTTAAAGCAAATCACAGAAGCGGTCTTTTGAGTAATGAATGTTTGCAACACTGTTCAACTGTCTACCATTAGTACAAAATACAATGTGTGTTTACAAGGTATTCCATATGCAAAGTGGTGAGGCCGACAGGAGGTTGGTTTATGCCTGATTATTTCCACAATGGGGCCAACAATGACATTGATGCTGACTAAATAAATTGCCACTCCCTAAATAACCATCAATTACACGCAATTTTACAAAGCCCGTTAATTATATAAATATAGTGCAGAATAGGTAGCTAAAAATGAATTGGAGAAACTAAATAGCATGTAAAGATGTAAATAAGAGATTATGTTGAAATACCACCTTTACTAAAAACATCACTTATCAAAGATAATGACATGAGCATAGTTGTGGTAGGTCAGAACTACTGTAAACACAAAAGTAAAGAGAAGTTAAAACATCACTTCGGTTCCTTAATTATCTTCCAAGATTAATCTTTGCTGTAAAGGGTACAATAAAAATGTACTATCCAATGCAGTTGGTTAAATTGTTCAATGTACTGTTGAACACATTTTGTCTTTGCTTTGACAGTGAAAAATTGCGGTGATTTCCCTGTGTGTAAACAAGTCTATTTAAACAATAGTTCACACAGGTCTGCAACCATAAGATGGGAACAAGTTTGTGCTTGCCTGAGGCAAAGCGAGGCCGTTCCCTAGAGTCACAACCCCTGTGAGCATCTCTCACCCATGAATCTTGTCAGAAACCTTTTCAAACACAGACTCTCATTGACTTTTAAAAGTAGGCCTACTCAAGTTGTGCAACTATATAAATGCATTTGAAATCACTGGCTTAGCTTAGCTTTATTTTTGCATGTTTAATTGTGCACAAGTGTGTATAAAATGAACCTTCATAGTACTGCAGCAAACATAAGCTATTCCTGCAGTTTACATGAATGCATTTAGTAAATCTTTTTTTAAGAATAAAAAACATGTGTTACTAGCACAACGTTCAATCAGTTTAGCTACAAAAGAGACTTTTTAAACATATTTGGATCTTTTATTCACAATATAGGCCTACCATTTAACAAAGGTAAGGTGCTGTGGCAAACTATCAGAAGATGACAGTTAATGATTTAAATAAGGAGTCAAGATAATATATCAATTTACTGTTGACATATTGATTAGTCATTTTAATTGCTACTGATTTAAACTAGAATCCTTTTATAAACGACCTACAATAGATGTAAAAAAGCCACATTCTGCCTCGAGCAAACTGAAGTTAAGAAAGCTATTATGCATGAACTGCAGCTGCAAACTACAGGTTATTATTAGACTGGACTTTTAACCACCACACCACGCTCGGAAAACTTGCGTTTGATGATCAACAACACAAGGCAATACCTATAATGCCCACTAGATGCCAGTAAAATACAAATTCATTCATTCTGCTACATTTGTTTCTTGGATCTACCTCAGCGTGCATGCGCGTTTGTGTGATTGCGTGTGTGTGTGTGCGTGCGTGTGTGTGTGGACTTGGTTTTAATATGTTAGTGGGGACCTAAACCTGAATACACACCAACTCATGGGGACTCGTTACAGTTTAGGGACCAAAATGTAGGTCCCAACGGGCACAAAAGCTTATAAATTGTACAGAACAATATTTTTTTTAAATCTCAAAATGCAAAAAGTTTTCTACGATCAGGTTTAGGTGTTGGGTTAGGGGATAAAATATACAATTTGTACACTATACCACTCATTATGACTATGAAATGTCCCCACGGAGATAATGAAACATACATGAGTGTGTGAGTGTGTGTGTTTTTTTGCTGTCTTATCATGATCATCACCATCATTATTTAATACTATAATTACAAAAGAAGTTAAGAAAAAGTAGAAAGATGAAAGACATAAAAATGTTTTCCTCTTCATATTCTGTAATATGGGTCTTATGCATTTACCTTGACTGACACATATAGGTTAAAGAAAACTGATCTATACATTCATACTTTACGTTCAGTTGTATTACATTCTCTGAATTTAAGTGACCACGGGTTGGAATTATATCTTTGTAAACCAACCCAGGCTAAGCAGATTAGATTGTATTTGTGATAAACCATGATCCTGCAGTTTATTTGGTAGAATGTTGTGTTAAAGGGACAGTTCACGACAAGATCAAAATCATGTTTTAAAAAACAGAGAAAGATATTTGTAAAAATGCTTGTAAGCAAACTGTTGATGGCCACCATTGACCAGCATAGGATGAAAAATTACAATGGTAGTCAAAATTGCCCCAGAACGGTTTTACTTTCCTACATTCTCCATAATATCTTATTTTGTGTCCAAACACAAGCATTCTTCCAAATATCTTTCACTGTGTTCTTCAGAACAAAGAAATGTATACAGATTTGAAACAACTTGAGGGTGAGTAAATGTTTTATTTTGGGAGAACACTACATCGCAAAAAATTGTGGGTTTGATTCCCATTCTGATCAAATGAACAGCCTGATCCACTGTAAATTGCTTCGGATAAAAACGTTCGCTGAAATGCATAAATGTTAGAACCATATTGTAATTCATAGGACTATTGCTTCATGTGGAAGTATTTTCTTTGAAGTATGTCTAACAGTGGTCATATTATATTACGTTTAGCACATTGAACATGCATTCACATTCTTGTATATGCGTAAAAGTTTTTTGCATTGGGCTTTCTATATTTCATAATTATTTCCACATGCAGTTAACAGAAGACAAAGCAAACACGGTGACTGTTGAACTTGAGGCAGCATGCAAATAACCTCCTTTAAAAGCAGTTCACAAGAAAAATTCTGTCTATCAATACATCTCATTTTCCCTCCATATGCTGTTCCCTCATCCACCCCTTTCCTCCCTCCATTCTCTTGACAAACAGGATCGGTAGGATCCCTCAAAGCAATTTTCTCAGAAGACCGGAATGTATGTGTGTGTCAGTGTGACCCAGTAGGCTTGCTATGGCCTGCAATGTACGCTTCCTCAGTTATGTGCAACCCCCCAACCCTTGACTTGTGTTTTTTCTACTTAAGTGCCTTTCGGAAGGAAAGGTAGAGGAGTGATACAAAGAAATAATACCGAACCACAGAATGTTCCTTTTGACAAAATGATTACAGTGTCCTCTGCTCATGTCAATTTATCAGCCAGGTGTTCCCTGGTTTCCATGGCGATGCAGCCAAGCCTGAAAAGCATCAGACAGTCGATGTGTCACCGCTGGAGCAGACTGCGCTGGTGCTGACTTACCTGTCTGTCAGACTCATAAAGGTTAGGCCGCATGTCTTATTGAACCTTGATCCTCCGGAAGTGAGTCAGAAAACATGAGGACCTCATTATTGGAATCATGCTGGGTGTGCTAACATGACTTGTTATGGTAAAGTCTGCAGCAATAAGAAGCCTTCGACTATACATTTTTAGTCCTTACAGTAAATAAAAATATAACAAAGGTCATCTTTGTTTTGCTATATATAACCTAGTCTGGTGAATTCTTTTCAATAACTTCATATATTTATGTGCATATTTATTTATATATATAACAGTTTTCAAAATATCAAATATAATGGAACAATTGTCTACATATGTAACCCTGGACAACAAAACCTTAAGGTCTTAAGGGTCAATTTTTCAAAATTGAGATTTTTACATGCTGAAGAAATAAGCTATTGATGTATGTTTTGTTAGGATAGGATGCTATCTGGCGGAACAACAACTGTTTACAAAGCTGGAATCTGAGGGTGCTAAAAAGCTTCATCTGAGGCACTGTAGCAGTCCATCCACTCACAAAATAAAGTTTTTATAAATTTACAGTAGAAACTTTATAAAATATCTTCATGAAACATGATCTTTACTTATTATCTTAATGATTTTTGGCAAAAAGAAAAATCGTTGATTTTCACCCCTATAATGTACTTTTGGCGATTACTGAAAATGATCCTGTGGTACTTCAGACTGGTTTTGTTGCATATAACAAAGCCTCAACATTCCATTTTATTCTAATAAAATGTCCATTTAAAATAAAATGGCTTATTTATTCCCTCCTCATGGTTACACCCTAAACGTGAAAAGAAATCAAATTTAGGGCCGTGACTAAATGTCAGAAGGGATCTGTTTCAACACATGCTATTTAGACATGGAAAGATAGGTGTGGCCTTTTAAAACCTGCTTCTCCTCCGTTCGACACATCTAAAATTCAAACGCTGAAAGTTTTTGATCTACTTTATATGCCGATTTTAAGTGTGATCGTCATTAAGGGATCATATTCTGAATTTTAGAGGAGCCCACTCATTCCCCATTCCTCCTTTCTTTGACTTGAGGAATTATAAATACACAGCACGACAAGCCACAGTATGTGTAGCCTGAGGGATGGAGCTCAATTACAGCAGCGCTGACATGCAAGATAACAGAGGGAAGATGACAGCATATATGCATGCTTAGATCCTCACCTGCAGTTTAGAATAAGCAGTAAATGCTTCTTGAGGGAAAAAATAGATGTTAATGTCCAGATAGAATCGTGTTATGGAATCATAAGAGTTAAAAGAAAAAGAGCTGTTTACAAATTAGAATGAATGGTAATCCTTCAGTCAAAGGAAACAATGGGGATCAATTGATATTCAAAAACATATTTAAACTATAATACATTGTTACTGCGCTTATAAAGAAGTGAGATCACTTAAATAGCTGTCTTAATATTCTTAAAGGAAATTCTGTCTTCATATACTCCCCCTCAAATTGTTCCTAATCTGCATAAATGGCTTTGTTCTGATGAACACAGAGAAAGATATTTGGAAGAATGCTTGCAACCAAATAGTTCTTGGCCACCATTGACTACCACAGAGAATCTTCTTTGTACATTTCGTTCTTAAACATAAAAGAAGATAATTAGAAGAATCAGGAAGGCAAAAAGTTTAGGGAACATTAATTTGATTTTTTTCATACTATGGTAGTCAATAAGAACTGTTTGTTTACAAGCATTCTTTCAAATATTTTCTCTGTGTTCATCGGTTGTCAATTGTCTTTTGAATGTTTTTTATTTCTCTCTATCATTTAAACTTTTTAGTATTGAAGTAGCATGAAGGTATTCAGAGTAATGTTAATCGTGTTAACAGCATCAATGTTTCCAGTGACAATATCTGTGGTTGCGCTCTGCTAGACAATGATGTCATCCATACTAACCTTTCATTTGTGTTAAAGCTGCCTTGAGGTGTCCACATTCCACCAGGACATCATGTTACTGCAACTTCAAGATTTGAACCACTGAGCATGAGTCATTTTGTTCTCTGAGAAACATTAGACTCTCCCTTGGATGAGGCCAGTCAAGCCTGCAACGCAGTATAGAAGGCAGGGCTTTTGGCAACAACTGATTACTTTGAACTCTTTAGCTTCCATGGCTTTTACTCTGCCTGTGTGCCAGCAGAACTTCATTCAAACCAGTTCCTCGGCTTCATGAACCTGATCTTGTGATTGACAAGTTTTGCATTTAATCTTACTGGCAGTTGATTTCTTTCTAGCGAGCATGGAAGTTGTTTTCTATTCACCATAAACAAAAGAGGTCAAATCTATCCGTGATTTAACAGTTGGCTCGGGAACTTAAGGTAGAAGCATAGGTAAACAGAACTTCGTTGTCAAAACAATCTCAAGGTCCCTTAAAATCCTCTTGTAAGGGTAATGAAAAAATATATTTTGCTCAAGTGATTTCTGCAGTAGGAAAAGCAGCATATGAGTATATAGCATGTTTGAAATCAGCATGAGGGGAAAAGTCCAAAGATTTTTTTACTTGCTACTTGTACTTTAAAATAATCTATGAAAATAATGTTGTTTGCTTGTCCCACATAATCCATAGCTATAAAAAATGTCCCTTTATTTTCTTCGAGTCAACATCATTTTCGGTTATGCTTTCATTACCAGTAAAACATGACATTCAATCAGAAAAATGTTAGACAGGTTTTCGCTTGAATTTCGCAACATTTAATTGTGAAATGTGGTCTCACCTGGAAGGTTAAGGAAGAGGTTGAAAAATAACATCAGCAGCAAGGTTATTTTAGTTGAAACTGTAAAAACATTTCCGTTTATTAAAATATTGGGAATCTAAAACAAATTGAAATGTTACCTCAGAAATAAAGTGAAATAAGTTTAAGACATTAAAATTATGTGAATAAACCAAAACTAAAGTAGAATAAAAATAATAGAATCTTGTATACCAACACAAACAATAAATAAATAAAAATAAAATGACAAAAAAAATACATATAAAAATGCTTAAATTGGACCTAAAATATAAAAATAAAAGAGAATTAAAAATGTTAATGAAACTACAATAAAATTAGAAACAAAACTTGAATAACTCTGATAAGGAGTTTTATCAGCCTGAAATTAACTTCCGGTCTGTTATAACATGACAATTTATTTTATATTTATTTAATATTAATATTGTTAATATTTAATTGTATAATACTTGTATCAAACTAAAATAGAACTACTCAACAGTTCTCTGCATTGGTTGATTCTGAACAGGTTTGGTTTATTACGTTTTTTCATGTTGTTGACGCTGAACATGTCTATAGGCGGAGCAAGTGTATTTTATGTAAAGATTACGAAATCACATTTTTCTGTATTCAGATATTCTGTAGAATAAAGCACACTAACGATCATTCACAGTAAGGAAAAAATCTGTAAAAATTTTGCAGTTCGCCAGTAACTTACTGTAGATTTACATTTATGTAATTTACTGCCAACAGTTTCTTCAAAGATATATGAACATTAAACATTCATTGCTTCTTTATCTTTACAGAAAAAAAATACAAAATAACAACCTTATGCAAAGCATTCTGGACCCAAATTAATAAAAAAAATGGTTGATGAAGGAGATTTCTGGTTCCCAGAAGGCTTTGCATGAGGCTGTAATTTTATAGTTTTTTTCTGACTTGTCATTGTTTAATGTTCATTTATCTTTGAACAAACTGTTGCCAATATATTAGATAAGTATAAATCTACAGTAATTTACTGGAAACTAGCTGCATAATACAGCAATTGTTTTATGGTGTATGATTAAGTATGCAGGGTTCATCTTCATATTGATTTTCAAACAAAATCTTCAACAAAAGAACAAATTCTACAAAAAATATGTTAAAAAAATGCTTTTATTACAAATATTTACAAAAGTTGGCCTATAATACAACTTGAAATCTAAACAGGGTTTGAAATGAACAACAGCGTTTTCCCACCTTGTGTTAAGCATTTGTTTGCTAAAAAAACATGAAACTTTCCGACCTAGTAATTCTTTTTGGGTCACATGATCTCGGTACACCGTCTATTATAAATATACATACAGTATCAGAGTAAAGGTTTAAGCAGACATGTGAAATGTAATAAAAATTCAGTGCAATCACAGTCAACGAATAAAAAAACCAACAGCACCCTCAAAACCAACAAAAATGAAAGCCACTTGCATCAATGCTTTGTTACCATGAAATTATCAGATTTTCTGCAAGTCTGAAGCATTAATTTGCCTCATGTAAAATTCAAGACCTCTAAACTGACAGGAACTGGCCAGATCCTGTTAACAATCTGCTCACTCCTTTTGTTTTTTTACAGCAGAAAGCGCACAGAGCTACACAACATGCCTTTTCAACACAAGTCCGTTCTGTCATATCTACATCTTTCCTCTTTTCGTCATTTATCAGACCACAGGTTGGGTGTGGTAGTGGTAGGGCTAACGGTCTGTTTGCAGGCTGTCTTGGGACTCTGGGCGTAGCCTGGCGAGTGGATGTAGGTTGGACTGCTGGGTGGAGATGAGGAAGACAGCGAAGAAGAGGACGAGTTGCATGAGGAAGACGAAGCTTTGAGCTTGAGCCATTTATCGCCCAGCGCCTTAGCAAAGTGGTCGTCTACAGACACGCTGATGGGGGAAGCTCTGTGGTAGTTCAAGCCAAGACTTCTCTGGAAATGCTCCTCAACGTGGTCATAACTGTGCTGGGTAACAACTTTAAAACACAAAAGAGACTGAGTCAGCTAATGACACATGTAACTCTCATCGGGATCGAAAGATGTCTGCACGGACTTGTTAAAGCAAGTGTAACTAGTTATTTCACTCCACAGCGTTTAACTTACTTGTAGCACGATCGCAGCAGTCTTCAGGTTTTTTTGTAGACCTTGTTGCCGAAGACACGCATGTGATAACAGAAGGTCGTACCTGTAAAGAAACACAGAAGGTAAGTTAATCTCATACAGTTGGCCCACGTGACAGATCTAAACTTGAGTTATCAAAATTTTTGATGAATAAAAAATTTACAGTTTATTAGGGGTTTTACACTGATGCCACTATATCAGGTCAACAACAGTGCTGGTGCGTTGAGACTTGTTGACAACATTCCTCCACCCATTGCTCACATTTTCTCCTTGAATCCGGCTGGATTGCATATCTGAGACAGGCTGAGACCTGTCTGAACACTAAAGAGCCACTCTCTCAGAACAAAAAAGTGCCTTCCCGCATTCTCTTGTGCCTCACGGATAGTGGGGATCAATGCTACTGTGGCCTAAGGTTAGACTCTGAGAGGTGGATGGTATAATACACCAAACATGTTCGGTCGGCACGCACCGCTGAAAGAGCAGGTGACAGGTCGCAGGCACAAATTGTTCAATTTATTATGAATTGAAATGTTGATCTAACTTTGTTTGTGGATATACTGGGACTTCATCAGGGATGTTGTCTAGTGGCCAATGTCTAGCATTGTTGTCTCACAGTAATTCATGTATTTATTTAATAATATTGATAATAATATTAAAAATTAACCAACAAAGTTACTATGAATAATTACAAAAGTGTTTATAAAATATTATATCGTACATCACATATATCTCACATGCTCTCAAAGAAAGCACACTTCAGTGCCAGAGGAAAAATCACCTGTATTTGTCTGACTGTCGTAGCTTTGCTCTGGAACTCTGTTTTCTCTGGTTCTGGGCGTGGCTTCTTGATCAGGGCCAGAGGCTCATCCATGACTGGGGTGGAGTACACTGGGCTTGGGATCAGATGAGTTGGACTGGCTGTGGGGCTCCATGTGGATGTCGGGCTTTCTGGAATACTGAAGCCAGATGATCTGCGAACGCTGTTGGCCATGCTCTTGCTAAGGGCCCTCTCCCTTCTAAAAAAGAAAGTAAAAAAGTGTGTTTTTCTTTCTGTACGGTGTGCAATTGTAATATAGAAACCAAATGACGTTTATTTGACGTTGGCATTGGATTGATGGGAATTAAAGTACCTCTCTTCCAAAGTGTGCCCCCTCTCTGAACTGTATTTGCGCTTTACTGGATGCGCGGGACGCATCCGCACCCTGTCGCTTGTCATGTGGCGAAATCTGTCTTCGCTTCTCAGGTTGGGTTGACCTGTTTAAAAAAAATGATATTATGAATGATATTGCCACAGGGCGCTCACACGGTCTGTGACAGTCGTTTATTCTTTTGCTTGTGAAAAAGGTGTGGCAAACAGGTAAACAAGTGAGTTAATCTTGAGAATTTCATCATTGCTGGTGTATCTTAATTGTGGGAAAAAACGTGGTCGAGCCACCGTTAAATGTAAACTCCGTTAAGTGGCAAAGCGGGATGAACCGGCTCTGTGGGTTTTACTGTAGAACTACCCAGCTGATTCACTGCTAACGGTAAATGTCATTCAAATGTTGGAAAACATACAAGGCAAAAAAAACGACATTTATGAGTATATGAAGATATCATTGGCTTGTGGTTCATACCGCTTTTGGGGGAGGTGGAAAACAGGCTTTGTGGGTTAAGGCATGTGAGTTGACTCACAGCATGTTTACCCAACACGACAATAGTAACAGATTAATCCAAACTGAAATACACATTACGATTCATATGCTAATATCCTTAACTGTGTCGTGCAAGGATCTTGTTATTACAGTCACAGTGCACTGGCTATGCTAAAAGAGATTTTTGCATTAGGACCTTGCTCGTAATTTACTGTATGCTAGATGTTGGTGACCTAAAAGAAAATGGTACACTTGCTAAATTAAACAGAAAGACACAAAATCTTTTCTTTGGGGAACCTTTGAGCCGTTGGTTGTATGAATAACATAGGCCTGTGTATAATCCCAATCCAACAGGATATATGAAAAATGAATTCAAATCATTGAGTCATATGACTCAAGTGAATCATAACATTTAAATCGAGACTTTCTTTTTCTTTGTATTTTCACAAGCTTACTTTTTTATCTACAAGATTATAAGGCCTCAATTTGAATCAAGATACAAGAAAATGATTGCAATATTGACTTGAAAATGTACTTGTCTCTTAATCTGTTGTTATGATTTCACAACATTCAATTCATTGATTTTGTAAAAGCACTACTGATTTTTATCACTCATGGTAAATTGCGTCAATCTTGAGTCATTACCACAATGTATGTGTACACAATAGAAAACATACCATTACTACTATATCTTGGTTTGTACAACACCATTCATTCGACTAAATGTAAACCACCAAACAAACCATGGCCAATGGATATCAACTACTCCACATATTTGACCAGTAAAGGTCTGTTTCGGTTTGATTGTGGGTTAACGGCACTGAAGCATGTGCGCAAATGAAGCTTAGCGATATGAGACCCTATCGGACTTCAAGCGGATAACTTTTTTCAGGTAGCCCGGATGATGAGGTGTCATTGTTGGCAGAACCCTTTGCACACATGCACATACTCAAAAGATCTCCAAAGCAGTGGACTGTGACAAGTTGACTCTGCATCACATTGGATGGGGGATTGGGTGTAAACCACACCTTAAACCTTGACTGATGACTGATTTTTAATGCCTCGGGGAAGGATATTTTTCTAGGGGTTTTAAAGACAAAACAGCCCCACATCTGTTAAGTTTCTTTCATTTGCAGTCTAACAATTATCAACTATGTCTTCAATTCAACTTAATGTTTAAAATACCAAAGCATTACATATTAAAACACATCATATTTTTACCAACAGAAGTCATCTTTAGAGGCACATAAATGTTTTTTAACCATTGAAGATTTTACAATTTGAAAAATAAATGAACAACATGAATAATGTGAATGAAATGAATGGAAATTACATCACAAATGAACAAACCCCTGACTATGATATTCCATATGAAATCTATACCACATTTTGCCTGTTATTTATAAAATTAAATCTAACAATAGCTTATTCTTAAATGCACATAATGCATTGTTGAATGCAGATGTCACCTGGCCTTAAATTTATTGTTTAGCTGGTAAGATAAAATGGTGATATTTACCCTCTAAGATGTACACTTTGAAGCCACTGCTCATCCGGGTAATGTAGTGGAAATTCGTAACTGCCATGATTCCAAATCTTCAGTGTTGTCTAAGTAAGCCGTGCAATGCTGCTATCACAACTTGAGGTCTGTTACTCTCCGAGCTTTGTATTTTCACTGAGCTCAAGTGCGCTGTGTTTTCCATGATAATCCCTCTCTGTCTTATTATTGGCTGCACGGAGGCCAGGCCCCTCCCTGCTCTTTGTCCGCTTGAGCGTACCTACCAACACAGGTGGCTTATGGGAGGAGTCAAATAAAAAGCTGTGAATTGCTTGCTGTCTATCACCCCTCCCCACCATCCATAAATTAGACTATTAAGTATTTATAATTCATGATACATTATGTTTGTATTGGTGATGTACACATAATGATGACAAGGGAGAAGTTTAGATTTTTTGAACACAAAGAAAGATATTTGGAATAATGCTTGTAACCAAACCGATCTAAACCCCCATTGACTGCCATAGTTAGATAAATTACAATGGCAGTCAAAAGTGCCCCAGAACTGTTTGCTGTCCTACATTCTTCAAAATGTCTTCTTTTGTGTTCAGCACAACAACAACATATGAAAAATATTTTTTTCCGACTATTCTTCAAAGTATCTTTCTCTGTGTTTTTCAGAAAAAATAAATGTATACACATTTGGAACAACTCGAAAGTGAGTAAATGATGACAGAATTTTCATTTTTGGGTGAAGTATCTCTTTAATAAAGGTGTGGATATTATATTATATATTTTAACAATTTTTACAATTTAACATAAACACTTTGCAAGGTGGCTTTAACCTCCAAGTATCAACATGCCAGGGCAGCCGGGAAAAGAGATGAATGGTTTCCTTGTTGAAAGTTTCACTTTCTTAGGAAAGCCATTTCCTGGCTTTACAAACTATGTTGACCTTCCCGGGCTACTAGACCATATCCAAATCCATTAGTCAGACTTAGAAAAAAACCTTTTTGTAGAAAATGAAATTGTACCCTATGTCTTCTAAAAAAAATACACATTCATCAATAAATGCATCAATAGGAGTTAACTTTAATCTACATATTTTGCGAACTTCATCATCCAACTTTTTTTTTCCTGGATTCACTCAGAATCCACAAACAAGTTCTGCTCTGTCCTTTGTTTCCTTTCTTGGAGTCAGCACCTGTCGACAGCCCCTCCCCTGCTCTAATCTAAAATCTCACCCGACTACATTTTTCAGAGTGTTTTGCCCACCTGAGCTCTACTCATTCCACTATCTTGCCCATACATGCAGTTATGCTGCGAGTTCCCAACCTTTATGCATCAGGCCTTTTCTTTCCACGGTTCTTTTCTTCTTAGTTCTTCTTTGGCTGAAAGACAAAGACTTTGGAGTACTGAAGACAGCTTTGTACTGTTATATCCTGTCTGAGCATGCTAAAGCCACAAATGCTTACATACATGAGGGAAAAATACACTCCCTCTGGACATACACAGTTAAAGCCATTTGCATTACAACTAGACCATTGTAATATATGTGTAAAGTGCAACTGTAGAAAATGAAGCTGGTGAATTTTCATAGATAATATGAGATAAAGGACTAAATATACAAGACTAGTTACTCACAGATGGTTTATATTGTATAACATTATCTGTAATCTTACTAACTCTCACGGTACCTGCAAATTTTATCACTGCCTGTAAATATTGACGCTGCTTTCTAGCTATCATTATTGGATTGTCTTCTATTTTATAACAGGGTTTCCCAGGAAGCCACACACAGTGTGCATCCATCAAAATAGAGCAGCGCCTTAATGAGAAAGAATTATGATACATATCAACAGCAGAGCATCATGTGGGAAACAGTGAGCTCTTGTGGTAGATAATACGAATAGCAAATATTCAAACAGTTCATTTCTTACAGCCGCCATGTTATTTTTTCTATGCTTTTGAAAGATAAGAATGAAGTATTTTTTTTTCACAGAGCATACTTCATACTTTTGATGGCTGTTTTTAAAAGAGATAGGGTATATATATATATATAAATGACAGCAGAATAAGTATACTTATACTATTATATTGTTAACTTCTAGATTTATAGTTGTTATATAGTTGTAGATTCCTTTTAATAACATGTAGTGTAAACAAAATGCTGCATGGGTGCACATAAAACTTGTATTTTACACTTAATCATACATTTCCTCCAAAATTACTAACAAAATCAAGGGTATAACAAAGCGATTCACCCAGAAAAGACATGAGAATTGCTAAAATACAAAGTTTCAACCATTGTTTAGAGAAGAACAAGCTAGAAGAGGGAAATTATATATTATATTTATATTCATTATATATCATTTATTTTTTATAAAACAAAAGTCTCAAATGTTCAATTAACAGAAGATTATTCATTTCAAGAGTAACCGTTTCCATTGTACTTTTCACTTGACTGATATTTGCATACAGTATTAACAATGTAAATTTGATTATAAAGCAACACATGTGTATTAAAAGTGTATGCAAATATTTAGTAAATGCTTTTGCTCACATTAGTCTACAACCCCACTTTGCAGTATAAGCATCACATCAACATACAGTCAAGGATATGCAGTTTGATGGCTGTTTTAACGTGTGTTAGGCTTACAGAAGGTGTTAATATCTTCTGTTGTTCTGAATGTCACTGATTGATTGTCTAAACCATTCATGTTTGCATATAAATGCTTCTGCGCAGTCATTAACAGAGCAGCATTGAAAAGGTGGGCAAGCTTCCTATTTGAATGCAATGGCTTAGCCTTGGGGTCAATGCCAGAATTCACTTTAATTCAATGCATATTGTGCACTGGACCAAAGCTTGAGCAACAGGTTCCAGATGATGTCGAATAAATATTTTTAGGGCAGTGGGACCTGTAAAAGCATTGTGTGATATTACTAGCATACAGTGTGTGGAGTTAAAATATAGATTTAGTGTGCACTTATTTTGCACTTAGAAAATAGCACAGCATTGGTAAACTAGAGTATAAGCTGTGCACCACAAATGTGCATGGCCAGACAAAATAAGAGTATTAGAAAACATTAAGCATCTAAGTAGTCCATAGATAGTAATTGTGTTATCTTGAGAAAGCCTGACACATGTTGCCATCAATCATGTGTTACAAGATTGCGCAGAAATTATACTGTTTTTGAAAATGTAAATGCAGTTTTATAACCTGTGGAAATATACATAAAAAGCAAAAACAATTGTCAGACACTTTGAAAGGGCTGTGTGAACCTTTTAAAATAAATATTTAAAATTCTAAATATTTAAAGAGGTTAATTTATTTCCCCTATAACAATTTCCTTTATGTTTGCATTAGACCATTCGAGTGAAATAAGGAAATAAAAAATCTGTACTTTTCGTACTTATATGGTTGCGAGTTAGTAGTGGGGTTATAAACTATGAATTATAGACTGCAGGCCCCCTGTAAAGCTGTGAAATACCTCTTGAAAAGTCACATCTCAGAATGCATTGTGTGCCTGGAGGTGTCTGCTACCCACGCCTTTATTTTGTGCTAATGTGGGCGTAACACACTCACCACTCAACTAAAGCATGTTAATGATGTGTTGTTTATTGAAAGGGTCTGTCTGTCTTTGTAAGACCCTTTTCATAAATGTGTTCTTATAAGTATTGTGTTGCATTAGGTGTTGTCTACAGACATCATAATGTTTCTGCATTTGAAAGTCTGACACATTTCCTGATGAATTGCCTTGTAGGGGAGACAGGGGCTAGCTGTCACACAAGGTCACATGGGCTATATTTCAGTGACTATAAGTTCTGGAAGGACCACTGTCATCAAATATTTAAACAATAGCAATTCTTCAGGTTTGTGGAATTAAACTGTTTCTGGCAAACTCTCCACTCCAGCAATACATGTCCCCTCGCCTGGGGAATCAGATCAGTTCATGATGCTTAACAGGATTACATTAAAATGATCCAACAGATACAAGCAGATGGAGGAGATGGGGATGGAGGTGGGTTTTGAGTGTGGCACGATTAAGCAGCTGTTAAGGAGCAAAAAAGGCACCTTAAATAGGACGCTGTCTAGTATGTTTTATGACGATTGGTTAACGATGATTAGATGCACCTGATGTGATCGGCTGATGCAAGCTTGGTTCAAATGACCTGCCAGAGCTGATGCTTGATGTTTGTGTCTACAAAATCTACAAGTATATGTTTTGCATAGAATGGTAGGATATGTTGATTTAAAACATTCGAAACATCAGTGCAAACATGGGTTAAATAATTTACAAAATAGATTTAGAGTGTACAAGTAAACTTTTTAACTAATATAAGGGTAAATACTAAATAAAAGATAGAACTGGTTCTTATAACACTTTTTTTAATAAATGTCAGGTTTCCTTAATCTGATATAAAAAAATGTTTTATTTCAAGACAGTTTTAAGGGTCATAAATGTATACAAATTAAAACTAAAAAAACTAGTTGGTTTAAACAATGTTTAGATTTCTATAGTAATTATAAAATACCATTGTTTTTTAAATTAGATTTTACTTTCTTTTTAAGGGATATTTTGTCAAGAAATGTGTTCAAAGGAAATGTAGTTTTCTATTCTAGGCAATAACAACAGACATGGTGTCAATACATTCTTCCTAGCCCACATTTCAAGGTATATGCCTTTACAGAAAAATATGATCATTTTTGAAAGTAGAAACTCTAAACAAATAGTCCAAAAGTCAGCCTATTAACAACATTTGAGTTTATTCGCTGTCCATGGTTCTGAAAACCTGATGGTCGTTGTTCTGGGTACTGTCCAGAGTGCTGAAAATCCTTCCTTCAAATTTAGTTTGGAAATTATAACAACAGCATCATACTGTGAAATGTGCTTTCTTTTCAGTATTTGAGTACCCTAAGCTGCTGTCATAAACAGACATCAGAGTCGAAATTCAGTCTAATCAGGACAATTGTTAATATTTAAAACAATAACGTTGGCGTGAAACGAATCCATTTACTAATTGTTATCTATATTACTTTTATTTAAAGAGACATGATTAAGCAGGCCTAAACTGGTTCTCATTGAGTCACCTGGGGTTAAATTTCTTTCTCAAGGGCACCGTGGTGATAGCTCAGTGATCCTGCGCGGATTGAACAGACAACCTTTTATTTACCAGCTCACATCTTCAATCACTAACCTACGCCACCCACTGTTAATTAGATTGTGCTGCATCAATGTCTCTGTTTCACTTAAACGAACAGACGCAGGTGACAAAGCCCAATTTCCTTCCCATTCATCACGTTCACATCATATCATATATGAACGAACACAGCACGGACACGTCCCGTGCGTAAATAACGTGCGCAAACCAGTTGGGAAAACGATGAGGGTCAAAGTAAAACATTGGGTGGATAACCAGGATTGGATGGTACAAGTGACGCAATCGCTGCATTTACCGATGTCAACCGCACCTCCGCCTCCAAGATCCCGGACCGGATGACAGAGATTCTGACCGGAGGACGACGGGAGGAAATTTTGCCTCAACGAGTTCCACTCATGACAATTACTACCTTCACGGAGCACACTTTCTACGAAGTGCCTCTTCGCTGTTTTCACCGTGTCCATTGAATAGGATCTTGCAACATCATCAACGGAAGGAGTTTAAGGTGCGATTTATGCCAATTGTTGAACAGGCTTCTCAGTGCTTTAAGCCAATAAATCACAATAATTAAGAAAATATTTTACCACACGGTGCAATTTATCTGCTGTTGCACCGCAGCTATGCATGTTGTATAGACGACTGCGATGTTTTATAGCCAAACGCGACCTTTGCTTTGAGGTGCACCCTAGAGAATTGCGTATCGACTCGTTTTTTCCGCGTCTCTCTGCCGACTACTGTTAAACTAAAACACAAGGGTGCAATCAAGACATTGCTGACCAGATTCCCATTCGCCTTGGATTGACGCCGTGCAGAACCTATAGAGGGATCATTTACCGTTTTTCGTATTCGACGCATCTTTTTTCATCCTTACTATGAATTACCTGCGACGTCGACTGTCGGACAGTAATTTTATGTCTAACTTGCCCAATGGCTACATGACCGACCTACAGCGGCCCGAACCGCCGCAGCAGCAGAGCCCTGCCCCGGTGGTGTCGCCGGGATCTCAAGAGAGGCGTCAACCCCCTAGTCAGTCTACGGGCGCCGGCTTCTTTTCCTCCATTTCCAACGCTGTCAAACAGACCACCGCCGCTGCCGCTGCTACCTTTAACGAGGCAGCCGAGAGGGGACTCGGCTCGAGCGGTGGAAAGATTCTCCTGGTCATTGATGACCAACAGACGGATTGGTAAGATCATCATGGGAAACATTCATGTGCTTGTTTCGTTGCTCAAAGGTGTGTCGTGATGTAGAAATCTCAGCATCAGCGTAAACATGTTTTTAACACATAAACCTGTTCAAATAAAAGATAAGATAAGATAAGATAAGATAAGTGTCAATGGTTTGATGCTGACGACCTTACGTTAAGCTTTAAAGAATGACACCTGAAGTGCTGCTTATACAGGACGAACGGAGTTATTATCCAAACGTCGTGACTCATGGGCCTTTCTCAATCTCCCTCACTGTCACGAGCGTGTGTATGTATTTGTGGGTGTGCCTGCGCATGTCTGTGCGCATTTCACAAATTTGGTTCAGTTAACCAGTGGAGAAACAGACTTTATAGCAAACTGAATTACTTCAAAGGTCTTCAGCTTTTATTAAGTGTGTTTGGGACAGGCAGAGTAAATGCACGATCCTTGTGAATACTTACAAACCTGTGTAGACGTGTAATTCACAAGAAGTCTAGTGACACATTTAATGAGGATGTTACACCCAAGCTTTGTCAAAAAGAGCTTCGGTAATGTCATTTGCAAATGTTCTTTCTTTTTTTAGGGCGAAAGTGTTCAAAGGCAAGAAGGTTCATGGTGAATTTGACATCAAAGTAGAACAGGTGGGAAGTATTCACTTTTTCAGTAGGTGATGGTAGATTGATGGCAACACATCAGCATTTTTTTTGTGCAATGACCAAAATGCCCTTCAAAACATATAAGCCCATTTTTGAGCTGGCAGGTCTGAAATCAATTAGTCTTAGAGATGATAATGTCAGGCCTGTGTAATATCTTCACTGGCATTTGTTTGCGCTTTTGAATTGGATATTGAATTGTTCTTGTTTGTGTTTTGAACTGTGGAGAGGAAAACCATCCCCATCAGTAATGACATGCAGGATCAAGAAGATAAATGAAAAATATCTATTGTGTTGATGTATAATATCTCTTATATAATTAATTACTTACAGTGGCATGGGTAATGCAATTTTGCTAGAAGCTTTACAATAAGCCAAAAGTAATTTCAAACATAAGAAACAAATTGCTTCCATTTTTCGTTTGGTTATATTTACATATATCTTTATTACATTATAGATTTTTGTAGTTTAACTTGTTAGACTATTTATCAGCACACATGAGGGATTTTCAAGGGATAGTTCTCCCAAAAATGAAAAATCTGTCATCATTTACTTACATTCTTGTCCTTTTAAACCAGTATAAGTTTTGTTCTTATGCAAAACACAAAGATGATATTTAGGAAAAATGCTGGTAACCAAACAATGGTGGTACCCATTCACGTCTGAACACAAAACCAATAGAAGTCAATAGGTACCGTCATGGTTCGGTAACCAACATTCTTCAGAATATCTACTTTTGAAGAAAGCTATAAAGGTTTGAAATGACAAGAGAAATGATGACCGAATTTTCATTTTTGGGTGAACAATCCCTTCAGTACGTAACATAACCAGAGCTCAGGCGCAGTTTTGTTGTATATATTCTGACAATATAACTTGTCACATGTATTGATGCATTCATTGATCCAATTATTGGTAATTTTAATTGATTTTCAAGGCTGATTTCTCGGAGGTTAACTTGGTCGCTCATGCAACAGGAAGCTATAGCGTGGACATTGAGGCTATCCGCAATGGCAACAAAATCACAAAGTAGGTTTTAATAGACTTGAGCTTCATGAAGGTGCCTCATCACACAACCTTAATAATTTTAACTACTAATTTGGTGGTTGGATTTTGTTTGTTTAATTTAGTAAAAAAGACAAAAATTAAAAAATTATTATATGGCTCACCTAGAATACATTTGGAGCTATAGTACTTTTTTAAGCATTATTTTAAAATGATTGAGATTAATAATACAATCTTGCATAAATTATTCTGTACATTTGTACATTAAAGATTGTGTTAAACTGCATTTCTGTGGACATTTAGGTGTTTTAAGCCAGATTTTGTTCTGGTGCGACAGCATGCTTACAGCATGGCCAAAAATGGCGACCACAGGAACATTGTGATTGGTCTTCAGTATGCTGGGATTCCCAGTGTCAACACTCTTCACTCTGTTTACAACTTCTGCGACAAACCATGGATGGTGAGCACTACAAATTATATTACAAATTACACTAAAAGCACCAGACAGAAGTGCAAAAATAGTGACTAGTTTCAATCAAGCTTCAAGAACCTCCTCCATACTCTATGGATTGGACAAACAGATTCGTAACTATTTTTGTGTAGAGTGGAAATCTCACATTTATCCTTTAAAGGTCCAGTGTATGAAGTTTAGTGGCGTCTAGCGGTGGTTGCGAATTGCAACCAATGGCTCACTCCACATCTCATTTTTGAAGCACTATGGTGGCTGACACAGAACTAATATGTGGTCGCTTCTTAGGCGAAGGAGATAAAGTATTTTCGAAACACGCTCTGTAGAGCAGTTTGTTCATTAAGAGCTACTGTAGAAACAACAAGGGGACCCCACTGTATGTAGATAGAAATAGCTCATATTAAGGTAGTAAAAACATGAAGCTTCATTATTATGTAAGGTCTAAGAGAGAATGTATAATGTGACTTTAACATATTGCTTGGCCTTTTAATTAACGCTTGTTGTCATGTCAAAATGGCATTTATATAGTATAACCGTTCACTATTTATGTCTAATTACGACTTTTGCAAAATATCTGTTTTGTTTATTTATGTCTGCGCCTTGCAGTTCGCTCAGTTGTCCAGATTGTACAAGCAGTTGGGTCCAGAGGAGTTCCCACTGATTGACCAGGTTTATTACCCCAACCACAAAGAGATGGTGAGTGTTTAACCATCTGTCTCTGTACGTCTCCCGGCCCTCCTCACTAGTAATCCTTACTAGCCGAAGCTATTGGGCTTTAGATGGTCCCACTGGACTCAGCATAGAGTTCCCATGTGTGGGAGGGACAGTGGTGCTAAGAAGCAGTAAACAAGAAAATATAATAAGCTCATGCATATTCACCAGCCCACTTCAGCATTGCCCCACACAACCTAACATAGTCTTGTCTAGACTAAACATTTAAATTCATACTTAGGAAAGTAAGCCTAGTTTAAAGGTGCCATAGAATTGAAAACTGTATGTAACTAGTCATAGATGAATAATAAGAGGTCTGTACATGGAAATGACATATCATGAGCCTCAAACACCATTGTTTCCTCCTTTTTTGTAAATCTTCTGCATGCAAAAGACCACTGATAAAGAGGCGATACCGACATAACACCGACTGTGACGTTACAGTCGAGATGTACACCCCCAACATTGCATATACCCGTCCATGTTCTAGGCCAACCGGACATGCACAGCCGAATCATCAGAAGTTGTGCAGTTATTGTGAATAGGTTTGGGCGATGTCTACCAAATTGGCATCGGACGGTGTCTACAGTGAAACCTCACGATGGACGATGACGGCGTTGTCTACTTTAAACAAGCCTCACTTCATAACGTTGCGTCTAGGCGTGACCTGCGCAGAGACACATCTTCTTATTGAATATAAACCAAACAGACTTCTCAGATCATCAGGATCAAGTCAGTTAGAGATAACAAGGATTCACTCAAAACAGGGCGAGTCAGCGTTTAGTCATTACGCCACCCGTAGCTGGAATCTGCTTCCAGAAGAAATCAGACGTTCACCAACAGTAGCTACTTTTAAATCCAGATTATAAACACACTTGTTTAGCTGTGCATTCACAACCTGAGCACTGTGCTGGTTTACATCAACTGCACTTCTATTTCTGATTTTTTTTATTTTGCTCTCTTTATTTTAATATATACAATCACATTTTTAATCAATTTTATTGCTGTTTTATTGTTTCTTAAAATCTTTGAAAGTATTTGTGATCTTAAATTATTTGCATTTTAAAGCTTATTTCTTTCTGTCAATCATTTTATCTAAAGCACTTTGAATTGCCCTTGTGTATGAAATGTGCTTTATAAATAAACTTGCCTTGCCTTGCCATGTACAGCGCGAGCTGGACAGTTATCAAGTCAGGCGGGTCATCTGTACAGTGCAAGCTTCTCAGTTAAAACTCATGCGCATCTTCTTTATACAATGCGAGCTGCGGAGACACACGTCTTATTTATACAGTTATAAAGTCAGGTGGGTCTGATTTTATCCCTTTCTTCCATGAGCAAGTGGCATGAGCCGCGCAGCGAAATAGCCAATCAGAGCAGAGCTCAACATTAATATTCATGACCCTTCCAAATAAGGTAATAACAGACATTGTCATTCTAGGGACAAATCCTATGGTTGTAAATGGACATGTCAAACCATATGTGGCTCATTTTTGCACTTTTTGCCACATACCTTCTTTGTAGATATCAGAGAACAATTAACATATTGTATCAATGAATTCTTTGGCACCTTTCGGTAAACTTCAGGCTGAACTAATGTTCTGCTACATTAGAGTTCTTTTTCGCAGAGATGCTATTAGATTTTAATGGGAGAGACATGCTGCAGTGCCACAATGTCCCCTACCGCTCGACTGCAGTCACCAGCCTTGTTTTCCCTCACACATAAAACCCCCAGACACACACTCTCCCACAATGTTTTCTCACCCTGCCTTGCCTTTTTGAATGATAAAGAGTTCTATTCTCCGACGTAATTTCTTCGGGTTTATGTTGTGCCTGGGCAGGAAGATTTTGCTCTCGCATTTCTGCTGCTGCAGCGTTAAAAAATAAGATGCCAATCAAGCAACACAGAGTCTGCAAATGAAGCATTTTCTGTTATTAATTAAAGAGAGAATGCAACACATAAATGTGTGTTAACATCTGAAAAGCCTGGTGTTATTCAAATATAAATATTTAATATCTCTCCTTTGTTATTAGATCACTACTCCCAGCTTTCCTGTGGTTGTGAAGATGGGTCATGCTCATTCTGGAATGGGAAAGGTATAACTGATACCCATTTACAAAATAAATGATCTAATTATTCCCTTTAATTTTCCATTAAAATGTCTAGACACCTCATTTAACAAAAAATCTGAAAATTTTATTTGTCCTATTTTGAATAACAGATGAGTTACTGTTTTTAAAATTCTGTATTCAGGTGAAAGTGGACAATCAATATGATTTCCAAGACATTGCCAGTGTTGTGGCTCTGACGAAAACATATGCCACATCTGAGCCTTTTATCGATGCCAAGTATGATGTTCGAATCCAGAAAATTGGTGACAACTACAAGGCCTACATGTAAGAGGCTTTCTAACGTGGTGACATGTCATATTGATGACATATGCCATGATTTTTTTCTTCTTATGCTTTCGAAACTATGCTTTGTCTCATTTAATTGATTGTGGGACATCAGGTAATAAATATTTTGTTTTGTTATTTGGCAGGAGAACATCTATATCTGGCAACTGGAAAACCAACACAGGATCGGCCATGTTAGAGCAGGTGGCCATGTCTGACAGGTAGACCTTTCTGTTTTAACACATGGCATATTATACAACAGCATAAAAAGCTTAAACAGCACGACTAAATAATATAGAAACAGTTTTAGATATGTAGCAAAGCAAAGCGGATGTAACGAAGCAAAGGCCCGGATCTGGACCACGGACGCCTATTGAGGAAGACTGTTCTAGAGGTTAATTTTAGTCATAATAGGTTATTATTTCTTCTGTCTTCAGTTTCCTTTAAATATACAGTATAAGTATTACATTTGCCTCAGATTAAAACCACAAACTAGGTAAATTGTTGACATACAGTAGGACGACCATAATGCAAAAAAACTGAATTGTGACATAATTTGGCTTAATAAAATTTAATGAAAAAACTACCCGCTGGATAGGGCTGTTACGGTGGCAGTTTTTTACCACCGCAGTGGTAATAGACAAATCAACAGCGGTGGTGCGGTTGTTGAGAAATATATATTATTTATATATCACATGAGGAGTGAAAGAGAAATATATAACTTACTATATGACAACTTCAGTCAGTCGCGTAACCCTTACAGTCCTAAACAATACCATGTGAAACAAACTGTTTAAACCTACTCTGGCTTTCCTATTCAGATTGCCACAGAAAAGGTTAATTCTTCCAACTCGTTGATGGGAAATGTATATGTTGACATTGTCCAGATTAAAATTTACAGCTGCACTACATGCGAGTTCAGAACATGTGCACAGGAGAAAAAATAATTAGATGTCTCTCCGCGACCACGGCAAAGCCTGCACACACTCCGAAACTAAGGAAGCGTGTCATAGCCAGTTTTGATTTTACGTATCTGTTCGTTTCACAACAAGATCCATTGCAAAACCTGCATAATAATCTGGGGTTTGCCGTGCAGGCCCGCCCTCGAACGCACCAACAGAAACGTATCCCAATAATTTCTGTTAATGCAAGATATTTTAAATAAAACCATCCACAACTGAAAGGCTACAATTAGCAATCGTTATCGGAAATGTCATATTTAATTTAGTCATAATATTTATTACACCTTTATGTCAGAGTGACGTGCACTACCGCCGGCGGAAGTTCTCCATGGTCATGGCACTTTACCACCATCCCTACTGCTGGGTTGTTTTTGCCAGCAGCATAGTACAACCTTTAGTTATGTTTTAAAGTATAGCACCCATTAACTGTCGTAAAACACTGTCAGTCTTGTGGTTTTTTGACCGTTTAAAAGTTGTTCGTTTATACATTATGTGTGAACTTTATACATAGTCCCTTACCACTGTGTTCACAATAATATATAGTTTGCTTTTACACTACAAAACATCAAGGCGAAATTTTCTTTAGAATTGCTTGCTGTCGGTAGAGACGGTAACTCAAAAAACCCTCCTATAGGTTGTATATGAAGATGTCATCGTTTGGACACAGAAGGAGAACCCAAGCGCGGGCAGCAGTGCAATAACTCAAGATTTATTCAAGCAAAACAAAAAGACTCACATTAGGTTAAAACGGTAACGAAACAATCCAAAAATAAAGGATATCCCACGAAGGGGCAAAAGCAAGAGATAAGATATCAAAATAAAACTTTTAAGGGAAAAAGGCTTGACTGGGACTGCAGAAATCTAGACTGAGGTAAGCATTACGTACCTTGCAAGAACCAAAGCGAAACAGCGCAGACAGCAAAAACAAGGACATTAAATTGGGGAACTAACAAGGATAATTAACAATGAGCAGTTGTAGGTAATGAAACACAGAAGGGAATCTAACGATAGAACAAGAGGGGCGGGGCCAAAGACGAGACCGGAGAGAGCATATTGAAGGCCAACAAGGCCAAGATGCCTCTCTCCACATAAAACCTATGGCTTTGCCATCACTCTGCCACAAGACCAAGAAAGACATGACATGAGGCAGAATCATGACATGAAGGATCATGGGACAAACAACCTTCGCAAATCAAAACCCTCTTGATTATTTTCAAGTTATTATTAATTTTATTATAATTTGAAAATCCTTTTCTGTTATTATTTTCAAAACAATCTTCTGTTAAGCTTTTTATTTCAAACACCATGTGTTAAATACTGGTGCCTTGGATGCAATACAGTTATCCGGATTTACCTTGTTTGTTGTGGTGTTAGTGTGGGTGGATGCTTTTAGTGGAATGAGCAAGGTCATCAGTATCACATTCTCCCTGCAGGTATCGTAAGTGGGTGGACGTCTGCTCTGAGGTTTTCGGAGGTCTTGATATATGCGCCGTTGAAGCACTTCACGGTAAAGACGGGAAAGACTACATCATAGAGGTAAGAAATCACAGACCACATAACCGAAATGTGCAGAAACAGTCACCCTTCGTAATATCTTTTTCAAAAAATGCCCTGAGCAAATACTGTGTGTGCCTACTAGGTTGTGGGCTGCTCAATGCCTCTCATAGGAGACCAACAGGATGAGGACCGGGCTTTGATTGCTGATCTCGTTGTGACCAATATGAACCAGACTGTTCCACACACTTCACCTCCCGCTCCAGTTCACTCTCAGGTTAACACACTTTTGAACACATCCTCGTATATTCTCCTCCTCCAAAAACGCTACTCCAACAATAGATTTCATTTTAAAGAACCGTGGTTAAAGCCAGCCTGGTTGCGAGGCATACAATGCGCACACTATTCTCCTTCTTGACAGCATATCTGACCTTTAAAACCAATGCACATTTGTTGGTTATGCAGCATAGAGGAGTGGAATGCTGCTGAATAATACAGTAAAACAATAAAATGTTCATCCACCAGTCAGTTTTTATTGTCAATTTAGATGTTCACCAGCAAAATTATGAATGCAAAAAGCTATAGTCACTATATGACTCCTTCTTTCCTCCTTCATCATTCGGACCTTCTTCATTGCTCCCAAATATGTGATTGTTATGATTCATGCCTACACATATGGGATAGAGAGAAGGAGTGATTCTTGTGAAAAATGTCTGTAATGCTTGAGCTAGGGATTCTTAAGAACCCAAACATCATCCCTCATCTGTGCTCTGCCTGATTTCATTTCCTTGCTAGCAATGGAAGCCTGCAAGAGGCTGATATGTAAATAAATATCACTCAAACTCATACAACATTGCAGTAGATTTTATTAGCATACCTTTTATTTGCTGATGATTATGCTCCAGTAAAGGGATAATTTCTCCATTAAAGAGTAAGTAGCATTCGATCATGAAAATTACATTTCATCCAGTGTGTATGTTGCCGTGTTTGAAAGTAAGCAGTCTGCCAAGTTGTAAGTCCTAAGGTGAATAGATAACAAAGTTATTGGCGAGTACCGCCACGTATCTACGTCACTAGACATAGTCCCCGCCTACATTTTGCTGGGACTGCAACAAAAACGTATCTCTCCTCCTCCAAAACACTTGTCGCTGGTTAGTGATGCGCGCGCATCATGTCTAGAACCTGTGTTCTACGTTGTGAAACTAAGTGCGTCTTATTTAAACTACCAAAGGAAGAACTTCTGAGGAAACAATGGTTACAATTCGTTTTCAAAGACTCCAAAGTACTATAACCCCGGGGTTTTACTGTGAGCGCGTCATTTCACCGAAGATTGCTTCAATAATCTTGGCACGTTCACTGCAGTATATGTTAAAAGACTATCATTGAAAGGGGGAAATACCAACCTTATTTGGACCTGTTAGCTCCACCGAATCACAACCTGTAAGTGTGACTTTTATTTTTGTTTGAACTTCAAGAAATATTTGTTTACCTTATGTCTGTGTTTAGCTAATGCATTTAACGCTAACGTTAACATGTACCGTTATTTCTGGGGTATTACAGTTTGTTTATCTAGCTATGAACTCAGCTAATTTAAGTGTTCAATCGATTGTCGTCTATATATTATCTACTATCATCTTCGGATGTTTCTTCGTCAGACTCGGGCTCAAACTGGTAAGGTAAAATCCCCACCATATCTATCTATAAACTGTGTATAATATATAACCTGTAAACCGCAATCCAACAATGACGGTAGGCGTTCCATTTTTCGACACATGATGAACGCTGTAACAAGATTAAGGAATGGGAACGAGGCATTCACCGGCGAACGTTCAACAACTTTTAATAAAAAGCTCCTGCACGGTCGACTGCCGGCCACACAAACATAATAAAACATAACATAAAATCTAGGCCTGGTCTTCTCTCGTCTTACACTCCGGTCGCTCGTCCTTTTATGCTTCCGATCTCCTCCAAAGAGATGCGATACCCGTGCAACACAGCTGACCCTCATTATCATCACTCGCGTCATTCCCTCAGGGCTCTCATTCTGCCTTACTCGATACAAACGCGTTTGACCAATCACAGCAGACTACACAATCTGACCAATTACATGACACTAAACTAGCGGATAGGAGGGGATTAGACGGATGAATCGCGGAACGAATTATTTGAGAGTCAGTCAACAAGTAATGTAAGAATAATTACCAATAATTATGACATAATAGTGTTTTTACACCTTCTATGTAGATACACTTCTTGTTGGACACTCCATAAACCAAAGTAGGACCTTTTAAATCATATGCTACTTACTCTTTAATATAGCTTTGGAATAGTTCAACCAAAACATTTTCTCAATTATTAGCCTCATACCATCCCAGGACTTTCTATCACCACTAGACAGAAGGACGATACAACACGGGAATTGGAGTGAATGGGGTGAAACAACTAGGGGTGGCCCCGAATCGTCACAGTCGAATCTATGTAATGGGGATCATGATATTTTGGTTATATGGGCAGTGGTATAGCAGACGGGCAGTTTATTTACCACTGAAAAAATTACAAAGTGTTGCTTTAAAAAATAAATTACCTGGTTGCCTTTAAATTTCGAACGATTCATCGTTTTTGATGGGCTATCTGCAATAATCATCAGCGATAGTTTGTCCTGGTTGCGTTCAGTGTTGGGTAAGTTACTCTGAAAAAGTAATTAATTACTAGTTACTCATTACATATTCAATAGTGTAATTAGATTACTGTCCAAATTACTCTGTCCAAAAAGTATTTAGATACTCATTACTAATTATTTTCTATATCCTACATCAACCTTGATTAGTTAAGTGATTCAAGGATAGACATGAAACGGCTTATTTAATTCATTCAAATAAATTATATTATTAACTGACCAAAGTATTACAAATGTGAGAATTTTACATTAAAGCACAGATTTTAAAGTAAGACTTTCAATTTTGATGTCAATTACACTATAGCACACACATATATTTCACAAAGTATTTAGTTTAATTACATCAAAAGTAACTGTAATTAAATTACAGAAAACATATGAGTAATCCCTTACTTTACTTTTTCAAGGGAAAAGTAATTAAATTACAGTAACTAATGACTTAGTAACTAGTTACACCCAACACTGGTTGCGTTTGATCCACATGCAGCAGGAAAAGCTCTAATGTGATACGCAGGTAGAGAACACAGAGTATAGAGTAAAACAGCGACCTCTAGAGGCGGAAATAAAACTTGTTCTGACAGCCTGTTTGGTTTGAGCGCAGATGGGGGTTTATAAGTTTCACAGTGACAAGGTAGAGCCAGTTGCAGTAAACATGACATGTTAAAAAGTAATTAATTTATTGACTACATCCTGCATTAATGGAGAACAGCAGTATTTATACCGAGAGGGCTGAGAGCGAGATAACATTAGTAGCCTATAAGCAGAAGTTATAAAAGGGTGACAAAAATTTGTCAGTATAGTAATGAGCGTGTTTGTAAAAATATTACAATGTATCCGGTATTCTCATATGCTTATTTGGCTTAAATTTTCATAAATGTAGAAAAACCTACTTAAAATTGTATTTAAATCCTACACTGGAGTTTAATATTTATTAATATAGTTAATATTTAAGTGTTTTTTTAGAAGTACAACACAGTTTAATGGTTCAAGAGTGTTTATTGTTGTATTACACTTCATTGCTATTTTACTTTTAATGTTATTTTTTATTTAAATAAATCAATAAAAACCTATTGGTAATGAATCGTTATCGATAGGTACTGACCGCCTTAGGGTTAGTTATAGTTATCGGCAGAATCCAAAATCGTTACGTTATGTTAATAAATAACTTTTGAGACAGAACATTTGATTTCTGTTTGATTTGTTAATTGCACTGAAACCTGTTCTGTGCATTGAATGTCTATATCTGATATACTTTGATATCTTTCTTGCTATTTCACTTTTGCAACACTAGGGACCAGCTGTTTCGCCTCAACCGATCTCTCAGCCTAGAGTGCCACAGGCACAACAGCGCCCTCCTCCACAGGGTAAGGAATTACAATACCCCAAAGCTGACATCTGATTTGTTTTAGATCAAACAATCAATCACATAAATTAATTATATTTGGTAAGTTTACCAAGTAAAACCAGATTTTATTTTACTCATATGTGTAAGGAGGTCCACAACAAGCCCCTGCCAGCACTACTACTGCTCGTCAAGGGACTCCACCACAGCAGCGTCCCTCTCCCCAGGGCCAGCCCCCATCCCAACCCCAGTCTGTGACCAGTCCTAATGCCCAGGACCCTCCTGCTCAACAAACCAGGCCACCCAATCTAGCACCACACCGACAACTCAGTCAAGGGTCCGCAGCACCCCAGAGGCCTCCTCCAGTACAGGGTGCCACCCAGCGTGGCCCGGGCAGCTCTCCTCAGGCGCAGAGGCCTCAAACTGCCGGCCAGGGTCCCAAACCCCAGCAGAGGGCCCAGCCACAAAAACAAGGCCAGCCAACTAGGCAGGCTACCCAGGGTGGGACGCAGCCAACCCAAGATGCCCCGCAACCAGCCCCGCAGCAGCAGGGGGGTCCTCGTGCCCCCACCACGCAGCAGCCGCGGCCCACTACACAGGGCCAGGGAGGGCCTGGAGGTGCACGACCTCCGTTGCAGCAGAAACCACAACCTCCACAGAAACCGAGTCCTGATCACCCAGCCCTGAGTGGATCCCCACAGCTTAAGTAAGAACTTAAGTTACCTTGATATTGATTTTGTGTCTTTTGGAATTCACATGTGGAATGTGTTTTTCCATTTATTAATGATATTTCATCACCCATCCAGATGATTTCATCAGATGGTGGAGAGTTCACCTAAATTGTGTAATAAGTGATTGTATGATTAACAGTGACTGTGATTTCAGGTAAAGCTACACGTATAGTATGATGTTGTAAGTGTTTGATAAGTGATGTCAAAGACCCACCCTGGAATTCTTTATATTATGCAATGTGATATCCATTATTCCATTTTCAGTAAATGGACAAACACATCCAAATGCTCCTGACTACATACATACATACTATGATGACCTCATAGACCTCATTATAGTAATGACAATGTTGGAATAACAGTAACCATAACTATCAATGCGGCTTATACGTATAGGTAGACACATTTTTTTAACATGGATATACAGAAATATGCTCTCTAGAGGATCTGGTATTTTGCATGCTGAAGACGGATTTGGTCTTACTCCCAAATCATTCATGCACTTGATTGTGAAAATTGCATTTTTCTCTGTGGAAATGTGCACTCATATCTATTTTCACTGTCAAGCGTTAGTCAGCAAGTATGAATGTGATCATCCCCCCACTATTCCTCAATTCAGTTCATAGGTGACACATCTGGCACTCCCTTCCACTGAAGAGTGTGGGCTACCTGCCTGCGTGCACCCATTCTGTCTGGTTTACCGAGACGTGGTTGCGTAAGTGCCTCTGCACCTGGATCTTGATTTAGGAATAGTACAATGACGTACAATAAAGTGCATGTTTCTACATCCGGAGAATTCATTTGCCATAATTCCCAAGCCTGATGTAAGCATTGCACTTAAGTCATGACTGCTTAAATGAATGACACGAAAGATAGCACATGAATTTCATTTCTCTATCTCTCTATCTCTCTCTCTCTCTGTCACATCTTATTTATTTTATCTCTTACATACTTTTATAAGCCATCTCCATGGGTTTGCTGCATGACTTTAATAGCCTCTTCCTCTCCTCTATTGCCACTTCTTTCTCTTTATAGCAAATCCCAGTCTCTTACCAATACATTCAACATTCCAGAAACGCCGGCCGCCCAGCACCAAAGTCCTAGTCAGGACGAAGCCAAGGCTGAGACCATCCGCAACCTTCGGAAATCCTTTGCAAGCCTCTTCTCTGTGGAATAAGACATACACACACCTACATACACACACAAATGCATACGTTGAGATGGAGAGGTAACTATATTTGTTTCTCTAAAAAACACACAAATGAAAACACTCGTCATATTGTTATTCTGTGTAAAACGGACCAATCGAATTGCACGTTGTGATGCACATCTGTGTACGTGTCAGATCTGTGCACGTCAATATGCAATGTGACATTGATAAAGCACTGCCTACACTGCTAAAAGATTGAAACACAGAAATTGCAGCGCCGTTGCACTTCAGTGTTACACAATAGAATCACATTTATAACATTCCCTGTTGTATTTGACTCAAGTTGAAGGGAGGAAGGTGTGAAATCACTACCACACACACTTTTACACTACCTACACAGAGATTGAACGTAGATGTACTAAACACGTGTATCCTAATACTTGCCTGTTTGGTGCATTCCATGCTTCTATTATTTTACCTTAAAACCGATTTTACCACGGGGCTGTTGAATGCTTCAATCTGATTGGTTGACAAACGTTATATGGGTTGGCATTTACTTTTAGTGAATGCACACCTATGAAGGTGTTCCAGGTCGGCTGACTGCATCACAGTTCCATATCACTTCGTTATAGTGTAGCCTACAGGCCATCACCGCACACAGCACCCAGCTCTTGATCTGACGTTTGTAATGTCAAACTTGAATGTTATTGGAAACATGTGCAGTTTTTTTCAATAAACAAAGCATTTAAAAAACAATATAGAAACACAAATGCTGAAATCGAATGAATAAAATAACTCAACAAATAATAATAACAAAATGCATTAATAAACCCTGATAGCCTACTGGTTCGTTTTCTTCGTCATGCTGCTTATAACTAATAACAAATATATTTTGATAGACCAAAAGTTTGCGTGATTTTTTTTACTGCTGATGGTAGAAACAATACTGGGAATAAATAATTTATTATCACTGGCTTTCTATCAAATGCGCAGTAAGGTGTGCGCGCGCAGTCTCTCTCTCTCTCGCACTAACACACACAGCATTGGCTCAAGCTTCAGAAATGGGAGGCGCAAGAAAGTAGTCCTTCCATCAAGAGCATTTTAAAGGCGATAACAATACAAACTTTGAAATTAAACATTTGAACAGCGTCCTGTGGTGTAGTAACCGTGTTATACGCTGAATAATTGACTCCGATCCGTTCAATAATTCGAAAGTTAATGCACACCCCGAGGTAGTAATGCGGCCACGACGCTAAGCGTCTTTGATGGACACTTTGTGTTTCATACAATTATCCACCCTGAATCTCTGATATATGATCTAAAATACGTCTGCTAATTGTTTGAAGCATGTTTTGTGACTGGATTGATGGATTCCCATCAAATGATTTTGACAATGCTCTCCATTGTATTGTTCCAAAAATGATCTTTCAATGTATTTGACATGCTCGAACAAAGTTTGGATCCTAAAACGATGACCCATAGTGATGTTGTTCAAATTTGCACAAGCTTCCATCATCAAACTAACATTGCCGCTGTTAGCGCTAGCCATTTGCGATACTGCATGACACTTGGGGAGAACGTAGTCGCACAATGTGGGTGATCTTGCTTTAGTAACTGTTGTGTAGTTGCACATAGATAAGATAGTCGTAGTGAAAATGTTGTCTCATTTTTTGTGAGCAAGCTGTCTTCCCTAATGCCCCTTTCCCTGGCATGAAGAAATAATTTACACACAATTACGCCCTTAGATGTGTTCAATATGCCTTAGCCAGAGAGGCATATGTAGAGAACGTTAGTTTTGGGATACCACATATGTCTCAGGGATGTCCCGGAGAGAAAGATACAATGACTTACCGTCCTTGTTCAGGTCTTCCAACCATTACTGTAGAAATATACAGAAGGCCAGGGTTTGGTAGAGTGTATTTGTTTGCTATTTAAACACGTTTGCACACCAGTACTGTAACATTTGGGTATATTTGAGAAGGTTTGTTTCCATCATACGAAGAGAAGCTTTTCACAGCTATTTTGTGTGCCCGGAAACGTAGGTGTATGGAAATGCTTCATTATCACACATTGGGCATATGAAAATGCAAAATACAAAGCCAAGGATGCCATCAACAGCAAATGTCTTCAGTTACAAAAGATAATCTTTGTTTAAGATGCCTGTCACATGTCTGGTTTTAGATAAAGTTGCTCTTAGTATGTCCAAGTGTGCACGGTTACACAACGTGGATCCTTAATCTTTCACCCAAGGAAAATCTAAAACCAGCGGTGTGGCTGTGTCTTCCGCAAGTGAGGTTATAACATCCCAACACTGGTGTGTTTCAGGCAATACAGTATATTTATGGCCACTCGACGCGTCCCGTTCCCCACCCCTCGCTTCCCGCTCACCAGCCTGTTGTGTATTCACAGTGATCCTTTTGTGACAAATGGTGCGTTAGTGTGTGTATATATCTGTATAATGTAACGTTGTACCGTAAATTGTCAAAACCAAATAGAAGTGTTGTACAGATCTTAACTAAACAAACGATGCAAGTGTCCTGTAATTTATTTAATTCTTGAAGGTGATCATTGTAGATATGTTGTGGGTTTGTCTTAGACAGAATTTTACTTTAATCAGATGTTATTTAGGTTATTGTTCGATATTCCCTGTAAACTAATTAAACCTACATGAAAGGTATGTGTTCTTTTTTACATATTTTGTGACAGCTGCAGTTGTTAGAAATCATCTTCATTGTGTTCATTAATGTTTAGTGGTTTGTATGGTTCACATATGTCGTAATCTAGGTGGTCCACCATTATATTATTGTGGCTCAGGCAAGATTTCAGTGATCGGTTCATTTTTTCAAACTTGAATAGACACGTGCGATAAAAAACGGCTTTGATGAATGTCAAATGAATAACAGACCTCTGATGCAATCAAGTTTGGAGGCTAAAGAAATGTTTTCAAAAACTTTTTTCGAATGTCGCAGCACCTATTGAACCCATGCCTGAGGTTTGTATACATGTAGTTTGGATCTTATTTGGATTGTTTTAATCATTTGCCATATTTTTATGTAACTTTCTTATTTATAAAAGATGTGTAATTTCCTTTGAAAGAAACTGTATTCGAATATGTCATAATTTCCTAACAGAAAGTTTATTATATACAGACTGTTTGAATCTCAGTGAATTTTATTGTCTGTCCATGCCTGCCAGTTGTATAAAGAAAGAAAGATATTATTACAAATATATAGAATAAAAGTCTTAAATACTGTTAAAAGGTGAACTAATGTTAATCATCGTGTAGTACACACAAAGACATGCAACTTTGATGTGATCTTTAATGTAGCTTCATAATGGTGTATAAATTATTATGCTAAAATATGTGCACCTATTCAATAAAGTCTATCAAATAAGTATGCATTACAATTTTCTCGCCTTATTTTAAGTCTCCAATGTCACTAAAAACTAAATAAAGCCTCAAAATTCGTGTTGATATTGTAGCATGGCAACATTTTCACCAATTATAACTTTACACCAAAAGTTATAAACCACAGTTTAGCGCATTGTCTGGGAAGTGAACTTTAGAGAGTATTCCGAACACAACCTTATGTTGACTTCGAAGTGAATGAAGTCGAATCAAGTAGAAAATAATGACATAAATGACATCACGTTAATACGCGGGATACAGTAGAGAGCACGTGACCGTCTACTTTCTAGCAGCCATTTGTAAGTAAACTCTTATGTAGAACAATTAATGACTAATAACAAAATGTTGTTTGATATCAAAGGCAGCAAAGTGTGTCATCTTAATAAAGGCATTTTATAGTTAAGAATTTTATAGAAATAAAAATTAAATCTTGCCTCCTTGACGCATTTCTTCCTGTCATGCTCCAAGTCCAAGAAGCTGTTACCGACTGTGGCCACACCGTGGCACAAGACCTCAACGTAAGTTACATTGTATTTAGCAACATGCATACCTCAGTGTTTGTTTGATCGCACCCATGGTTTAAATACGTAAAAGAAAACATGTTATTTATTAGCCTATGAATATCTAAACTATTTTACACAGGGAGGTTTGATTCCTGTACACTGGAGATTCAGTTCAACAGTGCAACTACTGTTGTGGGCGAGTTTGACAGTTCTCAGCTATTAATAAACCTTACTGGGTCAGAGCAAGAGCAAGAGGAGCTCTGCTTTGGTTGGTTGGTTTTACAAAATAATATTTCCATTAAACTGTGAAGCTTTCAGAACATGGCGTTTGTCAAAAGCATGGTGTACATTTTTCATCATTTTAATTTGGAAGTCATGTGTCATCATATAGTTTTTTTGCCTTTTCATGCATAAATAGTCTTATATATGAATTGCGTATATTTACTGAGTTTGACGAAGGTTGTTTTTACACATCAGAGATCAGTTTTGTTAAAATTGCAGTCAGCGCTCACATAATGTCCTGTAGTTCTACTCAGTAAGCTGTTTTCTTTTTTACCATGTACTCATAATCAAGGCATTGATTGGGGTAGAGGCGTGTAAATATTTTCTATTAGCCTATGACTTTGTTCATTCATATTGAACCAAAGCTCTCTCTTTATTGCTGAAAGGCTCTTTATATGTGTAAATACAAATCTTTTAATGTAATCAAACAGAGACATCTCACAGTGTCTATACTCTACTGCAATCCATTATGCACATAACTGTCAGGACTATTCATGCTAACAGAATGAACCCAGGGGAAGGAGATAGTCATGTTAATCATTGTTTACCAACCAATCAGCTAAGCATATTAAGCATGGTTGGACCCTAATGTAAAACAATGCTGATAACAGAAAGATCCTATGAAAACTATGGTACTCTAAAATCACAAGTTCAAGATCTCATTTAACTTCTTCGAGTCTTCATTGGCGGTGCTTATGTTTTTCACTTAAACAAATGACAGTCTCTTAAAAGAAAACTGTTGTTTTAAACAGCAAGTTTAAATGCAGTCCATAATTCTTGTACATCCTAAACAACCAATAGCCTTGCTCAATTCCAGGTCACATAAATGACAAGAAAATTAACATCCTGGGCTCCAGGAACTATAAGGTGGATGAGGGGAAGAGGTCGATTTTAATTAAGAGGCAGATCAATTTTTGTTTCTGTGCACCCCTCCTATTCATTTGGACTATTATTTAAACCTTACGTTGAATAAATTTGGGGACCTGACTCCCCAACTTGTAGAATGTATAAAATCTGGTTTAGAAATTCTTCTACGGAGAGTTGCTACTCAAAGACACAGTGTTACGTTTTCATTAAATCTTCATGTTGAGAGACTAGAAGCCTAGCAGTCTGACTTTTACTGAGTCAAAAGCCCAAATGAGCTAGAAAGTAAAAGTGTCCATGAAAAGAAACCCACAGCAGTGAAATATTGTATATTGTTTTTGTAAATCTTCTGATAAATATGTGACCCATTCTGTGAAAACCAGGCTGAAGTCCCAAAATGTAATCTTTGATTTCAACCATTCATTTTACTACATTTACATTTCATTACATTTAGTCATTTGGCAGACACTTTTATCCAAAGCGACTTACAGTGCACTTATTACAGGGACAATCCCCCTGGAGCAACATGGAGTAAAGTGTCTTGCTCAAGGACACATGGTGGTGGCTGCTGGGATTGAACCAGCAACCTTTTGATTTACCAGTTAAGTGGTTTAACCCACTAGACCACCATCTCCATTACTATTATTTCGATCTTTAACATTTGTTTCTTTGTCAATATTAAAGATTTCTAGATAATATTTTCACTAAAGTAAATCACAAAGAAAATGACTTTAGCTGGGTTTTCATAGACTGGATCACATTATGGATTTTCTAGAAGACGAGCCATTTGTTGCAGATTACACAATCACATCCTCACATGATGACCATGCAGAATGCTATTTGACATCCCATAAAAACAAACAGTGGGTATAGTAATGAAATGATCCAGTGTCCCTCTCTCTCTCTCTCTCTTTCTCTATCTCTATCTCTCTCTCTCTTTCTCTCTGCTTGTGGCTGAGGCAAGACAAAGGCACGTTTTAAAACCCTTTCAGGTAATTATGTAAAAATACTTTTTCAATAATATTCTGTTGTTTTCATCCGTTATACTAGTTTTAATTCTTTCATCTTTCTCTCACCCTCATGTCATTTCAAACCTGGATGACTTTTTTCTTCTGCATAACACAAAAGAAAATATTGTGAAGAACGTTAGTAACCCAAGACAATTATTCCGCAATGACTTCCATTGTTTGGACACAAAACCACTGAGACATTTCTCAAAATAAGTCATATACATGTTTTGAACCAAATGAGGGTGAAATAAATAATGACAGAGTTTTTGTCTGAACTAACAAGTCAAAATTGCAGTTTCCACAGCTATGGTTTTTTTTCTTTGTGAAGGTTAAAATGTTATATTGTGTACAGTCACATTAACAGCAATGCATTCTCTCTGGATCATGTAATGTGCCAATGTTAATAGGCATTGAAAGCTATCATCACTGTCTCTAATTACACATACACACTGTTGTGTAATAGCACACTAGGAAACTCACTACTGTCTGAAAAGCCACCTCCTGATTTCATCATGTTTTTACTGCGTGGCAAAAGTGTTTTAAATACTATTTATAACCACTGCAGCTGTGTTGGCAGTAATGGTTATCGAAGAAAAAGCAAGTTTCATTTGACTGTTTGCACTGAAGTCTAGTTTCCTAAATTACCTATAGTTACTGAAACATTTAAAACTGCGTATTTGTGTATTCATCTGCTATAACCAAGCAACCTCTCAAACAAGGAGGCTATTGGGCATTTCATCCATGTAGCATACTAACAATAATATATTCTGAGCGCTTGCATATTTTCGCATAATTCATTTTTGAAGACTGTAACAGTTGTGCATTTCTGCAGGTTTGCTGTTGAAAGTGACAGAATGATGACAGGGATGTGAGTGGAAATGTTGCCTATGTATATTAGGCTGATAAGATGGGACAATTTCAATATAACCAATGCACTGCATTTGGGGTAATGTCCCAAAAATAGTTATTCTACTCTTTAATGTGTATGGTGGGCCTCACAATATTTAAGCTCCAGCATCACATTGATAATATAATTGAAATGTGACATTCAGAATAAACAATCATTTTGTTACAGGTACACAAAATAAGACTTAGTGTAAATTTTTAAGTAGGTTCTTGAGATCACAATGAACTGTATTGGGATGCAGTGGGTGGTTTACAGCGCAGGGGTTCATAACAATTCATGCAACTCTCTAATATGCAGCATCAGTACGCTTCATAAATCCATTACTGCCAGACAAATTTATCAGCCCTCCACGATGTTCGGTGTGGGTGAGAGTGTGAGTAGAGGAGATAAATGGAGATTTTTCTCTCTCTGAAAGACAGACGGGCCTGACAGTATTTCTCTGTATTTAAATGAATACCCACCGTACTTCAATGCTCTCACCACCCTACATTCGTCTATGTCCATAAACTGAGTTTACTTGGTCTCCATGGAGAGCTGACCTCAGTATGCCATTTCTCAGCCATCTGAAATAAAAAACACTATGAAAAATCTGCTGCAAGTTTTGGCATTTGCGTAGATGAGGTAACCATGGCTACCATCATCCAAGCCATGCTTCATCGGAAAGTGGGAGATTGTGTATTGTCTAGATTCAATGCATTTGATTATTTTGACCCTTAAAGGCAGTTGAGAAAAATACATTATCTAAAAATGTTAAAAATTCTTTAGATACTTCAAAGGCCGGCTTTTCTTTCATCCTCTGCAGCTTAGTCAATATTACTCGGCTTAAATCAGATATGAGGTGCTTAAATCAGATTTGGCACCAAAGAGAACTCCAAAGGAGTAAGAGCAGGATGCCAAAAACACGGCCAAGCTCTAGGTGGAATAGAGGGAAGGGCTCTCACCATGGCCAGTTTTGCATGAACGGAAAAAGGAATAAGAAAACAATCCCAGCCTCTGTCCATGTGCCAAGAACCCTGGCAAGATATTTCACCAGGCATCACCAAGCATCACCAGAGACAGAGGTGGCTTTCATTAACACAACTGCAAATGCTGAAGCTTCAGTAGGTCCTAAATCTTTCGGGGAAGGTATATTGGCTAACCAAGTTTCCTGACAACCACAAAAAAAAGGATCATCATGTGGATTCCCAACAAACGTTTTCGTATACACATTTTGCTATCCGATGTCCAAGGCTTTCTCTGTTAACACGTTCCCTCTTTACTCTGCAGTGGATTGGGGAAGTATCATCAAATTTGAATAAAACATGCTGTGTACAGCACACTGCTTATTCAGCATGAACAGTAAATTGGGTTATTAAGTATAGCTTTATGATTTCAAATTGAACTACTGTATAATCTTATTTAAAAAATAACTTTTTTGTAAAGAAGTAACTTAAGTTCTCTTTCTCTCCATTTACAGAGTGAAGTCATGCATGTGCCCTTGTGATGTCGGCACCCATCAAGGGCTTTCCTTAAAGAAGAAGCTTACCCTTTCTTAACATAAGGGTAACTAATAATAATGATTTATGGCAAAGAAAAATCACGAAATTTGGAGATAAGAGGTTTCAGAAGGACAGTAGCAATATGTCAAACTCATAATTAGACACTTTTGACAAAGTAATAAATGTAAACAGGTCGGTTCTCTTGTACAGCTATTATGCAACCAAGGGATTGCTTGTGAAAAGTGTAAATTAACTTGTAAGGAGAACACAGCTGACGTCTGATTATTAGATTTAACAAATGTTGAATGTGTATTACATCATGAATCATGTTAAGGTTGTATGAACGTACAGCAGGAGTACAAGTTTGATCGAACGCTACATGACCTACATAAATATTCATATGTATATAAAATGGAACAATGTATCAAAAAATCAAACTTTATAATATGGTGACTCACAATATAATGCCCACACATTTGGGATTATCAAAATAATGCACTTTTAGCTCCCAAACAGGTATCATTTACAATCAGATATTGTATTTACAAATAAGAATGATGTATCAATCAGTTCAGTTGTGTTGTGTTCAAATAGCCATGCACTTTGTTTGCAACACTGTAATGGTGTTTACTCAATTGATCCACTGGTGTACAGGACTCTTATCAATAAGAGCAGGATTTGCAGCCCAGCCATTGATCTAATTTTCCTTAAAAGAGTCTCTGGAGCAGCTGAGACACCTTCTAACACACAGAGTCTAATGATGGACGACCTCTAATGTCTGTGGGCTTCTTGGAAGGAGCTGCATCATTCATTGCCTTAAGATCAAAGTGCCGGGCCTGTAGCTGAGCCTCTCTTCATGGCTCTGTGGTTGGGCCCTGGGTTCCCACACCTTGTGGGAATGGCTCCTGTCATGCCGCATCATTTGTAACACATATGGGAGCAGACAGATGGTGGGCAGGCTAAACCAATGGGAAGCTGGGTTGCCATGCCAATAACATCGATGGGCTCTTACTAACAGAAGAGGACAGAGACACAGCTTGCAATATGTATAGTGTGCTTTATTATTCTGTATAAAATGTTATGAATGTTTATGTGGAGCGCAATAGTGTCTGTCTTCAGCCAACAGGTTTCCCAAATATTTTGCCATTTTTTAAATTTATTTTTAAATAAAGACTTAAACCAAGCCTTTCAAATGAATCATAGCATTCTTGCACAGCATTGGTTCGTACCTCTTTCACAATCTACTGTTAAACAGTGTTAAAACAGTTTTAAAAGATGTTAAAGAGTGATAGAGAAAGAGCTAAGTTGTTGACTCACACAACTAGCTGAAGACAAGACAAGAAATACAGACAATCACTATTGAAGCTATTCACGCAACTTTACCTCCCACTGAATTCTTCAGTCACCTTTAAGCTACTAAAAGCCTTTAAATCTTCAATGACCTTTCCCACTATCTCTACTGCTATAGGCTGTGGTGAACATGGTAGTCCTGAGCTCAGCACAGTTGTCTCTGCCAATTCATCTTTCTTACGCTACTCTATAGATAACACTTCCAACGACACTGTCATGTGATCTTACTGGCGACACTGTAATGAGTTTGCTATCAGCAGGACAGACATAAATTCAGCTTGGACAAAGGGAAAAGGCCCACCCTTACAGCTCAGAGAGAGAGAGGCTCAGGTGTATTTTTGGCCTCGATTACCCTCAGAACAGCTGAGGGGTCATTGGCTAAGGGCTTGATCATTCACTTTACCGAAGGAATGATATGAAGACTTATATATTTCACTCAGATGTTATGGCCCTGCAAACCAGAAAGGGAAATAAACGTACAAAACTGCAAAACAAAACTGTGATTCTGTGAAGCATTATGAATCATGTTTCAGTCTTTTGCATATTGAAGCAAATCTTTTTAAAGCTTTACCAAAAATTAACTGCTGAACATGTAAGGGAAATTTTTGGGAAATATTTTTATGCTGAATATTGAAACTCAAAGGACAAATTTTAAATGATCCCGTAATTGTAGTAGCTGCTAACATGTCTAGATAGGAAATACAACAAGAAGAGTGTCAAATAAATACAACATCATCTTGCTACACAATGCTTTCTCTGTCCTCTTCTATGTACACCCGAACGCAGCATAATGGTGACGCATCCTTTTCATTGTACGACAGCGTCAGAAAGAACCTTTGAAACACAGGACAGGAACTGAGTCACACATTAGTACACAAGCTCTACACAGCCTGAGAGATAAATAGATGACATGACTAGAAACAAAATAATTATATGTCAGCTGTCAGCATCACTGTAAATGCTACGACTGATAGTGCTCACATACAGAGTTGCTGTAGTCACAGCATTATAAATAAATTGAGATGCTTTATAAAAGCAAGTTCTTTAAACTGCCAGTGTTGTCAGACTACAAGCATGTCAGTCAATTTAAAGTTGTAAAATGGACATAATTGAGATATGTAGGTTGTAGGGAAAATGAAGAGATGGAATTAGAGCTGCAATAATGCTATTTAATGACCTACAAGACTAGGCTTGCATCACGATTTGTTCCCATGCCTCACACTACAAATTCATGTGATTTTCCTAAAAGTCTAGTGAGGTGGTCTCATACAGTGCCTGATACAGTACAAAATGCTGTTGTTGTCATGATTGATTAAATAGCTCGCATTAATCAAACTTAATGAGAGATCATGTCTTATTTAATCTCATAATACTTAACTTTGGCATTGCACACTTTCATTTATGCTGGAAGCAATGCGTTTAAGAAAAGCCTAGTTGCAAAGTTGAAGTAAGGTTACACTCTAAAACTATTATGAAACCATACGTCTTACTGTTTCTTAGATAGCCTAGAAACCAAGATTTGTTGTAAGCACGCTTTCCAAGGAAATCAACAATTCAAAAGCCTAATCCCTTCAATAGGTCAATGTCCTGGAATACATAATTAAAACCTGGAAACACAAGCATATTCATCCTCGAGTTGAGTGATCATAGAGCCGATCAGCACGATCTAACACCTCCATAATTAAAATCTCATCTCGTGACCGTCTCGGAACTGTGCCACTGCATATGCTCATTGCTCAACCAGCGCTTTCGTGCACATCACGAACACAGACGCGCACTCGCGCTCGTGGGCGCTTGAAGCGCGTGGCCGCGCGCAGTCGCTCGCATGCGCTGTCTTTCCGCATCTCACGCAAAAAACGCAACGTAAGAGGGATGCGGCCACACCCCCTCGTCTTATCTCACTACGCCCCCGAGACCCGTGGGCGAAAAACAATATTAAAGGAGTTTGATGCAACCCTTCACACCAGCCAATATGAAATGGAGACCACATGATCCCTCAAAATGATAAAACTGTTCGCGCCTTAAGAACTCCCGTGTTGTCAGCCGCTTCGGGATTTTAACTATGGATGAAGACGGTAAGATGAATGCGCACACTTTTTAAGATGTCATACACATACACTAGCGTAACAAAACTTATGTCTTTCAAATATTTATTAATTAGTTTAAAGACCGATGAGGTTGTAGTGTTGCGTCTTATCGAGGAAGACATTAGGTCATTTTTACGCGGTGAGAGATGCGCGATAGTGCGGGGGTCGTGCCGCAGCAATAAATGAGAACGAAGTGTGCTTGTGTGTGTGATGCTGCGATGTGAAAAGATTTCAGTTTGTACATCACTTTCGCAACACTATACAACCACGGCGTTTAATGGGACTACGGTAGATATTTTAACGATCTAAAGAGGATTTTGGCCACTATACCTGATAACGTATGGCGACCTTGTAAACCAGTAGGACCTTGTGGTTTTATAGGTATCCAGGCGACAGGGCATGTGGTATGTTGCTGTCCGGGGAGAGCTTCGTGGGGTGTAGTTTGGTTTCAAGTTTTAATGTCAATGTAAGTTACTTTGTATGCTTAACAGTAGCAATATGTTTCTTGGAATAAGACGAAATCAGGATCTCAAAACTGTGCAAAGAGTGAAGGATGGGTAAATCCATATATTTTTTTCTAGGTGATAATTTGTTTTATCAAGACGCGAATGCGTAGACCATACCAGCAAGAGAGTAGACTATATGGTCTGCAGTAAGGCTTTAGTACAGCACAAGCATTCTGCACCTGTTGTTTAGTGGGGAAATGGCTTGGAAAAAATAAAAACAATTTATTGTGGCTTGTCTTTTTATAACATGAAATGTTAGAAATGTTTATAGCATTGTTAAGTTTTGTTCGTCATAAATAATGTCAGACCACAATAGGACATACTAATATATAAGCTTATTGTAATACTGGGGTCAATTATCTGCATCCAAACTTCTAAATGATGCTCTTGATATAGGCTGGGCATATCAAGAAAACATATTGGTTTTTCATTTAGTTTTCAATTGTTTCAAATGCATGAGCGCCTTAAAACGGACGTACTGGGGACAACGACCCCCCGAGGGCTTAGCAAATTGAACTGTTGTTCTTATTGATTTAACTTTATAAGAGTGTAATTTTTAGTAATGTCTTGCTCGACTATTATGGTATAAATCCATTACCCTTAGTACAATGTAAATGAGGGTTTATCTGACCGAGAAGAGTGACTCTCAAACTGTGATATGCACAGCCATAATGCCTGAAAATCTGATGCTTAAAACTATATAAATATGAATTTGTCTTTCCATGTTTTATATATAATTTCTCATTTAATTACAAATTGAATGTATCTTTATGCATATAATCTTTAACCCAAGGATGCAAATAAGTGAATAAAGGATATCATTATATGATCATATATGTGGTCTGAAATTTCGCACTTAGTTTTATCCATGGTCTTATAAATTGGCTTAAGGAAAGATTTGATTTATAGGTGCACACACAGTTATTGGGTCTCCCAGTTCCATTACCCAAATCCTCTGTTGGACCGGAAAAGAAATGTCATCTCCAATAAATCTGTTTAACTCTATAAAATCATCCAGCTGGGCTACTTTCACTGAGACGAATCTTTCCCAACATCCATTGTGTCTAAATATAGCCTCTTTACCTCATATCGAGCCAAAAAAAGTGTGAACTCATTTGAGGAATGGCTTGTTTATTTAAGGAGATAAACCTCATGCGAGATTAACTGCTGCTGCATATGATCTCTCAGAGTCACACTAAAACTGAGAGAAATCGTCTTTAATTGTGTAACTCATCTAATTATAAACGATTCAAAGATAAATTTACTCCAGATATGTTTTTTCCTGAGTGTTCAAGACCGAATGATGAGAGAAATGTAGTCTTGGACAGGTGGTGATTGACGGTGTGTGAGCAGTCGGCCTCAGTCGCAGGTACTAGCGCAAATGCTAGGTGTAAAGACGCCTACTGTTTAGCCACCTTGCGTAATGAAGAACACCTTGCCTAGTATGGACATTACAAAGGTGTAAGGTTTGAATTTTAAATTCAAATGACTCAACTCTTTTATTAAAAGGAAGACACTTTTCTCTTTCAGTGATTCGGTGAGTGTAAAGTAATATTGTACACAGCAGTAAGAAGTCAGATAAAAGTGACATTTGATCTAAGCATACATGCTGTAATCTCTATATTTAATTTGTATGAACACCAAGCAGCAACAGCTTTTATATCTTAAAGTGCTGCATTACGCTCTCTTTTTGTGACCTATGTTGGGAGAAAAGATGGAAAGAGAGGGATGCTGGGTAAATATTGCCTCACCGAAAGGTCAACCACTGTATACACTTAGTCAGCTAGAAACAAAACCATTAAAAACGGCAGCCGAAGGGAACCTGATTTGTAAGCATCTGCGATGAGCGACAGCGTTTGAATAAATAGATTTTAAAATGTGCAATTCAGCTCTCTTAAACAGCTGTTAAATGGAGAGGTCCAGACGGCATTCAAGAATTGAAACAATCTAGCAACAAGAAGTTATGGGGTATCAACCATACAAGGGGCATCAACTCTGCACAGTCACTCCTGGCTGCAGAGACACTAGAGCCGATGCTTCTAAAAAAGGGATAAAGTGCTTAGTGCTTGTACCCCAAAATTGCTCCCAGCAGAGATGTAATGCAATAAAGTAGTGAAAGTCATCCAATCCTGGCTACATCAATCACAGAACTGCACTAGATCTGATTTGTGATGGAGTTTTATTACCCTTCATTTCCAAGTTGTAATTTGTACCTGATATTTTTATGAGGAGATGCAACAGTCTACAGCTATTGTCTTAAAGGGATAGTTCAGCCAAAAACTCCTATTTGCCGTTTATTTACTCACCCTAAGGCCATCCGAGATGTAGGTGATATTTTCTTGAGTAGAACCATGAAGAAGATTGTTTGGTAAATCCGCAGCCCTCTTTGCTTCATATAATGGGAGTCTATGGGGTCCACCTGTCTAAGAGCACACAATTCCAAAAAGCGGCTCCTGGCGACATGTTGACGTTTCATGAAGTGACTGCTCGATATTTTCACAAATTTGAACATCATTTTTAATAATATTAGCCATACTGTACAGCCTCAACACTCCCTTTCTGCAGGTGGCGCTAAACGTACCATATGCTGGAATGCCATCCGCCACCAAATACTACAAGAAGAAGATTGCAATTGTGTGCAGAGGCTGTGCATTATGGCTAATATTATTAAAAATGACGTTCAGTTTTCTGAAAATATCAAACGATTCGCCTCAAGAAACGTCAACATGTCGCCAGGAGCCACTTTTTGGAATTATGTGCTTTAGGAACTCTTAGACAGGTGGACCCCATAGACTCCCATTATATGAAGCAGAGAGGGCTGCGGATTAACCAAACAATCTTCTTTAGGGTTCTACTCAAGAAAAAATGTCACTTATATCTCGGATGGCCTGACGGCGAATAAATACAGCAAATTTGAGTTTTGGCTGAACTATCCCTTTAAGCTGTTCTCTTTGAATTCAGCAACACACAGTAAAATGTGTTATGATTCCATAGTTTGTATTAAAGGTCTTTGCACACACAGTTCAAAATTTTCGTATGCATTTTTTTCATATTTGCCGTTAGTTTGTACAGTATCTCTGAATTGTTAAAAAAGGCCTCTCAAAATGCTTGCTACGGATGCAAGAAACGCAGAAAAACGAGCCCAGTCCGAATGTTTTTATGACGGACAAAAATGTTGGAGTTCGAGTGTAAATATGATTGACATAACATGAGGTCTTATTTTTTTTTACGTACGCAAATTTTGGACTCAATGTGCAATGGGCTTTACAATACAGATATACTGTATAGTGCCCTCGATTGCCTGTGCTTTGACTTTGGGCTACAATATAAGTAAAAATACAGTTTGGGACATTACGTTTACCATTTAGTAATTATGGGTACAGAAGGTTGTATACAAGAGATGATGTACAGTAATCCACAGAACAGAGTGAAGGTGTGTGTCTTCTCTGCAGGATGAACAGATGGTTTAAGGGTTGGCTGAAGAGAAATAGCCAGGAAGTGGGGCTCCGTAGCTCCCACTTGTAATTTAGAAATCACTGAAACACAGAACATTGAATGACCTTAAAATGATTCTAAATTTTGGCAAATTGCATGTGTGTGTTTATATTTATTGCTATGTATGTGTAGACGTAAACAACACTGGTCTAGCCATTAAGCAATATTTTAGCAATATATTAACCTTAATATAAATAATTTTATTAAAAATGATATGTTGTTCATATATTACGATAGAATAATACTTGCAAATTTCTGCTTTTCATATGTAGGCTGTTGAAAAATGTATATAATATACATTTTTTGTGATGCACCGAAATCAAAATTGTGAATCCGATACCGAAAATTTTGGGTGCACGAAGATTTCTTCTAAAAACGTTTTGAAATAGTTTTTATTTAATTGTATTAATTACACACACTTAAACCACACTGAAGGTAGAGGCGAGGGCCTCTATTTTAATTTTTATGGAGCATCACTATAAATTTGTATCTAATATATGGAAATGTATTTTTTAATATATTGCATAATATTTCCCAGTTTATTCCACATATTTTGTTTCGTAAGGGAGAACGTAAAAACCAACAAAACATTAAGCAGATTCAAAACGTTAAACAAACAATTCTAAGACCTGATAAAATATATTTGTTTAAAGTAATATTTCTGTACAAACAAAAACACTTATTGTTTACATCTTGCAAAATGGTCTATACAATACATATGAGCCTAGACCACAGTGTACTATGTAGGCTATAACTTAATCAAGTCAGTTGGTTAAATAACTAGTCATGCTTAAAAGTAGTTTAGGCTATATAACACAAACTGAAATGACCCACAATTTCTTTTTTATAAAATGCAAACAGGATCTAAAAAGGATAAAGGAAGTTATACCCAAGAGGGGGAGCTGTGAAAAATCAGAGCAGCCATAATAGTGCATGTGTACTGAGCATCACCTGTATCCCTTACATGGCTGGTATCATCAGCACTAAAACACTTCTTAATTTAGCAATGCATGCAGCACGTTTGTAGCTCATATCTGACATTTCCTGGTTTATATGCTCCCTTTTTAGTCTCTTTTCTACTCTGTTCATTTTATTTCCCCAAAGAGCAGAATGGCTCTATTATTAATGGGCAAGGCTGTTGCAGTGCAATGCAGTAAAACTGCATGTATGTTTTGAAAGAAAACATCTTCGTGTCCTTCGGATAAGATGACATTTGTAATAAAAAAGGAATTTTGATTTCTTGAATACATTTTATTGTGAAATACATACTGTTGTTATGGAGAAGAGTTAAGTAAAATAACTTATTTTGGGGATATGTCTAGATCAATGTTTCTGCATCTTTGAAATTAATTCAGATTTCTCTATTCAGTCAGTGTTTCCTTCTGTATACAGTATATGTTTCTTTTCTGAGAGTTCTACAAGCATGCATGACATGACATTTAGCTGGGGTAACCACATTCATAGACTGGATATCTGAACACTTATTAATCACTCAGAACTCTTATCATTTTAAAGGACTTTTGTACTGGTTATATTATGTAAGGGAAATGTCTACTATTGTAACAACATACTAGATGTAATTTTAGATGTACATTTCCATAGCAACCGATGTCTAGAGGACTTGTTTTTTAGGCGTTTTGTAAAATAATAGAGAAGCCACAGGAAATAAAGGCGAGAAAACTGGGGGTGTGATAACCTGAGAAATAACTTGAAACGAAATCAAAGTCAGGTCAGTACCAGGTCACATTGGCTATGGAGGACTTGTTGGTTTAGCTGAATTTGCCTCTCTGTTAAGGCATATATATACTGTAGATAGATAGATAATATGACATAAAGGTGGGTGTATTGCAAATTAAATTCACTGTTCTATTTAAGATAATATAAAAATTTTAGGCATATATTATTCATTTTAAACAAAGGCCCTAATGTGCAATTTGTTTTATATATTTTATTATTTTTAATGCAGATATTAAAACTGTTGGTATTGTGTATCTAATATGGCTGTTTTTAATTCTCTCTAGGAGACACCAACTGAGGGGATTTAAAAATCGGGGGTCCCTTTAAGATGACACGTACGGATCCCCCTGATATATTAACATCTACCTTGTATCAAGACATAAAGCTTGGCCCTACCTCTGGGCTCTCACAGTATTCTAGATCTTCTAAACAATGTGATTCTCAAATGGTTGGCCCACTTGATCAAAACTTTGAAACCATAAACAAAAGACATTGCCGTAGCTTTGACTTCATTGAATCATTGGATGACCCAAAGAACTTTTCCTCATCCATGGAGTATACCTACAGGTCTGACCAGCAAACAGTGAATAAGGATGCAGTCTGGAATGGCACTGGACAGCAGGGACACTTGCGTTTCTCCTCTCCAGATTTGTTTAACTCAAAACTCTCCCAGCACCAACTCGGCACAGATAAGAGCAACGAAGCAGCAAGGACTGGGGTTCATGGTAAGCCTCGGTCAAAAAGTGCTCCACGGGCTCGAGCCACCCTGACCCCAGTACCCATTACAGTCTCCCCACCAGCAACCATGAGGCGTCGATCTCCGGTTGACCCCCAGAGGAGACCAGAAGTACTGCCAATTCGACAAGACTCCCATTCAACAAGCAGGGCTTTGGTTAACGAAGTCCATCCTATCAAGCTACAACCCCATACTCCCCTGTATGTTTCTGATTGTTTTGAGGACAACAGACCGGATAAACAAGCTAACACTCCCCACGTCAGGTGCCGTGTCGATATTAAGCCAGATGCCTCAGTTCTCCAGCACACAACACGGAAGATGCCTAACCACAGAAGTAATGTTCCATGGCAGCTTCCATCTGCTCCAGGGATCAGGAGTCATACATCCACTTCCAGAACATCTACTCCTAGTGAGTGTTACAGCATGGACTACAGGCAAGCATGTCCATATCAAAACAGCATGTCTAGTATGAACATTAATTCTGGAGAGATCCCTTTAGGAAGGACTTCTCCCAGAGACCCAAGGGAGTACAGAACCCTGTCAAATCCGAATATTCCAACCAAGTTCTTCTATACCGATGATCCCTGCAGGTATCCAGTTCAGCCATCCAATAGAACATATTATCAAGACGACCAATACAGTATTAACAGCAGTGCCAGTCAAAATCCCTCCCTCAACAGTCAGTACGTACTTGACCCAAGGACTCGCTGGGTTCACACTTTGCCTGTGCGTTCATACTTTGCAGATCGCGAACCCATGGATGCTTTCTACGGTAGACCTTATTCAGTGAGCGAGCCAGGTCCATACTTCATATCTACCCCTCCCACTGAAACATACTATCAAGAAGATCCAAGAGCTTATCCATATCCCTCAGACGCTTCAAGGATGTTCTACACCCGGCCTTATCATTACCCATCAGAGTTACACATTCCTATGAGAGCGTATCAAACAGAAGGTCGACGACGCCCACGCTTGTCCCAGGTCTTTTCAGATGACTGGCATCGGTCAAGCATAGCTACATATTCCAGTCAGTACGCATCCTCGCAGGCAACCCCTCAGCGGGCACCATCGATAAGTCCATGGTATCCTAATGACTTTACCGAACCAAGCCGTTTAGGAGCAGATGTCAGGAATTACTCGAAATCCTCGGACAACATTCTCATTTCACACATTGAAAGAGAACAAGGCATTTCACGAGGCAGGAGTTATGAGAACCTTCTCAATCACGGGAGGCCAGGAGTTGCTCCTAATAACAATCAACAACCAGTTATCGTGAACCTTTCTAGTTCGCCTCGACGATATGCCGCTTTGTCCCTCTCTGAAAACTGTCTAGAGAAGTGTGCCAGTGAGAGACGAAACAGTTCGGGACGGCACTGGTTTGTAACCCCAGAGATTACAATTACCGACAATGACATCCGTGCAGCGAACAGCAGCAAGAGAGATGGAGGCCTCGGCAGCTGGAAAACTCAAAACGTGGGGCAATCTCCGACTACAAACACACACAACGTACAGAGACCTACAAACCCACCAGAACCAACAGAGAGGAATAACAATAATTACTCCCTGCAGCAAAGCCTGGAACAGCTTGACGAGTTGCTGGCTGACTTGGTCATTGATTATAAACCTCAAAATAGCAGACGACAGAGCAAGGACTTGATAGACCAGCTCAAGCATTTGATCAACGACGATGAGACATTAGAAGGGAAAAGAGAAATAGATCAAGAGGATTCAGGGGTTTTGAACACACAAACAAATTCTTCAAAGACCAGCCCAGACACGTTTAAAGACCCAGACAGTGGTTGCGAGGGATTTCTGAGGAGCGTTGAGGATGTCTCTTTGAATCACAATACTGATGAGGATGACACAATGGTGTGCTCCAACAGGAGATGCTTGCGTAAAGACACAACTTTCAATGCTTGCTTGTATTTCAAGTCGTGCCACAGCTGTTATACATACTATTGCTCCAGGAACTGCAGGCGTGGGGACTGGGACACACATAAAGAAAATTGTCTTTATGGCCGCACCAGCAGTGTTTGTAGGCATATATTAAAGCACTGTCGAGAGAACTCTTATGTTCACAAAGCCTTTTCACGCATTGCTCGTGTAGGGTATCTATCCCGAGGGAGAGGGGTCCTGTTCTTGGGTTTTCCAAACCCAGGATCTGCAGAAAACTTTCTTCAGGTTGGTCTTGAGAGCCTTACCATCTCCCCAACATATCTGTCTCTTCGAGAATTGGACAGTTTCAAAGACAACCTCGGGGAATACTGCAAAGAGCTGCAGAACGAAGGCAAAGAGTATGACCCCACTGAATGTTTCCTCCTGAATGTATCCATAGCTGTTGGAGACCTAGTGCCTAAACTTCCTTCACCCAAATTACAAACGCAGACAGTTCGCAAATACGCCAAGGTCTCATTAGCATCCTCGAGCCCAGATAAGAAAATCTTTAAGAAAGAATGTGAAATGGAGACGCTCATTCTCACGCCACCTCCCGGAACTTCTGACATCGACAAGGATGGCCAAGAGGGACGAAAAGCAAGAGAGATCTGTTTCATTAACATTCAAAGGGAACTTCGTACCAGAGGCGTCTTTCTTCGCCACGAGTTCCCACAAATATACAACCAGCTTTGCGAGTTTGTTGAAAGCAATTCACGATTCACTCCCACCACCATCTACCCCATTGACAAGAGAACAGGGAAGCAGTTCATGTGTATGATCATGGCAGCATCTGAACCAAGAACGCTTGACTGGGTTGGTGCACCTCATCTTTTAGATGACATTATATAATCCTATGCATCCAGTATTATCAAGCATTTGCTCTATAGAATAAAACTTAAATGACTAATGTTTTTAGATACGCATTTTAATAGTGAGGCTATATTTATGGTATTCGGTCACTTTCTGCCAATAAGTACTAGAAATAATACAAGTTGCTTATTGGATAACAAGCCGGACAGCACTAAATAGTAGATTCAAGCACATTTACTTTGTCTTAACATTTGTTTCTTGTTAACTATTACTGTATATTTCCAATATTTCTTCTGGTAGTATGTTGCAGAGAGGATATAAAATCTAGGAAGCCTTTGCAGAGCCTACATTTCTCTTGCAATATTGAAAGTCTTTGTCTTTAGCTGTTAAGAGAATGAAAGTGCACTTGCATGTTAAATGCATGCTTGCAAGGGAAATTTAATATTGCTTAACATTTTAAGAGGGATGGTTATTTATAAAATAAATTATACTGATAAACAGTGCAGCAGACAACATGTCAGGCCGGCTTTTTCATGGAGAAGGTAAAATAAATTGCTTGAACGATTCTTTGTATTGTACATGGCAACGGCTTTCTGTATTGTGTTCATTAAGTACTACAGTATATCTATTTAAATGGGTAAATCAGCTTAATATAAACAACTGTTAACTTTACATTACAGGAAAACCTGAATTATGCTCATTTTCAGTCTACATAAAATCTAACTTATTTTTTCATCTGAAATGATAGTGGTTTATTTGCCATATTCTTAAGTGGTCTTTTTCATAGTATTCCAAAGTTCATAAACTGGAACATTCTTCTTTGGAAAGATGACTGTTGTTAAGTATAAACATATACTGTATATAAATTAAGCTATTTGAATTTAAATAATTTGTAAGGATTGATTAAACTTAGAAACCTATATTTTGATGTAGAAAGAATACATTTGTAAAATGATTTAAGCAGTGGTGTAAAACACATTTGTATGCAAGATTGTGTTAGAAGTTGCACTTAAATAAACAAATGATGGAGAACATTCACAGACAGCCCACTTTGAAAATGTAATCAATAGCATGCACTGAACAAACTTTACAGCGACTAGATAGTCTGTATAGTGTTACCTTTATGTTACCATTGTTATGCCATTATTTATTTATTAACTTATTTATTTACATTGCTCACAAAATTGTGTTCTGTTGACAAGTGTGGCTTTATTTTCTGTACAATGGTCAATAAATGAAACACTCAAAGGTCTCTCTTGCCTCATGTCTTTAACTTAAAAAGATCTTTAAAGCTTTGCATGATTTTTTTTTGTGTGGGAAAACAACCCTTCTCATTTTTATTGATAGAGTTATGTGGTAAGATGTGTTCCTTGATAAACATCTTTTGTTGGTCTTGGCAAGAATCACAACAATCGCTTAGACGTTACACACATAAAACAGGACAATAATTGGTTGACAAAAAATTGTATTAAAGCCCTAACCCAGTCCTAGACCTAACATTAAGTTTAAACCCAGTCAAACGCTCTGATTTTTTGATAGCTATAATGTTAACCCAGGATCACGTAGTGGTAGGTGAAATCTCATTCACTGAATCAGATTGTTCTTACTGTTTGTTATCGACGTGAAGTTAACCGATGTGATTGTGGCGACACCTGCAGGTTACAATAACTTACTCCCACTGAATTAAGCCTTCACATTCATGACACATTTCGATATTGACGCACTTGTCACTGTGTTTTACTGTACGTACTAGTTAAGAAATGGACGAAAATACATTAATTTGTCAGACTGAAAATGAATCATGCTTTTAATGAAATTGTCATTTATACCAGTAATTTTTCCCTCAATATGATCATTATGGAAATCTAACCATTAACATCCAGAATATGCTAAAAAATAGGCATTCGTTCATTTCCATAATAGGGACAGTTTACAAAAAAAAGATATATTCTCCCATCATTTAACAACCCTCAAGTTGTTCAAAACCTGTATATGACTCATTCTTCTGTGGAACACAAAAGAAGATATTTTAATAAATGTCTCAGTAGTTTTCTGTCCATACAGTGGAGCACAACTGGGGGTCAATGTTCTTCTTCGATATATCTTCTTTTGTGTTCTGCAGAAGAAAGAAAGCCAATGCAAGTTTGAAATGATGTGAGGGTTAGTAAGACTTGATACTAAAGTCCATATGGTTCAAACACGTGCATTTAAAAGGCCAAATTTAAATAAGAAGCACTCAGTTCAAGATGTGAAAGAATAAAAAGATCACCATTTATTGTATAGGGCTTGTGAAGGTTTCTTGTTGAACTAACCTCCAGCAAATCCACAGCAAGAAATGTATTCACAGTGACCTTTCAGCTAGTCATTAGGTAGAAAACATGTATTACACAAGAAAATAATTTAAGTCTTTTATCATGTCAAATTAAACTGCAAACACTTTTCAGCATTTCTTAAGATCTATATATTTAAACAATTTTTTTATTTAATCAGTGTAGTTTAAAACGGGACCTCACTGATCATTATATGCAAGCAAAAAAAGATTGTAATTTTCTATTTCCTCTAGTTGGATATTATAATGTAAAATAATTTTTTTTTATAAATTTTTTGCATAAATATACAAGCAATATAGTAAAGTGTAGACTCAACAATTTTTGTCTGACATCACATGTTCATGTTGGTGTGAAAACATGCGTGTGATCATTTGATAAAAATGCTGAAGGCAGCGACGAAGCACAGAGCTAAGATGCAGGTTGCCGGGAAACAGGAAGCTGAGCAAAAATCCAGGCACTGCAGGCTGTGGGCAGGATGATAAATGTGGGGCTGCTGGGAAGCATATGAACAGTGAACTGATACAGCATCCTTCAGGAAAAACTCTGCATTAACGGGAAGCCATCTTCATCCATAGGCCTACAGTAACTGGCTGCAGTGCCATTTCTCAGCATCAGACCTCCTTTACGAAGGACACTTGTATAAGTCCTAATGTTGATTTGTACTCCATTGTCATTTTGCGCCACCCAAATTATCTGCCAAAAATAATAAAAAGCTGTTTTCGATTAGTTAGCATCACATTATAATGTTACATGCAGTGCATAGTCAACTTAGTAACCTTGCATAACATAACATGTAAATGCAACATATTTAAGCTACTGAAGGTTTATTCTTTATATATTTATAAACCCACATGGATGTTCTCTCTGCACCCAGCAGAGGGCGGTAGACATCTATTCTCAGTATGAGTCAGAATGAGTCACGAGTGATTCATCTGCTGTAAGGGGGAGATGAGCTGCCGTTGTCTTTTACACACCACATGCCCAAACACATCCCAGCCCACATGATCACCAGGTGCTGTCAGCATGGCTAAAGCACAAGTCATCTCACAACTTAATTGAATGACTATAGAATCATGTCAATATTTACAATGGTCTGTCTTTCAAACTGCCCATTAACCTTGCTTTTAAAATAAGATACAGATATTAACTTCATTACTCTTTCAGTCTTTTTAAGAAAGTTATAATGTATCTATAATAAATAGAAATTGTATATAGAAATGATTGTGTTCTATTATTGAAAAATATAACGTATATCGTTTTTTCAGCACAATTTACAATAAATGGTTGTTGTGCATGCACGCTCTGTGTCATTTCACGAAGCCGACATCATTTCCAGCAACTCGCACGCTTCCTCTAAAGTCGATATTCTCACTCTAGCAGTTTACATAAATTGTGAAAATGGTTGGCCGAGCTGTTGTAAACCAGTCCCCTGGGTCAGCTTGTGGGAGGTTTGGCTGTTAGGCCAGCAATGGACAAGTATACTTCCATGTACATGCACAGAGCGTCTTCTTCAAAGTACTGATTGATTTGGTTAGGACTGGATAAGTTATCTCAGGTTGGAGAATCCCATGATACATAAATATTGTATTTACAGATTAAGGGTACAGATGCCTGCAAAACATTTGAATCCCTTTAGATGGGTAATTTCCCCACCTTCTGTCTTGTTTAGGAGCAAAGATGACTCAGAATCAGCAACCATGCACACATTCTTTGTTTACCGAACTTTGTACAGAAGAGGACAGCTGTGTCATTAAAGACTGTGATCAGCCGAAGACACCTGTATATACATGTATTCACACACATGTGATACTATATGTCATGTTTTACATATATTGCCTGCAATGTTGTTGTTTCTGTGCTCTAAATGTTGGGGGCATCTGTTTTTGTGGGTGAAATACTAGATCTCATCTGCCATTCTGGGAAATAATGAGTCACCATTAAAGGTCCAAAAGAACTAGTGTACCGAATATCAACCTCTGCTCTCCTAAACTTAATTATATGGTCATCTGAGAATGAGCTCATCTGCAGAACCCTTGTGTTACTGTTTGTCACTTTGGTTTGGGAAAAAGGCCATTGTATTGTCCATAAGGAAACCCCATGATCTAAGTCACCATGGTAAACATCATAACAGAGTCAGAAATCACCCTATATTTATCACAGATAATGGAGGCCAGTGTGACCTAAATGGGGTGAAGTGTCATGTTGACCATTACAGTCCTGTTCTGTACATCAAAACAACCCGTTGTCCATCTAAAAATCCTAAAAGCACATCATGTCCCTCCCTTTGTACAACCAAAATGTTGTTGTATAAGTTCAGTTTTAGAGGGGCATGGTTGCGTAATTCTCCTGGAGTCACTTGGTGACATTGTGTTCGGAGAGTAAAAACATTATATTTTACAATTCCCGTAATTATATTTTGCTTGTTAAGGTGCGTCTCCTTTGCTTTCAACATGGATTATATTTAAAATAGGCTCAAAGCAAAATTTGAAGCCAATTACATTTTTTGTGACAGACTGTTCTGAAAAAATGTTCACGCCGGCTAAATGCATCAGATTGGATAACACAAATGCATCAAAACAGCATGCTGAAGTGATGACTGCGCTAATCTCGCTCCTTGGAATCCAGAGACATTGCCAATGGCCGTTTACTGTTACAGGCGAATGGGAAGGGCTGGTAATGTCAGTACCGCTCTCTTCACTAATAGATATTGATTGCTGCATGGTTTCCTAGGCTGTAGTGGAATCATTTCTTAGCTCAGAGCCATTTCTGATCACAGTGAAAAACCAGAAATTTAACAGGTTTGTGCTTTCCTGGAAAACTCAAGCTTGCTGTGTGGCAGTAACAGTTTGTTTTCACTTTCAGTACCCACAGGAAACCAAGATGTTAAGGGGAATCCTGACGCAGAAAAGACCCTCCTTAACTTACTCAGTTGCCCGCCCTCACCTCTCTCACACTTTCACTCACAAACACAGGCAACACCTGAGTCATTACTTCACATTCTTTAGAACTGAAGTGATTTTTCAAAGATAACATTGAGAACGATTTTCATTTGAACTTTTTCATTTAGTGTGAATTTAGTACCAACGCCTTCGGATTGAATTCAATGATTGGATATTAATCTATTTTACAAGGTGTCTATTTTGAAATATTTTTAATTTTTGTGATATTTCCCGTGAGACCAGGTTGATCCCTTTCAACCAGTAAAACAAAAATTCTGGAAAGAATCTTACCCTGCCTTTAAAACATGTAAAGTTTCAGAACTTAAATAATGTAAATATAATAATATAATAATAAAGGTGTAAACACTGGTCCAGAGGTACTTCAGGTTTCATTTTTATGTTTCAAATCTTACAAACATAATTACTGTAAATCTTTAAAATATTAGTTACCACTCTTACAAAATTTCCTATCAATTGACACCTTACCACTGCACATCCACAAGGTCAGGTCAAATAACCCCTTAGGCTAAGAGCTTATAGATACATCATCTCCTTATGTTAGGCCATGGGGTGTTCAAGAATCAGCCTGAACCACATATCCTTAGATGAGCCCTAAACTTAACCTCAACCTACCCATTAACCCTCCACCAATCTTGACCTCAACCCTGTATCTGTCAGCTTTAAAGCCAGGTCAAGCTGCCATCATGAGCCATGCCATAAAGGGACAATTACTGGCCAAAAGCTGCTCTGTGAAAAAGTTCATTGTGGTAGTTACTAGCAAGTTACAAACTGTTATAAATAGCACATTGGTTATTATTCAGGTTTTCTATGAAATTATTGTTGCTTCTAGGAGAAAATGTGGCTTGCATGTGCATACTCATCCCTTGATGGGGTCAGCTATGGGATAACACTGTGTGTTTTCACAAACGCTGCACTGCAGTTTATCGTTGAGCTAGGAAAGACGATCGGGCCTTAATGCAAATGCTCTGATGAGTCAGAATAAAGTCACGAAAGTACATCTCTCCCAGGTGCTGCCAGATGCTCTACATTTGCTTCTGCAAATGTCGGATGGCATTATGTACAACAGGGTTTTATGTTTCATCTCGAAGTATTGATTCACTATGTAGTCCAGTATTCTTAATACAGGAACATCTGCCTCTGACAAAAGATGTGCACAATGCACAATATATACAAAGTGATATAGGCTACTTCTAAACGTATCATTTTCACATGGCTTTTAAAAATCTCGTGCAGTACAGTGGCATACACAGAGGGTAGCCTAGATGGGATGCCTCATACTGTAAATTACAGTAGCTTGTGGTGCAGGTGGCAAATATCAACCATTAAAATCTTGACATACTGTCAGTCTTAGCTGATGACTCACCGTCGAGTAAAGGTTTTGGTTAGACCGCACGCACTTGCGGTCTAAGTATGGATCAGATATTTGTGGCTGACATTTACTGACCTTCACTGTAAACTCGAGAGGAGTTTGAAAACATCCTTGTAACATTTCAATGTCATTTTTTTGTTGACATACAATATTAGTGCAGGCACTATTAGGTAGGCTATTGATAATAATTCTACCTGGGAGCTTGGAATCTGTAGGTAAAATTCTGTAACTAAATATTTTCCGAAACTGTATTTAGATCGTCTTAGTAACAGCCTTTGAAATGAGCAGTTTAACTAGATTCCAGAGGTGTCTATTTCAAAGAACTGCATATTCTTTGTCAATGACCTGAAAAACTTTCCTTCATTTTAGCAAAAAAATCTTTCTCTTGTTTCATTCAAAGCAAAGCTAAAACGAAAGCCCCTGGGGATGACCATTTGAGCTGTTAGTTTTAGGGGATCTCCTTTGTTCCTAGACACAAATAAGAGTGGTGTTTCTATCATCTTCTGAGTCAGTTGGTATGTGCATTCCAACATTTAACACACACGCACGCACACGCACAGACATAAACTTGCAAATATATTCTTTATATTTATCCTTCACATACTGTAGACACTAACTGTGTAAAATGAAACTGCTAGTATCCATTGTTCAAAGTTAGAGTAATCTCTATGAACAATAAATAACTGTTCACGATTGAATACTGTGGAGATGTTCTGTTCCAGATCTCAGTGAATTACGTAATATGTGATGCTAATTTTTGGTTTGGACAAAAACCATGTTGACTTGGAATAAGAAAAGCTATTTCACACTATGAGTTGGTTTTTCTTCTCAAATGTCTCACTTTCCGTACAAGTTACATCAGCTACGTTCAGTAGTCTTTCAAAATGTTTGAAATTTTGATGTCTGGGTAGGGTACATTCAATTTCTTGCTCTCCTTGTATAATGTTTCTAAAATCTTGAAGGAGCATTGCAGCATCTGTCAGCATAACACGAATGCTTCACTATTCAAGGTCCATTCCAGGGGACCTTGAACCAACTCTTCAAATCTATCAAAATAAGAATAAGAATAGGACCAGAGATACATGCAATGAATGAAATGTGCTCACAAATGTGCTAAGTAATGAAGTGCCCTTTGTTGACCCAAAGGTATCACACACCACCCATTTGCAATGCTGTGGGTGCAGACTTTGGCCATAGGCAGAACTTGTCAAAGGAGCTTTTTGCTCAAGCTGCCATCCAGGCATCTGTTGCACTTAATGAAATTAAATCTTTGTTAATAAGAGCAAAGGCCTTCTTTTTAACTAAGCAGGAGCCTGTCTGAGCCATAAGGTCCTTGTAGTTAGACAACAAGGCCAACACATCTACTCCCTGTTTCAATCCTCTCTCTGTTTCAACACACAGCACCCCCCACCCAGACCCTTCTTTCATTAGAGCAGTGTGTCAGTGTCACTGGAAATAGTGAAAATGATTAATCTGATCACTGAGACCTCTCTTTTACTTACTCAAGACATATTGGAAACATATAGGGAGGGACTGGGCTAGTTGTCACGTTGTGCAAATGTCAGCAAGACTTCTATCTATCAATGAATAAGCACCTAATAAACACTGATATACATCAAGGAAGAGCTCTGCATGTAAATAACAACACAATGCTTAGCATAAATTAAAAAATATTTAAATTAAAAAATGCAAAACAAAATGCAAAAATAAATAAATAATCATTTTTATGACATAAATCTAAATGTTCATGCATTAAACTAATAAATGTATATCATTTATGAATAATAACATTTGTTTTTCAAAACCATGCCTTGATATTTCCTTAAATATTTTTGTTACTTCAAATGTTTTAGCACTTCAACTGCAATTTAACAGCAATAAAAGTGGTTTGAATTTTATGCAGCTGCTCCACGTGATTTGAATTATTGTGGAAAATGTGTCTATGTGCAGAAGTAGCCTTCGCCAGATGCTTTATAATTGACTTGCACTACACAAATAACATGACCACACTGTAAAAAAATCTTGTAAATAGAACCAAATTACCGGTACATTTTCCTTTATTTTATGGACATTTCGGTTAATGCTAAAATATAATGTAATACAGTGCAAAATGTAAAATACTGGTAAAACAACTGTGAAAAATGTATACGGAAAACTCCTTCAAATTTATACAGTATGTTGTGCCCTATTTTTGCAGTCTCCCTGGAGGAACATGTAAGTGCTCGGTGACATATAACCTGCTACACTGCCTTTGTATTAGCAGCCTAGATCTTATACCGTTACGTTACCCTGTCCTCAGCCTGACCTGTGGCACGTCCTGCCAAGATGGCAGATTCTTTCCTTTGTTTTTCCTGATCTGTGCATTTTACTGCTGAGCACTGTGCTGTTAGTCATATGAACAGCAACATATCAGTGTTTTATATCAGCGGTTTGTGCTCATGCATTGAAAGTAGTTCAGCTGACATTTGTGTATGTCAGCATCAAGGTTGTGAAATGAGACAGCTTCAGATGAGTGGCGACTGAACTTCGAATCACGGGCTTCCCCTCCAAGGCCATATAAACCACAGCACCGCCCCAGCACATCTGAATCTACACCATGCAGAACTTCCTCTCAAATGAGAAAAGTGCAGACAGCACTGCAAAACTAACAGGCAATGGGAATATTCTTACTCTTGCTACTGCATAGTAAGGTTAATTTTAACAGACGATCTTAAAATGAAGATGTGTAAAAGTTAAACCCTCAACACAGGAAGTGTGTAAGTAATGTGTTTCTTTCTCCTAGAAGCAGAGGAAACATTTTCCTGAGGGCGGCTTATGAACACCGTCCATATGGTTGCTTCTCACTTTCATGCTAAAATAAACAACCTGGTGTGTATACTTGGGAGGTGAACAAATATTTCAGGCTGGAACGTTACTGCATTTGGAAAGTGAATGAACTAAAGATAGAAATCTCAGCCAACAACTTTCTAAAAATAGTCCACTTTGTTCCTTAAACAGATATAATGATACTTAAATAGACTTTTATCTCATTACACTTAACCTGGTAGTTACCCAGCGTACTGAGAACATTCCTTTAATCCTCATGTGCCTTTTAACTGGGCCATTCTTAAAGAACACTAGAAACATTATCAGATCAAAATTTCCAATTTTTTTAACCGGTACTTTCTTTTTTTAGAGCGGAGAATTCATTTTCAGTTAAAAATGTATTAAAGCGGATGCAACACACACAGTTTCTTCCAAATTCATATTAATTTTGAGTACCTATAGAGTAGTATTGCATACTTCGTAACTTCAGAGAGTTTTTAGTTTGATCTCATTTATTAAAGACGGATACATACAGCTCTATGATTATTTCCGAAAACATTTGTCCTCCTGAACGCTTATACCTGCATAACTTTTGATTCCCTATAGGTTCATGTGTTGTACCTTATGCACGTACGCACCGATTGCCAACAAAGCACAGACATTTGACTCAGTTTCACTTACCTGGTGCGGTTCATGTGGCATCTTTTACCACTCTATCTAACAGTTTCAAACGATGTGCAAATCCAGCGTTATATCCACCATTTATATAGCATTCCACACTCAAATGCAGTGAACAAAGAAAACACAGCTGAACTTTGCGAACGAAGGAACACATTGATGGGCTTGATCTTTCTCCATGGTTGAGGCGTGGGCATGCTTTTCATCTCGCTCTCCCGGCGTGATGCGTGGGTATGCTTTTCCGGGAGAATTGTCAAAAATTGTTACGAAACCCAATATAATGCTCGAAAAAAAGTTTCCGAAACATAAACGAGTAATACTACACAAAAATACTACATCATGCGTCCAACTTGTTTTTTGACAAGTTGACCATGTCATGCGAGAAGACAGCACATTAAACATTGTGAAGAAGTCAGAATGCATGAAACAATGTGGCAACCCCCCTTTAAGGGATAGTTTTCCTTATTCACTCACCCTTATGCACCCCAGATATTTTGAGAAATAGGGACAAATGTTGTTTGGTTACTAACATTCATTTTTGTTGTGAACTGTGTCTTTTTGTGCCTGTGGGGATCAGAGAAAATACAATGCTAACATTTTTTAAATTACATTCTGCTTGGCCTAGTTCTAGATTTTTAGTTTGTAGTCCTGTTTTGTTCCTGTTATGTTCTTTTTTTAACTTGAATGTGTTTTTTAATTTGCCTATTCTGGGCTTTTTGTCATTAGACCTGCATTGATGAGTAAAAGACTCCCAAAATGTTTATTTCGGATAAACTATACTTTTAATATGTACAGATGATTTTTCTTACATGTTAAAGTTCTACCCTAAGTTCATTGCTTGACAAATTGCAAAAACGCAAGCTTGTGTTCGACTGTAGCACATCCATTGATGAATTACACCAAATGTTTTGCTTACAAGTCCTCCAACCAATGAGAAGTCATAAACCACCAAGCATTCCAAGTATTTGTGGAACGTTTTAAACTGCGTGCAGCATCTGCACAGCTGTGCTGAAAAAATAATGGCGTTCACAAATGTCTTCCACTGATTTTATCAGGAGAGGACAGAGACAGCTGTGTTCATTAAAGAGTCATCTTTAGAATAATGCCCCAGAATTCCCCTTGTGTGAGTAAGTGTGCCTTCTGAGCACTTTAATCCTTTGAAATCGTAGAGGTTTGATTTCATCATCTTGACAGGCAGCAGAAGTGTGTTTCTGTGGTCTGGGCAGTTGCTGGAGTGAGCGGAGATGAGGCCTACACCTGTTTCCCTGAAAGACTCTCTAGAGGAACTGAGCTTACGTTAGCCAATGCTCCTTCATGCCTGTTGAAACTAACATTAGTTAGTACTGCAACCGTACTGCAGACATCAACCCCCCTTGAAAAGAAAGATTCATGAGGTGACTTTTTTTGTACAGATGAGGCAAAACCATGGAGAATAGAACGGCGATTTCATGCACTAACCTCACTGTACTCTAATGTAAGAGTCATCTCTATACACACTGACAGGCTGAAGTGGGTGTTATGTCCTCAGGGATCAATAAGTTATTGCGGCTCTATTGTATTTATTTGTGAGAATGAATTCAGGTTTAAAGGTGGGACGTTCCAAAAATCTAGTTGCTTGTTATTTGTAACCTGCTATTTTTATTATTAAGAATTTAGTTTGAACCATTCGTCTTTTTTTACAATTAAAGATTTCTAGCTCGCTCTTTATCAGAATCGACCTAGCGCTAGTTCACCCAAACATATTAATTTGGTCATCAGTTTACTCACCATTTTATCATTTCAAAACTGTGTGACTTTATTTCTTCTGCAGAACACACAAAAAAACATATTTATTTCGTATAACGTATAAAAGTTTTTGTTTACATAATACATGTATACTGTGTATAATAATTATGTATATATAAATACACAAATGCATGTATATTTAAGAAATATTTACATGTGTAACATGTTTATATATAAATTGTATTATATATAAATAGGCTATAAATATTATTTTACTTGTTTTATCCTGCAAACGATTAGTCAAGAACAATCGTGAGGCAGTCCTGTTTTGAAGAACGTTGGTAACTGTACAACGGCAGTAACCATTCACTTCTATTGGATAGGCACAAAACCAATTACATGGTTGCTTAATGCAAATACTTGTCTTTCTCATTACCAAAACTGAACAGCAAAAATTTGAAAGCAAATGCGGCCAGCAGAGATGTTACATTGGATGCTTGACCAAACGCACCCGTCAATGTGCAAATAGTTGAAGTTTGTGTGCTTATTTAAACCTGGAGGATGTGAACGCGAAATTCATATCCTGTGTGTCACATCCTTCTCTTTTCTGTTAATCTTAATTCTTCCTTGGTTTTCGCAACATGTGACAGTCACAATCAAGTATCATTTAAACTAGGTCACGTCTTACACAGCATAACGTTAAAGGAGGTCACTCTGGTACCAGGTTATGCACTGCGAGTGCTATGTATTGACCCACTTACACATAACCTTCATGCATTTTTTTGTCCTCTCAGGGGACACAACAAAAATGGGAGCATCTATTCATCGACATGGGCTGTCGCTTTTTCTTTCAGTTTACTTTGATGAGTAAAGCCCTGTTTTAACAATACAATCCCTAACCTGAAATCAGGATGGATAAGGTTACGCTGAGCTTTTTCTACCTGTTTTTTGTGTCAGGTAACATACATTTTTTGAATTCATGTTATGCATTTGTGTTGGTAAGGGGAAATACAGACTACATCTTATATGTATATTTGCAGGAATTTATAGCAAATGCGGTGAAATTAGTGCCCTTAAATCCAGAATCGTTCTGCAAGCTGCATTTGACCTGCTATAAACTTTTCAACTGCGTTACACTGAAGTACTTGTCTGTAGCGATCCTGTGCTGCCAGACTAAAGGAAAGTTCAACCGTCTGTGATATGGCTTTTGTGGTCTCCGGCTCTGAGATGTGTTTGAAAAAAGAGCACAAAGAAATCTGATGTCAGTGTGTGAGTGATTAGCCAATGGATAGATAGAGCACTAAGTTACAACACTGTTCTGAACATCTTTTTTGAGAACAAGATTTACAAATCCATGGTCAGATGCTTTCAGTAATAGCTAAACCAGTTTAATCTCTACTGTGTATTTAGAGAGAGAGAGAGTTAATGTTGAAATATGTTCATGGGCTTTCCAAATCCATTTGCAAGAAACTTTCACCCATTTCGAGTAATGCATTTACAAAGCTGCTCAATTATTCAAAGTCTGACTACATGAACACTCATCAAGCTGCAAATGAGAGACTTGATATTCGTGGTGAGATACTAGTTGGTAATTACTGCAAAATTATTTAAATACAGTTGTATGACTGATAGTCTGACCCCTGATGATGTAAGTGCATGATTCAAATCAAAGACTTTACAAACCATCTATGTAAAGGAAAACAGCTGTCAAGATGTGCTATTCTCTACCAGCATTTCCTTAAATTGGAAATTTTCCATAAGACATAAATTGTTTTTTTCAAGAATTCTATGTGGCAATGTATTTAATATCTGCTGTGTTATGCCACCAAATAAAAAAATATGAGGATCAAAATCACCATGTGTCTTTTTAACGTTTTTAGTAAAGACGCAGTTCCATAAAGACTTTAAACCGATACCGAGTTCTGATTCTTGCCATCGCATTGGCCAATACGGATCCCGATTACGATGCTTCAAGCTTTATGTAACTGATATGTAAGCTCTAAGATCACCGATAGTGTATTTAAAGATAAAGTAATACCATATAGATGTTGCCTTTGTTATATTTTTGTTGTTGTTCTTCAGTAATTGATCTTGAATTTGATTTCTGGAACATATAGGGAAATTTTTCATTGTTTCTCGAATTGTCATAGTAATTCCACACTGGTGATGACATGACTGCAGCACCAAATAATTTACGTCCTCACGCATCATGTATGTCTTCACGTGTTGATGTCATCAAATTGCAATCAGTTTGTGAGATCAACCAAGTTTAGTGAGTACCGATCAAGTCATAAAATGTGGTTTATTAGCCAATACCGATCCGTTGCAAATCGATCGGACCATCCCTAATAAATATCCATTTAACATGTTTATATCAGTAATTCCAATTTTGAACAATATTAATGCTGCACTGTATAACACCATAATAATAAAAAAATTCCCTCTTTGTTGAGACAGTTTTGGAAAGGCCTTTTTTGTTCTGCATTGATTGTGCCCCAGTGGGTATGGGTGATGAGTTTTTGGCACAAAGGTGTTCAGCTGGGTTCAGATCTGTGCTTTATGCATACCGGTCCAGTTTGTTCCACACTGACTGAATTGGTCATTGTCATGTTGGAATAAAAAAGGGCCCTGCCCAAACTCTTGCTATAAAATTCGAAGCAGACAATTCTATAGAATAACACTAAATGCTGTACCATTAAGGTTTGTGCTCATAAACTACTATCGTAGTAAAACTTATTGATGGCAGAGTTCTAATATGTTTGTTTCGTAAAATATTTGTAAACATTTATTTCTTTCCCAGCTATTATGTTTACTTTATACAATACTTATTTGTTTTATAAATAACCTAGCTGCTGCTTCTCATAAACCCTGATGATGTTAAACAACCCATGAAGGAAAGTATTTATTTCATGTTTCACAACAGATTAAAATTCATTCACACCCCACACTTTGAGTTTGAGAAGATTAAAATCTAAATGTAGAAACTTCCCTTTTAAGGCAATGCTGACGTCACCAGTGGATTTGCCACAAAACGCAATGTTTTGGCACAATTTGACTGTGTCAGGGGCATGTGATGCTCAGATGGCTATTTAAAAATAAAACAGAGCAGGCCAAAATAGCCTCTCTGTATAAATACTCAGTCACCTACATTTGCCTGCCTTGGATAATGCAGCTTACATGACAAATTCCCCATTCGTCATCGTGAACGTGCAGATAGCAGCTTGGACTCCCTGGGCTGAAATCCTCACCAAACAATAAACATTCAAACTTTAAGACAATCACAGATTATTTCTCAAATCTTGTCTTTATTTTGGCATTGAAGGCTTCTACTAATTGTTTTTGTTGCTATCAAAATGCTTATCCAGCTACAAGAGCTACAGTACTACTTTCGGGTACTAATGTGTTTTTGGTGTCTATATGCCTAGAGCTCCATTGCAATACTTTACATATTAAATATGTGTTTAATAATTGCTATTTGCGGATGGTGCATGCACCTATTTTCTGTGCATTTCATGCTTTGCAAAGCCCCTCCAGTATGTGACGACTTACTGCAGGACTAACATTTGTAGAAGGTGGGGTTCTTGGTACCAACCATTTACCGTAAAAGCCATTAACCCATTTCTCCGTCTGTGTCTAGGTGGGACTTGTTTGTCTAGATGAGCTTCTCAGTAACTTGTATGCAGCTAGTTCTCTAAATGACAATAAATTAATTCTGGGGCTCATCAGTTAAAATTGCATTGACTTCGCTTAACCTGCACAACATAAGTAGGATGGACATGATTCCATTCTTTTTGTGGTAGTCTGACATGGAACAAGAATCCTCCTCCCTAGATAGTGCATTGACTATCTGTGGCTGTGCTCTCTTCTGTCTTTGGTGGTCTAGTCAAAACCTTAAAGAAATATTGTTCTTTGGTCTATTTAACCACATCAATCAGACCAGGTGATACACACTGTCTGTGTTCAGTCCTTGCAGTTAAATGCATTAACCCCCACATCTACCCTTTCACATATCCTCCCACCCTGTCTCCCATATGGAGCTGAATGGCCCCGAGGCCCCTACACACTGCTTACACAGCAAACACACATCAGACAACAAAGATCCTCCATACAGAAGAGGTCCGGGCTGGATACTGTAGTGGGGTGTGAGATAGAAGGTAGCCAGACAGCTGTATATCAAAGAAAGAGAGAGTGAACAAACCTGCTCGGCTTTTCACAATGTGTTTCCACAGAAGGACATTAAAATCATGATCTTTGCATTTTGTTAACTTATGTGTCTACAGTTTTTTTGGAAATCACAGGTCTCCATAAAGTTTAGATTCTCATTTATTATTTCAGCACCAATTTTGTCTGTTTTATTATTTTGCTTTACATATTGCAGCTTGAAGTACTGAGACAACCAGGTTGACCAAATAATCGTGTGGCAGTTCACAACTATTTTACGAAGAGGCTAATTTGTATGAATTTGCATGATCTCATTTAAAGAGTCTTTCAAACCAGTGACATCAGTTTAAGGAATGGGATTTCCACCTGCTCATAATTATTAATAATTGCATGTTTTTGTATGCTTCATATCACGTTTGAAGTTTATTTGTCATGTGCACAGATGTGGGAGACAATATGTACATTGAAATGCTTGTTGTGAGAGTCTAAAATAAGATAAAAATTAAAATAAAATACAGAGCAAGTAAAAAATAAGACAAAAGAATAAAGAGAAAGAGAGGTGTGCAGTGCAGGTGTTTTTTCAGACTTTTACATCGTACACATTCATACAAGATACTTGTAAAATATTTACAATTTCCTTTGAGATGTGGTTGTGTTGACCATAAGTAATCAAAGAAAGACCATATTTTATTGAAAAAGTCATAATTTTATACACTTATTCTTGCTGTAAGCAACTTTAAGATCTGTTGGAATCATCATAGATTGTTTCATCGTCAACAATGTAAACAAACAATATTTTGCCCAAACTTAACTTCCAGCAGACCTCAGCAAACAACCTATAACTGTTGAGTAGTTTAAATTAAAGTTAATGCCATTAATACACAATTAAATACCAATATAAATTAATATTACTAAAATAAACCTAAAATAAGTTGTTTATACTGTAAAATAAATAAATAAAATCGCTTTGTAAATGATTAAATACTGTGTTGTCAAAGTTGACAAGCACTTTTTAATACTTTTTATTCATTAGATATTTGCAAAACCCAGAGACATAAAGGCTAACTAAAAACAATGATTTCTTGCAAAAAATACATAATTTTGTACATTGAGAAACAATAACGCTACATATTGTTGCACCAAAAGATTTCAGCATATATATTTGCGTTATGCCACTCACGCTTTAAATTAACATATGTAGATAAATTGCTCCAAATATATACTTCTTTGTCAAAATGTAATATTTGGTCCCATACTGAAAGTAGGTCAGTGTGCCACAATAGAGACCACCGGAGTGGCCTTCTGTTCAAAGCTTTACAGATCACCTTATCCGTACAACAGGTGAAAGCACAGCTGCACTCTGCATTTATCCCACTGTATGAGTGCGTGTGTGTGTCTGTGTACGTGTCCTGTAATCACTTATATGTGCTGTGTCTGTAAAATGAGCATGGCTTTTATGGCTCATAACAAAGGGACCATACGCTTGCAAATGTGAGCGTCATAAAACAAATTTCAGCTTGATGTGGACACTGTGTATTCATTCGCTTACTGAAACATTCATTTTGTTTAGAAAGCTTAAACCGTGATAAGAGCCACTACTGTTGCAAGTATTTTTGCTTGCTATTTGTTGTCAAGATTAGCAAACGTGGCTTTATCTGTTTTTGATGTGGTTAACGATGATAATCCCTTGACAATTGTATTTTAGAACAGGATTAAGAACCATATTTAAAACCTCTGTTTCATTTTTTATGTGTGTTGTGTTTAGGTCCACCTGATATGCAAATCCCTTGTAAAGAGGTGGAATTAGTGTTGGGCCAATACCCTTGGAAAAGGAGTTAAGAAGAAATAAATACAGTTACAGTTAACTACTTAGTTCCCTTTCTGTCGGTCTCTCGACGTTGTGTCGAGAACGACAGATGGGGTTCGCCCTTGAGAACCAATCAACTCTGACTACTATAGAAAAGGCCAATGAAATTTGGCGAATGCAATTTGCATGCCGGGCTCCGCCCCCGGAAATCCGGTATAAAAGGAGGCCGGCGTGCAGCATTCACTTACCTTTTGTTCTTCAGAGCCATCGCTCATGAGTACAACTCAGGATTCAATCCTCTACAACTACACGCTGGTGCTACGACGTGTTACAGCGGATCGTCCCTTCCTGCAGCGACCTTCCCCTGGGCGTCTCGGCGGTTCCGGAGGTGTTAGAGATTTTTTCTAAAAGTCCTTTTCAGGACTGACTGAGCATTCTCCAGCGCGGCATGTCCCGCTGTTCTCTTGGGTGCGGCACCCTCATCGAGGAGGGGGATGGACACGATCGCTGCATTAGGTGTCTGGGCGTCCAGCACACTGAAGCAGCGTTCGTTGACACATCTGCCTGCACTGCGGGCAGATTGTCATTCAGAAGTTGCGGTCACGGGTGGCTGTCTTCCTACGGGAACCAGCCACCATTTCGTCTGCTACCCGGGCTGTGACATCTGTGGCTACGGCCCCGATGACCACCCACGTTAGCAGCGTTAGTGATACGGGGAACTCTGCGAACGTAAACCCGCCAGCCAAGTGCTCACGGGCCGATCGCACCCCGATTCGCTCTTCTGAACGTTCCCCAACCGGCGGTGGCATACCGTCCGGATCCTCACGCACACACTCGGAAACGATGTGTGACGTAGATGAGATGTCGCTCGCAGCATCGGAGGGAGACTGGCATCCGACTCTGCCGAATCCAAACTCCACCCCCAGCGGTCGAGTTCAGGAGGAAGCAGAAGTGATGTCATCCGTGCTAACCCGGGGATGCGTGGTTCCCGAGGTCGGTGCGCGGTGCAAACCGCGCCCACCCCGGGTGCCATGTTTTTCCCGGAGGTGCATGAGGAGCTGTGTAAAACTTGGAACGCTCCACTCACGGACCGTTCCAGTGAAACCAGCTCCGGCTCCCTTACTTCCCTCGATGGTGAGGCAGCCAAGGACTGCGTCGAGATCCCCCGGGTGGAACGTCCGCCTGCGGTGCACCTGTGCCGCGGACGGCTACCACCTGGGGGGGGATCGACCACTCCTACCGTCCAAAACACGTAAGACTTCGGCATCACTGGTGTCGAAAGCTTGCGATGTTGCGGGCCAGGCTGCCTCCTCTCTCTATGCCTTGGCCATCCTGCAGGTCCGCCAGGCCAGGGCGTTGAGAGGGCTCCACGAGGGTAAGGCCGACCCGGGTATAATGCAGGATCTCCGTGCCACCGCTGACAGCGCTCTACGGGCGACTAAGGCGGCGGCACGGGCCCTGGGTCGGACGATGTCCACGGTAGTGGTCCAGGAGAGACACCCCCGGCTATACCTTGTGCAGAAGAGTGACAGCAAGGAAGTCCGCTTTCTTGATGCACTCATCTCGCAGGGTGGGTTGTTGGTAACACCGTCGAGGACTGCGCTCAGCAGTTTTTTGACGGCGAAGCAGACAGTGGCAATTAACCACATTTTTTTCACGCCGCGACTCGGCCGCCTACAGGCCTCCGAGATCTCACGTGACGTCTGCTTCCCTGCAACCCAGGACCCTTTCGGCATCGGCTCCGGTTCCTGTGCCCCCACAGGCGGCACCCCGGAAGCAGAGGTCGAGGGGGAAACCTACACCCCGTCAGCAACCTCCTCGCGAGAAGGGACACTGACGGGAAGACCCCAGGGAGAACAACATCGGGCCCGAACCTTCACAGCCACGGCTCTGATCGGTCGGTACGGGACGACTCCTGCCTCGTCACCAAAGCCGGGCCCTTGTTAGGGCTTGGCGCCCACTTACTCACTGAGTTTTCTGTTCTCCCCGGGTTTACTTGCAGCCGATCGCACACTCCACTGGACTGTGCTCGGCGAACCGACCTCACACCCTGGCGAGGCGTGAGGTCGTACACATACGACAGCCGTCACCACTCTCAAACCGACAGTGCGTGCCGTTGTCCCGCCAGGCAGGTAAGCAGGCGGAGCAAAAACCTTCCCTCCGGGGACTCCCCGCGACATGGTTAGCTCCGCCAGCCGACGAACCACCCCCCGTGGGAATGATGAAGCAGACCGTCCCCTTGGTCACCCTGTCACAGTCCCTGGGAGCTCGAGAGCTGCCCACACTGTCTCGCTGGCTAATGAGGGCGGTCCGTCTTGGTTACTCGATCCAGTTCGCCAGAGACTCACCCAAGTTTCGGGGCATCATCTCTCCCTCTGTCAGAGGCAGGGACGCCTCCGTACTTCGGGTAGAGGTCACCACCCTTCTGGCAAAACAGGCATCGAGTTCGTCCCTCAAAACCAAGATGTTCAGTGGGTCACCACCCGCACTTCATCGTTCCCAAGAAAGACGGCGGGTTGCCCCCAAAGGCTGCGTACCCTGAACAGAGCACCTTCACAAGCTGCCATTCAGGGTGCTCACACAGAGGCGCGTCCTGACATCTATGAGGTGTCAGGATTGGTTCGTGGCAATCGACCTGAAGGACGCTTACTTTCATGTCTCGATCCTCCTCGACACCGGCCGTTCCCACGGTTCGCGTGCGAGAGGCGGGCATATCAGTACAGAGTCCTCCCTTTCGGTCTGTCCCTGACCGCCCTTTCTCCCTGAGAGGAGGAAGGCGAGCGGGTACTAAACTATCTCAGCGACTGGCCTATCTTGGCACACTCGCGAGATCTGTTATGTACACAAAGGGACCTGGTGCTCCGGCACCTAGGTCGATTGGGACTCCAGGTCAACCAAGAGAGGGGCAAGCTCTCCCCAGTGCAGAGCGTCCTCTTTCTCGGTATGGAACTCAACTCTGTCACCATGTCGGCACACCTGTCCGCAGTTGTGCCCAACCAGTGTTGAACTGTCTGAAATGAACATTTTAGGCAGACAGCGGTCCCCCTGAAACAATTCAGAGGCTCCTGGGACACATGGCGTCCTCGCGGGCTAATACCCCTCGAGTTGATGCACATGACACCGCTCCAACACTGGTTTCAGAGTCGAGTTCCGAGGAGAGCGTGGCACACCGGCAGCAGGCGCATGGTGATGCCGCCCTGCTGCCGACGCACCATAACCCCTAGTCTTTATGACTTTTTCGACGGACTCAGGTCCCTCTGAGCAGGTTATGAGGCAGGTCGTGGTGACGACTGAAGTCTCCCTGCAGGGGTGCGGTGTAGTGTGCAACGGGCACGCAGGTGGGGTGTTGGACGAACCCCCGCCTGCGCTGGCATATCAATTGCCAAGAGTTGTGGGCTATGCTACTTGCACTGAGCAGGCTACGGCCTCTCGTGCGAGACATACACGTGCTGTTCCGAGGACAGCACTATAGCTGTAGCGAATACAGATCGTCAGGGTGGCGTTCGCACACAGCAGCTAAACACAACTTGCTCGACGCCTCCTCCGGTGGAGTCAACAGGTGACTCGTTCCCTGCAGGCCACACACCCCGGGCAAACTGAACTAGACAGCCGACGTGCTTTCTCGCCAGTTTATGCCTCGTGGAGAGTGGCGACTCCACCCCCGTGCAGTCCAGCTCATTTGGAGGCTGTTCGGGTAGGCCCAGGTAAAACCTGTTCACCTCCCGTAACACCACCATTTGCCCGCTTGATAGTCCCTGCCCTCGGCACGGATATCCTTGCGCACAGCTGGCCGCGGGATGGGCGGAAGCACACCTTCCCCCCCCAGGAGCCTTCTTGTACAGACTCTGTGCAAGGTCAGGGAGCAGGAGCACCAAGTGTTATTGGTTACACCACACCGGTCTAACCGCACTTGGCCTCAGAGCCGATGCTCTGGATAGCGACTCCCCCTGAACCATTCCCCTGACAGAGGACCTGCTCTCTCAGGGGAAGGACACGTTCTGGCATCCCAGATCAGACCTCTGGAACACCCATGTCTGGTCTCTAGACGGGACGAGAAGATCCTAAGATGGCTACTCCCCCTATACGGCTGAGACCATCACCCAGGCTAGGGCCCCATCTACTAGGCGGTTACACGCCTCTAGACGGTGCCTCTTCTCGTCCTGGTGTCTTTCTCAACGAGAAAGACCCACTGAGGTGCTTGATCAGGATTGTGTTCCCCTCCTCACGAGACTGGAGACTAACATCTCCCTTCCACACTGAAAGTGTATGTAGTCGCTATTGCCACTCATCACGACTCAGTCGGTGGAAAGTTTCTAGGGCAACACGACCTGGTCACCAGGTTCCTAAGCAGCGAGAGGGCGGAATCCGCCTCATCTCCGCTCCATACCCTCTTGGGACCCTAAGTGGTCCTGGGGAGCCTCAGGGCCCCCCAAAGAGCCCCTCGGAGGTTCCGATCTTCCTCATAGAGTAAGACGGCCCTCCTGACGGCGCTCACTTCCTTCAAGAGGGTAGGGGACCACCGAGCATCCTCCGTGTCCCTGGATTGCCTTAAACTCGGCCCTGGAAACTCTCACGTTATCTTGAGACCCAGGCCCGGATGCGTGCCCAAGAAGTTCCCACTACTCCCTCCGGGGCCAAGTGGTGAACTTGCAGGCGCTCCCCATAGGGGAGGAAGACCCAACCCGATTAGTGTTGTGTCCAGTACGTACTGGACCGCACGCAGAGCTCTGAAGCTCTGACCAGCTCCGTGTCTGTTGGAGGACAGCAGAAGGGGAAGGCTGTCTCCAAACAGAGGCTGGCGCACTGGGTCGTGGACGCCGTTACGACGGCATTCCGATCTCAGAATCTCCCATGCCCATTGGCAGTGAGGGCTCACTCCACACGGAGTTTAGCCACCTCCTGGACACTGGCAGAAGCGCCTCTCTAGCAGACATCTGTAGAGCTGCGGGTTGGGCTATGCCCAAACACCTTCGCAAGGGTTAACAACCTTCGCGTAAACCCGGTGTCAGCCCACGTCCTGCGTGGCGACATGTAGGACTGGCATCCGGGGGGGCGTATGCCTGCGAAAGCACCTTTCCACCCTCTAACAGGTTGGGTCAGTGTGCTATTTACCTTTTCTTCTTACCCGAACACATCGCTAAGAAACTGGTACCTCACCAGCCTCCCTTCTTACCCAGACACTGGTTAAGAATAGGCATTCCATCCATCACCAAACAAGCACCCCCTGGGGGCTGGCTGGGCAGAGCAGCCTTCCCCCTTAGGCCGGGATACCATGTGAGCTATCACAGATAGCTCTAACCGGACCTAGTGCTACCGGACGTCTGTAACACCCCCTCCGTGGGCTGTTCCGTCTGATGTATCCTCATGAGAATGGTTCCCACTCCTGGTAACCCATGAGCTTCCCCAGGTGGGCCTCCACCTCGCGGTTAACTACTCAGTCCGCACGTTCCATGCGTTCTCCTCCAAGGACGAGACCATACCTATATCCACCATATTCCTCCCCACGGGTAGGAGGTGGCCTCTGTAGCGCTTCTCTGATTAAGAGTCGCGCTTACCCGGTGTAAACTGATCTGGACGGCCTCTCGCCTATAGAGAGCTAAGGCCCCGTCCGTGAAAGTTACCGGTCAGGGCTGTACCCATCTTTCTCCAAGAAAGCTCTGGAACCCCCCGACCACCACACTGGAAGGTTACAGTCTCACGAAAGCTTCGAGATGACACGCCCAGGCTTGTTACCGTCGCTTCGCTAGAGATTGTGACGCGATACAGCGTTGTGGCGTTTTCCATAGGCAACCCCATCTGTCGTTCTCGACACAACGTCGAGAGACCGACAGAAAGGGAACGTCTTGGTTACGTATGTAACCTCAGTTCCCTGATGGAGGGAACGAGACGTTGTGTCCCTTATGCCACGAACACGTATCGTATTCTGCTGCAGTTTGAGAGGTCTCAGGCTCTTCAGAACAAAGGTAAGTGAATGCTGCACGCCGGCCTCCTTTTATACCGGATTTCCGGGGGCGGAGCCCGGCATGCAAATTGCATTCGCCAAATTTCATTGGCCTTTTCTATAGTAGTCAGAGTTGATTGGTTCTCAAGGGCGAACCCCATCTGTCGTTCTCGACACAACGTCTCGTTCCCTCCATCAGGGAACTGAGGTTACATACGTAACCAAGACGTTTTTAGTCCATCCGTACTTTGCAAACAGCCCTTTGCAAGCCATGGAATTATGTGTCATAAATTGAATTGTAAATAAAATCTGTTAATTATTAAAAATGTATAAATTCCAGTTCTCAGCTTGGCAAATGAAGCCTAGGTCTAGTCTCCATATGACACAGGAGATAGCAATAATGCCAATGATGTTGATCATTCTGACAACTGCATGCTAGAATGCAAGTAGGACGAAAGCCCCCGGCTCAGACATCATAGAGCATTCTTCTCATGCCTTCCGTCCGAGCAACACTGAGGCTGGAACTGACCAGGCCAGGGGAATCCCTGTGGGCTTTACCCACCTCTCTCCTGTCACAAACATATACCTTAACCCGTACATAACAAACACAAAAAAGAAACAATAAATGAACTCCACAATCCTTTTTAAAAGCAGAAATCCAATTATTTAATAATTTTATGGTACACTTTAATTTGTTTAGTTCAAGGTATATCCTGCAAACAGAGGCATTTACGTTAGAATTGGGGGCATCATCTTCTGGGGGTGGGGGGATTTACTGCTGCTTTGTTTTGAACACAGGGTTAAAAACATATTCTGAACAGCCTTTGTCCTAACATAAACAGATCTTCTTTGTTCTTGACCTTGAACTTTCAATCGGACTAAGGCTTTTCATGTATGTGGCGTTAACTCTTACTGTTAGATGCAGAATCTATTTTACAAGGAGGGGTTATTGTACAATATTTGTTTTGTTTTGTACATATCTTTCGCCCATGTGATGGTTTGATATATGGAATGGGTACATTCTTGCTTTTATTTAACAGTTGTATGATACACAATTATACATTGTACAATTCTAATCATGCAAATTGTAAATCCCCATCTTGTAAAAAACTTTTCCATGCAATCAGGTGGAATGCAGTGAAACAACAGCTAAACATTAAGTTATTATTTCAATAAAAATTAATCTATAAAATTGGTTGATTTTAATAGTTTAAAAAATAAAGCATGGCATGTCAAAAAATCGTTCTTGATGTAAACTGAATGTCTCATACTGCTTCACCTCAATCTTCATTCAATGTTTTTTGAAGCACCATTAATGTTTTAAAAGATTACTTTTCCTCCATTTTTATTGTCTGGTGTGACAATAAACATGATCTGCATCTAATAAAAGTCATCAAGCATCACTGTGGACCGAACACAGTTTTTCTGAAGGTGAGGTAACGTATTATTATATCACTTAATTACATATTATGTATGAAATTAAAAATTCATTTAGCAACAGATGTTATGTCGGAAACACAAGTTCAAAAGCTAAATTAATGGTCCAGTTAAAACAGCTAAAATAAAAAATAAAAACAGCTGTAAGGACTAGACCTAAATGCTTTTACTTGTTTGTCATACTCTTCCACACAGAATCTAGAAATTAGACATTGTTTTATATAATTTATTCTTTAACAAACGACCATTAATCTCGTTTACATTTTCAATAATGATAATATAGTATTTTGAAATAAAAGTTATTTGTATACAGATGTACGGAAACAATGGAATTTGAATTTGTTTTCTAATTGATTTGCTGGACTGGGAGGGGCAAAAGGAAGGTTTTGACTTTTGTTTTGTTTTGTGCTTGTTTACCTTTATAGATTATAACTCATAATCCGGATGAGAGATAACTGTTGTTGATGCCGTGGTCCGAGTACTAATCTCCACAGCTGGATGCTAATATCTACCTGGATGGGGTGAAGGGGGGTCAAGCTGTTCAAAGAGACAGAGAATCAACAAAGGCAAGTCCTACTTATGTCATTTAATTTATGGCAGCTTGTGATTGCTGGGTTTATAGATAGCTGTCGCTAGGGAGGATAGCATGGGATTATGACAGATTCTCCTCGGCAACAACATTACGGGGTTGCTTTCTATGAATAATCCACATGGAATCCCTGAAGAAGCCGGAGGCCCTCTTATTTATACATAGAGAACTGTCAGAGCAACTGGATGTAAACATGAGGATGTTTCAATGTTTATGTTATATGTGCTATATTTGTTATGCATTGCATGGTGATGGTATGTTGCACAGTGAATAAAATAATTTGTTTTATCTACACTGTTGGCGAAAAATTGGTAGAGCGACAGAAATAAACTGTAAAATATTTTTTTTGTAAATTAAAATGACATGTTTTTCCTGTTATTTTGTAAATTGGCAGTCTATTACTGTATTTTTCATCATATGTCAAAAATACGTGAAAATTTTATAAAACAGTACCATTTTACAATTTACTTATTTGTGATAGGGGGTTCCCAGCTGACCATTGTACGTTTTACTGAAAGGTGGGACTTTATTCGCTAGAGCGACCATATTGAGCGGTGCATTCCCCCCTATTCATTGTAATGTCAATGGTCCATCTTGTTAATATATTATCTTTGGTTAAGTTACTCTTTAGGCTAATCATAAAAAAATGACTATATACAGTAAGAAGTCTGATTAAAAATTGTTATCAAGAATAGCAGCCTATGTGCTTATTTAGATAGCTTAGCGAACATGCGTGTCCGTCCACATGTGTGTAAAGAAAATGTGTATCTGAGAATCAGTAGTTGCCGATGTGAAAATAGTAAAAAGCAGCAACAATACCTGTTGTGCACATTATTGTGTGATTCCCACACAGTGCAACTCGCATAGAGAAAGCAAGTCATTGTGGACTGGTAAACAGTACAGTCAAACAGCTGACGGGTTCCCCTCTCTACATGTGTATGTGTGTAAGCGTGTGTGGGCACATCTCCGTCACTGTTGTCTCTTTTGCGTACATGAGAATGAGGTTATCCAAAAAGCCTCTCATCTCCACGCATAACCAAAATTGCACCCCCTGAATGCGTCCACAGAAGAATACCCAGTGGCGATGAAAAGGTCCACTCAGTGCCCACTCTGCTTCATAAATACTGGCTTTTTTACGTCAAGAAAGCCTGCAGTGCAAACAGTGAGGACTCTGTTTAGACTTCTCAATGAATGAGATACAAGTTTGAAAACTGAAGAAAATTTCTCCAGATTCTTTTCTCTGACATAGATGAGTGTAAATGCATTTTAATACACGCACACAAACACACACACACACACACACACAGGGCCCAAAACTATTTTTTGAGCCTCCTCTCACCCCTTTTTTGCATAATTTTTTATAATTTACTCCTCTGTTTAAATCCCACTGATCCCACAAAGTGCATATAGATCAGCTACAGTACATGAATGTATGTTTTTCTTGTCTTGTCTTCAAATATCGTTGAAGTGATCATAAGCGATGATATCTGATCTCTTTGCTCAGACTGTAGTTAGTAACTGGTGTATCCACAGTGTTACTACAATAAGGATGTAAGTGTCAGGAATGAGCCAGGAGAGGAAAGAAATGTTGAATGTGGGCCTACTCATGCGTAGCATGACCCTCTACAAGATCCATAAGAGAATATAACAAATGCATTACTGTTCTTTAGCACTTTATGCTTTATAATGTGTCTGAAACAGATCAGTTGTTCAATCATTCAATATGTACAACACATATAGTTTGTTATATATAGTGGTTTTAAAAATTGTATTTAAGTTAGCTAAGCAGCTTTATGAGTTAGATATTACAAAAAGCAGACTTTCGCTGTCTGTTCAATCCACTTCTCACATAAAGAAACCACAGTGTCCCTTTTCTGCTGTTGATAGAACATTAAATCGTTACTCAAATGAGAAGTAAATTGGATATTTAAATAAAATCTTGAAAACTCATTTTCCAAGTGTAAATTAAAGGACATTTTGTTTTCTGCACTTACTGCCACCATCATTATGTTTCTCATCAACAAGTTCTGCAGAATAATGAGAGGACAAACCATGAATTTATTCAAATCTTGAAATACACTCTGCAAAAAAGGTGCTTAAAAGGTTCTTCGCAGCAATAACATTGAAGAACCATATCCACAAAGAACCATCTCTTTCTTAAGTTTTTATAACCTAAAGAAATTTTATTCAGATTATTCAGATGTTAAAAGTTCTGTATGGAACCATTTGATTAAAAAAGGTTCTTCTATGGCATCGAACAACCTTTCGAAGCACCTTTATTTTCAAGACTGTAGTTTTCTTCCCACAGCTGTCTTCAGCAATGCTCTTATTTGAATTCCTCATTCTGTTTACTTGTATTGAAACATGACTATAGAAGGGCCAAGGCGATTGAAGAGGAGTTATCAAATGATTCTGGTTTCTCAAACACTACAATTGGTCAACCAAACAGTACAAAAGTGTTAAAGTAAAAGTAAGCACATGCACGTATGCAACCCAGAAAATACAGAGAATATGGAAAATCACAGATGATGCAATATTGTTTGTGTGCTGTATTGGCGTGGGATTGTTTACTCCAATTGATACTCCAAATAAGTTGGTTTGTCATTGATGACTAATGCTGCATTAACACCGTCAGTGACTTTATCGCTGTGTGTCGCCTGCCCTTGCTATGAGGTTTTTAAAAGGGGCTAAACAAAGGAGTACCATCCTCTGCTGTCCACTTTTTGTCCCAAACGCAGGGTTGAAAATAATCCAGCATTTTCAATTGGTAAGAGTAGCCTGTTTTACATCACTACTGTGTCTCATATAAAGAAGACCACTTTATGACCAAAAGTGTAGACACCCAAACTTCATGACTTTTTGGGCATGTAGTGTATATACATGTGGTTATGTTGGATTCATCTTGAATTACATCCTCACTTTCTCCCTTCATCTTTCTCCCTTAAACATACTTGGGACTATTGTCACCATTGTACTCCAGTGTACACAACATGTGATAGATTGATTTACCTGCTTTGCGACAGAGGACACGTTTAGGCACAGGTGCCTGCACCAATTTTATAACCCTGACACAATCCGACCCAGCACAGATTTCATGACATACAAGATGCTATGGGTGGGCTGAAAGGAAAAAAGTCTTTAGGAAACGGTTACATGGTTTCTTTCAACCTATAGTGATATGCTTTGATGTATTGCAACCACTTAGCGAATTATGCGGAGCGTATCCCTTATCTCCATTCAAAAAGCATAACCTAAAATTTCGACCTCCATGCACGTCATCTCAGACTTACATGTTTTATGATCTAGTGTTAGGCCTCTTTCTAGGGAAACACGCAGACCAACCACACACATAACCCTTCAGGTTATGACAGAGTACTGTATATATGAGCAATGAGCTCATGTCGGTTAAATCTTGGTTTATGTGTAAAGTTCAGTGTTCGGCTGCACTGTTAGTAACACCGCTCTTTATGCATTATCTGCACTCCTCTGGCTCTGCCGGTGGTATTGTTTGCTTGGAATGAATAAACCACTGTTTAAAAATTCCTTCTTTTTCCATGTTGCATCTGATAAGATAAGCATCATAACCTTCAACAAATCCATAACAACTGTCAGAGGGGAAAAATCTTTGTCTATTGTTGTTGTGTGTTGCTCCTCTAAATTGAACTGAAACATTTATTTTACACTAGAAATTGTTTTGTCCAATCCCAGCATGCAGCAGTGGCGCTAGGCATTTTAATTGTCTTTCTTAAATGCCCAGAAGAGGGGCGAGTGTGGAGGCCAGCACGTTCATAAACGGCGATAAACCGCATGAAACCAGAGCGCTTTTACAGCAGCTGTCGCGTGCAGCTGGTAACAGGAGAGACCCAAACATGTGGCGCTACCTGTCCAATTCAAATTTCATGCACACAAGGCAGCTGCCAGGGCTCTTAAAACAAAACAAAACAAAAAATACGAGGAAGGGCAGACTGTAAGACTGTAATGATCACCCGCTTTACTAACGGTCCGCTGGGGTGGTTAGCATGTGTCTTATCACGTAAGGCATGCTGAGGACGGACTGAAGAGCTCACACTTACTGTGGCGCTCATTGGTTTGGTAACATGCCATTTTTTTCTTAGTTGCTGGTCAAAACAGTAGAAACACTTTAGTGAATATCATTGTCAAACTTTTTTTTGTTATTTTTAAATCCATATAGTTTATTTGATAGTCAACTGTGGTCATGTGTGATTTTTTTATGGCACGTTTCTGATGATTTATAAAAAAGCTATAGTGTGAAAACATGTAAGACACCCTTACAAAAATGTTTATTAAAGTGTGCTATTTTTAACTAAAAATAAGAAAGCATACTTCCAGTCTCCCTTTTGTGTATTCTTAGAAATCTACTTAAAATTAAACTTAAGAAGGGTATGGACGTGTCGTCACTTTACCAGGTGTACACCACGTGAGCAAGACGGAGCGCTATCCCGTGGGTGGCAAAACACTCAGCAAAATGGCTGTTTAAAATATCAGGAAACGCAATATCCGCACAACATTTCATTGTCCAGGAATACCCTGTAGCTGTAAGGATTCCCGTCAAGTCCAGCTGCTTGTAAATTCAGCAAATAATTGCGTGTCTTAGTCCCGGTTTCTTTGTTTCTCCCATTCTCCTTAGCCATGTTCCTGGGTGTTTTGCCATCCAGGGGAGCGTGTCACAGGGCGTGTCCCGACTTGTTCACGTGGGAAAGTGACGTCAATGCATACCCTCTATACTTGACTTCATAGTATATATGACCTGCACTTGTTTCCAATCTTTAGTAAAGATATAAAGTATATTTGTTTACTCTGTACGCCTAGTAAATGGCAATAAATGTAAAAACTACTAAAATAGTAGCTAGTAGTATACTCCAAAGTGTACTTTCATGCACAATCAAATGTGCTATAAGTATTGAACTAGTAAAATAATCAGTATACCTATAAGTTCACTTGTATTAAAGATGCAGTACAAACGTACATGAAAAACGTAGTTGTAAACTAGTTTAGATGGGGTTAACTTTACTACAGTATAAACTAAAACGTACACCATTTCAAGTAAAATTGAAATAGAACACCACATGGGTACTAGTACATTGATATTAGTATACTTACTAAATAATTTTTACTTAAAATACGCTTGAACTTTATTTAAGGATCGGGTAACACATGCAGTTTCTGCCAATCTCCTTTTAATCTTGAGTACCTATACAGTGGTACTGAATACGTTGTATGTTCGAAGATTTAGCTTGAACAAATTTATAAAAGAGAGAAACAGCTGTACGATTGTTTCCGTTTAAAGACAAGCTGATGGAGGCAGGCAGGGGGACAGAACTTCAGCACGAGTGCACAATACATCATCGCATTAATCCCTTCATGTTTTTTACTTTATGCACGTATGCGACATTTGACTTAGTTTGACTTACTGCGTGCAGTTCATATCCGACATCTTTCACCGATGGGACCGCGCTATCTATCAGTTTCAAATGATCTCCAAATCCAGCGTTACATCCACCGTTTACCGTGAACAAACAAACACACCTCAACTTCTCTCACTATCGAAAGACTAACGAGCTCCAGGCCCACGGCGCAGCCAATCTTGGTAAGTGGGTCTTCCTATCGCTCGTTGGTTGGCGCGCGGGCGGCCTATTTCTATCGCCTTGCCGTTGGTGTGATTTTACGGAAGAATTGCCCAATAAAAGGAATAGGATCCCTGTTAGGAAACAGGGATCCAGACTAATAAAAACTTTCCGAAACAAGTTGGAGTCATGGGGGAGTGTATCAAGCACAGAAAAACTACGTCCAACCATGTTAAGCCAGCACATTTAACAGTGTGAAAAAGTCAGAATGCACGAAATAGTATGTTACCAGATCTTTAAGTATACTTGTCGAAGGTCAGTCTTGACTATTTATAATTCATATTTTCCTGCATATATTTGTGTTATTTCATAATTTTGTTCATTTTCTATAATTTGCAATCATTTCAGGTATATGAAGAAAAAAGTAGTCATATAATGTTTCCAAAAATGTTACCGGAATTTTTTCTGTCTACGCTGATTCATATGTATTAAAAATCCACACCAAAGGGAAAGCTGAAGGGCAAAGGGGAGACGAGTCGGACAACTTCACTTTCATGTGGTATCTGACAAATAATCAGGTAATATGTAAGGTTTATGTGTTTTTCAGAGCATGCATGATCTTCACATGAGTCAAAACTTTGTATTGAGTCATATTACTACCACAGCATTGATCTGTCACTCATGCTCTTGTGAGTTTCAAATGTCCCAAGAGCTTTTTAACAAAGCCCTTGCCATTGACAAGAATTACATTGGATCAGCCATCCCAGCACCTCAATCGTCCCCCTCAAAAGTTTTTCAAAAGTGTGATCAAAGAGATTTCTTTGGATCTCAGCTTTGTCTTTTCTTCTCTGCTAACTTCAAAGTCTGGCATCTTACAACAGTTATGTCTCAAATAAAGGAATGAAGTACACACATTCAGCACTGTGGACAAACACTATAAAGCCTCATTGAAGCTTGATTTCTACTCTTTTTTTAATGCTTTATTATTTACAACCCACTATTTTTCTTTTTTCTTTCTCTCCTTTCATCTCTCCCTTTCTGTTTTTGTGTTATGTTATTACAGTATGTTGAGTCAGCTAGCTTAAAGAGCGTTGGACTTTCCTCGCACTGCAGATACTAGCAGCGCTTCCCGTCAGCCGCCCGTGGTGCATTAACCCTCACCTGCCGTTCACATACGCCGGCAAACTTCCCCCCCCCCCTACTTGGCTCTGCTTCGCAGCTCTGTATGAATTCAGCTCATGCCATGCTGACAGAGAGGTGTGTGGGTTATCAGCTCACCGAGAGGTTATGCCAAACCGTCTTTCACGTGCACTTGTGGAAATAAGGTTGAAGTGCTTCTAAAAATGTTGCATATTCAGGAATGACTTGCTTTGGATTTTTTCACCTGGGAGACTATCTGGATGAGCTAATAAGTGCGTGAGAAAAGTCGAAATTGCTCGAAAGATTAATCACAGGTATACCAAGGAACAAATAGACCATAAATAAAAAATGAGCTCAGAGGCTTTTACAGTAAAATAATTCTTTACCCAAAAATGAAAATTCCTTGCTCACCCTCCTGTCATTTCAAACCTGTATGACTGCAGCATACAAAAGAAGATATTTAGAAAAATGTTGGTAACCAAACAACGGCAATACCCATTTACTTGGCATTGGTTTTGTCCATACGATAGGATTGAACGGGTACCTGTTCGCTTACCAATATTCTTCAAAATATCTTCTTTTGTGTTCTGCGGAAGAAAGTCATAAAGGTTTGAAATGACAAGAGGGTGAGTAAATAAGGACAGAATTTTTATTTTAGTTGAATATTTTATTTTATCCATCTAATTTTGTTACAAACACCATGTTTGAAGTCTATATGATTTTTTATCTAGCAAAATATCTATGAAAAACTACGTTTAGACTTTAAAGGTGACTAACGTTTTCCGTAAAAGTGATCCAAACTAAAGAGCAAATGGAGCAATACAACTGCTTTTTGTGATGAACTGATCAAAATTGAAACCATTATTTATTATAAATCCTGGATTCTTTCCAAAAAAATTGCAGTGGGTTTATTGAACATATTTAGATCAGCAGACTTTATTTTCAGAAATTTCCTTGTATTTGCACTCTTGCATTAAGATTCACATGCAAATCTTCTTGCTGTATTGACTGGAAATAAGTTGTGGAAAGCAACACAATCCACCCTCTTCTGATGTTTATGACACACTTCTAATTCTTCAAGAATGTCTTCCTGATTGCCATCTGAAACAGAAATCCGTTTGGACTGGGTTTTAAGTCAGGGTCGGTACGTGTCGTTCAGTGTATGCACACACAGCACCACATTGTGCTTTCACTGCACTGAATGAAAGCTGTGTAGCCCTGGCGACTTCATCAGATACTACAGGCAGGCAGATACTCGCTCTGATCTCTATCAATCACAGACTCCTGTGTGCTGTTATGAGCGTAAACAGAGCAGATTCGGTGGCCAGACAATAAACACTCGTCTCAACAAATTGTCTTTGTTTGGGATGGCAGAAGTGTGCCCTTTATCCCCAGCATAATGCATCTGCCGTGGGGGGGGGGTGATAAGAATCTACAGCATGTGTCACAGGTAAACAGCAGGTTGCTGCACATGGAGAGCAATGAAACCCCCTCGTGTTTTTGTGACAGGTCACAGTCCAGCTGTAGTTTTACAAAGCTGCCAGCTGCTTGAGGACAAACTGTGCTAATGGAGAATGACTAAGAAAATCCCTGCTTGATAAGACCTGTATATGTCATGCTTTGGATTCTATTAACCAGTACAACTTCCTTGCTTAACCAGTTTGATAAGAAAGACAGCGCTGGTAGACCAACATTTTTTTTGGTATAAATTACATTGGCTATAATGTGAAAAGCAGTATCTACTGTATGGTAAGTTAAAGACCTTTTCCCACATTCCCAAACTATCCTATAAGGAATGATGTAATCATTCACGTTCAGTCTCTCACTCAATGATAAGTAGAAACAGGACCCGCTTATCTTTGACTTGATAGCAGAAAATCCCCAATCATAGTATTTACCAAACAACCGCGATGTTTTACTGCCGTAGCTTGCAAAAAAATTCAAGACCTCAGCGCTTTACACTCAGTTCAGAACTGTTTCCACAGGTGTAGAATGCACATGACTTTTTCTGTTGAAACTTGGCAGTGAAGTCCCTCTTACAGTGCATAACCACAGGCAGCCTGAGCTCTGTGCAACCCCGTGCAGGTGTCTGGGCAAGAAGAAAACACGCTTTCTCTGAAAAACAAGGAAGGAAACTACCTCTTATGTTATTTGATGGCAATCCAAAAACTTGATTAATTCTTACATCAAACGCTATTTAAAAACTCAAAAATGCCTTATCCGTGCTTTGATTTCCTTGCTATGGAACTTGGGAGAGTTCTGCTTATTGACAGTTTGAGGTCATGTCAACATACAGAATTGCTTTTTCAGGGTTTAAGTTTGTATCCGATCTTATCATATCATTCAACTTTTTTATTATAAATCAATTATATAGTAAAGAATAATGTACAGTGAATAGGGGCACACATCTAATATACTGTATATCTATGACTGTCTAAAAAAATGCATAAAAATATATTTAACCTATGTTTCACATCGCAGCAACCTCTCGAACTTGCAGGTATGTGCTCTGCAACATCAGGAAATTCTGGCCATTGCTTTTGGAACATGCCTCTCAGCTGCTTGTCCAAGCTCTGGTCATATCAAGACTGAACTGCTGCAATTCTCTACTGGCCGGCCATCCAACCAATGCAGTCAAGCCCTTGGAAATGATCCAGTATGCAGCTGCACGTGTAGTTTTCAATCTGCCTAAAAGAATCCATGTAACACCTCTCCTGATTTCACTTCACTGGCTGCCAGTTGCCGCCCGCATCAAGTTTAAATCTCTGACACTAGCGTTCAGAACGATAACGGCAAATTTGCCCATCTGCCTTAACTCAGTGCTCCAGGTCTACATCCCCTCCTGTCATCTTAAGTCTGAAGATGAGCGACGCCTGGTTGTTCCATAACACCGGGGCACCAATTCGCTTGCAAAAACCTTCGCTTATTCGGCTTTGGTGGAAAGAACTACCAGCTTCCATCCGAACTGCAGCAACCTTCACAAGTTTAAAAAAACTGCTCAAAACATACCTGTTTCTCATTTATTTGACCAACCAGTAACAAAAAAGATATATTGTTCATTCTCTCTTTTGCTATTCCAGCTTTTATCCTCCTAGAAGCATGGCCTTATAAACTTATGGTACTGTTCAGCGAGTTGAAAAAATGTTAATATGCTCTCCTACTTGTCGCTTTGTATAAAAGCGCCTGCCAAATGAATAATTGTAAATGCACTATAACAAAGTGAAAATTTGACCAGAGTACAGTATTCTTATAAGAGTAAGAGATTCATAAATATTGGTTTTAAAACAGCACAGCATCTAAAGCAAGAACCATCAAAACTTAGAAATTCAACTAATACACTGTTTATCTTCTTTGTTTCTTTACATTTTGTAAGAAACTTTTTCAGTCCAGACTTAACTGTCATTTGAGTTACTGGAGCCTTTTACTGTGGCAGTGACTCATTAATTGTAATGTGGCAGACGGACAGATTGTGTCACTGTGGGTTACAAAGTGATCTAATGATGACTGTGCTTACACCAAGATTTTGCCCTGAAATATCTCAAGAACTTGCTTGATGTTATTCAAGCAAAAAAAACAAGTATTAAATGTTTGTTTGGCATAGGAAATAATGAGAAAAAAAGCTTAAAGAACATGCTCAAAACTACGATGCATATATTTCCATTCAAAACGCCCTGCTTAGTAGTTTTGCCATACACACTTCACTCAGTCTGTTAAGTCACCCATTGAAAACGGCAACACTTTTCATACAAAAGAGTTTATAATACACAACATTTTGCAAGATAAGTGTTCGTTTTCATCCAAATGAATCTATTGTTGAGATGACGGCTGACCCAGTAAAGTGAACAAAGGCTCTATCATTCTGGGTCATGCAAAGCCATCTGCCCCAGCACACGCCCCCACAAAGTGTGTGATTGTAATTTAATCACTGCACGGTCTGACAATGTAAACTCGCCTAATTACTACACAAAGCAGAAAGCAATTGAATGAGTGCTGCCGGGCTGTGTGATGTGTCCGTTAAAGAAGAAATGATGACATTGAATGGATTGTCTTGACTTTATGATGAGTCAGAGCATATTTTGGGGTTGTGTATATACTCTTAAAAATAAAGGTCCTTAAGGGTCTTCACAGCGATACCATAGCATAGATTAACAATTTCTGGTTCCCCATACAACCATTCACTTCTTTAAAAAAACATCTTTTTCTTTCTTTCTTTCTTTGTTAAATCAGAAGAACCTTTTTTCAACTTTTTTTAAATGGAACGGTTCTTGAGATGTTAAAGGTTCTTTATAGAACCAAAAGGTTCTTCCATGGCATTGAAGAAACTTTTGAAACACCTTTTTTTAAAGTGTATACAGTTAATGCATACTGGACACAGTAATTATTTATAGAGACAGGAAAAATTCACATTATAGAACATTTACATATTTTTTTATATACAAACATGCACTAAAATAAAAATCTGGGGTTAGTGTTTCACATATATAATGAAATCCCAATTTGTTTTAAGTAAATTATCCCACATAAATGATGGAGTATATTATACCAAAACACCAAAATAACTACAGTATATGGGCAATATAATAATATATTCATATAAATGGCAATCTAATAATAATTTAGAGCCATAATTGATTTGTTACAGTAAATCAGAACAGCCACATATAAGTCACCCCTTTGTGTAGCGTCAATGGAGCTAAATGTCACATGATTGTTTTTTCCTCAATGGGGGTGAAAGTGTGTCTCGCTCTGTGTTCCAGCTCGTTCTTTTCATTTGCAAAGCAGCTATTTGGGTCAAAGCGTGCCTTTTCTTCTCAGTCAAACCCACGCACGCTTCTCTCCCCATCCCGGACCACTGTATCCACTCGATTCATTTGGCCGGACGTGTGTCTGTGAAAGTAACCAGAGTCAGATTTCCTGCACAGGGACGGCAGCTGCTACTGTGGCACACACCAGAGCTTTCAGCACACTACAGAGGGCTTGAGTCAGAGGATCAGACTGTCTCTCTCTTTGGTCTGCCTGACTGCTGCTGCAGCCTTTTGTCTTTTGCATGATGTATCTCTGGTTGGGTTTCTAGAGCCTACACTGTAAAAATGTTTAGATTTAAGTTCCATTCAATTCTGCATCTTAAAACAAATATTTATGTTTTTATGTTTTTTTGAAAATATAGATGTTATCAAAATCTAATAATCCAATTTTAATTGAATATAATTATTATGATATCATTAAATAACAAAAATTACATAAAATAAATGTTCGTATTTGGGGGGAAATGTTTTGCCTAAGTCGTCATATGCCAACATTATTTTTTTATGCCAGGCCACCTCTCTTTGTTGCAGGACAGAAAAAAGAGCAAGAAAGAGAGAGGAAGAGACGAGATGGAGCTGGGAGGTGCGGATAGTGAAGGGGTCTATGTATTGTTTTTGCTTGGAGCCAATGCACACGTGCTAACATCTCTCTAATCTTTCTGAGCCAAGCCACCAAGGCCTGAGGCAAGGGCAGCTGTCGAGGAAAAGGAGAGGAGAGAGAATAAGAGAGAGAAAAAGAGAGAGAGAGATGGAGAGAAACAAGAGAGAGAGAGAGAGAGCACAGCTGTCAGTTCTCTCAATCTGCCACTCATTAGAAACAATAGAGCTGTAGGGTCAAGAGGCCCCATACTGGACCAAAATTCACTTTAATGTCGACTTTTCAGCAACAGTTTGTGACATGTACCGAACTGATACACGACACCTCTAAAACCATCCATCATGCGTTCAGTGATAGACCCAGCTCCACATACTGTTATGTTACTGTTGAGGTAAAGAACAGTGGAGGGCCTGTGGTATGGAAATTGGTGTATCCATGCTTTTTGGAGAGAAGGCTCTGTGGTGTCATTGAATGATGGATAGCCCATCTGACATACCGTTTGTGACACCAATCATAAGTGCAGAAGATCAGCTTGATACTGATGGTAGAAATACATCACAATTGCAACAATACATCAATAATGATATGTGCATTGTTTCTTTAAAATCACTGATTTGTATTGTCATTGTCTTGAATGTGTGTACTAAAAGCTTACAACACCAAAGGAAATTCCTTGTATATGCAAGAAGAAAGAAAGTAATAAAGAAAGAAAGAAAGAAAGAAAGGAAGAAGGAAAGAAAGAAAGAAAGAAAGAAAGAAAGAGACTCTACATGACTCAACTGTCAAGGAGGTAAAAGTCTTTGAAGATATCTGACTGGATGGATTTCATAGCAAGGTGAGCCAAGCCCTGACATGTGTATGCGCTCGTGTGTGTGTTTGATGACAAAATTATTTCATATCTGACCAAAGCTTCATCAAACTTCAAACAATTCATAAGTAAAGCAAATAATCTTTTTTAAAAACGAATACAGTTTTCCTCTGGGGGGAGGGTTACGTTATGGGTAAGCAGTCATTGTAACTAGCTTTAAACATTAATCTTGCACCTGATAAACCCACTGGACATGAATTTCTGCACACATTTCGAACGTGTGCATGCTTCAGAGGGTATAGACATGTTCTGCTTTGATGTGCCTTGTGCAGATCAAGAAAGCAACGTTATGCATTTCTTTTGAAGAGCCCTGTTCAGTGGGGTCTGTCGGCGGGTCTGAATGGGAGTTCTCTCCCTAGGGCTTTAGACTAACGGTAGAGGAACCGCATTCCCATCGGCTTCTCCTGGGGACCCCTAAATGTCATGAAGGGAGGGAGGGATGAAGGTGAATGAGTGCAAAGGGAGGAGAGTCCTTAAACGAGGATAATGGAGAGAGCATGTGATGCACAGTGCAGCTCATGAGATTTTGGCACAGATATATGCATTCTGAGAATACATTGAAAATCCGGGATTTATTCAATTAAACCAGGATATAAAATATGTTGTAAAATGTTATTTTTTTTACAAATGATAGCTAATTTATAAGGTTCTGCATAATATCACTAATAAGAAAATAAATACATGTTTGATGTTGGTCCTTGAAATCATCTTGAGTCTGAAATTTTCTATTAAGATTTGAATTCCCATTTTATTGATAGTAATAGGCCTACAATTGATAGTAAGCATGTTTGTATCAGCAAAGTGAAACAACTATATTGGTGAGGCTTAAGGTGAATAATGACCAAGAAGAAACAACAGCTGACAGCCTCACAAAATGATAGAGGCTTTGATCTAGACCCACTTACATAAAAAAACTTGTAGGACTGGGCAGGGTTATGTCCCATACCTGTTCCCCTGCCCCACTTTCCTGCCTCTGTTGTTCTAAGAGGAAAAAGCCAGATATTTAAAAATTAAATACAGTCCGAGATTCCGCTCAGCCCACCCCTCCATCACAGTGGCCAGGAAACTCTTTAATTTGCCAGACATTACAGCCTACCGTGGACCCTCAGGCACAAACAAAGCCTTTGTGCTCCTTCCATTAGCTCTGTAGGAAGGTCCTCAGCATCGCATAAAAAGAAGCTGACCCACCCATCTCTGCTTCTCTCCCCCCAACAACAATCTGTGCGCTGTCTTACGGCTCTTTGAGATCATGGGGGTGGATGTGGACTCAATTCTACCTGGTAACCAAAGTGGAGCTGAAACACGTGGCTGATATCTAATAACCACAGTGCAACTTCTACCCCTTTCCGCATCCTCTCATACATTTAACCTATTTCTTTAAGTCTGTATTTACTCTTTTTTTTATTATTGTGAAGTGCTATGTTGCATACTCTCACTAGTGCAGTTTTACCAGCTGCATCCTGTGTGTTAAAAGCCGGGTGCTTTAGCCAGGTTGTTGCTGTTTACACAAGCAGCATGTGTGACCACACATCCCCATTCACACACTCATAGCGGCACCTGCGCCTGCACACAACATCATGCACTAGCACAGCGGTGGAGTGTTTACAGCCCGGTTGTGCAATTTTGACAGATATTAAAAGAACACTCAATTGATTTTTGCTGCTTCTTCTTTGTTATTGTTGTTTTTGGCACTATTGTTATTGTGACAGCCTTTAGTTTACTCAATGTCATATACGTTATCTAAGTGTAAAGAAACTTTTGAATGACTTTCTGCTCATGAACTCGCGACACTTTTTTGGTATGTCTTTCATATTGCGTTTGTAAACCTGGAGAATAAAAACATGCCCTATAAAAACCTTATGAATAATGTGCAGTTCCAGTGTTGTGGATGTGACATTTTCAGCCAAAACTTGAAATATACATTGTCAGAAAATGTATTTTGTACGTGTATATTAAGTCATCTGTTTATATTTTACGAAACCCTAGATGGTAGAGTCCAGACATGACAAAATATCAAACTATGCATGGGTTTTTAATTTTAAAAGAGAGAAAAATAATTATAAAAAAGATTACCCTTCCCACATTCCAATCACTTATAAACTGCCGATCTCTGTTTTTGTTTTTTCTCATAACACTGATGATGATATGTTTACTACAGCATTGCAGGATTTCCGGAGGGCTTCAATTTTGCAACAGTCCTCAACCTCTGATTGGCTAACAGCTTACCTTGTCTCCAATGCAACAGTCTATCTCGGGGCATCCCACATTCAGCCGTTTTCAGTTTGTATTGACTTTTCATACAAAACTGTATGAAATGACCTTGAACTTAAATTGACGGTCAAAAACAAACTGTGTTGAACCCCCACAAGAACGGTTTCCCTGTGCCCCTCCCCTTAGGTGTAACGCGTTACATATTAACATAAGGTAAATATTTTTAAAGTGATTTTTTGTGGACACCTTTGAAGGCTGAAAATCAATACTGAAATCTGAACTGTGGCACACGACCCAGTTTGGCCGGGGATCAAAGAGTGTTGGTCTACTGGGGGATGTAGACCCGACCTCAGGAATGTGAAGATAAATAATAAACACATATGACATCATCAACAGGAGAGTCAACTATGTTCTTTCATTTTGAGCCAAATAAAAAACAAGCTTAATAAAAAAATCAATTTTGATAAAAACAATAATATCTCTGCTGAAAAGTGCCTTCTCTTTGAAACCAAACACGGTTGAGCAATCTTCTAACAACCAATCAGAGCTCTGTTACCACCAGCAACAACCCGTACACCAGAAAGGCAATGGATTCAGGCTTCTGATTGGTCAACATTCCACATGCACTCAACTGGCAGCCCCTCCCTCCTTTCGCTCTCATCCACACAGATTAAGCAACATCATCAAAACAAATAGAGCTTAGTTTTATTTTCCTTCAGTGGCGTGGCTTCACATAACAACAGTGGGAAGTGTTTTGCTGTTTGGTGGAAAGGGGGTCTTGTGAAGGCAACAGGAAAGAAATAGGGTGAATTCTTGTTGCCAGGGCTACAGCATGCCTTGAGGAAACAGGAATGATGATATCGGGTGAAATGTTATATGTGCTAAAGAAGGCACAGTGTTGCATCAGATATATGATTTGACCTACAAAATGAAACTTGCAGTTAACATGTACAGTGCATGTGAAAGTTGTGTGTGATAAATTGCAGCCTACAGTATATATTTGATGGTACAATATATTGAGCAAATGATTTATAACACATTATTAGAATGATCCTTATGCATCATATTTATTGTACGCAGAAACAAATGAGAAATATTTATTTTAATATATTAGGACAATTGATGCAAACAATCTATGAAATAAAGAAACAGATACAAAAAAATATTTTAAATCATTTTTTAACGGTTCTGCTAATAACCTATTTTTTATCATCTAATTGAAATGAATCAATAGTACAATGGTTAAACTAATGTACTCCATATTGCATATTGTAATGTGACACAATTGTACAATATGACTGCATATTTATGTTTATTATATGCATATTGCCTAATAAATGTTTGTATGTTCTTGTTATTCGTTGTAGATCATGTAATGTCTGTGTAATGTGACACATTTGCGGGACATGACGGTAGTCGAGGGCTATAAGCAAACAAGCCAACTGTACTTCAAGGGATGTTGTAGGAGGAACATACATAGATTCCCACTATTTGCTGTTGCATGTTTTGGCATGCCAGAGACATCAATTGGTGACCCTGACCTTTCAGTCAACAACACTTCTTACGTCCATCTTTTGCTGTGTAGCTTTGATCCAAAACATCATTTTCTTTGCACCCTATCTTTGTTTGCTTTGTATTCTGTACATCTGCGCGTGTGTAACTCACCTGTTTGTCTCCTTTTCGTTTCATCTAATCAAGTCTTTTTGTGGATCACACTGCAATGGCTCGGCTGTTAATAGGTTTTTCTGCATTTGTCTCTTTGTTGTGTAGCAAGAGTCTTTGATGACAAGCAGGTGCATTTATGAGACTTTGGAGTTTAGACCATCATGAAGAGCCATGGAGTCAGCGATGCTTCTAGACTGCTTTGATACCCTTGAGTAATCCTGTTAAACTCTAGGGCTTCTTGTACCAGGACAGTTCTTTCTTATCCTTTTGGATTAGCGAACTATCCCTAGTGAATTGGAGAGGCCCTTTAATCTGATTCCCTGGAACAGGCAGACTAGAAATCACTGATACTGTAACATTGTTTACTTCCAAATGTTTCAGGCAGGCCGGGGGCTGTTCCTATGTGTTTTTTTTTAAGCGTGCAACATTTAACGCCTGCGGTGTGCAGTGCTGTATGTTTTAAATGGAGACACTCTACTTCTATAAACTATGTAAATTCTAAGCTGTTAATAACTTGGCCAACCAATGCCATAATTTGAGTTACCATATTGGGAAAAGTGTGCACCGATGTAAAAACATTTGTAATATTGTGTCCAACAGGTCTAAAATTAAATCGACTAGCCACAACTGTATATATAAGCTCAGTGAGAAATTCATCTCATGCTTGTCATTGCAGCCATGTGCATCATCCTAAAAAATCCAGAAGACATTTTGTGCATTTTTGTATAAAAAATATTCAACGGGTTTTTCACATTAAGCTCCATATGTAGCAGGCATTTGGCAGTCATCTACCATACCTGCAGTGGCATCTGCCACAGATATGCCAGGCATGTAAAGAGGCGCATGCTGCCCTTATCAAGACATACCTCCTGCATTTCACGTCTGTGCGGACTGATCCTCCATTTATGTTATTTGTTTCTGATATTTCACAGAGGTTAAATTTGCATGTTAAAATAGCACACAAGCACGCTCACGATGACATATTTAGACTTTGACGTTGTGATCGCGCCAATACCCCGATGACAGCATTGCGCAGACATATGACTGGACTTCAAAAGATAAGTGTGGAAAAATGTGTGGAATGTTAACACTCTCTTCCACCCTGAAGTAATTCCTTAATAGTAGATCAATGGGGAGGAATGCAGAACAATCTGAGCAGCATGTGACCCATGTCAGTGCTGTACTCATTCCACAGAGCTTTGTACTGAATGTAGAGTCTGTACCCTGCCTCTTTAATACTGTTTACCTAATACAGCCTTCATAAAGAGCATGGAATGTGGGAAAAAAGGCTTATGTCTTGCATATGCAACATTTCTGACATTTCTTGGTTAAAATACAGCGTATGTTGCGTTTTTGTTGTGAACAATATTTTCCATGTTGTGCTCTAAAAATGCTGGGTAATTTTCAGAAAATGATTGGTTAAAGGTCAGAAAGGGATGAACCCAGCCGCTGGGTCAAATTAAAAATGTTTATATTTGACCCAACAATGTATTAAAACAAACCCTTCATACAGTAAGTTAAACTCCAACCCAGCATTTTTTAGATGGTGGTCGACCAACAATATCTTTTCCAGCATTCACCAGCGTGCTTGGATGGCCTCAGCAGGGTTGTGTTTGTTAATTTGTTTTATGATACTGCTTATATATTAAATATATATATATCATTTTAAAAGGGAACACTTTATTTTGCATAGCCATGCAAATTGGGCTCAAAACGTCTCCATGAGGTTACACAGTATTAGAAGCCTTTAGACCACTACACAAGATGTAAACACTGGTCTGTAGCGGTCTATAGATAAATGATAAGAACATTTGTTTAACATTTTGATTCGGTTATCATTTTTGTTGTATATTGTTCAAACGTTTGTGTAGTGTTAAAAATTATGGACGTCTTTGTGTAGTGGTCTATACTAGATATGCAAAAAGAAATGTTTAAACTGCATGGCTGTTTGACCTCCTGCACATATACACAAACAATAGCTTATGCACGACATCAGTCTTCCAAAATGAATCAGAATTCTGAATGACAAATAACGTTTGAAACAGCAATTTCTGCAAAACAAAAAGAAATCTACTTTCATATTAGCACATTGTAGTACTGTTCCTGAATCACGAGACAAGAAGAACGCTATGTCTGTGACTGGTGATCAGGTCAGGCAATAGTGCTAACAGATGCCAGTACTACTGTCTGGCTTGAGTCACCATAGCTGCAGGGCTCAGAAAGGAGGGGCACGTGCTGCACAGATAGACACATAGACAGTCAGCCAGCTGCAAAGCTGTTTTGGGGTAAAGTTTTCTTTTCCCTGTGTTTTGAAACCTTGTGCACATGTGGAACAAATAAAAAGACATGAAATGTTTGAATCAGAGGGGAGCAACAAGTCATTGCAGTTTAGACAGTGATCAGTTTCTAATGCTGAAACTTTGAAACACTGCTAACCGCTACATTGTGTGCAGGGAAGTCCGGTGGCCTGTTGACCAACGTTTCCTGAAAAGTTACACCTCACTGAAGCTTTGGTTTTCACAGAAGGTCTCTTGGCCTCTGAGAAAAACCATGTGCTTTGGGCGGAAACCCAGTGAGAAAGTTGTTTCAGATTTACAGCGTGTGAATGCCCGTGATGCGTGATGTCACATGCAGCAATCTCTCTGCTAGGCAGGTGACAAATGTATGTCAGGTCATTCTGTAAATGTGATGCCCCTGCAAGGAACAACCATCCAGACACGGTGTGACGTGAAACATGAAACATTAGGAACAAAACAACAGAAAAGCTGCATTTTCTGAGCATCTCAACACAATGGTTAACCTGATCAACTCTTAAACAGGCACATGCACATTTTCCTGTAACTTCACTTGTAGAATTGTGTTAGCAGTGCAAACGTCGTGGATTTGATTTTTCGGGGGATACAAATAGTGATTTGGACTGCACTGTAAGTCTCTTTGGATAAATATAATGCATCTTTTATATTGCTGCCTTGAGGTAGCAGTCTGATTCTGAGAAAAGTTGTGATGAAAAAGACATCCGTCCATGATCATGTGACTTGATCATTAATAAAAGTCACTCTATTTCGGTCACTGATTAGTTTATAGTTACTCTTTGGTTCATCTATTTAAAAGACAGACTCATAACTCAAAAATGTTTCATATTCCAAAAACAATGCACGTCTGCATACTCGTGCATTGTTGCTTTCTTTGAAAGGTTTGTGGGTAATTGTCACTAGAATGATCTTGCGGCAATCCCCACTATAACCTCACTGTGTAACTCATCCAGTTAATCGACTTCCATGCAATTTTGTCACAATAAATGTTAGTTGAAAGATCAAAAGATCAATTATTATTATCCGTGCGAGGGGAAGAATGTTTTGAGAAATCTCTTTGTTCACTCGCCTGCTGTTCTTTGTTATCACGAGCAGGTGTATATGGCTTTGTGTCTGCATGTGTATGCATGTGTACGCATGCGTTTTGCAGGATGGTTTAGCGCTCTCAACGGTTGACTTTAAAGAGCTCCTTACAAAGACTTTGAGCCACAACCCAAAACGCTCTTTCAAGTTCTGATGCACTTTGCTTCGGGCATTTGTCATCGGTATACAACACCTGGTGCTGATATTTGCTGCGAAATGCATGCAAAACTTCCCAGTGATGTCACTTCAGTAGTATTCTGAAGGTTGAGATCTGATTGGCCAGAGTGACTACATGCGAAAGATCAAACATACCGCATTCGAGTATCTGTCTTACGGGTAATGCGGAAACCATTCTCTGGTAAAACCACAAACTTTAGACAATGAGTTGAAATTGCTTTCATTCAGTGAGTGAGAAGTTCTTTCATTATTGTTAGTATCGAGTAATCTAGATAATAGTACACACACATCTAAATACTATGTTTTCGATATTACTGCACTCCAGATGGTGCAAAATCCAAATCATGTTGTCTTTTTGATTGTTTTGCATGAAGTTGGAATATTAACCTTCATTGCTCATCTTATTGTGTTTGGCAAGTTCAATTAGTCATGTAACAGATCTGTACCCTTCCTCTGCTCCAAATGTAATGTGCAAAACCTGCACGGATCAGAAGTCAGTCTGGATTTGCAAGGGGCCCCCTCAGTTGAGCAAGCCGTTTAAAGAGAGCAGCTGGTGCATGGGTGGTGAAAGGTCAGGCAAGAGCTGGAGACCTGCCAGCATCTCTTGCGCTATATCGCAACATCTTTCTCTCTCTAATGCACACTCGATTATTGAACTGCTGTGACCTAACTAGTCTGATGTAACAGTACCTCAATAGTGCATTTCTAACAGGGCGAAAATAAAACACATTGCATGCTAACCAGCTTTGAAAAGACACAAAGAATCAAGTATTTTTAAGGCATTTATTTAAATTCATTTGTGACTTTATGCATCTTTGCCATGATTTGACATTGTGAACGTTTGACAAAATAAAGTACAACTTTATAATAACATTAAACATGAAAACTCTATTTACATGTTAAAAGTCCAAAAGTTACATTAGCGTCCATATAATGTGGCCATTAGACCACAAACCAATATGCTTTTCAAAATGTCTTTTGTTTCCTCTTTAAAATCCATATCTTCACATTCCAAGAAAGCCGGCTCCAATTGCCTCCAGCAATCTTTATATTTTGCCGTTTCTCTCCCAATCCAAATGTCCTTTCTCTCGCGCTCTCTCTCTCTCGCGCTCTCTCTCTCTCTCGGTCAGTCCTCTAGTCCTTTTTGTCCTCTAGCCTTCATGACACCGTCAACAATAGACCTCAGTGGCACCCTCACTTTTCCATGCTCGTCCATAAAACAAACAAACAAACAAAAGGTTGTGAACCACAGTGGCCAACTTTCCAGGACCTCCAACCGTATCCTGGGACAGTCCACCTTTAACCTCCTGAGTCGCAAGGGTAATCCAGACAATATCTTCTGAACCCTTCAGGATGGACGTCTTCGACTTGTTTCCTGCTTCATACATGTAAACATGTTAAAGCGGTCTCCTCATCAGCGTTCTGGCAGGGTAATAGTAGGCACCCACTCATAGACATTGCGGCTCTCCTCGCAGAACATGCCCAGTCTCTCAAGAGCAGAACCTTTGCATGAGTCACTGTTGGGGCTCTTTGAAATAGAAAGAGAAGCCAAATGAATATCAGGTGCACAATAGATGTCTAGTGTGTAGATAAGGTGTATTGTGACAAAGTCAACTCACCGTTACAAGTATGCAGTGCGCGTCCTTAGGCTCGTCGTCTTGACCGCTGCCCACGATGTCAGCGAGACTTTCAATGTCGTTCACGCGGACGATGTTGATGTCGTTATCGAAGCAGAAGGCTTGAATGAGAGTAAAGTGGATTTGGAGTGCGATGTCACACTCGTACTCTTCATCCGTAGCCAGGACGCAGAAAGCCACACTATCCGGGTCACTGAGAGGAGAGATCGATAAGGAACCGGTTTGACGTTGCATGCGTGCATATAAACAACAAAATAGTGTCATTTGAAATACTAAATAACACTTACACATTCATAACCTGTGCGGACTCGTACACCCCGACGGTGAGACAGTCCTGTTTTTTAGCGGAGACCAGGAGCTCCTCCAGTGCTGTTCCTGCACTCTGCATTCTGAAGAGCAAAACCGGAACATTAGTCAAGGTTCACAAAATTGCATTTAATCATAACACAAAATATTAATCTTACCTATCGCCAGTGGCAGCCGCGTTGTCTTGTCCACTTAATTCTTCAAAAGTCATTGTTTAAGTCCACGTTAAGTCTCGGGATCGTACAAAGTCTTTTCGCTGTGTGAGCTTTATGTCTGTGTGGTGTGATGTGTCAGGCGCTCGCCGTCTTATATAGAGGATCAGCTGAGTTTCTCGGCAGTGGGCGGATATTCCCCTCAAGGCCCTCTCTGATTGGCTACAGGCACGGGTGTATGTAAATCGCTCTGATGAAAGCCCCTTGCCTGTAAACAGCACACGTGGGTGTTTGACTATCATCCCAACCCCATCGACACAAAGCAAAGCTCGTGCTCTTTCTTACCGCACAGCTGGCGTGCTTTTGGATACCAACAGTGTTAGTAGTTCGTTTAATTCTAGTCGTCGAGAAAATAACTTTGCGATCACGTACAAACGAAGACTGTCGAGGCACACGCCGCTGTTTTGCATTTGAATGGGAGTCATCCTAATTGACCTCTTTGTCGTGTGCCTCTTAATGGAAGCCTGCTGAGCACTAAGCACGAATAATAGCCCCGTGTCCCACCTGCCCTTTGGCTTTGTTACGCCTTGCAGAAAATGTGTATGCCAAGACGACCACAAGTCAAAACTTTTGTTCGAATTTGAATTCATTTTAGTGAGTGAGTTTAATGCGTGAATAAATGATTGAACTTTTAGCACCTTTCACATGAAAGGTCTACATAGGTAATCAGTGTTTTTCCAGTACAGTTTAATCCATGACTTAGTTGCATCTCTTATTAAAACCAGTCTAGATGCTGTCGTCATTTTGTATGGACTAAAGTGTGACTTGATCTGTTCGCAACGTTTAGACGCACTTATACTAATATGTAATCGAAACGTGTTTGTTGCGAGTGATGTTCCTGCAGAGTTTAGCTTTAGTTAATCTGAGGCGCCATCTAGCGGATGCGCATATATATTGCGCGACCTTTCATGAGCGATGCGAGGGTGTCTCGATAAATGAGGTCGAGTGAGTCACGCGATACAGGAGAACCATTTTCTCATGTACTCAAATATCAGAGAGGATTATTTGCTTATGTTAAAAAGTAGACACCAAGAATTCAGCCATCTGAAATTCAACCTGCCGGTATGTTACCACCTGTACAGTTGAAGATTGAAATAAATTATTATAAAAGTAGTTTTATTTGTCACCACTCCAACAATGCAGAAAGTTATCTGAAATCCTCTGGCGTCATCTGCTGGTCTAAGATTGAAATTAGAAAAAATCAATCTGTCCATATAAAATGCTTGTTAAAATTTTCAAATTGTAATTTTAATTAAAAAAATGTAATATTTATTTTTTCCTACTTTTTGATATAGTGCTTCGTGCAAGTGTGTCTTGTGTCGACCAAGTATACTGTTGGTAGATTTACATCTCAGCATTGTATTTTGGTCAAAACATTTGCATTAAATTCAGACAGATTAATTCTGCTTACTATGGGTTTCATGCAATTTGTATTGATTTGCATTTCTTTTTAGCAGTCTAGAGAGGACCTGTTGTACATGCTTGGACAAGTAGAATAAATAAACTTGTCCCAGTCTTTTTAGAGCTTCACTGAATAATCTTGTATGCATTTTTTTAAGTAGAGCTGTTATAAGTCTTATCATATTTAAAACCATTAATCGTTAGGTAAAATGCATTTATCCTGAGATATAAAGCAAAGAAAACAAAGATTTATGCCATGTTTCATTTTGCATTCTGCTATGTATTTGTACAATAAATTCAGCATGATGAATGTAAAAAAAAAACAATTGTCTTGAAGGAAACTGATACATTTTAATCAATTTGTCCAATAACATGATCAGGACAGAAAAAAACGTAAATAAAAATGTAATTTGTAGACACATCAGTGCATCATATGTTCACAGACCGACACAAATCAACAGGTAAATAAAAAAGACAATAAAACATTGAAAGACTTTTTAGGTAGATATATACAGACATTAACACTTTCTTTTTTTGTGTGGATATGTGCAACACAAAACCCATCTAGAAAAATTACAATTTAAGCCAAAATGTACAGCAGTGTAATAAAAGGGGTTTTAAGCCACAAACAATGCACAATGAGAGCAGAAAACAAACCTTTACAAAAACCAAGCTTATCCCTTTTCTAGACAGAGCCCTGATCACTGATCTATATTCAGTCGTGGAATCTCTTTAAGCATTTTCCTCCCTAACTACGAGGGGAAATTATATTCTACACAATACCCATTTGCTTATAATGGCTTAGTCATATTTACACATGAATACATTTCCTGAATGTACTACTCAATGTGGACGCAATGCAGAGTTCAAGTCAATCAGACTCCTTCACGTTTCCACTGAAAGAGAGTCATAATGTGTGCAGACGGATCAAATCAACACCATTCTTACAAATGGTTGGGTGTGAAGAAAGTGCTGCAAAAGCATATCAGTAGATTGTTAAACGGAAGAGAAATGCTTCCGCTGCAGGATCTATACAAATGTATAGTGCAATGCAATGTAAGTCGCTTCGGATGAAAGCGTCTGCCAAATGTATAAATGTAAATCTATTCTAAAACAAAAAAGTGTTTTAGATAAATCGCTCCGTTGAGCTCCTACATTTCATCCGAGCGATGTTGCTGTATTATAACTGAAGTGGGTTTATGCTCTATCCAGGGCTCCTTGGTTTTACTCTGGCTTTCGTAGATAACCGAGGATGCTGCCGAGTTCCTGTGGGATTCTGAGAGCACTCCGTCTGATTTGAGATCTGATTGGCCTAGGGTGGGAAAGTCGGCAGATGAGTTGCTGTTGACACCAGTCTCTGAATCGGACTCCTCAACCCGCTGGTAATCGGGTGTGTGGTTCTGATTTCCTGACAGGAGGACCTGGTTGCTCTCTACGGTACCCACTAGAAGGAGCTCCTGATCTGGCACTTCTTTGGCAGGTGTGGATACAACGTCCTCTTTCAGGATGGCTGGATAAGAGCGCAGGGCTCGTGACATCCCTGGATGAGAGCAAAACTATATTAATACTGCGGGTTTCATAATAAAAACATTCATAAATGTTACTGTATTGACCACTGTAGATAGACATTATAAACCGCTTTGAATCATTAGATAAATCATCAAGCATTAGTATCGACCACTAACATTTAGGTTGCGTAACAACTATATTTATCATACAGCACAACAATACATGTTAGCGCAACCAGAAGCACAACATTCTATAACAAAAATGAACAATGACAAGCTGTGTGCTCACCTGTAGATGACGTATATAGATCTTTCTGTCCACTGCTGCTGAAAGGATTGACTGAAGGAAAAATAATCAGACAGAAAGAAAGCAGGAAAACCTAGAAAAGTGAAAATAGATCAGGTCAGAACATGACACATCTTGCATTCCATTAAGAATACTCAGAAAGTTTATCGAAGACTGTATGTACAAGTGAAACACAAATGCATTTATGACCAGTAACAAAATAAAGACCGTAGCAAATGCTCACCATAATGCAAGTGCTGGTTGTGGTGTTTTTCATTGTGGACATTTTCACAATGCTCTGCAGTTTTCTTAGCTGTTCAATAAGGGACCTAAGAACACATCAAATTAACTTATATTATAATAAGTTAATTCTTAAGAAAATGATTAGGTTGTTTTCACTAGATTTTTGAACGTGGCACAACAACATGATCTGAGTAAACGTACAAAATGAAAACTTACATGTTTTGCTTATGTAGCATCTCGACTTTCTTTTGTAATACCTGGTTTTGAGCAGTGCAGACCGCCACCCTACAGAACAAACAATGTTTAAATAAGTACTAAGTCACTGAAGACAATGAAATACAGATCACAGCACCACTAGTCTGAATACCCAGAAGAACTGGGCTAATATAACAGATCTACAGTTTTAAATACAAAGATACATTGCAATATCTGTGATTTTATTAACTGAATTATTCCATTCCTAAATATAAGTGTGTATTGTGAGATAAGAATGAAATGTTATAATTAGATGATTGGTGAGGTGTCAGTTTTCCTTCAGTCTAACCTGCTCTCCAGGCCGTCAACATAAACTTTCTTCTTCTTGCGACTCTCTTGAGCAGACTGCTTGTTTCTGATTTTCCTCCTCACCCTTTTTAGGGTTCGTTCCTCTGCCTAAAGAAATTTTATAAATTTAGCAAGCATATATTTTGTAACAAATACACAACCTTTGAAATAAACAGAACCTCTGCATTTGAGATCGAAGAGAATGCAACGGTGTTTACCTTTGTAAGAGGCATATGAGCTGGAATGGTAGCACCTTCTTTGGCCAGAAGTCTTTTCTCTTCATCGGTCAAAACAATATCTTTAAACTGGAACTGGAGACAGAATATATCACGTTATGTCTCAGACAGATATCACAATAAAAACAAGCTTCATTTAACCTGAATAGTTGTGTCATTACCTGGTTGTCTGTTTTGCTGCTCTGTGTGTAATCTTCGATTGTGAATGAGCAGGGGAGCTCATCTGAGAAATCATCTGTCATGTGAACATCCAAATCATCTGACGGGGGAAATTTAACTTCGATGAAACTTGAATCTACTTGCTTTATTATGCACCCACATTCCTAGAAAACAGTAAAAACCATAATACTCTTCTTACCAACATCAATTAAGACATCTGAGTCCGGATTCTCTGATCGGACGCTCAGCAGGGTCTCTGTGTCCTGTGGTAGGGTGTAGCAGTGGTCTGTCTGCACCACCTGTGCCTCATAGCTCTCTGTCACAAACTCGGGATAAGACAGGGGATCAAAACCTGGACTGGGTGCAGTATCTGTCTCACTGCCGTCATTTGGACTTTGACAGTGTGGGGGAGTGGTGTCCTCTGAAATCCCACTGTCACTGCCAATAGGAGAGTGAGACAGGCAGTTAAGACCATCATCTTCTTCACCCAGCAGAGTGCTCAGAAAGTCCTCTGTATCCATTCCATTCAGCATCTAAAACAATAAAAGCATTTTAAAATTAGCACAAATTATAAATGTCTGTGGGCTTTTTTAATATAGATTATTTTTATTAATATCATCCCCCAAAATAAAGAATAGCGTATGCCGACCTCTTATAAATGGTCCTAATGTTTTTCCTTTTCAAAGTTTTAACATTTTTGTAATTTAGTAATTTGTCAAAGAACAAACATTTAATTTGATGTCCCCTTTTTAATATTAGCAAATTAAAGCAAAATGCATGAAACAGTAAATACAGTTTTTATTGGAGTCATCAATAAATTATTAAAACGTGCTTTTAGTTTTCAGATCACGTGAGGGATACATACGTCTTGCTCTGAAAGCAAATCGTCCAGCAGGCTGTTCGCTTCTGCAAGAAACAGGTCGCTGGACCCCCGTTCTTCATCTCGGAAGATTAATTCAAGCAGGTCTGTATTATCCATATCGTCACTAACCGACATCTGAAAGGAATTTAGATATTTAATTACACACCAAAGGAGTGAACACAACACCCTACAGCCGCAGTGATACTGCGCACTGACAGCTCGAGCTAAAACAGACTCCGCCCACTTATCACGTGACTGGAGTGGGGATTTTCTTAATGCAACAACGGAAAAAACACAATTTCACCACTTTCAAGGACTGACAGTCCATCGTTTATCATACCACATATTCACAATAAAACAACACTGTGTGGGGTATGTTTTTTAAATGAATATTTAATATTAAATTTAACATTACGAGCTCGATCTCATTACGAGCTGTTAGTAACAGCAACAGCATTGTTGCTACATTGCGAATGCAAATTTTTATAATTAAGTATCCTGCTTCATGTTCAACACAGTCGACAAAACTCGTAACACGTACTCTTACTGTTATAATAATCATAATCATAATAATGAATAAATAACAACATTTACAATGGTGGAAGGCTTGAATCAATTTATTATAAACACCACGTTAAAAATATTTACAGTAAAGCATTCGGAAGGCTTTCTGACATTTGACAGCATTCTATAAATGCCTTCTATAAGAAAGCGTGTAAATGTTTAGATTAAGGCAAGAAATCAACCTTGAATAAACATCAGGAAAGGCTGTAAAATAAGCGCTTACCTTTCTTGAACCTATAGTCAAACAAGATACGTGTACATCTACAATCAGAAGGAAGACTCTTCGCTTTGTCTTGAACCTGTCCTGATGAAATCACCCTCCAACGAGGCAAAAATTGCGTCATCACGCAATGCGAGTCAGCAAGGTCACGTCGTCCTCGCAACGCTCATAGGGAGTTGTAGTGAAATATCTCTCCTCGATCAATGTAATATTACAAGTCCGTATAATTTTATAACTTTTTATAAATTCTTAACTTTAATATATTAGAAAGTAAATGCATATTATTAAAATATTATTTTTTAAATAATACGCTAATAGATTCTGAAGGTACTCGACCACTAGGCTAATTCAATTGGCAATAAATCCTTATCTTTACAGAATGTCTTAAGCTTTATCAGTCTTACGACTTCATAAGTAAATTCATGATAACTTGTATAAAATAAAGTGTATTATATTATTAAATGCTAAAATAACATTGTCTGACTGCTCCTCTCTGTTTGCATTGACATAATTTTTCAGGATCAGGAGTTTCCCAATATTTTATAGTGTCCAATAACTAAAGGATCTTTTAGAATATATACTTTGAATCAACCTAATAAGTTAGTATAACCATTTGGCACACAAATAACAAATTTCATAGAGTGTGGTTAATTATGCTTTATTTTATTTTACACATTAAAAGTAAAATATATGTTGAAAACTATTTATGTTTAAAGTTATATATGCCTATATGTGTGTATACTGTACAGCTGCGGAAATAATTAATAGCATTATTTCAGTTTTTCTGAATTTACTGTTTATAGGTAGATGTTTTGATAAAATTATCGTTCTTGTTTAATTCCGTGAACTACTAACAATATTTTTTACAAAATTTAAAAAACGAATATTGTTTCTATTTGCATTATTTGCAGAAAATGAGACCTGGAGAAACATTTTAAAATAACAGACAAGATGCTTTGTATTTTATCAGACATCAAATACTGCAAAGAAACCAAGTTCATTTTCACTTTTAAGCCATATGTAGCTGTACGTAGGTTTATATCGATATATACGTATGTGCATGTATTTGTTTTTCCTTACCATCTCTATTTCATATTACTTTTAAGGTTTTATCTTATTCTGCGTGTGTTCAACATATTTAGTTTGATGCTTTTTTTGTAGCTTATTTCTTAGATTTGATGCATTACAAATTGTAAAAAGCGCAATAAAAAAATACATTTGACTTTGACTTGATTAAAAGGGTAAAATTCCAAACAATGGAGTCAAAAGTACTTTATTAAATATCTGAAATACAACTTTCATGACATCAGGACAAAAGTCTTGCTTCGCTCAAAAACATTCAGGCCAGCTGCTGTCCCACATTCCATTTAAGGCTGAATTCATTTTCAATGAAAAAGATAACAAAAGAGGTATATCAAACATAACTACTAAGTTACCCATCCTTTATACATAATCAAAGGTTTCCATTCTTTTAGCATCATAAAATGATGCAGAGTTTGGACGTATGTCTAAGGCTCCGGTATGCTTTCAGACGGTCCTTTTTAACTTCAGTTGCATTTACTACATGGGTAACTACTGGCATACTCTCCACTGCTTGTCGTTTATGTGCCCGGTGTAATAAAATCCTATACACTCCTGTAATGGAGCTCCTACAGTCTTTGCCCTGGTTGTTACGAATGTGGTCTGCAGTAATACCAAGGTTCTCCAGCGCGTTCTTAATTTCAATCTCATGCTCCTCCAGCTCCCTCGGACCGGACTCAGCCAAGTACAATGGGTCTAGTCTAAATGGCTCCATGGCTTTGGGAAACTCTATCGGCAAAAGCCACTCACAGCCCATCATCTGTTCTACACTGTAGCGGTCAGACGGTTGCGGTTGGAGGATTCCTCTAATCAGCTTCTGACACGGTTCGGGTACCCATGATGGCACCGTGTACGTCCCATCCAGGATACAACGTTTCAGCTTGGCCACCGTTTCGGCACGGAAGGGCATGGTGCCTGTCACCATGAAATACAGCAGGACCCCCAAAGCCCAGATGTCTACGCAAACACCGATGTAATTTTCATCTCTGAAGAGCTCAGGGGCGGCGTAAGGGGGAGAGCCACAGAAGGTGTTGAGGGTTTCATCGCGACGGCTGACGGTGCTGAAGCCAAAATCGCCTACTTTAACACAGGTGCTACAGGTGTAAAACACGTTCTCTGCTTTCAGGTCTCTGTGAATGATGTTGTTGTCATGCTGGACAAGAGAAAGATCAACAATTATTTTATAGTTATTTTCAAACATTATGTTAATAAAGTAACATTTTGAGTTTATTTAATGCATTCACAGGGCTGAAATGTACTTTTATGATGTTATGGCATGGTATTAAGAGTGTTTCATAAAAAAATTGACCACAATGAAATCTAGGATCATGACGATAATTTCCTTGAAATATCAAATAATGTAAAATATTTGTATTTGTACTACTGGCCTTTATTTAAGTTGGACTGAAAACAAGGCAAATGTACCGTGATGACTTTGAAAATCAAATCAGTTTTCATTTGTGCAAATAGTTTAACAGTTTAACAGTTAAGATACATATTTTTGAGCACACTTCTCACAAATCTTCAAAATATAATAATATAGATATCAGATCTAATATAGATATCAGATCAGAAGAAATATTTGCTCCTATCTTGATACTGTATCCTCATCCATTTAACATTAAATTATGATTCTTTTAACAGACATCTTAGGGCAATGTTCAACATTTTTTATTCAACATCTTCTTAAAAACAAAAGGCACTCAAATGAACATGTCCGCGATAATTTTTTTCATAACCCACCATATGTTTCACAGCTGAAAGAACCTGAGAGAAGACAATCTTGCTGTCGATGTCAGAGAGCTTCCCCTCTGTGCTGATCTTTGTGTAGAGTTCCCCTCCGCTTGCGTACTCCATGACCAGGTGCAGACGGGTCAGCGTCTCCACCACCTCATACAGGCGGATGATATTCGGATGGTGCAGCTTTTCCATGCTAGATATCTCACGTGAGAGAAGCCTCTGGGTCTTCTGATCGAGTTTGGTCTTATCCAAGATCTTGATGGCCACTTTGTCTGTTGATGACAGTTTCTTAGAAATTAACATGTATTGTTTTGTACTGTTTATGAATATACAAATCATTCAGTCAAGACATAAACAATAATGCACTGTAATCAAAGAAGGCCTTGGGATAAGATATTGGGTGCCATGCCATATGGATTTCATTCTAAACCCTAACAATCTGTACAAAATGCTCGGTACATGTACTTCATATCGCTTTGTAATGGCACACCACAGGAACCTATCACGCACGCTGATCTTTGATGAGACCTGTATCAAATCCAAAGGTCTCACCTGAAATACAACACTTCAAAACAATCTGATGTCTGGTTTATAGATTTGGGCTCAGCTTGACCTTGACCAAATTCAAAATATTCCAATTTGGGCAATGTAATTGTCATAAAAACAACTTAACACTACAAAACACTGTAACGTTTCAAATAACAGATTTTGTTTATTGTTCAATCTGAGAAAAATAATTTGCTTCTCTAGAGATTTACAAAGTCGCTCTTACGAAAAGGTAAAATAACACATTATTCATCACTCACCTTTCATCAGAGCGTGGATGCCTAGTTTGACGTGGGAGAAGTTTCCGCAGCCGATCTCACCGCGTATCTTATAGAAGCCGATGCGTCGGCCCACAGTGAGCTCTCTTACCATCTTCTCATCTTGGCACATGTCCAGATTGAGTTTTTCCAGTGGGCTGAGGCGACGTAGCTGGGGTCCTTCATCATCCGTGCAGATGTCAGAACTGTCCTGTCGGCTCCATCGTGCATAATGCTGGGGGACCGTGGCCACGGCGGAGACCCCGACGGAGCCCCCCCCAGCCGGGTAGACAGCAGTCATCCTGCCACAGGCCACTGGGGGGCTTAGCTCATGGCAGGAGACCTAACCCTACCACCTGAAGGTGTAACGATACACAATCAAGAGAAAATGTAGAATCATACCATGCCAACTAATTTACAAACAATTGTTAAAAAAGTAAAAAATATGTATTATTTTTATATGAAAAATGTCAATGATACAATGACCCCATGTATTTTGACACTTGTTGATATTTAAATCATACTTAAAATCAACTTTACCCTATCTTGTCTCAAGGTAAAAAAGTACATTTGTGCTTTATTTTAATTAAAAATGAATTTCATTTGGAGTCATTGTATATGAGAAAAAATATAAATTGCTTAAATAAACTAAATCCACCACTTATTCAAATAGATTGGTGCAATTTTTAGATACAACCTTGCTTACCTTCACATGTTGTTTTGTGTGCCTGTGTCAATTTGCAAAATTAGCTTTTCACCGCCTCATCTCGACTCAAAGTGACACGCATATCCAAGCGCAAATGAGCAGATGTTTACAGTCGTCTGTTTCTTCAGCCGAGCGGCCAGGTGCACAGCGACAGCTTTTCCTGCCCCTCAATCCCACATCTCCCCGGCCCTTATCAGATGTTCCTGATGTAATTGGTGCGGTTTCTTAACCAACGATAAAAATAGACAGAAGAGGGCTGTGATTGTTGCCTAGGTGCTATAATGAGGCTCCGTGCTGCTCTCTTTGGTCCTTGTTTCTCGTACGCCGCTTCCTCTCATTCAACATCTTTGGCTGTTTGGTTATTCAAAAATGGGGGCCTCACACGGAAAACAGCCACTCCCTCTCATTTGTTCATCTCTGTGTGCTTTTTCTCTGCTTCCCAAGTGCGTCTTCTTCTCTGGGATTAGTGTGTACATAGATCCTAATCCCTGTCTTTTTTAGTCACACACTTGTAACTGAAGGACGCCTAGACTGAGGACTTTTTACCTGGACATAGAGAGGGATAAGTAGTAAATATGGACCATGATCTTTACCCTGTACTTTCCTCAACTTAATTTAAGGTAAAGGTGGTAAAACATGTGAATGCCTGCGTACTGTGGATCCGTTTATATACATAAACAATCATCTGAAATGAAAACTAATTATTTGAAAAATGTAATTACACATTTAAAATATCTATGAAATATATTGTTGCCCTTCTTCTGAAACCCAAGATGTCTGTACTTTTTATATGACTAAATGATTAAAAATGTTTTGTCAAGGTTGACAAGCACTTTAAGTGGTTAGATATTTCCAAAACCCAGTGACAAACATAATGGATGACTAATAACAACAATGATTTAGGACAAACAATAAAAATCACTGAATATGGAGGAACAAGGTTTCAGAAGGACACCGGTGATATCCTACAAATATAAAAACAATAGATAGACAGATAGATAAATGTGTTTGTTTGTTTGTTTGTGTGTGTGTGTGTGTGTGTGTGTGTGTGTGAGTGAGTGAGTGTGTTTTCAGGATGTAATTTGTGAGTTTGCTGATGGAGGTTCCGTAACAATGTCCCTATAGTGCTGAATGTATGAACACAGAGTGTTCTCACCTTACTCTCTAGAGCCACTCAGCCCCAACACTGAACATGCAATACACACGCATGATGCATGAAGCAAAATCAATTGAATAAAAAAATGAATATTTCATTTTTACGAATTTAAAAAAAAATCTCATCACAAAATGTACAAATCTAGTTGATGACATAAAACATTCAGTCCACAAACGGCTACCAAAGAACCCATACAGAAAACAAAAAACTTGTTAGAAAAACAACACCAACAGTGTTGAACTGCAGAAGTTTCGTCTTGCACCTTCATCACCACTATTAGGTGTAACAATGTGTCTCTTGATGCATGAGATCATAGGTGATGCTGACAGAAGCTGCTGAGCTTAGTTTTGCGACAGGATTAATTGATACAATACAAACAAACTGTTTATTCTTGATGCAAAAACTCCCCAAGTATCAACACAAAACAACCCTAATGTCACAAAAACGTATAAGTCTGTGTGTGTGTGTGTGTGTGTGTTTGTGTGCGAGTGCAGTTCATGTTTGTGTAATTGCCAAAACTGATCAGTGACTGGACAATCTAATAAAAAACCACAGCATGAAACGGCAGGATCTCTTAATCCCTCCTCATTCATTCACTGAGAGTAAGTGTTTAATTCTAAATCGGGAAACCACCGAAGGCCATATAAGCAAGACCTTTCCTATGAAAATATAGAGGTTCTATGCCGAAATGAAGATTATTTGAGGTAGATATTTGACCCATATTAAATATTATTATATTTTATATTTTATTTCCCTATAATTCACAAACTCTATTGAGTACACAAAATCAAAGTGATGCTTCTCATGAATACTCAAGGTCCTCTGGCTTCAAACGTCTTTCTGTATATGTGTGTGCACCACTGCTGAAGATTCAGATGCAAGCAAGAGTCCTAAAACGACCCTTTCAAGTGCATAGATGTACCTGCATAATGATCCTTCTCATTCCCCAGTGCAAGTGAATATAATCCCCAGCCAATTGCATATAAAACCAATTTGTACTTTTTCACAAAAATGATCACGTCTGGTTCATTGAACTCTATTCTGAAAGGTAAGCAAACTGCAGATGAGGCTTAAAACAAGAATTGTGTATTCACTAATTTAGTTTCTATGATTAGATATCAAGCCACACATCTTTATAAATTACTTCAAAGTAGAACAATCAAAAACATTATTATCATGAGCCTCCAGAGTAGTATTTAAGATGTGGTACTTCAACTGAGAATCCCTTCATGCCCCACAGGACCTGAAGCGCTGACTATGTGTGACGCACCATCCGCAGGGGCCTATCTACTGATTTGCCCGTGATCTAAACACTTTTCACAAGGGATGTGAGTGGCCCTAGGGTAAGAAAAAGCCCTGTTTTTATTAAAGGGTTTAACCAGAATCTTCTGAGAAGATTGTTGAGGTAAATGCAGGCGCAGAACAAAAATCATTTTTACTGCTTCTTTATTCAATCACTTTCTTCGCTGTTTCTTCAATTTTCTCACCATGTTCTCACTTCTCAGAACGATTCTTTTTTCCTCCTTCGCTCCCACAATATGTCTCTGTGTACACTCAAACCCATAGCTGACTGCACAAAGCTCTCCTGTGTGTGTTTTGATTGAGACACATGGCCCGGAGGACAAAAAGAACTCAGTGAAAAGACAAGAACAATAGAGTGTCAGTAGCCGGGGCCGTAGGAGCCGATCTTGAATCTTCAAGTGCAAATGTAACTTTGCCTCGGTCCGAACGCAGCTGCCTTGTCGGTCAATGGCCTCAAAGACATTTTATGCTTAAAGGTGCGTCATAAGTAAACTAGTTTGAGCCTATCTTTAAATGTACCATAATGTCTATTGACATTAAATACACTGAAAAAATTGGTATTGTACTTTTACAGTTAAGATTAATAGTCCACAACCACCAAACTCAAATGTTTGCACAAAACTTAATGTTACTATATTCAGTCTTCAAAAATCAACCAGAGGAAACAAAATCAGAAGACAATGAAAATGTTTAATTTGGACAAAACCTACCACAGCATTTTAGCCTTGATACATGTATATATGTAGTTTTTATGGTGCTTGGAATATGTGAATTCAAACTTAAATAATGATAAAAAATAAAATCCTAGTGCTTTTAGCTAATTATTTGGATTAATCTCCTAGTGCAATTGTCTCCAAAACCACTAATCTCCCTGACCAAGATTTAAAGAAAAAGATTAGGATTAACTATGCATATGTGAAATTAACTGTATGCTTTCTATTCAAAATAATATTAATTCTTAGTAATGGCAGTATTAAAATATTGCATAAAACCACAAGCTTCATGCTTTGGAACATATTCAGATTTTGATACATACCATATTAATGAGTCTTTACATAAGGATTATAATTAAGGAGCTCAATTGATGTTTGGACCTTTGAGGAAAAAACATGCAGATTATGTGTCGAAACCACAAAAAGGCAGTTTCCGTTGCATTATTCCCTGGTAATGTATTCGCAACCCATCAAAGCAGCTTTAATCTCAATCCTAAAACCAAAGGCTAAATGTTTCATGTCATCCAACTGAGTCTTCAAAGGAGCCTAAACAAAAGTTGACATCAATCTGTTAGAAACTAGAAAGGATCATTCAATATCATAAATTACAATATTCACACTGAATTAATATTCCTATTCATTGGGCATTTGGGATCAGCTATTCATTCAAAGAACCACACACCTGCACCTTTGTCCAAAGTGATGTGGCCTTACAATATAGACATGAGACTCTTTAGCAAATTCCAATCAACTCATTTAATTAATTTGCTTATTACTGGCATTTGGGTATTTAAACCAGTGTTGAGATGTAAGGATCAATAAAACTAACAAAAATAAACTCTCCCCATTTAGTAGTTTATGTTCTCAAAACAAGCACAAGCGATAACAGACGAGTTGGGATCATGTTTCTGGAGTCTATTATAAGTACAGTATATTATGTTTGTTCAACATAACCATAAAACACGTCTTATAATAACACAGCCTTGTGAAATAATGACGCTCTCATCTACGCCAATGATGAGTTAGTTTTAGGCGTCCATAACAACCATTGATGGGCAAAGTGAGTAAATGAATAGCAATATTTGGTCATTTTAATCCTAACAATTATGATATTTATTTGGATGTTAACGTACGAGAAAGCATGAATAGATTCTGCTATTACGAATTCCTTGCCAATGATCCTGTTATATCAACGGGACCCGGTGTAACCCAACACTCCCAAAATAACACGCTAAATACCTCTTACCTTTCTTAAGGCTCTTCATCTCATTTTAGAGACAATTTGATGTGTTTTTAATCGGTACGTCTCGTCGGCTTCCTCTTTACAGATAATGCGGCTTGATGCGTGAGGACTTCAGGCACAGTCACAACAGGGATGTCAATTGATTGACGTACATTTTAGCCAATCAAAATTGTTTGGGGGTTAAGCTAACGGTAGTCTGAAACCAATCGACTATCTGCATATATATTAAAACATATTTTTAATTACACTAAACTAAATAATAAATATACACATATTTTTGGCGAATGAACAATGTGGTATGAAATAAAAACAACATTACAAAGAACAATTTCTTTAGAAAGCAAACAAGTAACTGTTCGTGTAACTTGGAACTATCCAGGGTCCTGATAGTTTGTGACTGTTTTCCCTTCCTAGAAAAACAACTTTAATACTGCAATGACATTTGGGAGGTGATACTGTAGTCAATTTACACCAGTGTGTATAGTGACATCCATCAAGTACCACCGACATTTTACCACCAATACAATTGTGTAAATTCAGATTCACATTAAACGGCACTACTGAAAAGTCTCAACATGCCTCAACATGATATGTGGGGAGAAACATTTCGTACATGGTTTTATTGCTCTGTACAGCCCAAAAACAAACTCGATTAAAAAAATTAAGTTGTGGACATTTAGTTTTTGCTTATCTGAATGAAAATGTAAAGCTGGCAATTGTAATTTAGCACTAAGAAAAGTTAAAGACAAGCCATAATTGCATTTATAGCATTTCTGAACCAGTTGCGGGCAATCCGTTAATTCTTTTAAGAAAATACGTTTCTTACACACAAACAAACATAACTTAAAAACCACCCGAAACAGTCCTGGCGACATGCATTATTTCTGAAACAAATTGCACTTCTTACAATCGTTCCTATCCACAACATGTTGAAAGCATTACAATCCTTTGATCAAACTCAACGATCATATCAAAAACACAGTTTTCCTGGTGAGCCCTATGAGAAGAGCAATCGCGAAAAATCAGGTTTTTTTCTGTATGACATCACACTTTCCAAGTGCCTTTGCACATTTATTATGACATTAAGGGTGGAAAAAACAGATCTGGTTGAAGCATCAAGGCCTCTCATACATTCACAATCTCAATATTTTCTTTCAAACTGTCCACAGCCTCTTGTTGAATTTCAGAGTCTGCCGTCTCAGCTACAGTCACCTGTTCTATGTGGATTTCCACTGGCTGTTCTCTTAGTCTCTCATCCTCTACTTGTAAAACCACTGCCTCTTCCACCCCTCCCACAGACGGAGAAGCCTGTAGCGTTGTCTCCTCCTCAACCACAAGAGTCTCCTCGACAGCAACAACATCCATCGGTTCCACGGTAATATGTTCCACCCTCATACCATCCTCAGAATAACCCTCCTCCACCTCTGCCATGCTTAAGACTGTTGTTGGGTCTGAAATCATTACTTCCTCCGTGACAATGACCTTTTGCTGTAAGCCGTGGAATTCTAGTAGATGTGTTTGGAGGTCTCGGGGTTGCGTGAACCACTGATCGCAGATTGTGCAGTGGTTGGGTTTATCACCTGTGTGAGTGACCAGATGGTCTTTGAACTGATCCCAACTATTAAAAACACTGCTGCACACCTGAAGAACAAAACAGAAAAACAAATGATGTGGGCTGATTCATAATAAAAGTCCTCTTTGCACACCGGAAGGCTGTCTTTCTAATTAAATATGCTTTTTTATTGGTACATAACACATTCATAGTTGAAAGGTGACCAACCTGACATTCATATAATTTTTTTCGGCCTTTTTTGGCACCAGAGCCATTTTGACAGGCTGACATATGGCACTTCAGTGTACTGTTCCTGGCAAAACGTTCATGGCATTCTGGACACTCGAAGGGTTTCTCACCTAATACATGAGAAAAACATTACCTTAACTCTCGACATAAAAAGTAAACTTCTTTGTAAAAATAAACAGTCACACATACCAGTGTGCTTCCTTAAATGCTCTTTGAAGTGTCCAAAATGGTCAAATTGCTTTTCGCAATATTCACAAACATGCACTTTCTTTTTCTGCCGTCGGGACTGTTCCTCTGCCTCGTAATGGTAATTATTTAGGTGCTGCTTAAGGGCTCCTTCACGGGCGTACGCTTTTCCACAGTGCCTGCAAACAAAGCCCCTTTCCGGGGCAGCTGTGTGACTCTTCATGTGCTGTTTGAGATGGTAATACAGCTTGAAGCAGCGATCGCACTTGTCGCAACGGAAAAGATTGTCCAGCTGAGAAATCTGGACCTCCACCACTTCGATATTCTCAAGCGTCTTGGAGGCAATCACAGTCTCTTCCTGCACGACCACCGAATCATCTTCTTTTTTAACCACGTGGAGCGTCTGCTCTTCTTGCTGGTACTTGCTGGTGATGTCAGCCAACAAGGCCAAAGCAGAGTCATCTGAGGAGGGTTCGGCTGTAGTCCTGGCAGCATCCACCACTTCCACCAAACCACTTTCCTCCACCTCGATATGGTCCTCGCCAACTTCTACCTCGATTTCAACCGATTCAGACTCTACTGAAGGGAGGGTCTCTGTGATCACATTGAAGGTCTCCGTAATCTTCCTTTTCTTAGCTTTGCTCTTTCCACCTAGGCCTTGTGGCGAGTTTGATGAGGTGGTACCATTCCTTCTGGGTAGAAAAAATAAACATTTACTGAAAAATTGTCTTACTTAAAGGTGGAAGAGGCAAAATTTTCCCAAACTACTATGGTGTGTAACCTGTTGTCTAAAGCTTTGATAGCCTCCTGCATTTGAAGATATTCTGCAGCTCTCCAGACATCATTCACTTCTGCCTCACCATTAACAGCTAATGTAGCAGTGTATGTGAACTCCATCAGATGGCGGAAAGCGGTGTTGCCTACCCCTGTTAAATACAAAAATAATAAACTATATTGTGTATTTCTCATAGCATCAACATGTAAACTTGGTTGACATTGTACTTTAATTGAATGGGACCAATATCTCTCGAAGCATAATTCCTTGTTTCACAGACACTTTTCACAAAAGTGTATGTCTGTTTACATACCCTCAATCTCCACTAGAGGCTCTTGAGTGAAGTCTTGAAAGAATTTGTGGAAGAACTGACTGCAGGCAGCTAGCACAGCTTTGTGAGCTCTGAACTGATGTCCTGTCCAAATAAAGTCCGTTATCAGCAACACCAAATATTTACCCTTACAACATTTTGCAGGAAGTCATAGAAGCGACATATGTACTGCCAGGCAATCTTACCATCCACAATGAGAGTGATATCTGTGAACTGATCCAGCTGACGCTGCTCATTCAGTTTGTCAAGCATCACTTTGTAATGGGCTGGAAACTCGTGCCCACAGTCATCGACATCTCCATCAACAGACATGATTCAGCCCTTTCCCTGGTCATGCAAGTCCTAGCAATGACAAAATGTAATTTGACATAAAATATACGCAATGACTTGTAATATGCTGGCATTATAGATAGGAAGAAAATGCATGCAAAATAAATACGCAAACATATATTGACATCACTTAAAACATAAACTGAACACAATTCCATAATCCATTAAACCATATAACAGTGGGTTGCAAATATTAATCTGACTGATTATTTTGAATGGAAGTTTCTCACATACATTGTAATGGCCCATATACCAGCAGATCCACAGAGTAGCGATCATATTTGAGCCCCATGCAAAAAAAGCGCGCATTTCTAACGTTACACAGAAACTCCACACGCAGGATGAGCGACTTTAACTGCTGCAAAAGCCACACAAGTCAACACACCCACTATACCGTATAAACATTCAAGCAGAAAAATAACACAAGCAATAGCGTTCCCCAGCCCACTTCATGTAACTTCCACACAGGGCCTATGACTAGTAACGCAATCGCCATTTGTCTTTTGGACCTTTGTGGCTACGTCATCAAATCGCGCATTAAAATGCACTTTTAATCAGACATATTCCAATTCAGCTGAACAATAGGTGACACAGATCGCATAACAATTCGGAGTACTTACCCCAGATGACCCTTTGATGCTCAATGCAGCTGTTTATATGCGTCGCAGGCCTGAAGCGATCAATGTGCTGCTTTTCCTACGCTCGTCGGAAAAGGGCGGTCGCTCGCGCTCTGGCCTCAAGTTCCCAGAAATCACCGCGAAAAGACTATCGCGCGAGGCTGACGGCTCACGGTTGCTTGGACAACGAAACTGTGCAATTTTTAACTACACTGATTAAAAAAATGCTTCATGTTTTATTTTTGTTGGTTATAAAGCTGTTTAGGATCAAAATGATTATACAATACTTTATAAATCTATATCGTGACAAATATAATTGGCATTACCCTCGCATACACACATGATAAATGCCAAAAACACTTGTGTTAGCATTTCAGCTTCTGTTTGGCATCTATTAATATAAATGTTTTCATCATCGAGTTTGAAAAGGCGCTATACTGCCATCCCGAGGTGATACTGAGATTGCACATCATGCCAGTACCAGAGGGTTTTAGATCCTAGCAAGCCCACTTAACTTAACTTACTTATGCTAAATGTATCAGTGCATATAGACTGTTTGAGTGCATGCAAGATAAGATTAAAAAAGAAGGACACAAAATTGTATATTACATAAGACTGATACCTTTAAGCACAATGTTTAGATATTAGATTAGATTAGATTCAACTTTATTGTCGTTACACATGTACATGTACAGGTACAAATGTAGTTTTGTCTAACAATAAGTGCAATAGCAGCAAGTGCAGGATGTGCAGGATATGCAGTACTTGTATACAGTATTTCTAGCAAAAACTAAGATTTGGTTGCTGAAAAAAAGTTTTACATTTGTATTTATTTTATTTACAGAGAGGATAAATATGACAAAACCATTGCCAGTTTGGCCAGTTAAACATTAGACCAATTTACAAATTATTTTCCTAGAATGAAAAACATTAACAGTATCAGACAGATGGGGATTCTCAAATGGAGGGCTGCGTCCTAGTAAAGCTGAACATCTCGGCTAGCACATCATCAGGCGCCATCAAAGACCATTTCTTTAAAAAGATTCCCAAAACACTGTAATACGAGCTGACTTTGAACTTGCCTAATTTCATTAAGAAATTAATTATCTGTTAAAAACAAACAAAAAATTTGTTAAAAAATTAAACATAATTCTAAACTGTTCATGTTCTCAAGCCGGACATCCTTCCATTTGAGAAGCACCTGCTGCAGAATATCAAGAGTGATGTTTTTGTGCACCAAGTTTTGGCGGTGACTGCAGGACATGAAGGGGACACTTCATGCATCCTTCGACAGCGCATGATAACGTGCCAATGAAGATATTCTTTAAAATATGTTATTTTGTGTTCTGCTGAAGAAAGTCAAATCCATTTAATAATATAACATTTTGATCTGTCCAATGATTATTTTCATCATTTTCTCTTTCCATTGTATTAGTTACAGTTTTCTCAAGTTAACCAATATCTATAGCCACACACTTTAGATCCTATGTGTGTTAACATTATCTATATTGCATCACGCTGAGGTCAATGTGTCCTTTTAATGCTCACTAAACAGATCATGAGACCTGATTTTGAAGAATAACTGTGTTATAAATTGTTCAAGGACACACATAGTGGTTGTCTAAATATCAGAAAGAACTTTGAATGCTTATGCAAGTATTAAGCGCCATCTTCCATAAGAAAACTCTTTTTAAATCATTGTTTGTTCAGTTTTGGCAGAATCAGGTTGTTTACCAAAGTTCAGCGATGAGACAGGAAGCTCTCAAAGTTTTATCTCAGCAAGAAAAGTGCTGACACTAACTCAGCTGTGCACTGCTGCACAAACAGGGTCAGAAATCATGTGAAGATTAACACACAAAAGCAGTCTACACTAAGAATGTAGAAACATGTTAATACATGGATCAAAGACAAATAAATAGATCTCTATGAATGATTTTCGTTAATACGGTTTGGATAAATAACTAGACTACATGTGGTTACTTGTCAATGTTACATGCACCCCTCCCCCGCTCTTTAGCAAAATAGTCTGGAATGCAGTGTACATTAACCATTTATTTTCTGGATAATATTTAGTAAAGTGAAAAAATAATTTTGGTATTAGAATTTGTTTTTTGATTGCCTAAACATTATGCACTGATAAAATAATACAGACTTATGCAAAGACACAAAAACATTTATAGCACAGTTGATTGTTTTTGAGCTAAATGTTTTGGTTCATCCACTCGAACGCATTTTGGAGGTTACAGATATTAATTGTTAGTCCCTCAGTTTCCTGGAGTGAATGCATGAGCTATTACAGTTTTTTAAAACAGGAACACAGAGAACTTTGCCCTGCTTTGAGTCAGGAAAAACAAGAGGAGTATAAATAGGAGGAGCTGTGCCAGAGTGAGTTGTTTTCGTCTAAAGGCAGCTCAGTAAGGATCACTGCTGAAGGCTTTCAAGTGAACACGTAAGTGCACTCAAGAATTATGTGACAATAATATTTTGTCCTTTTAATTATTTTGTAAAAAAAGAAATCTTTGCATATAATGTCTATTACGGTTGTCTTTGATAAATGGGTGTTACTTTTATAACATTTAATAACTTACCATTTTGTGCACATTAAATGTATCAATGCCAACAGCAAAAAGTTAAATAGTATCAGGATGAACTATGGAATTTGTTCAGATACTCAATAAACTTTCAGTAAATGCTGGTGACTGCAGGTTAAGGTAATTGCTGGACAGCCAGCATAGCATGTCAATGTCTTCTGACCAAGAAAGGCTGGAAAGGAGTTTATTTACTTTATACTAACTCTGCAAAGCTGCATGGAACTAGTCAGAAAAATGCTATGGAAATAAAATTAAATAAAACAAAATTTTGGAACAAAGTCAAATTTAAAATGGCAAAAAACATTTCTTACATTATGATTATCAATAAATAAAATTAAAATAATGTGATAAAATATATAAAAGGCAAGTATATAAATATAAAAGTAAATAATATAATAAAATAAACATATATTACCCTTACTTTGGTTGTAATTGTATTAAACATTTCAAGTCTACCAATACAAGGCATCCATTGTAGTCTCTGCTTGCAGTCTCACTGCTCATCATCTTTGTCTTTAGGTCAGTGGGTCTGTTGGTTGGAGGCATGTGGAAGACACTTAGCCTTACTCTCGCTCTCTGCCTGCTAGCGGGCTGCAGCGCAGAGAGCGAAGGAGACGGGGCCCGCTGTAAACTTCCCCCCATGTGGAACATAGGAGAGGCAGAGCCCATGAAGGAAGCTCTCGGACAGGTGACAGTGGTTGCTTACCTCCAGGCCAGCTGATTATTCTGCTTAGAGCAAGCATCAAAGTGAGTCGCTGAATATTAAAGCAATGCAAACCCACTTATAATTATAAAAAAGTCCTATAACCACTTATTAAATGACTTTAGGTACAGACATGACCTTGTTTTTCAAAGCCTTATCAGGTCACATTTTGATGTGTTCTCTCTGTACTGTTTACACACGGCTTATTTTTCTTATCCAACTTGTTGAATGTTCTTTCAGGCTGAACGGCTTGCTCTTGAAGTTGGAGAACCAAGGCTATGTAAACATAACTTACATGGTTGTAAACAACCAAGAGGAAAGGTCCCAACGGCTCCATCACTTGCTCAAGGAAAGGTTGCCTGAGAGTATCACGCTGTACGGCCAAGACACCAACCAGCCTGACATCTGGCAGGCAGTAAACGCTAAGAAAGATGACATTTTGATCTATGACAGGTTTGGAACATCTTCCAGTTTTTTTAACCTGATAAACCCACAATACAATAATTTTATTAAATATAAAAATATTATCAATATCTGACAGGTGTGGCAGACTCACTTACCATCTATCTCTTCCTTACACCATCCTGAGTTACCCATACGTGGAAGAGTCTATAAGAAGTACTTATTGTAAACGTATTTGTGGAGAGTGCGACATGGAGGTAAACACTTTTTTATTTTAGGCCACACCCATAGGCTACACCCACCCAATTTGCTATTGGATAGACAAAAAATCACCACCCCAAACTCAAGCCACTGGTGGACCCAAAGAATCTGATCAAACTGACAAAGCTTTTACACTTAAGTTAGTATTTCAACACAAAAAGGACTTCGCTAAAACTGTTTTTTTACACATTTTCATGTGTTTTTGAAATACGGTAAAAAAACTGTTGAAGTTTTACAGCAAAAACTGTTATTTTGCTGTTTATTTCTGGCGTCCCAGCTGCTGGAAAATGTTCATTATCACTGGATTTTTTACAGTGTTGGAAATAAGTGAAAACTTTAATTCATTTCAGGCTTCATCTGAACTCGAGGAGTGCAACAAAACAGCAGATGACAAACCTGAGGAGACTCGTGCAACAGCAGAAGAAGAACGTACCAATGGAGAGCCCGATCGTCACCATCATGGTCATCATGGTCACCATGGCCATCATGGACATCATGGTCACCACCACCACCATCATGGGCATCACCAAGACACCCTGGAGGGGCAACCCCAACAGCATCGTCATGAGGGTCACCAACACGGCCAACAACAGGTTGATGTGGGTCAAGTCCACCTCGGCCAGGTAGACTTCGGTCAGGTTGCCCTCAATGAGCCACCAGTCATGAAAAAGCCTTGATCTAAGCACTCGAGGTGAAAAGTTCAGTACAGCTGACAGCAGGGGGCAGACTCTCCCTCGGTCAGCTGATGCTGACACTGACGACAGCTGTTTTCTGAGGAGGGCAAAGAGCACTCAGCAGGTGTCTGACAGTGTAAGGAGGCTCTCCCCGCCTCCTGACACTGTCAGGGCCTGAGGGAGGAGGAAAATCAGATAAGAGAGACCTGACAGTGACGTCCCGCCCCCCCAGCTGAATGACAGCTGTCGCAGCCGATCTGAGTCTGACCAGCAGGTACCACGAGTTGAGTGTGACAGGAGAAGTAAACTGCTGGTCAGAGCTTTGGATTGTGTTTACCAACTAGTATTTTCACCTCAGAGTGTGGCGGCACTGGATCTTGAAATTCGATTTACAAATTGGTTCTTAAACATTATGATATCAGTCAACTAAGAAACATCTGAAAAGAATAAGGTTGACATTTTGTTATTTGGCAACAAACTAGTCCAGTGTCTGATTCCTCCTGAGAGTGTGTCCGGTGCAGTCATATGATGGGTTTTCACCTCTATAAGCTTTATGTGTCTTTTATGAAGGCAGGTGCAGAAACTACGTCCTAGTGGCGCCTGTCAGATGTTAGTCCACATAGAGCGGAGGGCAAAGCCCATGTAACATACTGCCCACTTTGTTAAACCCAAAAGAGGTTACTATGCAAACATATTGGTTAATATAAGAAGTGTTTTAATCTGGTATTCAAAAATCATGCTATTCTGTAGCAAGGTTGTATGAAAGGTTATTTGGAAGTAGGCAGAGAAATTCTGATCAAACTAGAACCAAACACTGTTTGAATACATCATTTAAGAGAAATCTCTGGAATTGTTTTTTTATTTTTAATCTTGTTACCAACACTGATATAACATACTTTATATTACAGTTAATGGATCATAAAGAAATGCAGAAAACATATGCTACACATTTATTAATAGTTATTTGTATTGGTAAAGGTTAGGTCACGGTTGTCTTGAGGAGAATTGTTTGGAATGTTTTACATACTTAATGAAAGTTTTCTGGGAAATGTTTTATCACCTGGAAGACCTGAAAAAACTGTATGGAAAATGTATGGTGTGTCAAAGAAGGTATGTGGGAAGTGTGTGACATAAAAGTATGTAACTTTAAGAAAAAATCAAATAAAGTTTTGACTTACATGAATGTGCATTCGATCATTCACTTTTTTATTGTATCATAATTTATTTACTTATATTTATTTATTCAGTGTATTCACAAGTATACAATTTTAAAATAACAAAGTTCTAGTTTTTATAAGCCAGTATAGTCTCGTATGCTGTCATACTGAAAACCACCAACAGATGGCGAGCGTGCATCTATTATTCTAGTCCACTTTGCTCTCCCATTTTGAGCCTCCCTACATTTTTCTCCCAGGCCAGAACTGGATGTAGGAGCTGTCTGCGGCGTTTCCTTTAGAATATCCGTATTGACCAACGTGTGCCTCTTTCAGGGTCTCTCTTCATGTACAACTTTATTACTCCACGCATGCAAAACAGAAAGACCTTTACCTTAAATTGCTCGCAAAACACATTACGGGTAACATTAAATATTATGTGCAGATCAAAAATTGTAGCAGTTTGAGATGTTTCTGCACACAAGCACACATGTTGGGTTTCTAGGTTTTATGGGGACTTTCCATAGACGTAATGAATTTTATCCTACAAACTGTATATTCTATCGCCTAACCTCTAAACCTAACCATCCGACAAACCTTTCTGTGTTTTCACATGTTCAAATAAGCGTTACTTAGTTAGATTTTTAAGCTGTGTTCCTCATTGGGACAAAAAATGTCCCGACCAGGTCAAAAGTTACTGATAAAATGACTTTCTATCTTTACAGTTTTTCTCGATTGCTTAAACACATTTCTTGAAATTATGCCTCGTGTTCTCAAAACAGTAAACACAAATCCATAACATCTCACCCAATTCCCCAAACATCCTATTTTCAGGTCAAAATGAAGCTCTCTTCTCAAAGCCCTTCAACCTTGCTGAAAAACCAAACATTTTCGCACAGACATGACACACAAGCTCCTCAAAAACACTCTCACTACAACATAGTCTTAGACACTGGTGGGATCAATTCAAACACTGTTACAAAAACCTCTTTGTGGGATTCAAGAATAATTTGCCAGCTTAGTGTTTACAGTTTTTGCCGTTGCTTGAACACATTTTGCAAAACTTCGCTCATTTTGCCAAAACTCTAAACATGACACAACACTGGGAAATATAGCATTCACATCTGTGTCAAATTGAAACTCTACTATCAAAACCTAACATTTCTTTGTCAAAATGTAACTCTGATGACAAAATGACACATACTTGCATCATATGCATACACTTTCAGATCAGGGGGAACACACTAGTCTACTTTATATGAAACACTGCAGTCTTTGATTTTCACTGTTTATTCAGAAGGCATATTTTCAGGAGGCACATTTTCAAACAGCCAAAAAAGGAAATAGACCTAGTCAATATTGTACATTGCAGTAACATGAATCCAGATAAAGCAAAAAATAATAATAGAAAAAACACTATACTGTAAACACAGAAAATCATGGCAATTGTGCATACGTGGGCTCATGAATCCCGCCATGGTCTGGCCACAGGATCTCATCGACATTACAAGCAATGTCTTCTCGCGCTAGGCCCCGGGGAAAATATCCCCTTGCATGTCGAAAACATCCATGGATTGCTATCACCTGAATGTCGCCCCAGGCCTGTTCCATTGCCTGCAGAAGAGGCATGCGGGCATGTGGTTGGCGGTCATATACACGCCATCTCCAAGTCAAAAATGGCGAGTAAGGGGGCAAGTATACCACTTCAAATTGATTGTGATTGGTGAACCAGGCCTGGACCAGAGCAGCCCGATGGAAACTGACACTATCCCATACCACCACAAACCTGGGCTGATCTGGTCTGTTCTGTACAACTATATTATGGAGAGCATCAAGAAAAGTTCCAGTAAGTAGTATAACGCCAAGTATATGATTCTAGGATGCACAGTTACCTGAGCTCCTATTGATATTATCCTGAGATTCTGAGTGGTGTGTCATCAGGTTTGCCACAAAATGTTTACTGATGGATAAATGTGTTTAAAATGAGTTTACATCTTGACACATCAGCTCATTATATTGTGTGTTGTGTTTTCTTTATGAGAACATGGTGAAACCTTTGCAAATTTAGGAGGTTTGAGTGTAGGGTTTGTACAAGTTGGTGTATAATTCTGAGAATGTGTTTATAGTTGTCAGAAAATGATGATTTGTGTCATGAATTGTGAGTTACCAATCGAGAAAAACTGTAATACCTGTTTTCACTTCTTTAAATGAATCAGTTCATAAAGAAACACATTCTTATGCATGCTGAAAAAGAGATATAAAGGTTATAATAATAATGGAAGTGGTTTAAATGGAATTCTCCACTGATCTCTGTGGATCTGTGGTATAATGTGTTGGTAATGTATACTACTATACTGGAGTATGGATGGTTTCAGCAGCAACAACATAAACAAATGTTATGTATCCCAAACTCAACTTCAGGTAGACCCCAGCAAACTGTTGAGCAGTTTTTTATTTAATACAATTAATATACAATAAAATGTTAATAAAATAAATTCTTATATTATTACCCAATACCGTAAATCCGGGTCAGGTGCGTATGCTCAATTATAAAACAGTCAGTTCTGGTCCTTGATTCTGGTTGGCTGAGCGGAGTTTCAACGGCTGACCGCACCACATAGCCTCAATATCATTTTATTTAATTTATTTTATGAAACCTTGCTACGCATATGGAATAACCGTTTATAAAAGCAATAAGCCCCGCGAAGCAGTGGGATCATTGCCTTATTAAACCACATAAGCCCCAAAACACACTACATTAAAGAAATGGTTAATGGTAAATAGTTGTTGGGTTATAAGGGTTTTTGTAATTTTAAACATTGGAACTTAGTTTTGTCAGCAGGGATATCATAAAAAAACTCAAACCTTATAGGGTTGTGCCATGACTGAATAGAAAATCAGCAAGGTAGGTCTGGATGGCATAGCATAGATAAGCAACAATTTTACCCTCAAACTGTAGTAATATCAAGAATCAAGCCGCATCCTCTTCAAAAACCCTTGAGAAACCAGGTAAACAGCACTTCCTTTAAACAAATCGTAACATCCCATTCACAGCCCACAATGATAAAGGTCAACAAGCACACAGAGGCAATCAATGGCGAGGGCGGTCAGTTTGATAGGTATAATTGGCTTGAAGATACAATACAGGGCTGCAGGGACTCATGGGCAATTACTTACAATGTCCTGAAAAGCGGGTAGTGAGAGTGGGCGACACAGATTCAATCAGCATCACGCAGTGTTGCTAAGTACGCAGAACTCGCCAAATTGCCTGATCTGCTTTCCCCATCATCCAGTTCCTATCTTCTGTATCCACTTAGCAGAAAGCTCCCATTCGGGGCTTGCTGGACGTCTACTCTTCCCCTGTTTCTCGTACATTAAGGCTTCAACGGTGTTGACCCGGCCTTCATAATGCATCGAGTTCTCTCAACAGCATGGCTCTGAATGATGTAGTTAAGCATGTCCGTCATACACATCAGACAACACCAAACTAATGGACCCCTTGTGCTGTGGGTTCCAGTTTGTTCCAGTTTTCCATTACTATGTGAAACGAGGAGGATGAGGAAAAATGTTTTTATGAATGATGACTGTGTCAAGGATTGAATACTGTCTAATAAATATTTAGACGGACAGTTTTTTCTTATTAAGAATATAATTTTACAAATTCACATGAATTAGCCTCTTTGGAAAAAAGTTGTTAATTCCTATGTGATTCCTGCGTGAACATATTACTATTTCAGATATATGAAAATTGTATTAATTACTATTTAAAAATAAAAATTCGGGCAAAAAATAACCTAGTTTTAGGCTATTTAAACAAAAAAACATCCTGCAATATTCCTGGAACGTTATTTACTGGATGCTAATTAATATCCAAAAAAGAACCATTAAGTTGACACGTGGGCAGCCAATTTCTTTTGCCTTGCTGTGGGCGTGCTTTCTCTGGGAGTGTTCGTGTTGGAAAAAAACTTTCAGAAACCTAAACGAACACTTGGTAAAGAACTCAGAATGCATGAAACCGCGTTAAATCCCGCCTTTAAAACACTCTGCAACGTTCCAGGAACTTTTTTTTCTGGTTACAAAATGTAACCTAAAAAGAACCATTTTATGGTCAAAATAATAACCCAAAAATAACTGTAATGGAACGCTCTGTATAAGCTATTTTTATAAAAAAAAATACAAAAACGTAAGAGGAACGTTCTGTGTTTTTCCTGCTGGGTTTGACCAATTTCTTCTGTAACATTATGGGCAGTATGTTTAAATACAGACGTAGACCTGTTTCTCTTTAAATAAATAAATTGTGAACATAGCAGGCTTCTCTGTTGTTGTCTCTATAAAACTCAAAATCAGGTCCATTTCTATTCGTTCTCCACAGTCTGCACTCACCTTTCAACAAAACTGATGCTTGAAAACCCCCAGAATATCTCACAATATTCTCAACAGTTGTACAGACACATACACACATGCACATTTTATTCTCTACCATTATTTAATTGGTATAAAAAAAGCCAATCCAACTGTTTGAAGCCATCTTTATTAAGATGAAGAAAACAAAGCAAATACTGAAAATTGTTCATTTGAGGTATAATAAATTCAGCAAACCATACAAATGTTCCAATAACAAACCTGAATTAAGATCTTTCAAACGGTCTCGAATGCTTAGCTGTGTGTACATCCATGTTAGGCAAACACATCATTTGATAAAAAATTGGCACAAAACCTACATAGTCACAAACATGACAAACAACGAAGAGGATTAAATGTACTAGTATGTCAATATATCATGTGCATTTGTCATCTCGGACGTGCACACATATCTTTGCCAAGTTGGGTTTGCATTCAAGAACGTAAGAAGCAAAATTGAGAGATGCTACATAAGGAGGAAAAGTAGAGAGGAAATTTACAGAAAGAGCAGCATCAAAACATACAGCACAAGCTAATATGCATGTAGTACACAGCTTAAGACATTTCCATTTAAACACAAACATGCTGATTTCCCAGCGATGCCAGCAGCAGAAGAGGCGTGTAATACTATATTCCTTAGTAAGGCAATATCTCTACATATAAAAGAATGGCACGTCGCTTAGCACAGTGTAAGGATAGAATGCATTACATATATGTCCACTATTTATCATATATACACAAATATACGTGTGCAGGACTTTCCAAGTGAAACCGTTAAACATTACAGTAATGTTAAATAATTACCCCATCTATGATTTACCACTAGCTTATTTGTTTATTCTGTAATATACGTGTGGGCTGTGGGGTCTAAGTGGTTTACCTTATTTTTTTATCTGAACCTATTTGTAAAATGCATAACAAAATATGTTAGTATCTTAAAAATGTCAAAAATATGTGATACTTTTTCTAGCTCACGTTCACAATAACAAAGGCTTTTTCTGCCATTGTCTGGACACAAAACCACAAAGTCATTTCTCAAAATATCTTGTTTATCTTACCACAGATTGCAAAACACAAATCTTGTGGTCTACATAGGAAAGTCAACCACAAGGCAAAGAACAAAAAAATATGGGATTTCAATTTGGCAATCTGTCCCCTTAAAGTAGGGCTGTCAAACGATTAATCACGATTCATCGCATCCAGAATTAAAGTTTGTGTTTACATAACATACGGTGCATATTAATTTTGTATTTATAAATACAAACACATACACATGTATACATATTTAGGAAATATTTACATGTATTTGTTAATATTTACCAATAATTGAAATTATATATAATATACATTTTTCCCCCTAAATATGTGCATGAATGTGTGTGTTAATAAATACAAAAGTATTATGCACAATACACAGATATATCTTATCTAAACACAAACTTCTATTCTGGATGCGATTAATCGCGATTAATCGTTTGACAGCCCTACTTTAAAGTGTTTTGAAAGGCAATGTTGAAAAATGTACAAGAGACACCTAAAACAAGGTAGGATCCAGGAATTCAAGCATCATTTGCACAGTCAGGACCAATTTAGCTTATAGTCCCCATGACTGCCATTTCACCATCTTACATCCATGGTTTTTCTCTAAAAACAGAGAACATGTACGAGTCACAAAAGTGCTCAAAGTAAGCTCATCTATAAAACAACCAGCACTTTTTCTATACAAACACACAGCATAGAACTACATTTGTGAGAAATCCGCGGGCTATGCTTCTACTGTGTAACTTAAAAAGTAAACCATTCTATAATTTTGAATAAAAATATTTTTTGACTCTCCAGTTATTATTCATTATATATTATAATTCATGAATTTATAAAATAACTAGTCAAAAGCAGCTTTTTGCCACGTTGAAGGCTGTGGTGCATTAATTGATGCTATATACATGATGTTGAATTTGAGACCCTAAAGTCCATTAAAACCGGTACAAAAATTTGGCACTTCTATCCCATCTTGTTGGCAATGTAACTCCCATTGTAAATGTAGAAAACTGCTACATGTCCAAAGGTAACATTCGAAAATCATTCGGTTTGCATTGCCCAGCAAACAAAGGCTACACCCTACAAGCACTTAGTGTTGTCAACATATCCCCGGACACATTAATACAAATAAAGAGTGTTAGTTGCTTGCATCTGAACAAGCAAAACCCGCAAGACAAACAGCAGAAAGGTCAACTAGGTAATGACACGTTCAGTGGGCTTATATCATCACAAGTTCACAATATTTCCGAAGGATCGCAGAATATCACAGCCATGTACAGTGATGTTTAAGAAAAGTATCGAACTCCACCGTTGAGACATCTGAACGTTGTAGTTACATGAGCTGATTAAAATGAGCAAGATTGTTCAAGCTCTCAAAATGGCTTCCATAAATCTGACAATGCTGGTTCTCGTAACAACATCAAGGCTGTTCAGAAATTTCAGTCTGAAAAAATATTGCGTCGTCCAAAGGATGACTCATCTTCTGTCAGGGCATAATTTGCTCACTTTGCCAGACCAAAAAAATTTAGCAACCCTGAAATAATGCGATATATTTTTCCAAATGCAATATTCCATATACAGCTAGGATACTAAATCAAAATGAAATAAAAGTAAATTTACCTCTGTGTAAACAGTTTTATCTAAAGATATGTCTGCTTTTATCTACATCTGTTTAAATCTATGTTATCTCAATGCCACAGTATCTCTAGATCTCTGTCATTGTATTACAACAAAAGCATCTTAAAAATTGTTCTGATAAAGTAAGCCAGCATATTCTGTAGTGACTTGTTTTTTCTGTGCAACGTCATTGATTTTACATTGATAATATGTTTAAACTCTCCCGGCAAGCTAGCTTCAGGCACTACTATGCTTCAAAACAGCCAACAGTGAAGAAACGCTTTCGGTTTCATCGTCTTAACAGCCTACAGCAGAGAAAAGCCTTTGAAACATTAGCAGAATCCCGCAGCAAGCGCGATGGAATTTCTGTACCATCATTGATGCAACTTTGGCTTCCAGCAGTGAGAAGGTAGAAAATCATCGAGCGATAACTTGTGTGACTTCACGGGGTCAGGGTCCCCAGGAGGTCGGGCGTGAGATACCCCATTGGCATGTTTGGCATGGCGGGGAGCTGTTTGTTTGGGCTGTACGTGCACACCGATGTCTGTGGGGTAGACGGGTTAGGGAGGAGGCTGCGCTGGCCGTCTACCTCTTGCAATACTGTATAGTCTGACACCGGTGGCAGTATTGAGGCTGGCGGAGCTACAGGCAGAAGGTAGGGCGTCTGGGAGTTGTCCACAGGAGCCAGGTACTCATCGTTCCAGCCGTGGTTCCCTTCAACACCCTGAGGTGGGAATGTTTGGTACCCCCGATCGGGTCCGGGATTGGACGGCACATTGGCGGCAAGCTGCCTTGCGGTTGTCTCTGAGGTATAAGCTCCGTCAGAAAAAAGCTGGAATTGTATTTTCACGTCGTCTTTGATTTTCTTGTCGTCCTCTTTCGTTTTCTCCGGAAGGCTGTTTAGTTGCCCCGGTGAGAGTACCACCTCTCCCGCAGGTGTGAAATCGCTTACTTGGGCATAGAAGTCCATGTTCGACCAGGTTGGTGTAGTGGGTTGAATAGGTGTCTCCGCCCCCTCAGATGTTTGAAGAGCAGTAAGGCTCGGATTAGATGAGCTGCTCCTAGAAACCAGAGGGTGCTGGTCTCCCCGACCGAAATGCCCAGGCTGAAGGGAAGCGGTAGGCATGTCTTCCAGGATCTCCGGGTCGTAGCAGCTGGCACGGCCAGAATCATCGTCGCTTTTGAAATGGATGACATGACAAGAACCTGAGCGGGACAGGCCCAGAAGATGCTGTGTGTCTGAACTCTCATTCTTCTCCGTGGGGTCGTCCAGGTCCAGTTGGATGAACTCCACCCATGGGTCCTCGTGGTACGAGCCAGGCTTGTACATATCCTGACTGCTCAGCAAGGAATTAAGCTGGTCTAACTTTCCCTTCTGTCAGACAAGGAGAAAATATGAAGAATTACTATGCAGTGGGATATTGTATTACAAAAGTAATTATTCTGTTGAGATTGACTTTGAGTTGAGTGTTTATGTGTGTAATACATGTAATAAACAGTACATTTAGGGTCTCTTTTTTATTTATATTTATTTTCCACATATAAAATAGAGATTAATTGATACTGAATTTCTCCCTGATAGCCGATTATTCAGTGTGATATCTGCCGATAGCGATTCTTTAGATTCAATTAATATTTCTTAACCTTCTGAATGTTACAAACTCATATAGACGGTATCAAAGCAACAACATAAACAAACGTTACTGCGAATGTGCACGTTCGTTGAGTGCCCGTAGCTTCCGGTACACATTCACAAATAATAATGTAAATTGTAAAATATAGCTGCAAGCACTAATTACCGGGATATGAGCAGTTTAAAGCCTCTTAGGCACCTTTGCCGTCGCTGACTAGGCTCTGGGCTCGCACCCTAACGCGTCCACAATGTATAATAGTCCTCCACATGCCAAATAATGGCAGGGATTGTCAGTAACACTTAATAGACACAACGCATGCATACATAATTATGCACATATATGAGTGACTGCAGTGCAGCAGACAGTAAACACCGAACACAGCCGAGAAGATCATCCCTGTCCATTGATTCTAGTTTTTTTTTTTATTTTGCTATGAGCGGGACTTGGCACCTGTCAATTGATAATTTACTAAGCCACGAGGAAAACAATGGAATGAGTGTGGAATGAGTTTTTTGGCTTAGTAAAGAAAAAAGAAATAATGAATAAAACAACCCAAGAATGAACATTCTATCATCATTTACTCACCCTCTTGACATTTCAAACCTGTATGGCTTTCTGTCTTCTGCAGAACATAAAAGAAGATATTTTGAAGAATGTTCTTCACCAAAAGCATTTGTACCCATTGACTTGCATTGGTTTTGTGTTCATACAATATACATTCTTCAAAATAGCCTTTTTTGTGTTTTCCAGAATTAATATTGAATAAAAAAATGTAGGACCACCTCAAATGGATAGTTCACACAAGAATGAACATCCTATCATCATTTACTCACTCTCTTGACATTTCAAACCTGTATGGCTTTCTGTCTTCTACAGAACACAAAATAAGTTATTTTAAAGAATGTTGGTCACCAAAAGCATTTGTTCCAATTGACTTGCATACGCTTTTGTGTTCATACGATGCACATTGTTCAAAATAGCCTCTTTTGTGTTCTGCAGAAGAATAAAATTGAATTGAAATAAAAAAAATCTCGGACCACCTCTAATGGATAGTTCATGAATTACAAAAATGAGAAGAACCGTTACTTGGCTAAAATTGCCTCTCCAATACTTTGAATATAGACTGCTATTGTAAGCTCAACCACTAGATGTCATTGTCCCATATGTTTTCTAAATGTGACAAAAATACAACACACATTCAAAGAAAAAAATCTATAAAATGAACAATGAAATTCAACAAATCGTTTATTTGATAAAATAATATATAAATTAATATTTAAATAAATAAAATATAACTACTTATATTATTACACTAGAGCCTGATTAACAAACACAGACTGGAAGTTAACTGCGGGCCAGATGAAACGGTACATGATGACTATTAATATTCAACATCAAACTGGTGATGTTTCTTAACATATTCTAAATACAGAGCCCAAATTCATTGCATTTTCGTGTCCTCTTGGGATTGACAGGATATATCGACCCTGATCAACGGCTGTTTTAATCGGCCAATAGCCAATTGCTTGTATTTACGGATTATTGGCCAATACATCAGTGCATCTGTAATTTACAGTAGTAGCTTACTCATCAAAACTATAAAATGACACAAATACGGGTTTTATAAAAGACAATGTAATATATTAGCATCTTCACTGTAGTCACCCTTTGTCTAAAAATGTTGAAATGTTGTCTTGTCATTTTATTAATGTATTTCGGTCTTAATTCTTATATGCTTTATAAACAGTATTTAGGGAGTTCTCTTCCTCATTTTCTTCAAGTCTTTCAGGTAACCTTGAAAAATATTTTTTATGATAATTTTGCTTTATAATAAAAAATGTATATGCAGAACTTAAGATCAAAACCAAGAGAAACATTTATTGAAATGACCCTAGACTTTTGAATGGTAGTGTATATGCAGATATATGTAATATATAATATGTATTACAATATTTTCTATTATAAAGTGGCAACATTTAAAAGATCGTTCTCAGAAGGCATAGTTGTGTTTGTTCTGTGTGTTTATCGCTTATGCTACCCTCCTAAAAATGGAATATGGGGGTTGTTTAATTAACAATTCCCAATGCTTTCAGGAGGCAGAAAATTACAGGAGAACACCCACAATATGTCAACAGCTATGACCTTTTTAAAACCACGTCGCTCTGCTATAATACATGCCACACTGCAGATAGACTTCTAATTTCAACTCTATTATGATCGAAAAAATGCTTGTGTAAGATTTTGCATAATGTACCAATTCATTGAAGCATCCCCCATTGTTTTACTAACAATTTTGGTTTTAGCCCTAACGCCTTTTTCATTCACACAAAAAGAATGAAGTGCACTATTGTAACAAGCAAGGCGGGACCAGAGCCGTAAGGGAACGATGCGAGGCCGGTGACGTGATAATGAGTGTCAGCTGTGCGTTGCACTGGTCTCGCATCTCTCACGGAGGAGATCGGAAGCATAAAAGGACGAGCGACAAGAGTGTTACACGAGAGAGGACCAGGCCTGGATTTTACGTTAGGTTTTATTATGTTTGTGTGGCCGACAGTTGACCGCGAGGGAACTTCCGGCATTTTACGTTAGTTCATTAAATGTTGTGAAATGTTCGCCGGTTCCCGCCTATTCCTTGTTAGTTGTTACAACTATAGTTCTAAACAAAAGGTCATTGTACATTACATTTGTCATGCTAAACACGGTACATGTTTAACATTACCTTCAGCAATTCTGGGTCAATGCCTTTGATTTTTGGTGCTGGAATAGGTGGTAAAAAGATCACCATCAACCTGTGTAAAACAGGAAAATTTGGTTAATTTATGCCTTTTTTTACATTGAAAAATAATCTGTAATTTTAGAGTATAAAACAGATGTATTAGCATTATGACATTTTCATAAACATAATGCAAATTCCCTAGAAATACAGTAAATAAAAATAAAGTATATCAGTTTATTCAAAGCTGTAGATTTGTTTGAATTAGGTTCTTCACACTTGTAGGTTCTAAAAAAGTCGCTATTTCTCCTGAACCTCCCTCACCTCTGCTGCTGTGAGAAGATGAGAAGGACGAGAAGAATCACCACACCTACCACTCCAAAAACCAACACCAACGTAGTGGGGAATGTTGATTCTGTGTGAAGATAGAAACTTTTAACTCTCGCTCTGATGATTCATCACGTTTCAGTCAACCATGATTTCACTTTGTGCAAACAACAGTCCAGTTTCTTGGCATCATCTTACCTTTGCTCGGTATTTGTGCCACATGCACGATGATGCGGTCGCTGAACTCGCCAAAGTTGTCGAAGGCTGACATCTTGCAGCGTACCCGCACTTCGTACTCTTTGTCAGTGTGTAATCCGTAGATGGACTGCTGCGTGCCACTCTCCAGCTCCAGCTGCAAAGTAAACAGAAAAGGGAATTTGTGGGTAGGCCAAAATGTACAAAGATCTACTCATTTCATTCAAAAACCCAGCTTTGCATGATTGCATTTTTGTACTAGGACAGATTTAGAAAGGCAACTGTCCCTTAAATAAACGTTGAAGTTTAAAACTTGGAAAACACCAAACAGCTATTGTACTAGTGCAGTGGTCGGGAACCTGTGGCTCTTTTCCGAATTCATGTGGCTCGCCAAGGTATCTTACCCTTCACCAACATTTGATCGTTAAAAACATCATAATATATATGATTATTTCAGGTTGTCCTGGCCAATACACGCATGTAGTGATGCCCAAGCTGCGTCATGACACTTATCAACGACTAACAAGTTTTATAACCTCTCCGCCGGCAGCCCAGCTTCATATCGAAAGCCAACAGGCTCCCAATTCGCAAGCTTTTTACCCAGAGCGTGAGGTCTTTTAGAAGAGCGAGTGTCATGCTTTTATTGAAAGCTCTGGCTTATGATACAGAACTTGTTCCCCACGCTACGTTCTGTAATTATGTGTAAAAAGTTAAAAAAAAAAAAACATGGAAGCAGACGGAAGCAAACTGCGACTGTGCGCTGTGTTGAGCTCCACATGTCCGTGTGAGCAGTCTTTCTCGCATATGAAGTCCATACAGCTGATGAGTTGTAATGCCGGTATGTAAGTGTCTTGACCACGTAAGAACCGAAGTACAAAGCTATTAGCAAGGCGCTATTTATGTTCGCTTTTATGAGGTTTTGCGCAGGTTGCGCGTACCGATCAGCGTTTGACATTCGCCGATCATTCAGCATTTCAAGAAGTCGAACTTTGAAATGCAAAGTCAGAAGACACATATGCAGTATTTTGTTAGTATCTGTACTATGAATGTGCACTTTCTAAAATTGTTATATGCTAGATAAAATGAACTTTAATTGAATAGAGGCCTAATGTGAACCTGTAAATTGTATAAAAATCACAGAAATATTTTTTTAGAGGCCCAGATGTATGCACTGTTTCACTGTTTTTGCCTTGTCTGTGGACATGTTCTCTTATCAAAGATCCCCACAGGGACCATAAGTGAGACTGTGGACATTTATAAACTTATTTGTATTGAAGACATTGAAAGATGTTATAGTTTTTGCAATGGCTCTTTGGTTAAAAAAGGTTCCCGACCGCTGTACTATTGTGTGATGTCTGCAGAATGGTTCCCCTCTCATGTGTTCAGGCCTGCCAGCATACGGCAGTGATTTACCATGTGGCTCAGTGTGGTTTCCCTGTGTCTCCTCAGTCCGGGCAGGCCGGGGAATGAGTCTGTCGGTGTGTAATCTGAGATGCCTCCTCAGGGTTTTGCCAGATGAAAAACTCCCACAGCAACAGGCCTGAATTACATAGCACATCTGCGCTTTGGAGCAGCCTAAACCATTAAAAATGGCTAGATAGTACCATTATATAATTTATCATTTAAATCATTTATATTTTTGAAAATGTTTTCATGTAGTTTTTGTACAGTGACAGAATAGAGTAATGCAGAGATTATGTATTTCTATACGCAAACTCTGGAAGCAAGTTACCATTGTATCACTTCCATTGCCACAAACCACCGTATATGGAAGGTCATAGACTGTTTACGGGTCCAAACGCTCAATAAGATGCTATTGGCAAACATCCAAAAAGGCTAATATATGCTCATGGCGAGTAAAACTGTAAAAAATCGGAAAAACATGATCCTACCTTTTATCTTCCTAACAAAATCCCACATGGCCAGTCAGTTATACATTTTTCAGAATTTATTCAAATATTGATGTCAGAGTTTTTGTAAGCATTGAGACTGTAGTGTATACTGTGAGTTAATAACTGCTCCACTTAAATATGCGATGTGAGTAAATAGTGCTCATGAACAGCTGTTTAAGACGTATCCTGCATGAATAGATGATTGGACCCGGAAACGGTATTCCGTACGGCACCACTTATCAAAAAAATGTTTTTGGTTAGTTACCTGAAATCAGTTCGGTGGTAGCAAAACATCTAATATTTTCATGATTTAATCTGTTTTGTTAACATACTCCGTTAAAACGTACTCGTAATGATTTTAAGCTTAATCATATCTTAAAAATGCCGGTTGCTAACAAGTTGTTAAAAGCAGCTTCATCCTTCGGCAGGGACGGTACACATCATCGTGCATATAAATCTCACAAATAATGCAACATGGACACAAATCTCTCGATTGAATACTTCTTCAAACTGAAAGTCTTTGGCCGCTCTCTCTGGTCAAAGCTTGCCCAGGAGACCATGTGACTGACAGGTCAATGAACCAATCATGTTTCAATTTGTGCCGCGTCATGTTTAGAGGCGTTGAAATGTCCCCGCAGTAACAGACCGGTGTACATTTACGAAATGGTCAGAAGTTAACATCAACAACTTTTATGCCGTGATCTTTGCATACTTAATTATAAAGAATTATATATAATAAAGAATTAAGTGTTTAGTCGATTGTGATAAATTATTTTGTGCAAACAATGTGAAAACGGCAGTTTCTTCAAACATATGGCATTGTGTTGTTTCCAGGCGGACTGTTAAAGGCGCAGTTTTTGATTTACAGCGGCCACAAGCATTGTATTATAGATTTGTAACAAATCGCTCAGTCCAAACACGACAGTGGCCACTATAGAACAAAAAGATGTCGTTCTCATGTTGACGCAGGGAAGAGATCATGCGGGCATTAGAAAGACTGTAGAAAGAGCGCTGTCTTATTTATTACATAAAATAAAAGTTACAGTAAAAAAAGAAGGACAAAGGTCAGGGAGGAGCTAGGGCCTGCTCTAATATTATAAAGTCTTTCCAGCAGAGACGCGATAGGACCTGTGGTATTAAGGCTTTTAGCAGAGATACTCATAGATATCTATGGAGATACTTTTTATCAGAGAGTCGTTGGAGAGAATGATCATCCTAAAGCGGCCCTAACACACGGGGTTTCTGCCAATCTCATATTAATCTGGAGTTCCTATAGAGTAGTATTGCATACGTTGTATCTTCGAAGAGTATTTTGTTTGACATTTATAAAAGAGAGATACAGCTGTACAATTACTTCCGAAATCGCGTGCAGGGGGAGGGGTAGGCTGAACTAAAGCACATTGTCAACAAAACACAGACATCAGTTTCACTCACCACACACAGTTTATGTCCGGCATCTTTTAGCACTGGGACGGCTCCATATATCATTTTCAAACGATCTCCAAATCCGGCGCTATATCCACCGTTTATATAACATTCATCACCCAAATGCAGTGAACAAACAAACACCTGAACTTTGCGAACATATGCTTTCTCTAAGAAAATTTTATTACAAAACAGTTTTATATTTTCGAAAAAAACTTTCCGAAACCTTTACGATAGTTGCGGAGTGTATCGAGCACAGAAATGAAAGGTAATACACCCAACTCGTTTTTTGACAAGTTTACCATGTTAAGCATGAGAAGACGGCATGTTTAACATTGTAAAGAAGCCAGAATGCATGATACATCGTTGCGGCACCCCTTTAAAATCACCCCTGAGGAGGTTGCTTTGATTCGCATCAGTATGTGACTAACTTTGTTTTTTTGTGTTCGTTACAACCAAGGTAAGTTGACGGAGCAGTTTAGAGCATCATTGTTTAACTGGAACTGCTTTAATATTGTACTCATCCATATACTGAAGAGAGAAAGAGAGCGAGTTGGTGCTAAAACTGTAGAGAGAGCGCGTTTTACTCTCTTACTCAATGCTGAATAAACGTATATTTAATCTGCGGGTCACATCCGTTCCGAACCGTAGAGTATTATCCGTATGGATCACAGATACCACAGGGGAGAGGAGCGCGAGTTGTGGAGATGTTTGTCTGTTTAGGGCTCCAGTACAACACATGGCGGCAAATTCAATGTATGTTGGACCGCTCTGTATGTAGATATAAACAGCTTATTCTAAGGTATTAGAAACATAATGGTTCATTACGTAAGGTCTTTATACACCTCTGAAGAAATACTTTTTTATATTATTTTGCATTTCTGTCTATAGATCCTCCTTAAAACTCTGTATTGTTCCTTTAAAGAATGCAACACACAGGTCTCCTGGAAATCTAGTAAAATTCAACCAATCAGATGATGACTTTGAACGTGCTGAAGTGTTTCCTGAAAAGTGTGCCTTATGCATCAGACATTAAGCCAACGTCCGTGGGCGTGACGTTTGAAACAACATAAATCATTACCTAATAAACATCAATGGATTAGAGTCATTTTCATTGTAATTTCATTAAGGGTTCATTAGTTTTTTGTAGTTTCGGTTTAGTTGTCAATATGATGAACTTCAGCTTTTATTTCAGCTACCCAAATATAAGTCGGTTCTTAATTTTCCATGAACATAGATAACAACCTTGTTCGGAATACAATACACATGTTAATGAAGTACGTCCATTTCATTTAAACTGCAGAGGAAACCACTATTCAAGTTGTATAATCACCTAGAACACTGTACTCTTATTTTTCCACATGTATTCTAAACACATTCATCTTATGCTCATAAATGACAATGAATGCTGATTGCTAATTGCAATCTGCACAAAACAAGTACAAGTTTGAAGTTCTTATTAAAGTTTGTTGAACAAAGTGTCATGACTCATCAATTCCTTCTTCAATGAATGCTGATAAAGACGTACCGACTCCCAGTGGGAGGTGTTCCTGACCCGGTACTGAACCTGGTACACCAGACTCATCCAGCCTGTCTGAACATCCGCTGATGGAGGGGCGGCCCAGCGCGCAAGGATGTCAAAGTGAAGCCCTGAGCGGCTGACGTTCAGGAGGGTCCAGTTGAGTCCAATTGGTGGGTCAGGATGCACTGGAGGAGTTGCCGGAAAGTATTAACGTTAAATGGAGTGAGCCAAATTATAACTGAATCAAAGTATAATACATGCAACAACAGCTGAATTACCAGCAAAATTGCTGTCTGTAAGCCAATTTCACAGACATTAAAAGAACAGCCCAGCCATTTATAGAGGGTGAACAAACTGAACAGATTGACAGAGACATCTTTGTGCCTACTTACCTATGTTTTCCACTGTAAAGCAGTGTTCATCATAGGTTATGTTTTGGGGAACTGAGCGTAGCTGCATGCAGTAAGAGGTCCAGATGTGTGTGAAGGTCTTGTTGAAATAACATTCGTTCTCCACAGTGGGTGTGTAGTCTGGACACTCCTGCCATTCAAGGGTGCTAGATACCAATGCATAACAAAATAAATAACAGACATATACAAACGTTGTTTGATAGTTTAATAACATCTTTGTGAACTACACTGCATAGATGCATAACCAGATTAGCATTTGCAAAAACAGATTCAAATGCTTATATAAACTCACAAGATATAACATATTCAAAAGGAATTTGATTGTTCATAACAACATATATCATTGGCTTACTTTGGAGCCATATAGTCCAACAGTTTTAGTGAACCATTGCTAAAAATATATATATATATTTAAAGGGGTCATATGAAGCGGCTAAAACAAATAATTATATAAATGTGTAAACACGATTTAAGGTGTATTTTCCACATACCGTGAATGTTTGTATCTTCTCTTTGCCCTGCCTCTCTGAAACGCACAGATTGTTTTCAAAGCTCTTCGCTATGAAAAGCGAGGTGTGCTATGATTGGCCAGTTAACCAGTGCAAAGTGATTTGTCGAATACTGCAAGCGTGTGACGGAAATGTAACGCCTCTTACCATATTTGGAAAATCGGGTTCCAAAGCAATTGTATGACAGGTACGCGCACTTTACTTGCGTATACATTTGGGCGGTTTTAGTCAAATTATACCACGAACTGACGTAGATTTGGGGGTGTGTGGTTACACGATAAGTTTCATGCGGGTCTGGGTGAGCATTCGCATTTAAATAGAAGGCATATTTTGTTCCGAGACTTACATTTTTGCAATTTTACGTGTCTAAAAAATGCATGGGCACAAAAGACTCTGAAAAACACGTATTTGCTCCATATGACCCCTTATATATCCTTATATACCCCTTAATATAGCATTGTTTTGTGTACACCTGTATGAAGTCGACCCTATACATCTGGAATGACCTTTGGGTAAAAGTTTTTCTATTTTTATCTTCGATTAAACTATTCCGATTATAACATATATATTATGTGTATTCCATGGTTGGAAGTTTGTGTCTTTCTCATACTTTTTTGTCTGGTAGAATACTCTGAGGGCTCCAGGCTGAGTGAGATTCTGGAAGATGCCAGTGCTCCACCAGCATCTGAAGGTCTCCTGCTCCCTAGAGCGGCAACCAGTGAAATGAGGTCCTCTGGATGGATCTGAAGCAGAAGGAAAAATTAAAAATACATGTTACATGCATTATATTGTAGAAAGTGAGGAAAACTCGATTTTTTGGAAGAAACTGTAAATGGGAGATGAGGCAAGCATAATGTCAAAGGCGGGTCACATGAACGTTCTGTTGAAGTATGACATATTTGGTCGGTGGATTGCGAGACGTCTAATTTTGGTTACAGCCTTTAAACTGTAAACACAAGCCGCAAAACGACAGCGGTACCCATTCACTTCTATTGTATGGACACAAAACCAATGCCAAACCAAAGTAAATGGGTACCGGCATTCTCCAACGTTATTCAAAATATCATCTTTTTTATTCTGCAGCTGAAAAAAATCATACAGGCTTGAAATGCCAAAAGGGTGAGAAAATGATGACAAAATTTTCATTTTTGGGTGAACTACTCCTTTAATAAGCCTTGCGTGATTTAGGCTATGAATCACTCTTGGTTGCACCCTCAGTATGGGATGAATTAGACGCTGAAGTTTAATAACTAACTAATATGGGTTTGTTTAAATCGCTACATCTTTGAGAAATATATATCATTATAATACACAATATTATATACATGTGCTCATATATGCATATAAAACATATTTCAGCATACTCTTAGCTCAGTCCTCTGCAGTCGAGCTCCTCTGGTTGCCAAGTTCTTGATTTTGCGCAGCCATAAATAAGACTTGCAGGGTGCAATTGATTTCTCGCCCTCTATTTCTCCGCTCCTTCACTAACTGCAGTATAAATCAGCCTGACTCACATGTGGTAGCAAATCAGCTGGGTATCAAGATTTTCTATGACCCCGTGTAGAGATTACGCTTTTATTTGATGCCCTTCTAAACTGCACCTGCTGAAGAACATCTAGCTCAAGTTAATGCAGACTTTGGGGATTGGGAGGGCTGTTAAAACATCTAATTTACTCTAAAGCAATTTTCCTGCCAAGGAACCTCCACACATATTTTCTTCTTTCAATTTCTTTCATCTAGTCCTCTACAGTGACAACAAGATGTATTTCCCTTCTGTGCTGCAGATGCCGAGCAGTACAAAACTGCACAGAGATGTCTGGTTTGTCAGTGTATGAATATACAAATACACATCTGGGGACAAGCACATACACAGGGAGGCAAACCTAAGTTTTGCTTGTGAAGGTTTGGGGATTACACTTAAACACGGCTCGTTGGAATACTGGATTCTGATTGGTCAGTCTCGACATTTGCAGGTTCATTATTCCCAGATAACAACCTCTCTAGACTAGTAACACACTAACCCGGATGCAGCAAATAATTTGACAGTTTTTTTTGTGACAAATTAAATTTGAATATGTATTTTAATAACATTTATAACATTATTTTTACAAATGATTAAACCAAATTGCCTATTCATGACATTTGAACGTCATTTCTTACCTTAAAAGTGAAAGTAAATGGCTTTCCTTGCGGAAGGTCTGCGTTGGTAATAATGAGTGATAAAAGAAAATATAAAAAATATTAAATTCACATCTCATGTGCAGTTTTTTCACATGTGAAAAGTAGATGTGTAATAAGCGGGATAATGTACAAGCAGCCGGCTTTTATCGAGAAATAAGCCCTTTCGGTGAGATTCCATCTCCTGATCACACTGTCGGAGCTTATTTCTGCAATAACAACCTGCTGCTTGTACAATATCCCCTACGTAAAGATCTGTTCGCTGAATATTGGCAGACGGGAGGAGCGTCACTGAACTGTTTGGTTACCCTAGTGGGGTAAAAATGACACACTTCAGATATGTACAATATTTCCCTTTATCTTACAAACATCTTCTTAAAAGCTTTAAAAGCTTTAAAACTCCTGACATGGAACTGATTGAGTCTGAGATGAACAGCTGATTTGGGGAGCGCTGAAAAGAAGACAACAGATAAGGATATTATCACTACTAAATTGTTCCTGGTCAATATTTGCTTTTGTGTTGAAAAGGGGGCAAACAGCATGACGGTGTCGAGTGCAAAACTTGCAAAAGCAGCTGTAAAAAGGGTCAAATTTCAACACTGGGAACAGATACAACTGTGTCAGATGTCATTTTATATGTCATTGATACATTTGTTTCACAGTGCCAGAAATATTAATATAATTTTGTAATTAATTCTATGGGACACATTATGTTGACTCTAAACTAAATACAAATTTAGTTATTAATATTTGATTGTATTTTTTTATGAAAGTAACTATTTTAACTTGTTATTTTTGTTTGTAAAAGGGGATCGTTCACAATTCTTTTATCATTTACTAACCCTCATATCCTATCATTTCTTCTGCAAAAACAGAAGATATTATGATGAGCGTTTGTATCCAACAACATGGCTCTCATAGACTTCCTTCTTTGGTGTTCTATGAAGACCTTCACATTTTGAAACACATAAGAGTGAATTAATGCTGATATAATTATTATTTTTGGGTGAACTATTCATAGAAAAGCATGAAATTTTCATTGTTTTCTATAATGTGATGGGCACATTCACATTGCAAATGGTATGTCTCCTGTGGTATTTGTGGTTATCTTTTCTAAAATTATACAAATTGTTTTGCTTCATGCTGTTGTAACTGTAAGCTGTGAATGCTCAGCAGTTGGAGCCTTAGAGCCAAAGAACTTGTGCCAAAAGGTAATCTATCACTCCGATGTTTGGCAGTGTTGATGAATGTTTATCTGTTTGCGTGCTTGTGCAGATGTGAAAATTCTGGATCCGTACTGAGCTGTGATTCCTTGCAACTCAAGAGACGTCACAAATCATCCTGTACCGGGATGTTGACTGAAGAAATGAAATCAAAAGATCTTAATGGACCGCGATATGCCCATAAACAACAATTACAAAGCATGAAATCAATTTCTTTTCACTTAAGCCAAAATATTTTTTTCTTTATAAATTAACATACAGTTGCTCAGACACACATCTCCTGCTTGATAACACAAAGCAACGGCTCGTATTGGTGAAGGTTTCCCGCGAATGATAAACATGATGTTTACTCCGCTCCCTGTGAAGCCAGACCACCGGTAACCAGGATACCAGCCGAGACAGACAGTCAGGACTAATGTTTTTCACTTCGGCAAGCAACAAACTTCTGAATAAATGGCCCCTTTAGGCAATTAAAGCATCTTGATGGATCGCAATAAGTCCTTTAAAAAAGCACCTTTATCTGTGACCGTCAAGTAATTGTCTCGACTGGCTCAGAGTTTATGAGTTGCTGAACAATCTTTTCCACCTCATTTGATAAAAGGACAGCATTAGTGAAGTTTAATAGCAGAATCAGAGAGTGCTTATCGTACTGACACTAAGAGACGAAGAGCATCGTCTGGTAAGTGGCTTCACGTCACTTAGCCTATGTAAGTGCTTTTGAGTTTAAGTCTACAGCTGTGCGTCACCCAAAAAACATGATTAACAGTGCGGACAAAAAAAAGAAACCTTTTGTTGCATTCGGGTCTGCAGGAGCTGTTTCCAATGTTCATAAAAATATGTAATTAGTAGGGATTTTTTACCTTGTCCATGTTTTTTATGCACATATATACTTGTTCAGTACGTTTTCTTACAAAAAGAATAGTAGCTTGGTTTGAGGTAAATTTCAAATTTAAAAGGGATAGCAGGGCTGTACAGCGGCCGGTGCTACGAATGCATTTTTACACTCTGTAGCACTGGTACTATGTACAAAAAAGTTAGCTTTCAGCCCTGGATAGTTCAATTCTGTCATCAATACTAGTCAAAATGTGCTAGTATTGATGTATCCAGACTGTCCCCACAACACGTTAACGTGTTATTTTATTAAATAAAAACTAGCCAAGCGTTGGAGTGAGATAGGCCTGCTATTTTTATTTGATGAAAAAACCCTCTGACGGAAATAAAATTTCCGGGTGTTTTCGTTTGGTCATAATTTGGTAAATATTAAAGTTATTTTCTTGCCTATTTATTTTATGCTTTGGATTAATTATTATTTATATTATTGTCCAAAACGCTGCAGGTTCGTTAAAATGTGATAATATGTGAATGCAGGTGCTGTCGTTGATCTTTCGTTATGCTGCTGGTTGCATGTTAAAATTTGAATTTTGAACATGTCATAGACCCTCGTCAACTGTAGCTGTGTCTTAATTAATATTTGCACCTGTTGTTCTGCATTTAATCATAAAAATATAAAGTGTTCAGATGCAAAACCATTTAAAAGCCACTGCAGTCAAAAAATATTTCACGATTTTGATGGAACGCTCCCCACACACTTATGTAATTCAAATAATTTTGCTTCGAAAACCGCTAAATACCACACTGAAATATCTGATAATAATGACGGATTCAGAGGGTTTTGCATCTTAACTCCTCATATACAGTATATTTCGCATTATTATTTTAAACATAAAATAACCACAAAAAGGTTACTTACTTATTTTATTATTTTAGCTTATCTTTGACCTTTGGCAGCATTTCTCTCATTGTTTCTGCCTGTATACCGTCTCCAGTGCAGCTGTGATGTCATTGATTGCAGCAGACAGTCGTAAATATTAAACACATTTAATAAAACCTTTAGTGAGGTTGACTTGCACGGACTGGCTCATAAATTCTAAGACTAGAATCATAAGACACCACACACTGAATGATTTTATCTGAGATTCTAAACAACGACTGAGCACAACTGGAATAGGCACGATAATTGGTAATCAAATTTCATTCATAATTTTAGTAAAATCGTGTTTGTTCCCAGCTTTAGGAATTTATTTTCCAACAAGATGACTAGTTTTTTTAATTCTTAAGGAATAATTAAAAGTCAATGTTTTCGGTTGCTGCTGTTGTCATAAACACTTTACAAAACATGTTTTTTCCCCCGCAGATTATACTGACCTCAGAATCAATGAGGTCATCAGGATTTCATTTGCACTGTTCATAAACAACACCAGTAATAGGCGCATTATGACAGCCGCGATTATAGAATTTTCCTTCTCTCTGTCCTTTAAAAATAATTACCAATTACACACATACAAACAGCACTTAATGAGCGCATATCTGAAAAGCCCCTGACCTCAGCGCATAACCGCAACTAAAGTGGTTCAATATTTACTGAGAAATAAAATTGAAATAATCAATTAAGTTTCAGGAAAGCACGAAGTGCAGCTCCAACAAATCAACCCTGATACACGATTACTTTTGCAGTGTTATTACACCGCATCCTGACCAAACACGTTGCGATGAGATTCCTACAATAAGCGATTTGTTTGTCCATACCGAACGCGAAAAAGGGGCGGGACGCGACAATCAATCACAAAACACAGCCAACCAGAGCCGTTTTTCTCCACGCAGCCTTGTACGCTGCAGCTGAAGAGTGCAACAAAAGAGAGATGCGTCTTGTTCTCACGACTTCAGTTATGCTATGCTTCAATTTCCGAATCTAAATGTATGTAATCAAATGTATATAGCCTGTCTTCATCCATGTTTGGCGATTAATATTCATGAGGTGCAGAAATTACATAGAATGAGATCGTTGTGTGGGCAGAGCTGTTAGGACAAAACCTCTGATTAACATGGAAAAGATACATTTTATCACGTGTCGCATTTGGTAAGGACACATGAACAAGAACATGCTACCTAAAAACATGTGCAGAAATTTAACTACAAATTCAGATGAAGTAACTATTTAAACAATTCAAAACTGAGAATGCACAAGTGCAAGTTTTTGACATGTCAAAAGAATTTTTAAAAACCAACAAAATCAAACCTTACCTTTAATAAAACAGTCTGACTAATACCCTAAAGATGCTTCCATTTTAGTCTGTCTTTAGTTTGTCCTACAATGTGTTTTTGTAAAGCCGCTTTGTCACAATAAAAATAGAGAAAAGCTCTATATGAGATAAACACAAATTGAACTGAATAAAACAACAAGTCATAAAAATGATCACTGAAAATACAAATTTCTAGCACTGGATTAATATTACTGGAATAATACTGGAACGACATATTGTAGGGTGTAGCTATATGCACACGATGCACACAGAATCATTTTAAACAAACACACAATTGTATGTATTGGCCCTGAAACGTACATGCAAACATATAACAAGGCAAACACTCATGTAAAGGTATCACATGAAGACACGGTATGCTTGAAATTAGACTACAAACTGTTTAAATGAAGAAAAACTAGATGTGGACCGATACTACATTTTTTCTTAACCTTCTGAATGTTATTATTTCATATAATGACTATTAATATTGATCATCAAACTTTTCTTAACATTTCTGAATACAGAGCCTATTAAATATTGCAGAGCCTATTGCCGATAGTTTGCAAAAAAATATTTTTATTGTCCAGTATATCTGTGCATCTCTAATAAAAGCTTAAAACATGGTCATATGATCAAACACACCTGTTGTTATTCTATTCTACCTGTGTGAACTTGAAATGAACGGGATTTCATCACTTGATCTTTTAAATCTAAATACAGTACAATGACATTCAGACATGTTCAGAGCGGCTTGTTGGGTCACTGCATATTGTTTTACATCTCTCGGCTCACTGCAGGGAGAAAACTAAAACGGTCTTATTTTTGTGACAGGACAGAGGAGCAGTAAGTGTTGCCAGCACAAGAATCTGTGTCAGTGCAGAGGAAGGGACAAACTGCCATCAGTCCAGCACATAAAAATACACATGCTGCCATGACAGCTTGGCTATGTATCACCTGTTATGCTTTGTCTTTGAAAACAGCCCAATGGTGAAATGGGGGCAAACCTGAGGCGAGGGAAAGACAAAATAGCCTACACTTCTGACAATGTCCTGGCCCACAAGTTGTCGCTTCATTGTTGATCTTCATAGAAAGCAATATATTGATCATCATCCTACATATGTGAAATATCAACGTTTCATACATTTTATAGGATTTCAATCGTTCTATTTACAAGGTTTTGATTCTAAACAGTTCAATATGAGTGTTCAGAGTATGGTGAGCAAAGTTCTCATGATGTGAACACCCGTGAGACAAAACTCACCGTAAAATGTCACACATAGACTTTAGAAGAACATGTACATGAAACAAGTCAATCTAATAATTGAACGATCATTTAAAGTTGAGGAACATATGTTTTCCAATGACTAAACATGACAACGAAGCAAACTGTCAAGCAATGCAACCATTTTATTATTATTATTATTAACCATTTAAAAGGATTAAAAGTGGACTTTTGTTAAATAAATCATGCACCTGTGTTATTTCATAACCGTTAATAAAATGCATTCTTTAAATTTAACGATTATTTAAAATTATTTAGATCTTCGAGTCATTTGTGTAGAATATCAAAAAGTTGAATTGCTCATTATATTGTTATAATCTACCAGCATTTGTCTCTGTTGATTTTCAGTTTGGTGTGTTGATTACAATTAACACCAATTTATTTGCAATTAATTTCTTCGGGTGAGGTGGGGGATTAGGCTACATAGATGCAGAGGTTTGAAGAGCAAGTGAAAAAGAGGGTGGTAGAGTGAAAAAGTGTCTTGAACAAAAACGAAAGGTCAAATGAACCCAAGGATACTTACAGCAGAATGTAAACTGGTGTTATAAATAACTGGTGAGAACACACACACATTCTACACTCGGTAACCTTGCAAGTGTTCACTTAATGCAAACACAAAATGTAGAGAGGAAGACCATTATAAATCAATTCCATTCCTCTAATTTGATAAGCAAAAGCAGCAATCCAAGAGTGCTCATATGTGTAACAACACTGGAAGGCTTTACTGTTTGTATGCTTTTGCTTGTCTCAAAAAGTGGCTTTCCAAGATCAGTTTTTGTTTACAAAATACACTGGACTAACATTGTGGGATGAGAAAGTAAAGTATTGTTATTTTTACCATGGCACATTTTTTTGTCTGTTTAGTCAGGATGTCAGATTATGCGCTTGGGCTCCGAAATTCTTGTTGTGTCGTGGACAAGAAACATCGTCACATTATGTGCCCCAAACTTAAGTACTGGTACATCTTCACATAGAATTAATAAATGTAGTTTTAATATAATTGAATATAATTAATGAAATATATTAATAAAATATTAACATAAATGAATTGAATATAAATTAAATAGTAAATAAACGGTTATATCATAACCATCACAGGCCACAAGTTAACTTCGGGTTAGGCGTCCGAGTCAGATGAAACAGCATTAAGTACGATACTGCCGATCATGTCCTCGAGAAAGGCAGAACTAGTGTGTACCTTCCACAAATAAGACAGTAAACAAACAGTGGCTATTGATGCAAGTCTGTTTTGTACTGGTCGTAAACCATGACAAACTATATTGTAAGAAACTATCGAATCTTGCGTCTGGACACCCCACGTTATGTACGGATCACTAAGACGCCCTGAGACACAAATCATGTCAAAATTACATTTGCCTGTAATATTCAGTACACAGCTTTCTATGGTCTTGTGATATTCTCACTCATCTATATCTATTACTGAAAAGCCACTGTCTGCAGAGAGCTGTGAAATACATCCATTATAAATGTAACTTAATATACAGATCTAGACCTACAGAGAGAAGTGCAGCAGATTTGTGTGGAGTAGAATGCATGAATCTACAAAAATGACTATAAACCTTCCTAATTCCATAACAGCAAGACTTAACTTCACCTGACATTACTTGAGATAATCTACTAAATCATTTCTCCCACGCCATTTTACAAAATAACTTTCTGAGCCTGAGATGCTCCTGTAAATAGCTTGCAGTTCTAATTTTTTATTACCACAGATTAAAACCTTCACAGTGCCATCCCTCAAAATCCATCCACAAAACCTTCAAAATTTTCCCCTCATATTTCCTCAAACCAATATGCTGAATCGGCAATAGCGTTCACCGCAGTTCTAACCGCATGTTTTAAATATGTAATAGGAATGGTTTTATTTGCACGCTCCTTGTGGTGAAGTAGAAAAAGTATGCGTGTAACAGCCCTGCAGTCCCCACTGCTTTCTATTTGGCAACTGGACTCAATTTTATAAGACCACTTACATAACGCTAGGCTCTCCGCTGCCCTCCGCTGTTCAACTTTCTCCCCAGGTCTCAAAGACAGCGGCCTCAGACTCCTCCCGATTCCTCCCTGCTGCCTAACGTAAATAAACTAAAGTCCACAAGAAAGCGACCCCGCCTGCGTGTTCAACTCCCTTAGTCACAGGTGCAGGCTCTCGTGTTCTTCTCCGCCCACCGCAGACTGCGTCACTCGAGGGTTTCAGTAGCGAAAATTATGGAATTGGCACAGCATCATTACATAACTCTCAGGCCATTAAAACAACACGCTCTGTGGAGAACATCTTCTAAGAGGTGCAGTGGCTTGCGGCTCATTGAATGTATTGTTAGTGGAGGGAAAACAGGCAGTCTTCCAAGAATCTCTTAATATTTCCTTTGTACACACACGTTGCTGTGAAGTCCTCGGTACTGCTGTTTGTTTATGTTTGTTTATTAATTTATTTAAAGAACAGTCCCCTTGAAGCAACTTGGATAAAGCAAAGGATTTTTGAAGCAAAAAGGATACAATGGTAACACATCAGGATTGTGTTATCAAAAGCAGTCTTTGGGACTGCAGCGGATATATTCATGTATTTGGAAGATTACCTTGTGAAAATTAACCATGGTTGTGTTATAGTAAAAGTATAGTAACCATGTATTTTTTGGCAGAAAAGCGATTTCACATTTAACTCATTTTATTACCAGCTGTTTATTACATGTTTATTATGTGACTTTCTTTCTTCTGCAGAAAACAAAAGAAGATATTTGAAGAACGTCGGTAGCCTCATAACATTGTCCCCCATTGACTTCCATTGTAAGGACACAAAACCACCGAGACATTCCTCAAAAGATCTTCTTTTGTGGTTCACAGAAGAAATAGTCATATACAGGTTTTGAATGACATTAGGGTAATATATGATGTCAAAAAAATCTATTTTTAGGTGAACTGTTTCTTAAATCTACCTTGCAAAGCACAAAATCTAAAACATAATCAGCATCCCTCTCTCATTACAGTCATTACAGTATTGCGTGAACATGATTTTTTCACCAAGCAGAGGAACAGCATTCACAACACTGCCTTGTGTCTATAATCTTATTGTAGATGTTAATTAGCATGCACATATGATCTTGACAGCAAAAGCATGCCACAGCTGGTTTAGCCACCGCCAGCTCATTCTCTCCTCCATAAGGCATCCTCCTGTCTTTGAAATTCCGGCCAAAATCGGAGAGTCATGTTAGCCAGACCTCTCTTGGAAAAAAGTCCACAAACATGGCCCCTGTCTGAAAGAATAACTCAAGCTGCATAGCTGCTGTTGTCAATAAAAGCGCACTCTGTCCTCAGAAAACCTTTGAGATGTGTTCATGTGGCATTGCATTTCCTTAACAAGTGAGGTGGGGGTTTATTAAGCAAACTAATGCGCATTATGATGATGATCTCATAGGGTGCTGAAAACTCTGGGCATCACCTCCTGCACCTACAGGCCTGATATAATTGGACAACATGTTGAAAGCTTGAAATAAATATATTAGACTGGAAACATCTAAATGGTACAGATGATTTGCACAAAGCCTGGCGACAGTATATAAGCCATTTACGGGAAAGATTTTCTTTTTTAAGAACATTGTGGCATGATGAAACTCACAATAGCTGTTTCCATCCACCTGTTTGTATGCACATTTGGGATATTGCATATTAAGCTTGATAAAGATTCTAAAAATATGTAATAAAAAAGTATATGCTTACATTTTTGGGAAAAAAATTATCCGATAAGACAAAACAAAAAGCTATTTTGTTCCAGTAAAGTCCACGTTGTGCACAAAAAAATGTGATGTGTCTTCAATGGACAGTATAACTGGATTAACCAGCATCCGATCTTGTTTTTTTATTTTATTTTTTTGTGAGTGTTTCTGCGATATTCCAACTTTGCAAACTTTGAATGGCAACATAGCTGATGAATTGGACAAATGAACTGGATAAAATGTTAATGCAGTAGTGGGACTGTAATATTAAGAAAGACACTTGAATTCCCCCCTTACGCTGCACCAATGGCACTGCTTAACAGACCTCAAGTTCCAAGTAAAAATATTTTATTCAGCGGTAGTTAAATACTAACTGAATCTATATTGAAGCAGTCTAATTTCAAACATAAAACACTACGATGAGCTTTAATCAATGTGCTAAAGTCTGTGCTCCAATTTATGAGCACCTACTGGGTCATTATTTCCAGAAACCTCACTACACCCCTGAAAGTCTATTATACCACGTGTAAGGTATTAATGTCACTACAAAGAAGTATCAATATTTCATTTTTAATCTTTTCACTTTTTCTGTATTTCATAAATAATTGGCTACGTGCGGTGATGCCATCTGCATTGGCTGATCGTCACTCGTAAGCACCACTGTATCCTGTCCCTGGACTTTGGATGACCACAGTCAATGTGTTTACTTTAAAACAAAACTATTTATTGAAGGATTGTTTGACTAGACCAAAGTAAAATGTTCTGTGTGCTCAAAGGTGAATAATCTTGACACAAGCCCAATGATTTTGCGATAATGATCTGGCATATAGATTTACGATTTTATTCTATGATTGATAAAAGGCATCTTTGCAAATGTATGCATTAATAACAAATGAAAATTCTGATTACTCAATAAATTCATTTCTTGCTAAAAAAAATGTTTAAGTGGACCATGCTATGGTGAATGAAATGACGACAGATAGCAAAGGTGAGCAACATTAAGCCTGTCTGCGATGTGAAATGTTGTGCTGAATATGGTACCTGGTGCAAACAGTTCGGACCCTCCTGTAGACACGTTCCCACACAGCAAGCCAAGGTACAGCAGACTGAGAGAGAGAGAGTGAGCCATAGCCTCTGCCATCTCCCTGTGCCGCAAAAGAAAACAGAAAAATAATCTCATGACACTTCTCTTCAAATTACCAAACTGAAATCCACAGACCCCAGGGCCATCTCAGCCAATTTATCTCGTCTATTTCACTCCTCAATGCCAAACGGATTGGCTGTCACCGACATTAATTTTTAGTTGGTCTATGTGAAACCCTATACCGACACCAGACAATTAACATCCAGACACAACCCCAGTATTGCTCATTACTTTCAGACACAAGATGGTTTGTCATTATCCGTAGGTTCATTTTAAGAATGCTGTCATGAAGAATCTTCAGTTTGTGTCTGAGAACATTTTGAGAACATTTTTCTTTTGAGGCTCAAATGTAAATCAATATTGAACAAACATCAAAAAGCCTATATATAGAAGATCTTTGTGATATCATAAAACATTTTTTTAACCAAATTTAATATTTGGTTAGGTTTTTTCAACAACCTGACACTTGTTTGTTTAATAAATGCCATTGCAAGTGGCATCTACAAACTTTATGAATAATTGGAGTATAAGTTTCGAGGTCTCTCTGCAAAGCTTGATGACACGATATAAAGTGATGCTGAGTGCTAATTGTAGTCACGTTTAGCAACTTGTTAGCAAGTTGGAACCGGAAGTCTTAAAATGCTTACTCGCTTCCGGGGTTTGCATAAAAAAATGTAATCTCATCTCTGCGGCACTCTATTGCACGCACACTCTTATTCTTCACTGGCATTCAGGCAGTGATTAAAACCTGACCTGTCTATTGCAAAAAATACAAAAACATAATTTACATTATATGCACCTGTGCATTTTAATACCTTTTTATATTTATCTTTCCCTAAAAAAAACACTAGATTTATCACTCCATTTGTTATGCTCACTTGGAAACGACTCAGACTCTTTCTGTTCCTCTGAAGATCTGCACTGCTCCAGGCTTTTCTGCCAAACTAATATTTCCATTATAAAATTTCATTAGACTGCCTGAATTCAGCTTCACATACAAAATGTCAAACGCTTGTACTGTTTTAATGAGACATCAACTCAAGCAGAATGAAGAATTTAAACTGGATAAATAGAATTTAAATGATTGCAAGATGTGTTACAGAAACACTGTTGACAGGGTGCCATGCATAAACCACCATTAACTTTATTCTGCTGGATGCTTTTTTTGCTTTGTCAGCTTTAGTGCGTTCCCTATGTAGTTTCATTTAAACATATAAAAACAAATGATTTGTCTGAAATGACATTGTGATAAACTACTTTCAAAACCAAGTGGAATAAACAGGTTTATTGAAGCTCTCAAAGAGCTGAGCTAAAAATAATCAGCTCATTCTATTTCTGCTTTGTCACACCGTAAATCATTTAGCTATGAGACAGGTGACCGGTGTATCAGGTCTGCCGATTTCAATTTCATACATAGATTTATGTAGACCGTCAAATAGACATCTTATAAAGGAAAAAAAAACACTAGAGATATAGTATAAAAGTGCACCATATTAACCTCACACTTGAAGTAATTTAAAAAAATATATCTGGAATGGGCTGTGTTGTGCATTTATGGATTCAGTTTGATTAATGATGAGGTCTAGACTATTCTTTGGTTTCAAAGTTGTTCTTCTTTGCACTTGAGACGTATTTAAAAAAAATCAAGCCACGATTTCCAAATGTGGCAAAATACATATTAAGCAAAAACGTGGTTTTGTCATGCTCGACCTGTGACTTCAAGCGTAAAATAACACTTTCCATCCCTTCTCCCTGCCGTCGTCAAGAACTCTAGAGTCAAGTAGTATTCTGCCCTTGGATGCTGCTACCCCTTCACAAAACAAACCCAGACTCACAGCTTGTCCAAACATTGCTATCTGTTCTGTTGTCAGTAGTAATGAGCGAGTATTTTGTAGCTTCGGGCTGGGAAAGTAACATATGGCTACTGTGCATTCACAGCCCCAGACCCTGTGAAAATAGATACAGTGACTTAGTGAATGATGTAGGCTATACCGTACATAGTGAATCAAAACCGAGTGGTCACAGATTTACTATGACAAATTCCAATGATGATCTCTCCTGACAATTTGTGATTGGATTTCTCGAGATGAATGTTGTAGTAACACTATAATGTCATGTGCAGTTAATCCTGTTAACATTAACTGACACAAGCCACGTGATGTGATTTTAGATATTATCAGAATAATTATAAGTTATTCACACTTATAAGTATATATATATATATATATATATATATATATATATATATATATATATGCAGTTCTGTTTAACTCTTGTTTTTAATGTGGCATGTACAAACTGAGCTTCTCTGCTATAGTATATGGGAAGGCCTTGACTGTAAGAAGGTTCCCACCCCACGAGGGATTTCGAGGGGCCAGTTTTTCAACACAGAAGGCCTGATTGTGCAGATAGCTGTGAGAAGGAGTGGAAATTCCTTGACTCTCATTGGCTGAAAGAATTTCCCGCTCCTTTAGAGCATATGCAGCATTGCTACAGCAGTGCATGCTGTTTGTTTGCCAATGTAAAGAAAATGTTAAACAGCTCCTCTCCTTTAAAGGACCCATTGCATGAAGGTTAAATTTGTTCTCTATTTAAGTGCTATAATCGGGTCCCTAGTGCATCTAGCAAACCAGAAAACGTGAAAAACAACTTTGTTTTGGTATGCCTTTCTCTGCAAGCATGTGAGAAATCGAGCCATTCAGATTTCGCTCCTGATGTAATGTAGACGCCGGCTCTTATTAATGTTTATAATTATATTACCGCTGATGTATCTACACAATTAAACACGTGCTCTTTTCAAGTGCAACATCGATGAACGTGACGCCAAAGTTTGTGGACAGCAATGTAGTCGTTGCACAGAGTCCTAACCTCGGAAGAGACAGGAGTGGATTTATTTTATTTTTTGTGGAAATCCCTCAGAAACCATAATTAAAAACCTGCTTGTTTAAGCGATTCACTTCAAGCCAGAGTGCTTTTTCAACCTGGGACAGCACAAGCAGGATTAGCTTCAAAGTTGTTCCTCAAAAGATCGAGACCGACTGAACAAGAAAAAACTGCAGATGTAAGTAATTTTTATAAACAGTCTAAATTGACATTCATGTACTGTATATAAAGGAGGATAACATTAGCATACGATAGCGAAGGAAGCTAAGTCAGTCACGGGCTAAATAGATCCTTCAAAGCCAGTGTTAAACTTACATATTTATATGTTATTTGGCAATTGGGCACTTGCCGTTTAGCTGTATGAATGTTAATACATTATGTGCGTTAATATGTTCAGCTGCGGCAAGCTGTTTTGATTCCTTATTGATCAGGGTCCAAAACTGCGGTTAGTTTTGTTATAAACATCTCACATCATTCGTCCTTAGGCTGAGAAATCTGTCAGACCACACTAGTTATGCTCTTACATTGAGTGTGTAATGTTAAAACTTGTCAACAACAACTGTTAAAATCCACATAATTCCACTGAGATCTGCAGGTGCGCATTCCGTGGATTTTATGCAAGCATACATGCACAACGTGAGCGCTGTTTTCTGTTATGGATTTAGTCTCCGAACTAATAATTTGAGACGTTTAAAATTAAACTAACCACAGAGGAGTTAAGGAAACATAATTTAGCTAAACCATTGCCAAGGAAGTACTACACGCGTGTTGTGTTGACATGGTGGACGGAAGGGGGCTGGGGTGCGCTGTGACTCATTATTATTAAAAGAGACAAGAACCAAAACGGGTTGCTGTGAGCATAGCTGTTTTTGACAAGGCAAAAAGGGTTTTGTTTACACAGCCGTTGAGTGTTTTTAAGCAAAATATAATTCATGAAGACCATAATAAATCATACCAACCTGTTATAAGTCCTCATTTAATGAGTCCTTTAACCTCTAAAATATGCTTTCTGTTGACATCCCGGCGCATCAATATAGAACAATATTTAAGATTTATGCATTCAAGGATGTATTTTAGAAACGTGTTACAGTAACATGTCACTCTTAAAATTTTTAGGGACAGTTACCTTTTTTCTAAATAGTGTTTAGGGCCGTAGTTCTCAATTCTGGCCTGCGTGTTCCATTTTCCAATTGAGTTTAGCCCAAGCTCTGATACAACTCACCTGAACAAGCTAATCTACCGTCTCCAGGAATAGGCACCTTCAAGGCAGCGCGGCGCAGATTGTGTATCTAACTAAAGAACAGCTAGACCGATTCAAAAGCAGAGCCTTCAGCACTTGAATTGACTTGAATTAACTCCTAGCAAGGCAAATGACAGCTTTATAAAAAATTGACATTGACTAGCAGCCGCTAACAAATTAAACATGGATTAGCCTACCTCCTCCATTGAAGGCAAAATCCACACTGACACTCGTAATGATAATTTATAATTGCGTTGATATTCGTGGATTCGGACATCTTTCCGGAGATAATCTAATTGTAGAGACAAGGGTTACTCCCTCAAAAAAATTCTGGCTCTGTTAAAGTAATTGTTATGCGCAATTAGCTAACAATAGCTGCGCCTACTCAGCAAAGTGACAACTCGACCTGCACCAGGCATCAAATGAAGTAGCTGTCAGTAGCTTTCTTCTCGTTTAATGACAAATACCTACTCAGGAGCATTGTCGCCACCTACTCCAGGCTACTGGATGTCAAATTAAACATACATAGGCGATTTTTTAAATCAATGCGATCCATAATTTGCAAACCATGTTAGATCACATGATTGAGACCGAACAAATCAGCCTTAATTGCCAACTCAATAAAACGCAAGATGCAACCGCTTTTATGATTATAGATATCATTAATAGAGAAATTATTTGTTGAATTAGTGTCCTGTCATATTTGTTCAATAATAATTATCTGCTTTTCAACTGTCAGAGTGCATCTTGCCAATTCGTTTTTTGGATTTCACAGATTGCTATGAATCAGAATGAGAAAAACTTTGTGGTTAAAGGAGCATTGCGAGAAGATGACTCTTAATCTTGAAGCTCCCTTTTGAGCAATTTTAACATTCCCAACGAGCAACCATCAATAAAATGATTAAGGTTATTTAAAACAATAAACATGTAGGAAGAAACACAAGAAAAAAGCTGGATGAACACATTTAGTTTGTAGATACTGCACATTTCTTTTGCAATAATGTTTTAGTTGTGTAGGCAGAGTGCAGTATCTGCATTTTGGTGGTCAAAGGTCACATCACTGGTCGTGTTTTCTATCTATAAAAAAAATATTCCTAATGGATAACATAAATGCATTACCACTTTTCTACCAAAAAAAATGGTAGAAAAGTTTGACTGGCTGGTGAAAAAACTTTAAAGGCATTTTTTTCAGTTTTAGCGTTTGCGTAGTTACTGCACTTTGCATATGTAGGGGAGTATATTGAAAATTAGTTCCTCTGTGAAATATTATATGAAATATTCTGTAAAATGTTTGTAGCAGTCAGCATTTAAATGATAAACTGATGCAACCATGAGAGATGTGCTTGAAGGGATCTGGTTTTGCTACCTTCTATGTAATCTTGGTCACAAAATTACAATCAAAACAACTTCTAAATTCTAAATGACTGCTTGTAGGCATTAGTAAAGGCACTACTATGTTAACAAGTGTGGCTAACAAGTGTGAGGGTAAAGTATCATTCACATTGGGCTAACATCCAAAACTGAATTGATAACATCCAGATTTATCAGTGACTAATCCTTGTATCACAGTTTATAATTTCAACCTCGCTGGTCTCTAAACCAATAAATTAAGTCACGCTCAACTATGTACGTGGTATAAGAATAAATCTTTAAAGGTATATTTCACCCCAAAAATTCTAATTCTGTCATGATTTATTTACCCTTAGTTCTTCCAACACTGTATAAAATTATTTGTTCTGTTGAACACAAAAGAAGATATCTTGAAAAATGTAGGAAACTAAATAGTTCTGGGGCACCATTGACTACCATAGGAGTTTTTTCCCTTCTGTGATAGGCAGTGGTAACCCAGAACTGTTTGCCTACAAACATACTTCAAAATATATTTCTTTTTAATTGGGACAACAACGAAATGTATAGTTTTTTGAGCGCAATCTTCCTCACTTCTGTGATGCGAAACATGCATGAGCATCACTTACACAGAAACGGTTGTGTTGCAAATTTAACAAGAAAGCTATAAGAGATTTGATCAAATGTAACATTGATACAATGCTACATTGTTTCCAGTGATTTCGAATAGTTTAGACCAATACTGTCTTAAAAATGTAAGCTCACGTCTCAATGTAGAAATTTGTTTAGCTGCGGTGTAAGTCCAGTCAGCCAAAGTCAACGGTTCTCTGGGGTGAGTTTGGTTTGGCAAAGATTAACGGACATAATGTACATTCAGCCCCACTCTGGTCAAATTCTAAATTTTGTGATTCCTATGTAAATAAACTAATACCACATTAAAAAACATTGCACAGCAAAACGCACACAATAAAATAGACTATTATAGACTATTTCGACTCATTGCATGTTGGCTGCACCGAGGGGGAAACACTCGTCCACAGTAAAAAAAAATAGCCAATCTCAATGTCTGCAAGATAAACATTGACCTTACATTGAGTGTGTAATGCAAAAATAATTTAATTTGTTCAAAATGTAAAACAAATATTGTAGGACATTAAGAATAGGTTTAACTTATTTTGAGTGCTTTTTAAAACAGCAGCAAGATGTCAAAACATACAGATAACCATTGGGTTATTCCTAACCTGACAGGGCATCTAATGAGTACTAAATGGTCAATCAGTCCATATTTTTTAAACATAAAATCTTATTCATGAAAGCATCTCATAATTGGCAGGTCCGGGTAACGCCAGCATAATTCAGCTTGTAATAAGTGCATTGCCACAGAAAGCTGTGGATCGTTTGCAGACAAAAAGGATACGAGACAGGATCCAACCTTTCCTATCACGATCGATTCAGTCTGCAGAGGAAGCTGATATGCAAGGTTCAAAGTTGACATTCAACAACGGCAGTTGCACAAGCAAGTCAATAATCTGTTATGTTGAAACAAGTGCAAACCCTTGTGTAAGATATTATACATCAGTGACTCGATGTGCTAAAAAAATCCATAAAATTTGAACGTCCATTACACAGATGGGCCAAAGGTGTGGTCATTCTGGTGAAACAGGGTTAGAGCTATTCTCTTGGCTGAATGAGGATTTTAAATCCTTGATGTATGAACTGCCCTGATTAAACACAGGGCTTCTGCCAGCAACAGGGTTTCTGCGTGCTTCCTTATGGCATTCAAGTTCTGGTTGGTGAGGCCCGATCATCTTCCCAGCTCCTATTTCACGAGGGCAGTGGAAAATTCTGGGTCAGCAGAGCATGCTGCTGGAGCGTGAGCGTTTGTGGGCTGGTAGGAATGATTTTACGATACTAACCCTTAACAAGAAGGAGAGAGAGAGGATGGGAGGACGAGAGAGGAATCTCTCTTGCTGTACTTGTAGTAAACCTAGGTCATGCAAGTTCATGGAGAAAGTCCTGCAAACCTGTCTGTGTTTTAAAGGTCGTCAAATGTCTAGACATTTTCCATTCCAAGCCATATGGTTTGCATAAAATAACATTTAAATATTCCTGAAGCCATCTTGCCAAACCCCGTTCTGAAATTCCCAATATTCTAATTTCCATTTGTGTACATTCAATGCTTGACAAGAAGCAATTACCCTCAAACCAGACCATATTTAATTCCAGACAAATATTGAACTGGAGGAAATATATCAATCTGCTGATGGTAATAATGTTTGTGAAACATAATGAATAATGAATTGAAAAGATGAATGAATGAACATCAGGGCCAGTAATGGAGAAATATATTTTTAAATCAGCAGGTTTAAAACCTCTACTAAGTGTTCTGGACTACTGAAACGTGCCTATATTTTGCAAAAAAATACTAACTAATGTAAGTAAACATAAGTTGCTGTGCCTTGAGAGGAAAAACTGTACAACATGCACACAAGGACAAACCTTGTCATTGGGAATCTCTTCAAGTTGGCAAATAGGCTGTAGTGGTCGACCTAAATGGGTTTTTTAATGGCCGATGCACTGTGCACTGTGGCCGATATACACTGCCCGTTCAAAAAGTCACACACCCTTATATTTCATTGGAACGCTTTTAGCTTTGATTGTGGCACGCTTTCACAATGGTATCGTTTTGATAAGCTTCTGCAATGTCACAACATTTATTGCGGTTCAGATTTGCATTCATTTTTTCAGGAAGCTGTGCAAAGTCTTCTCCAACACATCCCAAAAATCCTCAACGGGGTTAAGGTCTGGACTCTGTGGTGGCCAATCAATGTGTGAAAATGATGTCTCCTCGAACCACTCTTTCACAATTTGAGCCCGATGAATCCTGGCATTGTCATCTTGGTATATGCCTTTGCCCTCAGGGAAGAAAAAATCAATTCATGGAATAACCCGGTCATTCAGTATACTCCGGTAGTCAGTTTACATCATTCTTTGGGCACATAACCTTTCTGAACCTAGACCTGACCAACAGCAGCAACCCCAGATCATAGTACTGCCCAGGTGGTGACTTTTTTTTGGACAGGGAATGTAACACAAATGCAATGAGGGTAAATGAGAGACATACAGAAAATTGGTGAAACTAAATTAACAATTATTGTGTATTAAGTGCCTATTTATTAACAGATTAGAACACAAAAGGTCCACACGTGACATTATTGGTTCCAACCAGAAAAATATCACCCATTTGTAAAAAATGGTCCATTTGTCAATGCAATATATCAGTCTATCACTCATAGGCTGTAACAAAAATGAAAAGGAGATCTATAAACTTCAGATAAAGACATATCTTTAAATATGTTTAAGGAACTTCAACAAATCTGTCCCACTGTTGTTTCTTTGTCATTCAAAGACTTTTGAAATAAGATGCAAGACCTGTTGAAGCTTCTCTTAAAGAAAAGGTGTGGCAACAAAACATGTCTAAATGAGATATTGTGTTTGCGATCCATTTGTACCTCTTTGTTCAATATGAATCGCACAGGTAATGACAACTATGTTTCATGGATTGCCAGCTTCATTCAATGAAGCATCTCAGTCTGAAAAAGCACTTGTATAGGCAAGTTACCTCATTATTCAACTGTACTGTAGATGAACCAACAGTTAGGATGTAAACAGCCTACTTTTAATGGTAATTAAAATGATTGTAAAGTGTTTTCAAAACGTGTTATCATATTTTCTATCACATCATGTGGCTGCACCATAGTACAATGACTCATACAATGTCTTCTGTATAATTAAAAAGAAGCTTGAACTATCAAAACAAGTGTTAAATAAAGAATTCATGTGATTACTCTAAATTAATAAAAGATGTTAGCTTCTCCAGCTTGTAAACATCTAAAGTGTGCTTTAAATACACCTGAAGCACCCTTACAAAGCATTAAACCTTCATTAGACATCTGCAATACTGGCGCCACGTGAATGAATCCAACTTAGCATTATATCAGGGTTAACAGTAAATGTATACCTTCATTTCCATTCTGTTATTCTAGTCTTGGTTTAAACAAACCTATAAAGTGTTTTCCCACCTAATAAACCCATAAACGAGCCCGTGTGAGGCCCCTTTAAAACATATTGAGAAATAAAGTGCGCTACATTTGCTCCACTTTATTTCTGCCTCAGTTACACTTGACTGCGGACCAAAGTTGAACAGCACTACAGGAACATGAGTCGAACATAAAACGATTATCTTTTATCAAACTTTCTAAACAAAACACACAAAGTGTTTGCGTTACTGTTTGTCCGTCCAGTGCTACAGGCAACGTCTAGTCCATCTACAACACTCAAAATCATCATTTTAAAAGAACACCATGCATGAGATGTTAAGAAGAAATCAGCGAAACTCACTGATTCTGACTCACAGAAGTTGTCCGCGGCACAAATCTGGTGCGAGTTTACTTTACAAGAGTTTGTTCATCCGGATCAACAGACGATTGGGTCTCTCGTTATTCTCCCCCGTTAAAAACGATGCAAAAACGTGGCAGGACGACCCTCAAAAACCACGCGGACATTGTTTCGGAAATACCGCTCAATGCTTGAAGTGTTGCGGGTTTTTCAGATATAACGCGCTGGGAAGTGTTGACTGGATTTGGAGGGGGTTGGGGGTACAGCGCTGATCCTGAAGGGTCTCACGTTGACTGCGCAGTAGTGCATGTCTCCAGATTCACGTTCACTGGACTCAGTGTCATGGGCTCGCGCCCCCTGCCGACAGATATTCAGTACCTGGCGCGAGCTGCGAGGTGAAGAGTGCACATCCGAAACATTCGTGAACCTTATGATTAGAACTTCTTTGTTAATTTTGGATAGTTTGTTATTTGTTTAAGACGAGACACATTTTCTCATGTGTCATTTAAAAAGTGATGTTGCCTTTGAGTAGACATGATTCTAATAAATGAATTAATTAAAATATCAATTGCTTTAAAGATCGTATATCATGCTTTTTCATGCATTCTGACTTCTTTACACTGTTAAACATGCTGTCTTATCATGCTTAACATGGTCAATTTGTTGAAAAACGAGTTGAATTAGTATTTCTGTACTTGATACACTCCCCAAGCACTGCAACTTGTTTCGGAAGGTTATTTTATAATTCTGGATCCCTGTGGGGTCACAAGGAACCTATTCCTTTTATCGGCCATCCTCCCGGAAAAGCACAGCAAGGCGAAAGAAAGAGCCCGCCCACGAGCGAGCGAGACCCGCTTAGCAACAAGATTATTTGCGCAGCCGCCAACCATTATCTTGTTTTTTTAGATCCCCATTAGCTTCCACAGAGTGGTCTTCCTGTGGTCCACAACCATACAGAAATAGACATTTATAATATAGAAAAAACACAATAAAAAATCAAGTAGAAAAAAAAAACTACACTTAAAGAAAACAAAAATTCAATATGCTTAAACATATCAGAACACGTAAAATATGGACCTACGTATTAATAAGAATATCTAAACACTTCCTTCTGAAAACATATGGCTACACGTTTTTTTACTAATATTTATAGGGACACTATTCCATGCAACAGAACCACGATGCAATACACTCTTTTTCGGCCAGTTAGTTTGTGGGCACGGTAACACAAGTTGGTCCTTACTCACTTGCCGTGTCAAATAATCATGAGTCCCACATGACCAAGAAGAAACAAGGAATGTGATGCTTTAATACCTAATGAAAATAAACCAACAGTCTTAAGTGTAGTTTAACCTTAACCGGCACGCACATTAACTTTTTATGCATGTTACTAACATTAGTCTAGAAAGGACGATGAAGAACAAACCTAGCTGCTCTGTTCTGAGCCATCTGAAGTTTTTTTGTTGTTTCTATGATGAGCTTGACCATAACAGAGAGCAGTACTCAAGATACGATAAAACTGACTGTACCACATTTTTTAAAAGTGAATAAGGAATAAATGCAGAACATTTTCTGGCCACAGCTATGCCTTTCCCCGTTGTATTTACTATTTGATCTATATGTTTGGACCCGAACAAAGTATTGTCCAGCATCACACCAAGCAACTTAACATTTGACACTTGTTCAATTGGCACCTCACTGATGAATAAATTCAAATCAAAAGTCTTGGACATACTATTCTTGTTACTGAAAACAATACATTTGGTTTTATCTAAATTCAAAACCAGTTTGTTTTTTCGAACCCATTGCGTGATTGTTAACAACTCATCACTTAAGTTATCTTGTAGCTCATTTAGTGTATGTTCAACAGAGAACAATGTAGAATCATCAGCATACATGACTACATTTGCTTTTTCAACGACAGATAATAAAACATTTATAAAAATAGAAAACAACAATAGACCTTGACAACTACCTTGAGGCACACCACAACAGGTGTTTTATACCTCCGAAAAAGAACCATTGAAAAACACTCTCTGTTTTCTGTTGGTAAGATAACTTCCAATCCAGTCAAGAGTCGTGAGTGGCATTTTAGTTTGGCAATAAGAATGTCATGATCAATCATATCAAAAGCTGCTGTATCACATAGTCTATTAAGAGAGCCTCATCCAGTTTCTTATCATCTAGACATGTTAACCATTCGTCTTTTATTTGTACAAGAGCAGTGCTTGTGGAGTGTCCTGGTCTGTAAGCATGTTGAGCAATAGTAAGTAATCCATTAATTGTAAAATATTGTAAAATTAGTTTAAAAAGGATTTTCTTGCTTGCTCAGAATAGGAAGAAGTATAGGCCTGCAATTAGATATGAAGAAGTATAAAAATGATATTTGTTCTAGCAGTTAATTTTGTTATTAATCTGATGCAACTTTTGTACACCTGTACTGGTTTTATCCTAAAAAGCTATGGCAAGATTTTCTAGATTTATTTTACTGAAATTTACAATGAATGTTCACTGTCTTGAAAAGAGGATCTAGGTTTTGTAGAGAATGATGGATCCAAAAAGAGATTTTTTGTAATGAACTTAATCTTGTTGCTTGCCAAATTCCATATACAGTACATAATTCCAAAAATTCTAACTCCAGACCCTTATTTTTAAATTTCTTGAAAGAACTCGAACAATATATCTTAATAATTTCATCTTCCATAAACAAAAAAGCTCTAAAAACAGAATCTATTCTCACTTCCTTTCCTTATTTCTATGGTTTATAAATCTCATAATAAAAATAATTTGAATGTAATTGTATATAAATGTTTATGTTTTTTTTTTTTTTAATTAACTCGATATTAATTGATATTAATTTATTGTTAAAGCTATTGTCAATTTCGTATATAACAGTATTTTGTATACACCTTAGACAACAGTTTATTGTTAACATGTTGTTTTTGTATTGTTCCACTAGCATTAATAAATAAAAAAGATTATCTGCGCTGTGTCAAGATGGGCTGCGATGCACCTTGTTACTTTTACGACATTGAAGTTTAGGTGTGTTTGTTTGTTCACGGCATTTCAGTGATGGATGTTATGTAAACGGTGGATTTGATAGATAGTGCAGTCCCATTGCTAAAACATCCCTGACATGAACTGCAAACTAGGTCATACTAAGTCAAACTAGGTCATATTTCTGTGCTTTGTTGGCAATTGGCGTGTACGTGCATGAACAAAACAGGAAGGGATAAATGTAATGATGTGTTGCTAGCTCATGCTGTAGTTCTGTCCCACTCTCCCCACTAGTATCACCTCTAGCAGCTCGTGTTTTTCCAGAAATAAACGTACAGCTGTATCTCTCTTTTATAATTTTGATCAAACAAAATACTTTATAATTGCTTCTGTCTTCAACTTAAGCTGAATTTGGCTCACATGACATAAAAGTTGACCTGTTTCTCAGACATTGAAAGAACACACTCAAGTTGGGTATCATTAAATCAGATGTCCCTGAGAAACTTCCACATTTGACTTAATTATGTTTCGAAATGGTTGTGAAATATTGCAGAATTTAAGTAATAAATTAAAGCAAGCATCTTTTATTACTGACTCATGTCAGTACATGAATCAGTCTCAACATTGTGTTTTGACACAGTGCTGAGTGGCTATTTTTGAAACTCCTCATGCCTGCTCTGGAGGAACAATAGAAATTCATGGTTTTTAAAGTAGCTTTTGGGAGAAAAGACAAACAATTTAATCAAAGAACACTCAAGTGTGGTACTGTTGTGAATTTTGATCAGATCGTAGAGGGTTGGTCCAATGAAAGAGGCCACAACAGAGAACAACACATTGAAAGCTCCCTATAGTGCCGAAGTGAATGAAAGTGGAAAAACAGTAACTTCACACTAAGTGAATGTGGCATGTGAACAAAACACTTGGATAAGACGCCAAGTAGCCACAACGCCTCTCCTATAGTAAACTTTTAATAAGGAAACTGTGTTGTCATTGCCTTCATTGTTTATCTCAACAATGTGCATCACATGTTTGGCCAACACATTTGTTGTTGTTAATTGATTTTTAGTCAGGGTCACATCCTTAACGTTTTGAACCCTTAAATAAAACAAACATGCACATATACAGTTCATTTCTTAACCAAGTTCATGTTATCATTTCAGCGACAACTTTTTCTTGCATATAAAAAACCTTGGATGTAACCTTCACTGTAAAAAACTGAGCTGCTAAAATGTGAAAAAATAAAAAAAGGGAAATGAACTGAAAATTCTTTATAAATGGGAATACATACAAAGTTTCAGCTCTTTCTTTAAAAAATAAAAGTGGCCTTTTCTGTCTACAAATAAACCGTAATTCACTTTGTTGGTGTCACACCAACCAAGCTTCAATTGGATTAGGAAGACTGTTGTGCACAGGATGTCGACTGGTTGGACAGAGCTCCAGATTTAAGTCCCCTGAGGCATTAAGATAACAGCGTTTGTATAAACTGATGCGTAATTGAAACGACAGTAAGGTGTAAAGAGAAATGGTAAATGTCAGCTTATTGGACAGGAATAGAGACAGAATGTTTGTTCCATCCACATTCAACAGATCGAATTGCTGTTTATGAAAAAATACATGATTCGCAATTGAACTTTTTGGGATGTAAATGTAATGTAATCTGCTCCTAGAAATGATAACCGCAGTGTACAAGTAAACCAAGACAACCACAGTCAAAATATAGAAGTGAAACAGTAATTTGATGTTTTTAGTTAAAGGAACAGTTCACCCAAAAATGAAAATTCTATCATAAAATACTCGCCCTATAAGCTTCTTTATTTGGTCGAAAATAAAGAAAAATATCTGGAAGAATGTCAGCAACTTAGATTTCTGGGGCACCAATGGCTACTGTAGTAAAAATAATTACTGTAGTCTGTATTTTTTGTCTGTTGAACACAAAAGAAAATATTTTAAAGAATTTAGAAAAACAAACAGTTCAAGGGCACGTTTGACAACCAATGGTAGTCAATGGTGCCCCAGAAATCTCAGTTCTAACTGACTGACATTCTAACAAACATCTTTAACAGAACAAAGACATTTATACAGGTTTGGAACAATCTGAGGTTGAGTAATTCATGACAGAATTTTCAATTTTGGGTGAACTGTCCCTTTAAGATGAGAATTTTCAATATAACCTGTAAGCAGTTGTCACAACAGCAGCCACACTCTCCATAGATGGCAATGCAAACGACATTTATAACTTATAACTGAAATATGGATAATTATATGAGCCTAGGTTTTAAATCACCTCGCTGTACATGTACATCAGCAAATGGCCCTTGTGAACTCAAAAGAGATTTTTGTATCCACCTGCTGACAGTTGCAGTGGGCGAGTAAAAAACAAAGCAATTAGCATCTCTGTCTTCGTCACTATTTTAATACAGTGTGCAAATTACATGTTTTCCTCATATTTCCGAGCGCATGGGTGATCTTAATGGAGGCTAACGACAATGAATACAAATAAGATGTTTAGTTTTAATTGGAAAAGAATTGCAAAGTGTGGGGAAGGTGGAAGAAACAAATATATTAATCAGATTGTGTCCATAATTCATGATATGTAACAGGTATGAGACATCTGGCAGCTGAAATTCAGGCCTGTGGGTGAATGCTTTATCTTTGTTTGGAGGAAATGATTCAGTGAATATGTTAGTTTATGTATATAAATACAAAAAACAAGCTGTTACAGAAAAGCAGCTATTTACACTTGGTATAACAATGTGTGACAGATTATTGGCACATTATCAAGAAATGTTTTAAAAAACCGAGCCGGTATGATCTGACCCCCTATGTCACTGTGGAAAATCTGAGTAAACAACAAACACTAACACAAGAACTGATATGTCAGTCATGCTATGTCTATGACCTGCCTCTTTATTTCTGCACCTCTGTCTGAAATGCATTAAATCTATGCTGAACTGCATCGAAAATGATATAGACCTACATCAAATAGAAGGACACACAAATGTAATTTGTTTGTTTGTTTTTCCTAAACGCCCAGTCTGTGTAATCCTGTATTTCACCATGCGATATAAAAACCTTCTAGAAAGTACGCCATGGACATTTTCTTCTACTACATCCATTACCCAAATGAAATAGAGTGCACCATTTTATATCCACATGCAACATCTTTCACTGAGGTCATTTTTATGATTGAACATGTTTGATTATGTTTTTCTTAACCACCTCTGATGAAATATTTGTCTGAGAAGGTGTATTTCCAAGCCGCACCTTAGCACACAATGCTTATACAAACTGTTTTGACATAAGAAAATCATTTAATCAAAGAACACTCTGAGGATAAAAATACATTTAAAATTTATCTGAGCGGTAATCTGCAAGAGATGGGATATCACCGTTGTTCAATTCTGGGTTTGGTAAATAAAATGAAAAAAAAGTATGTTTTATGATGCAGAATAATATGTCCACGCTAAAATATATATTTTTATAAAATAACATAGATTCTGTAAATGTATGCTTCAATTCATATTGCAATAAATTAAAACCTACTAGGTTAGGAGATTTACGTACATTATTAAGTCAGTGTTTCCCTGAAATCATTCTATTTGCGAATAATCAATACAAACCAAGAAAATCAGCAGAAATCAAATCCAAATTCCATTCTTGTCATTCTTCAAGCTGGTTAAAGACAATGCACAGTTTGTCTCAATACACAAAACCATTGCACGATTAGAGAGACGAGAGAAAGGCATGTTGAGGAAAACAAGAGCTGAAAGAGAATTTTTTTAAAGTGAGGAGAGGTCACCACTTTCCCCATTTTGTCAAATTTTACCACAGAGCAGACAGTCATTTCTACCTTTCAGATAAGACTTAATGCATCCAAATTACAGCAATTACGATTTCATTTTAAAACAGTGTTTTTTCAAACAAAGCTTTTCGCTTTAGTCATTTTGGGTTAAGAATAATGAAAGAGAGTGGAAGAGGAACAACACGCATGTTCCACCAGGGAAATACAAATTATAACAAACTTTTCATTAAATGGGTCTTAGACCAATAAAACCATAGTGCCAGACATGACTTGCAATTAAAAAAAAAAAACATCTTATGAAACTAATTTCTTCAGCTCCAAGAGCGGCAGAATCATATACCTTTATCAATCTATTACGTTCTTTCCACTGTTTCAAGTGTTAGACATAGCACATGCTCAGTCAAATTGTGGCCTTTAGTGCATCTGAATTGTAGGATTAGTTTTATTTGCTTTAGTTTATCGTATTACCTCTGTGAAATGCCACAAGCATAGACTGGTTTTCACTTTAATTAAACAGAGGAAGAGAACATGGCCAAGGGGAGTCGGAAAAAAAGAGAAGACAGAGACAAAACAACACCTATTTCTCTGGAACACTGGCCAGTGAATGACCTCCACCCTGAATAAAACGGGGCAGCAGGATGATGAGGTTATGCTGGGTCATTGTTCTCATTGTTGTCAAAAAAGCTCTTAATAAAGCTGAGGGTGCTGCCTCTCTGTGGACAAAAGAGGTAATACACCCTTCATGGGTCGTTTTTAAAAATGCTGACATGAATGTATTATTAAGACTAGCTTAAATATTAGCATTTTATCAGCATTATGCAATTTTATTTGATGTTATTACATACCAAAAATATTCATGTTGCAAAGCTCTATAATTATAACGCACCTGGTCATAACATAATTTTAAGTAACATACAATTATAAGACACAAAATATGTGGAGTAGGTTATATTACACAAGGTATTAAAAAAAATCAAGTATAAATAAAGCTGCAAGCAGCAAGTATCTGGGTCCAAGCATGTTTGGGGAACAGGGTCTCAACAGGATAATTTTAAAGAAAAGATCCTGTGGATTCAGTTGATAACATACAAATAAAAACTATTTGTGAGATTTTATGTTCAAACGGTTTTGGACGACCTGAATGTAAGACTAAAGCCAATGACTGAATCATAGATCACTTCATCTGGTTCAGCAAGTAATATAACAAATGAAGCTCCATGGTCTCATGTTAACAGTTTAAATGACAATCATTTAATAGCAACATATTTTAGACACCAAACATGTACCATACTGTCTACATACTGCATTGAAATAAATGTAAGACACTATATTTATTAACAGGAGTGTAACGATTCACTCAGCTCATGATGCGATGCGATACTGCCCTTGTATTATTTCTCAAATTCTGCACATTTCCTTGTCAAATAAAATTGATTTGGTAAACAAAACAAATTCATAATCAAATAAAAAAGTCTCTAAAATGCAAAGAGCCAAGACTTGGATCTTTTTTACATTCTAAAAATAACAGCATTTCCACTTTTAACACAGCACCACCTGCTGTTCAAAAAATATAGTGCGATTCAGATAACATCTCAACTGGATCTTCACATATTATAATATATTTTCAACCAGCCCATGGTGAATTGTTACAACCCTATAAGCTTTCCTGTAGCTCAGTGGTAAGAGCATTGCGTTAACAATGCAAGGTCGTGTGTTGGATCCCATGAGATTGCAGATACCTATGTATAAAAATATATAGGATAATGCAATGTAAGTCTCTTTGGATAAAAGTAAATGTATTTCATAACTCAAAATCAGATCCACTGTATTACAGTGGTCCCCACCAATGGTACAAACACCTGTAATGGTGTAAACTGTGTCTTATGTCTTAATATTTGTCTGAAAGCATCAATGATATGCTTTTAATAATAAAGTGCATCCAGCAGGTACAGTCTTATAAATTACAGTTGAACCCCGGAGTTTCTCAGTAGCCAATCAATTCCATCCAGTAGTCCTGTAAGCGTTTCTGCAGCTGTGTTCTGTACCTACAGTGTGACAAAACACATTGTAAGGCACACATTTCTTTGCAATTTACGGTCTTATTGTACAGAGTTTGAAGGAGAACACTGGAAATTTTGAAAGTGTCACTTTCTGCAAAAATGCTATTCTTACCATCCAAGGGTTAGACAGTAAGCTGAGCTGAAGATGATTGGCCACAGTCACGCATGGAATCCTGTGTCTGTCTGCAGCTTCTCTAGATACACAAGAGAGCACTAGGATGGGCCGGGAGACAGAACCCACCACAGGGGCCAACATGATCCTTATCTGAGCGCTCTGCTCCTCCCATGTTCTGTCAGATCCTGATATATGAAAAAAAAAAAAATCCACCATGATGATCTGCTGATATAATAATCAATCTTTTTTTGTACATGCTTATTGAATCTAGAGTACATATCAATGATACATGAGCTCCTAAACAAATCCATTCAAGACATCTCATTCCACTTTCAATGATTCTTAAATGCATAGTTCACCCCAAATAAAATGTGGTCATAATTTATTCACCCTTTATTTGACTCTTTCTTTTGTTTAACACAAAAGAAGATATTGAGAAAATGTCTCTGTCATTTTATGTCCATACTTTGGAAGTCAATTGGGGCAAATGTTGTTTGTTTATCAAAGTGCTCCATAAACATCTCCAACTTTGGGGTGAACTATTCCTTTAAGGTTATGCTAATGTACTGTATATAATATGTTGTGGCTCGTATTTTTGTTCGTAATGTCGATCATACCTTCCGTCTCAACGTTTGCCACAAAGATGAATCCGTTCACAGTCTGACACATTTGATTAAACCCAGGGTTAAGATCTACTGGCATATTGGACTCACTATCCTGCTGATAGACAAAAAGTTTACTGCGCAGACCTCGGTTCTCCAGACGGGCCCTCTCTCTGTCTGTCCTAAATCAAGTCACACAGAAATCCAGACTCTTTAATGACTCATTTTAGAATTGACTCCCATTAAAAACTTTTTAAAGCGACATCTGCATCCAACACAGCTTATGTTTCTGAATGAGTAAAATCAAACCTCACTTGTTAGTTGAATACAGAGTTATAATATTGAATCTGTGTTGATCTTTGTACTTAAAACTGATTCCAGATCCAATGCCTGAGGAAGAACAAACAAATCTACATGAGATCAAGCGCAGAAAGGTTAAATTTACCTGCATTTCTGAAATATAAGTAATAACTGGCACCGTCAATCTGACGTTGAGGTATTCCTGCTATAGGCAGTACATCAGGGGACTGGATCATCTTAGTCAACAGAGAAAACTGTAACTGTTCAAGTCCTGGTCCAAACATGGCGAACTGTGGCTCTGTAACCGGTACAAAGGAGTTGAAGAAACAAGTGACGGATTCAAACGTGGCCTTAGGTAACTGTCTCCATTGGTTGCGACAGGCTGGGCAGACCCGTAGATACCTGTGGGTGCAAAGCAGAATACAAAAGCAGATTTGTTTGTGCTAGGCCTGCAGTAGCAAGACAACGTACACACAGGACTTTCATACGCTTAGGAGACTTTTATCATTCCCTTATCCCAAACCAATTTCCCGCAGTCCTTTATGAGCTCACTGGCATCACTGCCACTGTTAAAACACTTACTCAGCCATATAATCAAACTGCTTCATCTCAGTGTCCCCCAACAATGACACGCCAGTGAGCTTGACCTCAGGCATCGACAAATGGTCAACTGACTGCCACTGTGGCAAATCACGCAGCAGAAAGTACTTCCACAGCACAGGGTCTCTGACCATTGACCGCCAGTATGTACTCGTGCCTCCCAGTCTGCAGAGGTCTTGTGGAGTGAGGAATGTCATTATATGAAACTGCATGTCAACCTGGGTGGATGTAGACAAGGAAGACAAAAAAAGCATATAGGTTAAACACAAGGAAGTTGTCAATTTGCTAAAAAAAACAAAAACATGATAAGAACCAGGCTTTAGCACTTTTAGTATACAGCTGAAGTCTGTATACAGTTTATTGTGTTATGTTAAAGGATTAAGTATGTGGAATGAACACTTGACATATGATACATTTATACCAAAACGAAAGAATTATTAAATGAACAAAAATAAATGTCTTACCGACAAATTGTCGAGAGTGGGGCCGGTGACGTCATGGTCTGGCTCAGACCAACCATCACTTTGTTGTCTTGTATCAAAAAACCTATCTCGTATACTCCTGAGGCTTTGCAAAACTAAATTTCGGCCGAGCATGCTGACAACTGTTTAAAACGATTTATTAACGTGTTATTCCTGTTTCCGACACGTGCACGTTTGACAGCCTAGAAATACAACACGTCGCATTTTTTCATTAGAAGACATAAATCATGTAAATCAGATCCTTTTGTTAAATCTCAGTCTCAAGATAATTCCCGTGTCTTTTCCCGGAACTGTCAAAGTAACACGTCTCTCGTGTTTTCATAGGAGTGTGTGCAACGTCATGTGCGGCTTTGCATTGTGGGGATTGTAGTGGTTTCTGAGAGCGCCGCTGACAAAATAATAAACGAAGGGTTTGTCTAGTATTTGTGGAGGGACATACTGCGAAACGGTCAAGTAATCGTAATATTGTTGCTGTTAGTTCCAGTCACAAACAGTTAATGGCAATTAGCTTTAAATTATTCATTGATTTAACACATTTTTGATCCGTTCGTTTACAGCTGAGACGTTGAAAAAGCCATTGCAAGAGAGAGACGTGTCAACTCCGTTGACTCCAATGGAACAGTTTTTCACAGCAATGGCGGTTCATGGAGGCTCTCAATAGATCCAGGAAGTTACTAGTTACGCATGGAGCTGCGACTAAACAGACCAACTGAGGCAAACTACTAACCAATTTAAAGACGAAAGCCGTTTAGTGAATAACATTTATACGAAATAAAGTATATAAAGAGAAAACATAACTTCCTGGAACTATCTGAAAGCTCCATGAATCACGTGACGCTCCAGCGTTTTGGACTTCCGATGGCCAAACTCTCCAATGGCTTGTTGTTGACGGATATGGATTTAGGCTTTGGCTCAAATAATGTCAACCAGCAATATTGATCAGTTTTTGCATTAATCAAATATTCATATCATTGTATACATTAAATTTTGTTTCTTAATTTAAAGATGAACTACTGTTGCTTACAATTATTGACACGTGTCTGTTTATTAAAAACTTTTCTTTGGTGTACTTCAAACATAACACCTATACACAAACTAAATTATCACAAACACATTTACATTTCTTAACCCAAAATTTATTTTCAATGAAGACATAAAAAACAAAAACTGAACTTCTTTTTTTAAAAGAATATGACCAAAAAGTTTAGCTTTTTAAAAGTACACTATCAAAATATCCAGGTTCCCATCTGTGAACATTACATCTTATCACCAAATGAAATGAAGATGCAACTTTAATAATTGAGCAAAAGGTGTCATACAAACGTGTTATTAAAAGAAAAGTTCCATACTTAAAAATGGTTATGAATACTTAAATATGCAACATATATATGTACTCTCCTTCTCCTTTGTACCATTTCTTTAAACATATAAATGACATATATAAATGTAATTAGAAATAAATAAATACAAATTAAAATAAATAAAAAGTAGCGAGACGTTTCTCAACTGGAATATTGTTTTTCTTAAACAAATAGTTATTCGTGTTTATTTTACATTAGACGTATTATTCCACATTCTTTGCGAAAACAACATCCAGGAAAACAATCTGGATCGGAAGATAAGTGCCCTTTTTTGTTTTCAGCATTTACCTTTTAATTTTTTCCTTGTTTGTTTTGTTTGCTGATTTTGCTTTAAAACAATAACATTATGTGACTCTCCTCTCTCTTGGTTTACTGTAAAATACTAAGGATTTCCTTTGCGTTTTCTGTGTTCCAGCCCTGACCCTGAAGCGGCCCTTCACATGCCAGCACATACTTATGCAGGATTTGTGTGCCGATATCCCGGAAATGAAGCCTGTCCTCTTTTCGCTCTGTGCTATCCATGCTGCAGTCCTCATATTTCACTGCCCAGAAGCACATCTCGCCAATGTACATCATTGTAAGCAAGTGTGTATCAGAAAAGATACCTAAAGGAAATAAAAGGAAAACTGTCATTTTTTACAATTAAAATAAATACACTTATCACTAACATTTCTTGGTTAATAGAACAGTTGTTTTAATAACCAAGAATTAAAATATTTAATTGCATGATGATCTTCAAATATTTCATAACATTTTGGCAGTAAACCTCAAAACCCACAATGATGAAGGTCTAGTGATTTTCATTTCCTCATCCCCATTTCATTTTATTAAAAAAGTATTCACACTTATACATCTCTAAATACAATGCATTTGAAAAAAAGCTTGCTAGCCATTAAGCTGCAAATTTCTCTAGCTTCATTTTCCTCTACATAAAGCAATACTTGTAAAGATGGTATAAATCCTATTTTAAATAAAAATCAGTGTGTGACAAAAGCAGAGATGCAATGAATGATGTGTCACACACATTTTTATTTGGGTGCTGACTTGGATAACATGCACGCAAACTTTGGAATTGAGAAATCAAAGAAATCAATCATTTGACTTCTACTTTTAAAACAGAATGTACACTTGCAATGTACCTTCTGCCAGAAAATTGGCGGTCGCAGAGTCATGAAAAACCACACCATCGTTGAGCTTCACAGAATTCCTCACTTGCAACATTCTCATAAGGTAACGCACACCTTCTTGAAGACACTGTAAGACATGGAGTGTTGTAATACTTACTCATAACATGGCCACTTAAACAGGCACTGTGGAGTGAGAGATTGGAGAAAGAACCTTAAGGAATGTGGCTTTGTTCTTCTTAATCCACTGCTTGCGCTGGTGCAGTGTGTGGCAGTACATATATAATAATGCCCCACGCCTCCAGTATAGGCACTCTAAGAGCTCCAGGCCTAGCACAGACTGCACCTGATCCAAAACAGAGTTTCATACAAAAAGTTGCTTCCAGCAGAGTGTTTAACAAGTCCTTTCAAGGGCTTTAAAAGGGATAAAGGCATTTTTGTCTTATTAACAACAAGTCAGGTCGTAATGCATACAAATTTCCAATAACATGCATGCTTTTTTGCATTCCATTCAAGTACATTACTAAATAAAAAATTTAACAAAGTGGCTCATTTCCAGACGGCACAGAAAAGATTGTTTACAGGCAAATACTACCTCTTGAGCAGGTACCAGTCGTCCTGCTAAAACCTCTGGCTCCGTCAAGTCCTGTAGTAACTGCTGAATTTTAAAAGGAGAAGTGTCTTCTGGAAATTCCTGGTCTACAAGCTTGTTTTCCTCATAAAATGTAATGTCCAAGACAACCTGTGAACACACAGCGGAAAAGAATGCACAATATGATCCACAGTGTCAGAAATGTGTCCAAAAGAACTTTTAGCTTTGTAATGTACAATTGTTTGCTTTGTAATGTACAATTGTTTGCTTTGTAATGTACAATTGTTTGCTTTGTAATGTACAATTGTTTGCTTTGTATAGTAATTGTATTCCTCATTATTCATTCCACATATGCCCGGTCTTAAAAAAAATCATAAGCCTAATAATGCATAGATATATTAGTCAAAATAAGAGTGTGATATGCGTTACGTGCAGTACCTGTGTAAAATCTTGCAGCAGTTTAGGGAGGCTGCTGCTCTCTCCACCGTGTCTGTAAAAAGTTTTCAACTTGTCTAGTATGGAAGCTGCATTCTGTAAATAATCATCATCTAGGAGAAAAACAGATTTCACATTTTAACACCGAGGTCACACTACAGTACCGTTTTATTAGGAAACTGCAAAGCATACAGTGAATATGACCTACACAAATTGTGGCTTGTAGCATTGGGCTTCAAATAATTATCAAATTGTACACTACTACTTAATAATACACAACATATCAACATGCATATTTGTTTCAAATAAAAGCATGTAAAGACAAAAGGCTGGGCCTGAAACATGAAAGTATCCATGCATAATACTATGAAACAAATATCACTTTTGCAGACATAGTAACAAGACTGGAAAATCATGTAATTGGACCTAGTGTTTTTTTGCCTTGGCAATAAACATAACTACTTCTTACATAAAGAGACAGTGGCAGTCTACTGTCTACACCTTCAACGTCACGTTTAAGGCAAGTAACGTGAGTGACTACAATGCAATCGTTAATATTTTGAGCGCATTGTGTTCTCCTGTAGTTCACGCCTGGTCGCTGCATGACTACATGCGACTTCAATTACTTCAAAGTAAACTGCATTTCACAACTGGCTAATCAACAAATAACAAAATACAGCTTATAATAAACGATGTTTACCACGTACTGCAACACAAGGTTTAGTACAAGTAGTAGTTAACCGTTTTAACCTTGGTAATGTAAGATTTTTTTGAATAAATGGGGAAAGAAAGCAGCAGGGAAATGTTTGTTTTGGTTCGCAGTGATGCTAACGCACACCGGCTAAGCTAACTGACTAGCTAGCAATGACAACACAGCGCTGATGCGGTCGCTAAACATGCACTTTCTTTAATAAATATACACAGCATTTATGCCCTCGGCGACACGGTCTCCAGTTACCTGGTTTTTCCGTCCTAAGAGTGGCACACTTGTTATCTAACTCAAAAATCCTCCTCTCCAGCTCGACGCTTCGTCTGTAGTCGTCCGCCATGACTGCAAACGACAGTCACGTGACGACCTCGCGCTTTCACGTGCGGAGGATTACTAAGGTCGCTTTTATGTTTTATTTCGGCCAATATATTTTGTTTATAAACGTAAGGTGTCACAGCTGCGTGAAAAAGCCAGATAACTCCATCACAACTAAACCTACACCCACAAATGCTATGTGTTAATAGCAGCGGATTCAAACGTATGCTGGTGGCGAAAGGGTTAAATGCAAATGAGCAAACCGAGCCCCCTTCACTCCTCTGCTTCCCTACTCCGCCTCTTAGATCATCGTGCTTACTGTCACCCACCATCACTCAAAGACAAAATTGGACCTGTATTTTAGAAACATGGCGACACTTAAATTGCTTTCTAGAGCGGATAATGTGATCTTAAGGGCGACGATCAGATCGAGCATCTCGCGCCACTCTCTCGGCAAGGTCAGTGTTTACAAACAAAAGACGATGCGTCTCAAATATTGTATGATGGGTGAACGTGTCGGTATTCATGTTTTGTCTTTTTGGTTGTGCAAAGTGGACTTTAAAATGAATCATAAAATTCCATGAGTAAAAAGATCAATCACGTGCTTCCACTTTTTTAATATTTTCCACTAACACGTTGATTGGTTATTATTTCCTGTTCAAAAGTTGTATCGCAATGTAGCACAGCGACAGTTATTATTTTGTATCCATGAGTTTGGGCTAGTGTGAGTCATCTAGTGTAAATTGAACCTTGATTAAAATCTTATTAGATTTAGGAACATTATGTTGAATAAAAATATGGAGTCAAGTCTATAGTTGTTTGTCTGTATTATATTTTGACTGATTTGTTCTTTGTTATCTATCTCAGGGCCTTATAGGTCACACAACTAGCAACTAGACTCACAACCTACAGTACTAAATGTATTTCTGTGTTAAAATGTTATTGTTTTATTGTTGCCCTTAGTACCACGTAGTCACAGTATTATTGCTCGAGTCACAGATGCAAGAATGTTACTTTCTTGGGTATGCTTTTAGTTTTTAATCTTTGATAACTATCCCAATTGTAACACAAAACTATTTAATTTCTAACTCTCTTCAGTTAATAAAAACTCTCACTTTTACAGGTTCCAAAACACCAGTGTATTTTCAGTCTCCTTATGTCTGGTTGTACATGTCATTCATAACCTACTAACCCTGAAAAATAACCTTGCATCTACAGCTATAGGTTGTCAAAGCTTGGGCCATTTATATATAAAGATTACTACTGGCACAGTTTCATGTGAGTGTCATGTGGTTGAGATTCATAAAGTCGTCAGTATGCAGACAGAGCAAACCTTTGAATGACTGTTTCAAGGTATAACAACGTGCTAGGTAATGATCTGTTTGTTAAATAAACAATGAAGTTGTTTCCTTGACTAGAGAGATGATTTCAAAGCAGTCAAACCAGGACATTGTTTGTTTTTGTAGGATTAGACTGTAAACTATAAATGTCTTATAGCAGTGACACCCAAGGTTAATGGAAACAGACTTAACTATTGACCCCTGTAGTACAGTGTTTTTCAACTACACCAAAGATATTAATATTAACTAGATGCGTCACCCCCATTGAAGTGAATGTGGAGGAACGCAACGCTCCATATGGCCGCCCTAGCGAAGCTTTGCGCATGCGTAGTATCTTAACCAACATGAAAAATAATGTTTTTTTGTCTATTTGGTCATATGAAACAAACGTTAGGTACAGTTTGTCATTTTTAAATCATGTTTTTTAATATGTTGTTTAATTGGGATTTTAGAATGAGAAATATCAGTATTCCCAATTCACGTCTTGTTTGACTTGCGTAATAACTGCCTAATAAGTGGCACGACTTCCCTGAACAGACTTTGACTACACCCTTTGTCTAAAGCCATATCTTTTATGTTTGGCTACTTCAAAATAGTGTAAACAGTAGACTTCATTCAATGGTAAATTAGCAGGTCAATCAAGCGAACAATTCTGTTTAGTCAAGACTTTAAGAATCTTGCTTGAGTGTCTGATTTTGTTTAACCCAATTCATTCATTCCTAATATCTGATGTTGGCAGACTTGTGGGTGCTACTTTTCCACTTCAAGTCAACGATCTGCACAGTTTTGCTCTGACCCCTTAGATGCTGTCAAAGATATTCCTAATGGTGCTACTATTCTTGTTGGAGGTAAGGATTATTTTATTTTATTATAATATAGTAATTATATTACACAATTCTTGATACGTATAATACTCTACTTGTCAGTGGCCCGAGGGTAATGTCACCAAACACTTAAAAAGTATTTTTTAATCGTGTATTCACAGGCTTTGGTTTGTGTGGCATTCCAGAAAATCTGATCAACAGTTTATTAAAGACAGGAGTGAATTGTCTGACTGCAGTAAGCAATAATGCAGGGTAAGTAGTATATGTAGAATTAAAAATTGTATGCTTGGACCGAAATATACTATAGAACTGAAAATAAAAAAACCAAGCAGTAATGTCTTGCTCAAGTGAGTTTATGAGTGGTACTATAACTGTTTGATTTCCATCTATTGTCATGTTACATACTGTTTGTAATGAAAATAGCAAAAATAAAAGTAATAGATCAACAAACAGGAATAATAACTCCATTTAAACATCTGAGGTACAAATCAACATTATTTGTTTTCCTCGGATGTACCTTCTAGGCTTTATATATATAGGTGGGATCAGATCTGATGGGATAGATTAAGAGATTACCTGTATGAAGCATCACACCCCCCTTTACAAGATACACATGACACAAGTCTAGCCCTACTAGTAAATACAGAAGGGGGTACTCTGTGAAATGAATGATTAGGATTCCTTCTTAGAAAGTGTAAATGTTTTTTCTATGACTGTGGTTGTACAGTCTGTTTAGTGTTTTAAATCATGTAGGACATTGGTGTAGTTCGTTGCTGATGTGTTTCAACTGCTCTGGCTGAGCGTGTAACTTGAGGCTGGTCTATGAATAGGTCTCTCTCTGTTGGCATTGTCCCAGGGTTAGATGTAGGCTGGTTTTCGAGAATGGGGCCATTTTGCACCAGTAAGTAAAACCTGTTTGTGTACCTTCTGAAGACTGTGCGAAAAATTCAGTTCTAATAATCCAGTCAGGCCTAGGCATTTTTGGAGAGTTAATGTTATATTGTACAGTATATAAATATACAAGTTCAGATGTAAATTAAGGCTAAACACAATTAAAAAAGGGATAATGTACAGTCAGCCGGTTGTTATCGCAGAAATAAGGGAAAAAATTGAAGGGGCTGCTTGTTCATTATCCTGCTTATTACACAGCTACATGCCACATGAGAAAAAAAACTGGACATAAAATGTGAATTTGAAATATTTTATTAGCTCATTTTTACTGAATGCAGACCTTCCGCGTGGAAAACCGTTTAGTTTCGGATTTAAAGTAAGAAACGACGTTCAAACGTCACGAATAGGCAAATTGTTTTAATCATTTGTAAATATAATGTCAACTATGTTATTAAAATATATATTTATAATACATTTTTGTGTAATATTAAACTGTCCCTCTCAAAATGATTTTCAGCATCCGGGTAAAGGTGTTATTAGTTTTTAGCAGTTGTTATTTGAAAATAACAACCCTTAGAATGTTGCGACTGGCCAATCAGAATCAAGTATTCAAATGAGCCGTGTAATAATGTGTTTTAACGTTCTGTAGCTTGTTACTAAATGCTAGAGGATGGGCATAATAATAAACTACCTGGAATGGTTTCATCGGACTTAAGTTAACTTCCGGTCCATGTTTGTCGTTCTGGCTTATGGCTAATAATATTGGTATTTATATTTTATTTCAATAATATTCATTTATGTCAATATTTTATTGTATGATTGTTATGGTAAATAAACCGTTTGTTGAATTTTATTGTATATAAATTGTATAAAAAAATAATTTGCTGAATGGGTCGTGTAACTTTCTTGCATTTAAGTTTAGCCAAGTAACGTCTCTTCTACTGGAAACCCCCCAAAATACTGGCTAGATGTACTTTTAACTTGGTAGCTAATGTAATTTTCTTGTTCTTTCTTTTGCTTGTTATCAGAAATAATCTACAGGAAATCACTTCTTTGCAGATGTGTACCAGGCCACAACAGCGCGCATACGCAGTAACGTTTGTTTATGTTGTTGATTTGAAACCGTCTATATTTACATTTAGCAGACACTTTTATCCAAAGCGCTTTTATATGTAAGATCTCAAAATAAAATGAAACATAGTATTTCTATAGAAAGAGGAATTACATATCAATATTTCTCGAATATGAGACTCTCTGTCTGAGACTTGGACTGTTGATTTTCTAGTGGTTTGTTTAAACATTTTCCACGAATAAAAGTCTTCTTAAGCATTTTGAGTTAGTTTTTGGAAAACCTCAAGAGACTATACAACTATAAAATACTCCACATGCAACAATCCCGTACTTGAAGTTTGTCTCTTCCCATCTGACATTTTGAAGCCTATCGTTTGTTGTCAGAAAACCCGCTCTGTGGGTCTTCAGTCTCTGGTGAAGAAATGCCTCTGTCCTACCAAAGAGAAAGAGAGAGAGACTGCTCAGCTGGGAATGTAATGTGAAACCGGCATCACACAGCACTTGGCATTAACATGCATTGCTCGCACAGAAGGACACTGTTTCCTATGCAACATTTTTCCATCAACAGTCCCTGCTGATACTTTTGACGCGCAGCTTGTGACTTCGATAGTGTGACTTTTAGTGTACTTTTATACTTTATGCTTAAAAGGCCTACACGCTTTTGCCAGAGTATTATGTGCATGTAGATTAATATACAAAACATAAAAATACATACTTCTAATAAAAGAATATGCACATTTGAGTAATTGCTTTACAAATTACATTATACTTTAATGAAATTTTAAGTCAGATCTTTTTTGCCTCATTGAATTCTCACCGCATTTGACCTGAATAGGGTCTTCAACAGCATCTTCTATCTTGTCATTTAAAATTAAACTCTAAGCACAAAACGCTATTGTGTTTTATCTGGCAGCAGATACGTAAAGTGAGCAGGACACATTAGGAGAGAGTTAATGAGAACAAAGAATGACACAGCAGGCATCTAATTGCAACCTTTCTCGGTCTGCTGAAGAAATCGTGACAAGAGTTTGTGCTCCCTGTTGAGTGAATGAACCTATTGAAAATGTAACTGTTTGCATTAAGTGCCATCAAACTTTCCCCCTTATGTTTCATCAGAATGCTTTTGGCTTTAAAACATAAACCCCTTATCTAAACAAGTATATAGTTATGATTGACAGAATTAGATAAATCTGTCATAAACCTTTCAGTAGGTCCTGTATGTCTGTCAGAGGAATTAGGGTGCTGACATAAATTGTAATGCTAAATATAGCATTTATTTTAGCATTCATCAGATACTAGATCGCTTTAGCTGCATTTCCTTTATCTAAAAATGTATTTATGTATTAGTTGTTCTATTTTTTATTTTTGTAAGTAGCAATATGTTATTGAAATATAGTCTTTGAGATATACTTTCAATACATGGAGCCGTTACCAAAATGGCAACTATGGTGAACTCACTTTAATGTCAGTTTGTAGTAGATTGTATAGTAAAGTGCTTGCTGTGTGTTTCAAACTAGCCGGCTAAGCTGTAAAACTGTCCAAATCTGTTCTACTGCAGATGTATTGAATAAAATGTAAAAATGGCTACACAGCTGGGTTCAGTTTCACACCTCAATGCATTTCCAGTCTCAGTAAGTCATGCCATTTGTTAATGGATGACAAAATCAGTTTTGAGTCACTGCTTCAATAACCGTATCGAGCCACCGTTCACACTGAACCGGAGAGAACACAGAAAGCTGTAAAATGTTTCCATGTTTCAGGCTGTAAAAATGAGTTGTGTGGCCTTTGGCTCAGTATTTTCTACGTGTTTGGAATTTTAATGACTTGAAACACAGTTGCTTATTTGATACTGAGTTCAGATCCGTTTAAAAAACACATTTCTTTTCCGACAATAGTGAAAATGAGTTTTCTAAACAATGTATACTAGTTTTTCAAGTGATGTGGTATCTGAACAGGTAAATGAATGTTGGTGAGTTTAAACCCTACAAGTGAGAAATGATTGCTCTTTCATAGCTCAGGAGACTTTATAGAGTTGTCCTTTGTTTCATTTAAGGATCGCCTTGTTTCAGATGATCCCTGTATTCTAGATGACATTAATAGACAACACAAACTATTATTTTTGATGTTTTAGTTGTGCTTGTTTTCTGCAGAGTGGATGACTTTGGCCTCGGCCTGCTTCTGAAGACCAAACAGATCAAGCGTATGATCTCGTCGTATGTGGGGGAAAATGTGGAGTTTGAGAGGCAGTATCTGGCCGGTGAGCTTGAGGTGGAGCTGACTCCACAGGTGAGAGGGCACTCCATTCTTTAGGATAAACATCAGATCCATTTATCATAGAAGCACATCTGAGATATCTCAGTTTATTTGCTTTTGTTATGTAGATGGTTTCATCTGACGCACCAGCCTGGCCTGAAGTTAACTTCCGGTCTGTGTTTTGGTTCTGACAATTTATTTGATATTTTATTTATATTATATACAGTTATTGTTTCTTTGCAGAGGACCACCGGAAGTTACCTTTTGGCCACATAAGTTTGTTTATTTTGTTCCCGCTGACACCGTCTAGTTTTATTCTACAAGATACAGGAAGGTCCCAATGTCTGAGAATATATTGACATTCTGTGATTTAAATCTATTTGAAGCCACTAATCTATGTGTGCTTTAAGAACATACTGTCAACATGAATCATTGAGTTTTGCACAAACTTGTAAACTCCATGAGTTAAGGCTAAAATAAAACTACAAGACTTTTTCTCAGATTGTGGCCAGATTTTCAGTCTGGACTTGTTGCAGAAAGTCTGTGTGAGTCTTCAGATTTGATCAATTAGTGTGTTTTTATCTGAAAATTTTTATGATGTCTAGTTAAAAAAAAATCTGTTCTGATTTAAAAGTCTTGTGGTGTATTCCAGCCACTAAATCCTTTTTTGAACTTGAATGAAACAATAGTGGTCTCCGACTTTTGGACCCCACTGTATATGCTATATCATATTTTTTATTTTATTAAAAATGTCATATCAGGTGGGTGTTAATTTTTCATCTGACCCTTCTGATGACAGGGAACATTAGCGGAGAGGATCAGGGCAGGTGGAGCAGGTGTCCCAGCTTTTTTCACGGCCACAGGCTACGGCACGCTGATCCAGGAGGGCGGTTCTCCTATTAAATACAATAAAGACGGCACAATCGCCATCGCCAGTGAACCCAGAGAGGTCAGAGCTGCTACTTATCTCCCATTCCTACTGTGTGCTAGAATAAAACAGCCTGCTGATGATGATGATGTGAAGCTGAAGTGTAATGGGTAAAAAGGCCTTCTGTTAATTTATGGAAGTGTGTTGCACTAGCAATGTTAAGTTCATGGATGTGCCATATATGAAAATTGACATAATGATAAAATCTAAATTTTTTAGCATCTTCTAATGTTCTGTGTGCATTGGAAGATTAAAAGTAATCATAAGATAACAATAATGATGAGCTTTGAATAAATTTGTCTGCCAAATGCATTCATATGTAGAAATTCATACAGGATTCTCTGAGATTTTCAAGTCAATCCATTCTTCCTGAATGTGTTCCATTACAGGTGTGTGAATTTAACGGCAGGTATTTCATCATGGAGAAAGCCATCACGGGTGACTTCGCCCTGATCAAAGCTTGGAAAGCAGACAAAGCAGGAAATGTTATCTTCAGGTACCCAAATAATGTTCTTCACTTTAATCCCCTTCTTAGGTTATTGCACTCCACTTCAGGGAGAAGGAAATTATTTTCTCCAACTGCAAAGTTTTCAATCACATGTTCATTGGGGTGGATGGTGCTTTGCCCATGCCTGAAAATAACTCTGAATTTCTCACCTTGCCGTTTCCATTTAACACATGCCCACAGGCAATACTGAAAGGCAACAGGCGACAGGGAACATAAACCACACTTTTTTTAGACTATATTTATAACACAGTCAAAGAAGCACACAGTAAAAATAACTTGAATTTCTAACATAGGCATTAAACAACCTACATAGAATAATATTTGTTATAAAAGAATGTTGTGTTGGCAGACAATGGTCATGTCTTTTTATATTGGATTGGAAAATAGTGGATGTAAAGATAAGTTAAAAACACCTTAAACCTTTTCAATATAATGACATGATTTTATAAATTCAATTTATCTGCAGGACACGAAGTTATATGCAGTATTTAAGTTTACCACAAGGTTGCACTGTTTCAATAAAAATGAATTACGCATGGAGCTGCTTAAATATGGTTTTAATATTATTAAAAGATTATTTAAGATTTTCATTATTTTACATCAATTTAATTCAGTGCATAAACGTATTTGATGTTAATTAACGCTTTTAACCTTATAATCTTTTTTTAAATCAGAAAAACAGCACGAAACTTCAACCAGCCTATGTGCAAGGCAGCCAAGGTCACAATAGTAGAGGTCAGTAAATATTACATTACAGTACAATTTCTTTATACAATCTACAGGCTTTATACATGTAGTATTACAGCTATATACAATCTGCAGGTTTTAAGTGACATTAGCTTCACATCTCTTGTGGTTTCTTGTGTCTAAACTTTAGATTTTTATTAAACACACATATTTCATTAAAAAGCATAAATGGAAAAAGTTAAATGGAAACATAGAAAGTCATTGTCTACCAACAAATACTGTATTAACTATACATTTAAATGTATACATTTTACAACACATGTAATTGCTTTAATCAACATCTGAAGGATTCCCCTGAATATATGTATACTCTTGTCCCCTTAATGTAAATATGTGACCCTGAACAACAAAACCAGTGTTAAGTAGCACAGGAACATTTTTAGCAATTGCCAAAAATACTAGTTATGGGTAAAAATGACCACATATTTGGTGGTGTTAAAATGTTATATAGGAGAATCAAAATTTAAAACCACGACTCAAAACTTCGTAATTTCCCTTGTGACAACCCTCCCATGTGACAACTAGCTTTAGCTCTGATCATCCCTATATCATGTTATCGTGTCTCTGAATTTAATTCTCCAATATATGTCGTCCTGTGCTTCATTTGATTATTTGTACAAATTGTCGGTTTCATCTGGATCTTTGAGGTTTTTGTTTCACATTCGCTCCTGTTTCATTTCCTTTCTAGCGAGAGCCCTTTTCAAACACTTGTCTGCATATCAAATATGCTTTTATCTAAGCCTTTGTTCAAAATGCGCACGTACGAACAAAAGACTTATCACAAGGCATTTTCAGTTGCCTTGAACGAACTACAGTAATTAATGTGGTCTTTCAGTAGCCTCCTGAATCCTGCAAGCTTGGATCCAAGCGGTTTACAGTAAAATCACTGCTGAATACAGGCAGATATTTCTGGCACTAGTCCCACTCACTTTTTTACTTTATCATACGGAAGAAAGATTTTCGCTTTTCTTTTTTTCAAATCATGTCATATTCTATCAGCATATCATAACTTTTATTTGCCTGGTTTCCAATCTTTATTATAGCTATACAGTAATACAATCATTTTTACAGCCCAACATCATCTCACAATACGGTTATCGCAGACCCACTAAAGATACTGTTAGCTTATCTGTTCATTGAACACACAGTAATTGTTATAGGCCTCATCCCATGTTTGTGCACCCGGTGGTGAAAGTCGCCTTGCTTGGAGAATGCATGAGTTGGTGGAGTGCTGAGCAGTAATGTGTGTCTCGAGTTCTGACTCTGTTTGACTGGTGAAGATGATGTTTGTGGCGGGTATCCTTCAGCATTCACAGCAGGGATTCAGAATGAAAATGAGGTATTTTGTCAAAGGATAAGTTATAGAAAACAGTTGACTGGTTCAATACATGTGATATATTCATCTCATTTGATTTCTGGCACATCTGTTTTTTCCTGACAGTTTTAAAGCAACCACATAAACAAACGCTACCTCTCATGTGTGTTTTAGTGGCCCTCACTTAACTTCTGGTACACATATGCAAAGAATGTCCCTGTATATTATTTCTGATAACAATCAGAACAAATAACAAGTACATTTCAATAGCTAGCAAGTTAAAAGTATGTCTAGCCAGTATTATTTTGGCTTACCAGTAGAAGAACAGTTACTTGGCTAAACCTAAATACGACAAAGTTAAATGACCCATTCAACAAATTGGTTATTTAATACAATTAATATGCAATAAAATTCAACAAATTGTTTATTTTGTTCAATTATTATACTGTAAAATATTTTTATAAATTAATATTAATATATAAAAAATATATAAATAGTTTTATTATTACCCACTAGCCAGACCAACCAACAAACACAGACCGTCTGATGAAACCATCTGTAGGGGGAGTCTATTTCTGGTTTATGTACCAGTTATGTAGTTGTTGGAACAACTAAGTCTCAACTAAAGGTTGAGTCACAATATACTTCAGGTAAAGACAATAATTGTAAAATTAAAAACTATGGTTAATATCCATAGTTATTCCACGTTAATAATTTTGCACTGATTTAAAGTTTTGCCCTTATAGGATCCACATTTTTTTCACAAACTCTATCTCCGTCTCCCTTCAGTCATATTTTGGTTGTGATTCACTGGCCAAAACAAGACTAAATAACCTAAAGATGAATTTATTCTTATACTATTTAATTTTTAAAAACATTTCAGAAAATATTGCGATGATATAATCATTTTAAATCGTTTGGCCACAATAATTTCATGGCTAAAATTGTGACAGCCCTAGTAAAGACTTCAACTTCAAAAAACTTGATTCAAAATTGAGTTTAAACCCCAGAAATTGTAACCGTATGTCTACCCCGCCATGGCGCGATGCGACGCGACACATGTCCTGTTCTAATGTGATTGTCGCGCTACATCATGCCAGGTCCGGTGTGGACAATTTTTTTAATTATAGTCGATTCTTATGCGTTCTATTGTCTCTAAAACAAAGAAACATTATGATCCAAAAATAAACATTATAAACTTAATATAAACTTAATGTCATTTGTTAATGACAATCATTGAGGCACCCAAGATGCTTACACATGCTGCAAGTACATGCTGCCTGCCTAAGCAGACACTTTTTGCTTTTTTTTTAAAGATTTAGTTAGCTGTTTTTTGCCTTTTTACAGTACAGTAACAATGAGAGCACAGGAAACGAAATGGGTGAGAGGGGTTGGGATCGGGAAAGGTCCACGAGCCAGGACTCGAACTCAGGTCCCCCAGAGCGCAACAGCGCCATATGTCGGAGCACTAAACACAAGGCTACCGGCTCCGACACTTTTTACAACATTTTTGTATTGGAATATTTTGAATATGAAGTAAATGCAAAATCGACGTTTGGACCCTTTTGTATTTTCTGTTGGAAGTTCTTTATTTCATAGCTTCATGTAGCATTTCCTTTGCATTCTGGTCAGATTTTCAATCCAAAATAGCTAAAGGCCATATTTAGCATAATAATAAGATCTTATCTGCCAACACCAGCATCCATGTTGAATTATTTCCTCTCAATTAGCTAGCTTATGAGGCTTGCCAGTGGAGAGAAACGTCCCCATTGCCTGTCAGAGTCAGGCGCTGAAAACACTGATGGCTAAAACATGTCACAGCGGGATACAGCACCTTAATCTCATTCTATATAAAAAACACGAGCGCTATGATGTGAACAAGATATTTGACTCGTCTTTAGATAGTTGATGCTTAATGTGTATTCAATTGTAAAAGACAATTATCATTAAGCGAATGAAATTCACATGCACTAACAGAAGTAATATTAATAGAGCAGTTGAAAAATAATCGATTTGGCCCAGCGGTTGCCAGGCAACGAAAGCTTTCACGGCAGATCTGTGGCATATTCCAGTTATCCTGTTATGGCAGGTACACTGAGGGGCCCAAAGCATTGTGGGACAGTGTGAGATCAACAAGGCTATATTTGCTGGTCACATCATATGTATTGAACCAATCTATTTTTCACATTTTGTTGAAGCTACAGGTTGCACAAAATGGGTTTTCCAGGATGAGGCTAATTGGTTATTGATGAAATACGTCTTCAAGGGTATTATCTCTCCTTCCACCACTGTCCAATTTCAAAACGCTGATCATCCTTTAGTTTGTTGCACATAAATTACAAGCGTAACAGCTGTGGCCTTGCGAGGTAGAGCTGGAAAATTATTAAAGGAAAGTAACTAACAGTATTGTAAAATTAGGGATCATTGCAGTCAAATACACCTTGCAAAATATTTGTGTCTATGTAGGGATATTCGTTTGGTTCAGTCATCTCTATATCTTTGTCCTAATGAAAGCTGAATATCATAATGTATAAAATAATGATTTATGTGCCAATATCATCAGCCACTGTCAATAATGTAGTTTGACATTTATTTACCTTAAAGGTCCAGTTTGTCATGTTATGGAGGATCTGTTTACAGAAATGCTATATAATATACAATATATACAACTATGTCTTCAGAGTTTCCTGTATTTTTAGACATCCCCTTTTTCAGATTTCCCCCTCAAGGTCCACTTGAGTGAAGTGGTAATTGTATTAAGCCTCAGGTTGACAGCCCTTCAAGGTGCTCACCGCCGATTGGCAGAGTTTCCTCTCGGTTTAACATGCACACACTGAGCTGAAACCTGCCTCTGAAGAAAACCATCTTGAGAGGAGAAAGTAGAGAAAAGTACAATTTTAGAATGTAGAAATAGACAAGACTGCAACTTATTTCCAGACATACCTTCTGTTATTTTAGAAACTCAATCGTGCGTGCCTTTATTAGATTTGTTTGTTATATCAAGCTTCATATTAATGTTTCCTTGCACGGCATCTGTTGCTCTGTAAATGACACATCTTGTGTCATAACAGAAAATGAATGCATGATCATTTTAGCTACCTGCCTGATTCAGAGCGATATACACTGATTGAAATGCTTCATATCGAGACGGATCTGTTTCGTAACATGCGCCCATCAGCTTCTACAGATTTAACAGGTTTTGACAAGGTCCAAAAAAAGAACAAACCATTGAAAAAATGGTTAATCTTTATCCCTAAGGGATTTTATATCCTTGGTTTCTTTCATTTTTAGACAGCAAGCCTATTTACATTCCCATTTAAGTGCAAATGCTACTGTAGGCAAATTGAAGGGGCTAATATCCAACCTTAACCCTGCTCTGTACATAGTGAATATATGAAATACAGATAATACATTTATGGTGATACATTTGTAACAGTCAATGTCAATGATTTAAAGAGATGGAGAACAGTTTATAAAGCCTTTTTATATGCCATAGAGATCTACTTCTATATCTCTGTCATTTCTCTCTTATAATAACACACTGTAAATATAGCCCAGCAATATCTAATGCATTCATAGTCCAAAAGGTACAACAGTTGAGTTACATTAACCTAGAAATTTGAAAAAATATTATACATATTTGACACAACATTTGGGTTGAAACATGCCAGAATTGGTTCATTTATAACCCAATGGCTGGTTTTGTCCCTTTTTGACCCAAGCTTGAAAATATCCAACCATTTTGTACTGTACATTAGTGGTCAAAATTGATGTCCTACTTACTAGGATATATATATTTTGAGTATATTTTATTGGATTTATTTCAGATAAACTTGTGAATGCTTGGAAACAGAAAACCTTTCCATAAAACATACATTAACTACAATCTGTATATTTGTAGTCACACTTCTGAGCCTTAGCTTAATAAAATTTGCGCATGTGTTATGTGTAATTTAAATTAGCTTAATCTTCTTTGACACAACAAATACATTAATAAAGCAATTTTTAGGTAGTCTAGGGTTTCCAAGAACTGTTTGATTACAAGCATTCTTCAAAATATCTTTCTCTGTAGTTATCAGAACAACAAAATTGATACAGATGCGGAACAACTTGAGGGTTAGGAAATGATGACAGAATTTGGATGAACTGTTCCTTTAAATTCTTAAAGCTGAGATTTAGTTTACACTCTAAGACACCAGTGTTTCCGAAAGTTGGACATCATTTATGGCCGTGACCGTGTCTCTATGTAAAGATACCACTTATGTTTAAAATAATATAATTTAAAAGTAGCAATGTTAAGCAATATTTTTAGCTAAGTATACATCCACCCTGTCACTTTAAAGAAATGTTTTTTCCCCAAAGATGAAAATTGTTATTATTTACTAATTCTACAAATGTACAGATTTACATTATTACATTTCAATGCAACTACAGTATACACCAAATAGGGAACTATTCCTTTAAGAAATGTGGTGTCTGTTTGTATCCTACTGTAAATGGTAGCTGTACACATACAGGGTTAATGGGGTATGGAACTCCCCAGAGAGATTATTGCTAACTCCTGCAGATTTCATCCTGCTTTCTGCTATAGACCCTCAGGCTGTCTAGAAGCTTGAGCGTCTCAATCATTCTTTGCCCTGTGCAGCTCAGCTAATGATAAAAAGCCAAACCCCACCAGCAGTAACCATGACAACAGCTACACTGCTCAATCCAGGGTCATCTTTTTGCCCTCTTTAACAATGCTGCGTGCAAAGGACAACTCAATACACACTCATTTCATGAAACGTCCCTTCATGTATGATATGCAAGCCTATCGAAGCTGACAGTCAAAGTCATGCTGGTGTGCTGCTAGGGTTTGTTGGATGGCATGGCATTCTGCCTTTTGTTCTCTGTTTGTGCACGCCTGAAAGCTTAAAGGCGCTTCGGGTGCATAGATTTGGTTTTCAGCAAACTGCGTTTTCTCCCCGGAGTCTTTATCAGAGCCTCAGATTTTTGTTCAGTATTTTAAGAGCTTATTTTGGTCCTTAAAAGAGCTCTAAGCCGCTCTCTGCGCTCTCCACAGCACAGTCATACACAAGTATGTGGGGATTTGTGCGAGGTACAACATCAAAACTCAATATAGGAGGATATAGATGTAAACAAAGATCGGCAAGAAATATGTGAAGAACATAATCATATACTACATTTACATTTATGCATTTGGCAGTCGCTTTTATCCAGAGCGATTTACATTGCATTATACTATATTTTTTGATACAGAGTGTTGTGCAATCCCTGGGATAGAACCCAATGAACCACTGAGCTACAGGAAAACTATACTGCATGAATTACAGGGTTGAGCGCCGTTCAGAATTGAGTATCAAATTCTTGAATTTGAATAGAATTTAAATTGAGATACCAATCAGGATGAAACATTTGAATATACAAGATTGTAATTGCAATAAGGGAAGTAAAATTTAAAGGGAATAGACTTTTTCTAGAAAACTATTTTTGCGATATTGCAAATACACTTTCAATCGGGCATGACCAGTTTAGTTTAGACAAACTCATACATCGAAAGTGAGCCAGTTCTTCAAATTCAGAGTTTGTCTTTAAAGTGATAGTTCACCAAAAAATTGTCATAATTTACTCACCCTCTTGTCATTTCAAACCTTTATGACTTCTGCAGAACACAAAAGAAAATATTTTGAAGAAAGTTTTGAAACTGAACAAGACTGTTTTCGGGTGAACTATCACTTTAAGTCACCTAAAGTAATGTTGACATAAGGCCGAAATTGCAATGGTGTTTTCTTCTGTACTGTGATATATATCTTTAGTGTTATTACTTCTGGAATAAGACTTTTGTCTTTTGGGAATTTATTGGATTAATAAAAGTTGGAAGCTTGGTCGTTGGACAGTCAATGTAGTCATTCAGGCCAGGACGTACATCATGCAAAGAAGTTTAGATTGGGACCGTCTGATTTTGATTAAAGAGGGCACGTGAATGAAAAAAAAAACATGGACAGATACATTATTTTGAATATTCTAAAAAAGCGATTTGTCATTTTTGATTTCTGACTTTACTCCTCCAAAAGTCAAATGATGAATAGATAAGTTTTGTGTATGTATTTAACTTGACATTTGCGGTTTATAGAAAGTCCATTTATTTGACTTGATGTGCTGTCAGCACTTTATTTCAAATTTTTGCCTTTCTGGTCTCCAAAGAGAGCTGGGTAAACATTTTCCCATTTTCTCGATGAGGCTGCTTATGTGAGATTTTCATTTCATTTCCGTAGGAGCTCCAAAGCCACCCATATGAATGAAGTGTAACAACTCTGAAGGCCAACTCTTTGAATTCTGAAAGCATTTTGAAAGCATTTTCTACAGAGTCTATGTACTTTCGCAGGCCTTTTGACCTCAAATGTAGAATATTTTTTCAACTGTGATTGATAGCAGCCAGACAGAAGCAGAAGAGGGTGGATAATGATACGGGACAGTGAAGAAGCGTTTGACATTGAAATGGCCATTGACCATGAGTCATGGTGACCATCTGTTACTACTGCACTCTCATCAGTTTACTTTGAACATTATTAAAGTTGATTTTACCATTGCTTGCATAGAAACCAAAAAATGAATGTTTTAAATGACTCTTATAGTTTCAAAGCTGACCTTCGTGGAACACATGTAGAGAAATCCAGACTCTTTTTATTGCCATAGCTTGTAAAAAAGCAACATCTTTACAATTTCTCTATTTGTGTTTCATGGAACAAATAAGTCAGACTTGACTTTTTTTTACAAGAAAAAGTTGACAACGGCGCCTTTTTAGTAAAACAAAACGCTTGCAGCGTTTGGTTACAAATTACAGCCAAACGCCATGACTTCGGAGGCAGCCCAGAGAAACAGATAGGCAGCATAACAGAAGTCTATTTGAAGTATAAACAAAGAGTGTCTTTGCAATAACTTATCACACATTTAAAAACTATAATACTAATTTCTCACTAGATATGCTATCAGAAGGTGAAAATTAAACTTACATTTATACAAAACTATGCTCCAATGGACGTTTTGGCCGCCATTTAAATTATCAAGCTTGAGCCTTCTCAACCAATCACGTTCCTCGCATGTTGTTATGGAAACGACAGGTCTCTGTATTGGTTAGCTATTTCTTAACCTCAAAAGACGATCTTAGCTGCAGAAAAAGACACCTATTCAGACTACGCATCTTTTCCACGCCTATATTCGTTATTTTAAATGTAGACGTGCGGGTATATAGGGGGCAACACGGTCAGGGTCATTTGATGTGAGAAGACACTGCTCGCGTTTTCTGCGCAGTTTGTTCAATCCATAGGCTTATGATGTAAAACAGACGTTAGCAGGTGAACATGGCCTAAGGATTTGTAACAAAGTCCTCATCTCATGCCATCCTATATCACATCTAAAGATTTTTGTCTTATCAGGTGGAGGAGATTGTAGACGTGGGTACATTCGCAGCGGAAGACATCCACATACCCAGCGTCTACGTCCACAGAATTGTCAAGGGAGATCATTATGAGAAGCGAATCGAGGTTTGTTTCGGCTTATTTCTATCGGTTTCTCTTTATCCATTTATCCTCCGTCATCTCTCTCTTATTGGTGCCCCTCTATCTGATCTTTTGCAGAGGCGCACGGTAAGGAAAGGCCAGACAGAAAAGCCCAAACCCAAGAAAGATTCTGATATCGTGAGGGAGAGGATTATTCGCAGGGCCGCGCTGGAGTTTGAAGATGGAATGTACGGTAAGTTTATGAATCATTACAAATGTGATATAAGCTTAGACATATTACGTTCTTGCATCATAAATGAAGACTAATTTAAATAATAAAGTGGGATGTTCTCTGATAGTAATTCATTAATGCAGTTTGATAATCTTTTTAGCAAACCTGGGCATTGGAATCCCCATGCTGGCCAGTAATTTCATTAAACCAGATATTAAAGTCCACCTGCAGAGTGAAAATGGCATTCTGGGACTGGTAAGATTTCCTTTTCTAATTGCTTAATACACTTACCAAAGCAATATAATTCCTGTTATGAAATTTGTTTCCTTATTTGGTTCATTTTAATGAGAGATGCAAATGCTTCTTTTGAAATTCATATTATGTTGTAAATATACAGTATCTCACAGAAGTGAGTTCAGCCCTCACATTTTTGTTAATATTTTATTATATCTTTTCATGTGACAACACTGAAGAAATGACACTTTGCAACAATATATATATGCTTGTATAACAGTGTCAATTTGCTATCCCCTTTAAAATAACTCAACACACAGCTTATAATGTCTAAACCGCTGGCAACAAAAGTGAGTACGCCCCTAAATGAAAATGTCGAAATTAGCCCCAAAGTGTCAATATATTGTGTGGCCATCATTATTTTCCAGCACTGCCTTAACCATTAAGTTCACCAGAGCTTCACAGGTTGCCATTGGAGTCCTCTTCCACTCCTCCATGAAGACATCACAGAGCTAGTGGAGGTTAGAGACCTTGCACTCCTTCAGCTTCCGTTTGAGGATGCAAAATAGATGCTCAATAGGATTTAGTTCTGAAGACATGCTTGGCCAGTCCATCACCTTTACCCTCAGCTTCTTTTAGGGTCATTATCATGTTGGAATACTGCCCTATTGCCCAGTCTCTGAAGGGAAGGGATCATGCTCTGCTTCAGTATGTCACAGTACATGTTGGCATTCAATGTTCCCTCAATGAACTGAAGCACCCCAGTGCCGGTAGCACTCATGCAGCCCCAGACCATGACACTCCCACCACCATGTTTGACTGTAGGCAAGACACACTTGTCTTTGTACTCCTCGCCCAGTTGCTGCCACACACGCTTGACACCATCTGAACCAAATAAGTTTTATCTTGGTCTCATCAGACCACAGGACAGGGTTCCAGTAATCCATGTCCTTAGTCTGCTTGTTACCAACAAAGGGCTGGTCTAGTGCATCATCTTTAGAAGAGGCTTCCTTCTGGGACGACAGCCATGCCGACCAATTTGATGTACTATGGTCTGAGCACCGACAAGCTGACTCCCACTTCAACCGCTACAGCAATGCTGACAGCACCCATACGTCTATTTCCCAAAGACAACCACTGGATATGACGCTGAGCATGTGCACTCAACTTCTTTGGTCGACCATGGCGAGGCCTGTTCTGAGTGGAAACTGTCCTGTTAAACGCTGTATGGTCTTGGCCACCGTGCTGGAACTCAGGTTCAAGGTCTTGGCAATCTTATTATAGCCTAGGCCATCTTTATGTAGAGCAACAATTCTTTTTTTCAGATCCTCAGAGAGTTCGTGGCCGTGAGGTGCCATGCTGAACTTCCACTGACCAGTATGAGAGCGTAAGAGTGATAACACCAAATTGAACACACCTGCTCCCAATTCACACCCGAGACCTTGTGACACTAACGAATCACATGACACCGGGGAGGGAAAATGACCCACTTTGGACATTTTCAGTTAGGGATGTACTCACTTTTGTTGCCAGCAGTTAAGACATTAATGGCTGTGTGTGGAGTTATTTTGAGGAGACAGCAAATTTATACTGTTATACAAGCTGTATACTCACAATTTCAATTCTACATTGTTGTCACATGTAAAGATATGATAAAATATTGTTATATCTCACACTTCTGTGAGATACTGTATCTGTGTCTTCTATGTGATGAATATTAATAGCGGCACATATATTTCCAGTATCTAAAATGGCAATCGTTCATGAAAGAAGTAATTGGTACATTGAAAGCATTCTGTATTTGATTTGTATATAATCTACATGAAAGAACAGTCAAACGTTCTGCTCCATTTAACTTTAAACGCTGTTGTTGTTTGTCTTCATTATTTCTCTATTAATATGAGCTGATTGATTTTGCACTCATCATAAAAGCATAAATTCATGAGCGCTGTTTTTGAATAATTCAGGGCCCGTACCCGACTGAGGAAGAGGTTGATGCCGATCTCATCAACGCTGGTAATAATTATCCCTCACTTTCGTACTAAGACCTTTATACAGCATTTGCATTACATAAATTGCTTTTTAATATCCTAATTTGTCCATTCAGAGCACTTAATAAAAGCTCTTCACATTTCAACCTCATTCTCTCAGGTAAAGAAACTGTCACAATTCTTCCTGGAGCCTCGTATTTCTCTAGCGACGATTCCTTTGCCATGATCAGAGGGTAAGAATCACAGTTTAATGTTACACAAACATGTATTCTGGCGGAAAAGGGTTTTGTTTTGTTGAAGGCAAATCAAGAGCTTAAAGAGATCGTTTTACCAAAATTAAAAATCTGTCAATGTTTACTCAGCTTCTGTAGAACACAGAATGAGTATCAGTTTGATTGACAGGCGATTTGACCAATCATAACGCCGATATTATGTGCACCATGACTGACCGCCATTTTGTTTAAACCAGGCGTAGCAGAGCTTTGGTGATTGATATGATAAAATAGCTTTATAATTATTGTAATAGTAAACAGAGTGAGATTAAGACACTGATGGACTGTTAAGTTTTCTGTACTTAACTAATATTTAAAAGTTTACTTTCATTTTCCAAAAAGAAGGATCACAGCCGACCAAAACTCTGTCCGAAGTTATTCTCTCTTTCTCTCTCTAAAATTGTCATTACTACAAAATTCGGAGTAAATAGCACTTGATACACCACTTTTAGGTAAGCTATACATCTATTTGTGTGTACAGCATCGCATGAGTTTATACTTAATGCAATTTTATCGTCTGCTGGTGTGGACGCAAATATAGGTAAAATAGGCAAAAAAGATTGAACTTTTTTATCTTTATTTTATGACATTTTTGGTTTATTTTTATAAAAAAAAACTTTTTTCATTTTTTTTCATTTTTCACGATGCCATAGAAAAACCTTTTTTGTATAAGTGGTTCCAAAAACAATCTTTTAACATCCAGATTATAAAAAGGAAAGAAAGATTTTAGGCTTTAAAAACCATTAACTGAATGGTTCTTTGTGGAACTAAAAATGGTTCTTCAATGCAATCGCTGAGAAGAACCTTTTAATCACTTATATTTTTAAGATTGAAGTAAAGGATGAGATCATTTTTATTTTTGGATGAACCAACAATCCTTTAAGCTGTCCATAAAATACATAAAAAAGACAACATTTTGCCCTCAGTACGCTCAGTGCTTTGACCCAGACACTTTTTAAAAGAAATCAGCTGTGGATGGAAGAACCACTTAAACATTCCTGCAGCAAACAACATGCGCGTAAGAGGCGAACACAGCTCTTGAGGCTGTTTCAGGGCTGAGGTATCGATGGGAAGTGGATGAAGGGTTGTTCACCGAGTGTTAACGGAGGAAGCAAAGAATGGACAGAGGCAGAATATGTAATGAGTCGGCCGTGACGCTGGCTGCCCCTCAGGCCATGTTGGCTGACATTTTCAGCTCTGTCAAAACAGGTGGCTGCTTTAATTGGACACGTCTTGTACTGCTTGGTAGGGTGAGGCGGGCCAGAAGCGGGTTCTTTTTCTTTGCTAGGGCCTTCAGAGGAGAGGCCGTGTGGAGCTGTCGATAAAGCAATTGACTCTTGCTGGTCCTAAGTGCGGGAGTGTGTGATTGTGCATCCGATCAGCGTGTGAGAATATCAATTTTGTGATTTAAACAATTTTGAATGCTGTTTTGCTCAGCATTCTGTATTAATGTTTTTATCAGCTGTAAGGTGTGTGATCGTTCCAGGTGCCATTTACGCTCATCTTTAATAATTCTGCTCATGTGAGAGTAAGCTATTTGCTTTCTGTATGTTAAACATCAGTCCCATGTTGTTCAGAGTCCTTGCTGTCGATATTTTATGGGCCTTATCGATTTTCCACGGATGGCTGACGGCGTCTTCCCACAAGCCGCTGCATTATTTCTGTGTTCACCGTCTGAAAATCCAGCAGCGGTCGTATATTTAAGTCTTAATTGTCTGGTGCTGTAGGGAGCGGGGAGAGTGGTCAAGGGGTCTCTGCTGTATTCAGCACAAGGGGAGTCACGTCAGCACATACATTAACAATAGAGCCCTTCCACCCACTTACTGTCTGTCTTTAGATTCATGAATCAGACTTTATCTGACAAGGCAGTGGTTTACCGGTGCACTATTTCAGTACGTGTTGGCACACAGGTCCTTGCCCACTTAAATCATTTGGGCTGGTTCGTTTCAACTAAGTAAATGTCGACCTTATTTGGACTGTCATTGCTCCTCCACAGCTCATGTTCCATTCGCACTTCAGGACATTTCGATATTGCATGGAAGCAAATTGGATTAGTCAGATGTAGAGATTTGGCTCAAACACTGACTTATATTTCTGCCTAATTCCTCACATAAAACTGTCAAATGATTTGAAAAAGTCAAGTTTTGAAAATAAGAAAACAAGTTGTATTGAATACTTCGCCCTTCTGGAGCCTGGTTGACTCTATCGTACGCTTTTACAACACAGACAAGAGCAGCTTAATTCAGGAAAATAAAATATAATAAATGAAATATAATACATTTTATTATAAAGAAATGTGTATTGTAATCATATTGTATCGTAATTTGGAAGTTATAATAACAATGGTGCTATGTAGCACTAAAAGGGGGTCTTTGCTCGTAATCATAGGGGAACCACTTATGTTGGTTCTTCATTGGGCGATGGGGCAAACAGAATGAGTATATATAGTCCACTGGTTGTGAGAGGATTGCTGACAGGTGTGGGGATTGCAGACGAGACACAGGTGCGGGAGCATGAAGGATCGTGGGAAGTGAAGTCCTCAGGGAAAATATGGGGAGAAACAGAAGACAACAGTGACAGATACAAGTTTTATTTTAGTTATAGTTTATTTTCGATTTAGTTTTAGCTCATCATTTTAGTGACTTTAGTGACATTTCGGTTTATTAATGAAGCAACATTTCTTATTTTTTAAAATAATATTTAGGTAGATATTTTATTTCAATTTAATTAGCAGATTTTTAAATAGTTTGAGTTTCTATTTAAAGGCAACTGTAAAACGATTGCTCCATTGACAGACTAAAACCTGGTCTAAAGTCACAGTATTTAAATACCACGTTAGTAAAATGTGCCAACAGGCGGATGCACAAGTCGCCTTCGCTGCTTATTGCACACAGAGAAAAGCACAGCAGGACACAAACATGGCAAATATAAAAAAATGAAATGATACATAAAGATAAAGAATCTGTCTTGTCCTGTAGATGGTTTGCTCTTGTGCTTCAACCTTGTGCACGAGAAGATTTTTTTCCTTTCTGGAGAAGCGTTCATTCTTTGCTGTTGCAAATTACGCCATGTAAATAGCGAGTTCGCCATGGTGCAAGTGCAACTTGCTTTTAAAGGGAATGGTAGAGGAGACTCATTTAGAGATTAGGTACAAACCTGACCATGGGCCTGGCGGGCCGACCTTTTTATGCGTTGTTAAACTATCAAAAGTGGATTTGGACACACCCTAATGGTGTCATGGGCTTCAGACCATGTGATAGATGGTTAAAATAGGGTCCAGAATCTTCATTTTGTAGCTGAGGTATTCCTTTATATTGTTGGTTAGTATTAACCTCTTGTTCTTATAATTTATTTTAAAACCCGCTGAATTTGTTTCTGTTATATTTCCCTCTAGGGGCCACATCAATCTGACCATGTTAGGAGCCATGCAGGTATCCAAGCACGGAGATCTAGCCAACTGGATGATTCCTGTAAGTTCACAATTTCATTTGGTTGTACATTATAGTATGTGAGACTGACTTGGAGGAGGCAGAGGCGAAGCTAAAGGATTTTACATAACAGAGTTTAAAGAATTATTTAGCCTCCCTTCATCTTCATTTATTTATTAAATTATTAAATGCACCGTTGTTGCCCAGAATGGTTCACAAATTTAAAATCCAATAAAATACACAAACAAACAACATACACGCACGACAGCATTTCTTAGAGTGTTACAAATGCTGTGCTACCACACACATGCAGTTCTTCTAACGCTGCAGCAGGTAGATTCTCAAGCACAGTGTGTATGTTATTGCTTATTGTTGTGTGCTGGTCTTAAGTAAGTAAAAATAAAGACATGCGAAAAAGTTTTGATTCAGCATAGAGACGTTGAAGCGACCTTTAAGAACGCTGTGCTTTTTTCTTTCAGCGTTTATTTTCCTCCTCCTCCTGCTGAAATTAACTTGAGCTTTTCTTTTGTTTTATGGAAATTGCTGAGCAGCTAATGACAGAATGCACAGCGTGAAATCAGAAATGATTTATGTAGATGTTCTCCGAGGAGCTCAAATACCGGTGTGTGGCCGTATTTTACGGCTGTTACGATCTCCTTTCGAGCAGGACTAAGATGATCGCTCAGGTAGCACTTGTACAAGCCCATGAAGTATGCGATTCATAATGCGACGTTGTAGCGCATGAGTGCATAAAATTTTATGTTTTATGAAATCATGCACTACAGATTTTACACTGAATATTAAGTGATCAAACACCAAAATGATTTGCACCAAAAACTGTACAACTTTACAACCAAATTCATACATAATAATAAGTAGTAATAGTAGAGAGTTGGTTCGCACTATAGTAATACATAATAATTTAATTTGTAATATAGTAAGTATATTAAATTATTATGTATATGTAAGTATATGATAGTTGTTCAAATAATTATATAAAAAATAATAGCAGATATGACACAAAACTTCTCAAGGGTACCAGTAGCTCATATTGTCTTGTACCTTGCATAGTTTTGTTCATAGTTTTCAAAGATGTCACGCTGCACACAATCTGTCCATATTGGCATCCGCAGTAGCTAATTTGGCTTCCTTCTGCCACATGACAGAGGAAATGGTGCCAAAATAAGTGGAGTCTTGATTGGACGCATAGCCTTTGACATTATTTTCCTATGATAAATATACACGATTATGTGGTTAGTTGCATTCATCATTGCTGTCTGTAATTCTGTCAAATCAGTTAAACTGCCATTTTGTAAACATAAAAACACAACTGTAGAATAAATAAAACGCTCATTAATTGAGATGTACAAGCAATGAGCAACAACTAAATGCGACACATAGTCAATCAGACCTTCCGCAGGTCAGTACACAACAGTTTTCTCTCTGTCTTATTATTTTTATTTCCGTTCGCATTATTCTGTTTTATTTTTCCCAGCAGTCACTTGGTAGCCAGCCTGCTTATTTCCCTAAACCCAAAGTCATTTCCTCCCGCTAGTTTCAGGTAAAAGTTCCAAGCCCTAATGAGAGTCACTGCCGGCTGTGATTTTGGGAGCCATGCTTCTGTTGGCTGTCGCCTCTGGCGTCTGGTCTTGCTGTCAGTTAAGGGGGCTGTCGATACTCAGCTGCCCTTCATGCAGACACCTCTGTAGGGTTATTTATAGTCCTTCAGGATCCCAGCATGTCACTGACAGATGCTTTCCAGCCTCCTGGCCCTCTACGCGTCTCGCTTATCAAGTTTGGTTGAAGGTTATTTCTTGCAAACTGGCGCATGTGGACCTTAGCTGCACTCTGCTTTCTTTGTCGTATTGCTTCTTTTTTTAAATCCTCTCACTTACACTTTGGGAAACGGTGAAATGTGAATGCTTACGTGAAGGCGATTAGGAAAGCATTCGAAGAACATTCTTTTTGATGAGTAATGTTTGGAAACAGTTTACAATAAGGTTGTATTTGTTAACGTTAGTTAAAGGAACAGTTCACCCTAAAATGAAAATTGTGTCTTCATGTACTCTGTATACATTTCTTTGTTCGGATTAACACAGAGAAAGATATTTGGAAGAATGTCTGTAACCAAACAGTTTGTGGCCACAATTGACTACCATAGTAAAATTGCTTTATACAATTCTTAGAAATTTTGAAGAATGTTTTAAATATTTTAAAGAATGTAGGAGAGCAAACAGGTCTGGGGCACTTTTGAATACCATTGTCATTTTTCCTTTTATGAAGAAGAATAAGTTTTTTTTATATAGCCCCTTTCCACAAGCTCAAGGTCGCTTTACAATGAGCACTTTCGAGCAAATTACATTTTCAAACAAACATACAAATAACTCAACTCAACTTTATTTATATAAGCGCTTTTTACAATTTTCATTGTTACAAAGAGCTGTACATGAGACAGTTTGACAACTAAAGGCATATACCTATAAAAACAAGAAAAAGGTGAAAACAGACGTACAAAAGACAGACATACAAATGCTCCACACACAATATGCATACATACTTACACACATTGACATAGACGCACACACGCAAACACACTCGCACACACGCACATTGAAAGCACACATTTGGAGAGAGGACCACAGGTCAAATATTAAACGGACTATAAATTCTTATATGTAATATTAATTATGTTTAACTTCTAAATTCTAAAGCAGCCCCCCTGCCAGGCAAATAGTGCAAAACAATATGCAAACGGTGGCGAGGAACCCAAAACTCCAATCGAGAAAAAAACCCTCAGGAAAACCCAGGCCCAACCAAGGGATTCCAGTTCCCCTCTGGCAAAAGCTGCTACCTCTGTTCAAGCTCAACAGTGCTTGCACAACAAGGAAATAAACAGGAAAAGAGACAAGATTATCGATAAAACATTTCAAACAGGTATGTTTTCACTTGTGTTTTGAAGATGGATAGAGAAGACTTGTTAAGGAGCGATATGGGTAAAGAATACAAAAACTTGCTAATGTTAAGAAGCCCCAAATCAAATGATCTCAGAGACAGAGTTGGTATATATATAAGTGAATTAGGTCTTTGATATAGCCAGGTGCAAGACTGTGGCAGTTATATAAAACCAAATACATCAGCCTTGTTCCAAAGAAAACTTAAATGCGGGGTGGTTGATTTGGAAACGTGTTAACTTTAGCATGCTAGCACTGAATTTATAGTCCCAACCTCTATGCGAAATCGCCGTCCAAAGCCATACCTCCTCCAAACACAAGTGTATTTTGAAAATTCACGTAACAAATTACAAACGAAATCCATTTAATTCTTCTTGAATCATGTACATACCTGTATAAAAAAAGATAGCAACCATGGTGTCCTCTTTCAGCCCCTAAGCACATATGATGTCTGCGTGAATAGGGTTTGCAGTGGTATGCAAAATACGTTGGCTGAAAATGTACACATGACATGTCACGGCGCTTCTTGGTCCTACGCCTTTCACAGACGTTATATAATTATAAAATAGCTTGATTGCTATCAGAATGTAAAGAGATTTCCAACCAACATGACAAAAAAAAATTTGGGACATGAACACACACCCTGGTTTTAATTCCCCATGTAAGCATACGTTTAAGGCCAGTAGCCATCCGTAGGGACATCAGCCTATATTATCAGATATAAACCGGTTTGTATGTAGCGCTAGAGATTGTTCCAAAATGTCTTTAGCCTTTAAACTCCTAATGAATCAGACGAGCCTGGCAGACTAATTACAATAATCCCTCCAATTACTCTGGGCTCCCCAGTCACCTCTCAACACTGCAGGGGCAACAAACAGCAGGGCCCGGAGCTGCAAGATGTGTCAAGAGATGAACTGGGGCATTACAAGACTCCCTCCCTGCTTGTCCACTGATAGCAGTTCTCTCTCATCAGTATCCCAGATGTTGATGAAGCCACGCTACATCAAACAGATCGTAGCATTATCATTGGGGAGCCAGAAACCGTTAAAGAGGAAAAGTTGCTTCAGGTTGTGCCAGTTTGGAACGAGTTCTGATATTCATTGGAAAATTGAGCAGAAAGAGGGTGCACATTTCATTCTGCGTGTTCCACAGTTGGTAGAAGCATCAGTAATGGGGATTTGTGAATTAGCATTCAGAATGTTCCAGGATGGCTTAATCTAAAAGGAAAAAAAAGCTGAAGGTGCTCATCAGAGCTTTTAGAAGAGCTGGTTGTGGCTGTTTTAACAGGAAAGCTCTGTTATCTTTTTTGGATAGAAGAGGGAAAATAGACCCATTACTCGGTTTACAGTCATGTGGCGTCTTTAATTATAATGTACAAGCCTGATGGAAAAATGGGGTCGAACATACAATGAACTACATGAAATAGTCCCGCTTCCATACAGATCCCAACACCCACACATTCTCTTGTTAAAAATATGTGATTCGTGCATGCAAGCCTGAGTTCGCTCACTAACTCTTGACCTGCGTTCAGAAATTGTGCTTGTAGAGCTTTTCAGGAAGCCCAGACGTGAAATTATAGTCCACTTCAAATTGCACAGAGAAAACTTGTGGCCACTGCCGTTGCTTTACGTCTGCAACGCTTCTGCAGGAATCTTGTTCTCTGTTGTTCCCTTTTTTTGTTATGATTTTGATTATTAAAAACAAAGTAGACACACATAATAGAAACACAAATTCACACAGTCTCTCAGACAGATTTTGGTGCATACGTTCAGGGTTTTTCCTGGGGTATTGGCATCCTGATCTTGTACACACACATGTTTTCTCTGTGTAATTTAAGTGGATTAACAAAACCATTTAACAACATGTTAAATGTTCTAAAACTAGATAAAAAGGACAATCATGACAGACCTGGTCAGCTTCGGAAGGGAGGGACTTTATATAGACCGGAAGAAATCTAGTCGTTTTGTTAGAAGAGGGACAGCGGTGAACGATAGACTTGAAATATAAAGCTTTTTTTTATTAGAAACATGAACATCCATTGACAAACACCCAAAAAACATAATTAAAGCCTCAAAAACAGCAGAAGAATGGCTCCTTTGATTCAACATAACAGAATTTTTCTTTTTTTAATCAAATAAAGCTTTTTATCCTTTTCAACTAACTTTTCAGCCCACAACAAACAAAAGGTCATTCACACCCTGCATTCTATTTCGGTTCACTGATCTCTAATATTTGCTAGTGACTGAACAGTTTCAACAGTTTATGAATCTGTTCAAAAGTGTCGTTCTGATCGCAATGTTACCGGGGAATTCGCTGCGTAAAGTTATCACTGATTCAACAAACCAACTGCACAGCTTAAAACATTACAATGTGGCATTTACAATTTAAGAAACATTTTCAAGAAACTGAACGTACTTGAATGCAAAGGAAACAATATTCACCTTAACATGAAATTTGTCAATTTTTATATGCAAGAACAAACTTGTACTTTGCGTACCGCCATTGTTCGGTTGTTTGGTTACCAACATTCTTCAAAATATCTTCTTTTGTGTTCTGCAGAAGACAGAAAGTCACACAGGTTTGACATGAGAGTGATTGACTGATCACAGAATCTTCAATTTTGGGTGAACTATACCTTTAATGTGTTGAGAAACTAATCTTTTGATATTAATTAGGCAGAGGATAACACGCGTTAATGAAACCCGGCTTGCCAAAGGTTATACTGCCATTTAATTGTTCATTAACAAAGAAAATGAAATGTTATCCCCTAAAGTTCACAGACTCAATTGTTCCGCACTGTTAAAATACACACAGCCTTTTGTCACACTGTTGCCGCCTCAATAGTTGTCTAGGAAACGACATTAATGCTAGTCGCCGTTGAATGCCGTGCATTTAAATGTCCAGCCAGTTTGTGTAGGAGAGAATGAGTTTAAGGGAATGGATAAGGTTGCAACCAGACGAAAGCAAATTGCCAGAAGTGAAGGACATTCTCATCTTCATCAGTAGGAATGAAATGCGTGTATACTGTGGTCTACAGGAAAAATATTTGACATGTTGTCATGGAAACTCTCAGTCTGCTGTCCACTAAAGTTGTGCTTTTTCCATGAGAAATATCCCCTCAACACACACACACCCACACACCACTTCCATGTGCCACTTCCCCGACGCGTAAAGCGTTCTCCTTCCAGAATGTGTGCCGCCTTCAAAGCCTGCACAGTTGAAGGAGTAAAAGGCCCAGATGCTTGCACTTGGACCTTCCACTTTCCTGTTATTTATTTGCACGCTGGTCAACCTTTCTGTGTTAAGAGCACTTTGGAGTGATGATGAGAGCTTGCGGTTGACAGATTGATTTGTTCTGTGGTTTTTCATATAGGCTCTTGGACCGTTCTCAACTGGTTGACGCATTATTATTTATCATCTGGCAGATGACGGTTCAAGTTTCATTACATATGCGTTGTACGCCAGCATGTGAGTGTACATGAGTGTCATTCCTGATAACTTATAACAAGAACGAAAGCTGAAATTAAAGCTGATTGTTTTGTTACATTACTCTTTCTTACCCAAAATTTATTGTTGACCCCCAACAAATGTATGGACACAATTATTTGATATACACTCATCTTCAGAGGTAATGTACCTTAGAACAAGCTATTTCTGTCTACACACACCGCGGGTCCCCTTGAACTACATTGTTTCTACAATAGCCCTAAGCGGACAAACTGCTCTACAGAGTTTGTTTTGTAAATACGTTATCACCTTGGACATATAAGCAAAGACGTGACAACATCTTAGTTCTGTGTCAGCCTTCATAGTCCGTCGAAAAGGGGGGTGCAGCGAGCCGTTGGTTGCAATTCACAACCTCACCTCTAGATGCCGCTAAAATTCACTAACAGAACCTTTACAAATATTTTAATCTCAAGGTGTATGCTTATATGTCTAAAATTACTTTTGTAGACACAAAAATACAATTATGCCAACATATCAGATTCTTTCATTAGAAAACAAAAAATATATTTAAAATATATTTTTGAAATGTTGTTTTCAGCCATGTGTTTAAAACAGCCCAGTATTTTTATAGTTCTGTATTATTTTAACATGCTTCTGGACTGCTTACTTTTATAATCATAGACCTTGATAAATATTTATTTTAGGATTGTGCATATTATTCCTTCTTGACCTTTTACAAAACCTCTATTGCTCTGGGAAGAAAAGCCCCTTGAGAGTTTGGTTATTCCATTCATATACACTCTTTTATTTAAGTAACTACTCGAGCATTCAACTATAAGGATAAGTACTTTCCGCCTCTGTGGAGACATGCTGGTTGAGCTGCAGCCAGCTACTACAAGAAACACTAGAGTGAGACGTTTCCTGAATTAATTTCAAAAATAAGCGTTGAACGTTTTTAAACTACAGGGAATCATCCAGCATGAACGGTCAGGGATATCATATTTTATTTTTACAAAAGAGGTAAATCATGCATTGGTATAACCAGGAACATTATGGCACAAAGTGAAATGTAATTCTCAAAAATTGTGTTAGCGTGTACACTCCACATCGATTTTTCCAGCATTTGTGTTTGTGCATGTGCACACGTGCATGCATGTTAGCGAAAAGACAATAAAATCAGCGTCACTCAGAAAGCCATTTTGTTAAGTGACTCCAGCCACAGGTAATCAGGTTTACCGTTTCCTAGCAACAATGCCTTTTCTGATTCCCTTCCAAAACAAACCTGACCGATCTCTCCTGTCCTTGAATTGCACAATGCAGCCACTGTAGAATCGAGTTTTAATTACTTGATTCTTGTCTCTTTGTTTGGCATTTGCTGAAATATTACGTGTTTACAATGCTCAAAATGTGTGTTTGAATAGAATGTGTGTGTTGCTCATTTCTTGCACCATCTTTATTTGTGTGTTTTCCCTCAGGGTAAGATGGTGAAGGGCATGGGAGGGGCTATGGATCTAGTGGCCAGCGCTGGGACGAAAGTGGTTGTTACAATGGAGCACTCTGCTAAGGTAATCACATGTATATGAGACGACATCATATTGACTTTTAAATTTAAAGGGATAGTTTGCCCCAAGAATAAAATTCTGTTATCATTTACTCCGCTTCGAGTTGTTCCAAATCTGTATACAGCATTTGTTCTGTTGAACACAAAAGAAGATATTTTGAAGAATGTTGGAAAGCAAACAGTTCTGGGGCACTTTTGACCACCATTGTAATTTTTCTTAGTATGGTAGTCTGTGGTGGACCAGAACTGTTTGGTTAGACGAGTTCATCCAAATATCTTTGTCTGTGTTCAACCAAACCAAAAATATAAACTGTTTTGAAACAAAAGAGAGAAATTCATGACATAATTTCATTTTTGGGTGAACTTGTGCAAGGTCACAACTGTGCTGATTTTCAGTAGAACCGTTTCTGTTCCACAGTTATGTGGTATTGATTTTAATACAACATATAGACTACGTTAACCTGTATTTTCATCATATTTATTTATTTATTTATTTATCATGGCACTGCATAAAGAACTATAATGTACGTCTGTAGAAAAGTTTACTTAGTGGCTAGTAACACACCTACTGTATCCAAATTTATGATTTCTGCTGTGCAGTATAGCAAATAATCAGAGTTAACAAAATTGCATGTAAATGGGAGTGAAGAGGTCATGTGAACTGCGGTTAAAGGTGCTATGTGTGATATTTAGGAGGATGCAATATAATATACATAACCATGTCTTCAGATGTGTAAAAAAACCTTACATAATGAAGCATTATGTTTTTATTACCTTAATAAGGAGCTATTTCTATCTACATACAGGGGTGGAGTGAGCCGTTGGTTGCAATTTGCAACCTCACCACTAGATGCCGCAAAAGTTTATACACTTGACCTAAAGTTCCTACTCTGGTTATTGCGAATAATCTCATTACTCGTGCTCATGTAAACGTAATCATAGACACAGCCAGAAGGTGTGCAATGGATTCAAACTAAATCCAGATGTCTGGCTGACTAGTGCTGTAATTGTACTTAATATAGAATTAGTAAGTTACCAAATCATAGTATGCTTAAGATAGTATTCTCAAAGTATCCATACGTGATTTTTTTCTGGTGAAAATTTGAAGTATATATCCAGATGGATTTTAGTGATGCCACACCACATTAAAACTATTAAATGAGTGATGCTTCATGTAATAAAATACATAATGAAGTGTTGAATGCAGCTTCGCTATTGAACCAATTCTTTTTGAGTCACATCGTATGGCTTTGTAGTCACAGCAAGGAAAGCATAATTATTTCTTGTGAGTGACAGAATCTCTCTGCCTTAAGCAGACAGTTGGAGAGATGTCAGAATTTGACGAAGCTTTCAGCTGCGCACACACTGTCTGCAACCTTAAAGAAACGGTTCGCCCAAAAATGACAGTCCTCTTTATTTACTCATCCCTACGTTGTTCCAAACCTGTGCTGTCGCTGTTGTCTTTTCTCCTAAGAAGAAAACACTTGCTCATAACTTAAAACATCACTTTGGCATACAGTTCATGCTGACCAATCAATAGCATTTGCGGGTGAAGTACAGTTTAACTAGTATATATGGGTAAATGTATACAACAGTATATGCAGTCTGACTAATGCTGTCGATTTGTGATTTGTGTCAACATGCTTTCCCCATATACTGTAAAACAGATGACCCAAATCAAATCTCCAGTCTGTTCCAGTAAGGCTTGTTACAAGGAGCAATAAAAATATTCACCTGCTAAAATTTCCACCCTTGAGACATAGATTTAGATATTTTTTGTGTCCATCATTAAAACCCTCTATTAACATAACTGACACCGATCCGTGTCAAAGCTAGTGAAATATGGTATAATTCTCTTGAATCCCTACCCAGCGCTCTGAACTCATTGGTGCATCCAGTGATAGAGTAAAAAGAGAGAGAGTAGGGCATCAAAAGGTTTGCTGCCCTAAAGACTATCATTTTTTGCCCATGGTGTCATCGTGCTGGCATTGGGTACCCTGGGGGAAGGGGCTTGGCGGGGTTCAGTGTTGCACGGCCAGCTGCCTGCCCCTGGTGTGATGAACTCTCTGGACATGGGTAAAAATTATACATTATCAGTTCTCTAATTATCATGCCCTGATCTAGCAGCACATGACATCAGAGGGGCCTTCTCTCCATCACGGCTGGCGATGAATGTAGCTTAGGGTGTTTGTCTTCTGTGACCATGGGCTGAGTGGTTGACTGTGCAACAGAAGGATTCATCAATAAGGAACAGACGGGGGAAATTAATTTGTGTAATATAGTACTTGCAGATGAAACTTATGTGCCTTTCAATCCTTTTTTATTTTTGTTTTGTATCCGCTAAATGACTAAATCTGAATGTGTTGTCTTTCTTAGGGTGGCAAACATAAGATTCTGGACAAATGCGACCTGCCTCTTACCGGAAAACAGTGTGTGGACCGTATAATTACAGAAAAGGTGGGTTTCGGTTTATAAGAATCATTGATTTTACTCTTTTGATGTTAATCAACAGCCCACACAATGTCTTACCTGCCTGCTTGAATATCAATCGTACCTAATTTATTCACCAGCTTATTGCTTCATCAATATTCTGGATCGCAGGATAAAATTGTATTTCTTTTTTTTCTATGGTGCAGTTGCATAAGGGAGCTGATAAATTGTTGCGAGACTGCACATGGGTAGTGGAAATCCAATAATTGGGCTAACCCTAATCAAATCTGCTGATCAGAGAAACATATGGACTATGCCGTCCCTTTTTTCAAACACAGAGCTTCCTAATGTGAATGTTTCTTAATATCATCTCGGCCACATGGCCTGGGTGTAGAGGGCATGAAATCCCAGCTGCCTCTCGGAGACTTTGAAACTGTCACATCGTATTAAAACTACATCACACCCATTATGATCAACAGCGCTGTCTACAATGGAATTGTCATTTCAACACACATTTACTTGCATTGGTTTGTGTCCATACAATAAAAGTAAATGTGTGCCGGCGCTGTTCGGTCATACAGGTTTGAAATGACAAGAGGATGTGTAAACACTGACATACTTTTCATTTTGTGTGAACTATCACTTGAAGTGCAATTGCGTATTTTTTTCCTGAAGATCCGGATGTTTCAGATTTTTCGGGCACTAATTTAGATCACCCTTTGTTTCTACGCTCACAAAAATATGTTTATTCAGCGGTGTGTACTTCATTTTTAGAGATATAAATAAGTATAAATATATATAAGATATAAATAAGTATGCTTTTGTCTATTTTTTATGTAGTTTTAAGAATATATACTTTACAAACTTAAATTAGAAAATGTACACTTAAGTATACTTGACACAATAATATTTGACCTTATACTTTAAGTACTTTAAGCAAAAAGAAGTAGCTTCTAGTTGTGTTTAAACTTTTGTTGCAGTAAAAACAAAAAATGAATTGTAAACTAGTTGTGTACTCAAAGTTTACCACTATTACACGCAAAGAATTCTTAAAAAGTATACTTTTAAAGGACCAGTGTGTTGTTTTTTGGTGGATAGAAATGCATTATAATTTACATAACCATGTGTTCAGAGGTGTATAACGACTTTGCAAAAAGAACCATAATGTTTTTATTACTTTAGAATTTCTATCTACATACAGGGCAGGTTCACTTGCATGGAATGTTGTTGACATGTCACCATGTTGTTTCTACAGTAGCCCGAAACAGAAAGCATTTCGTAAATACATTTCCTTTCGGGATAGAAGTAAAAACGTGACAACATCTTAATCCTCTCTCAGCCTCCCTAGTGCTTCGATAAGGATGGGTGGAGTGAGCGGTTGGTTGCAATTCACAACCTCACCACTAAATGTCGCCAAAAAGATACACACAGCACCTTAAAGTAAAAATTGGGTCAATTTGGTACCAAATAGTATGTAAATGGTACACCTACAGTACACTATTAATTTATATTAATATACATGCTACATTAAGTATACCTAAAAATATACTTGAACTTAGTATTCTTGATAAAATGAACTATGCTACTTTTGTTATTCTAAAAAATATATATTTAAATTGTTTTTGAGTCTGAAGCCTGTGGGTCTGTTGCAAGTGAACATTCTGAGCTGATATGAAACGTTGACACTTCCATTGCAAACAGCCTCAAGCCGTTGCAGTTTCTTCCACTGCAGACGCAGAACAAGGATTTGTTATTCTCTCATCAAAAGCACCACGGTGTGTATACTTGCGCGAGGGCCGCCTTACGACACCGTTCAAGGGCACTTGACTGATACAGGCATTCATGGGCAATCTCAGCACCTCAAAACTGCTGGTTTTGTGGACTGCTGCTGGCACTTGTTGATCCAGCCTCTTGTCTAGTCAGCGGTGCCAATGTCGGACTATATAACAGCACTCTGTTACTCTTTCTTGCCTGCCTTTCTCAATGCTTCCCTCTCAATCTTCTCTTTTCCTGATTCATGCCCCCTCTCTCCCCCCCTTTGCGTGCTTGCCAGCGTTTGCTTTGTAACGGTTACACAACGTGGTTTCCAGTGAAAGGATTCTGTCAACATTTAGAAAGGTTAGATCTCTCCAGCAGCACGGCCACCACCTTCTATTCAACCTGTGTTTGTCATCCCACCCTGCTGTTCAACACAGACCCTGCCTGTCAGCCTTACATGCTGACGTTTAGAAAAAACAGGTCAGTTATTTGACCTCTTATGAACCTCCTATTATTAAATGTTAACAGGAAAGAGGTGCTGTGAGAGCTTAAAGGGATAGTTTACCCGAAAATTCTGTCATTCCAAACCTGTATGACTTCCTTCTGCAGAACACAAAAGAAGATATTTTGAAGAAGGTTGGACTTTCCCATTGACTTCCATAGGATGGACACAAAACCACTGAGATATTTCTCAAAATATCTTATTTTTTGTGCTCCACAGAAGAAAGCATCATATACATGTTTTGAATGACATAAGATGAAGAAATTATGACAGAATTTAAATTTTTGGGTGAATTGTCCATTTAATATTTGTGATTTGTAGAAGGTGTTCAAGTATCCACTGGTAGGATGTCGTCTTAGATTATGGGTTCAATTTCCAGGGTTAGTCCAAGAGAAATGAATTAAAATTATACTCCAAATGCACAGTGAGTTGTTTTGGATAAAAGTGTGTGTGCACCCGTGTAGATTGAACTAATACATTGCAAATAATCCCATTTCATAGAATGCCAGTGAGACTAAAGCTGGTTTACTGATGCCAATTTGCTACTTGTCATCTCAGGACCACAAACGTTTTTATAAAAATATCGCTGGCAAGCTGTTATGTGATTGCGCCATCCATCTTTGCCATATTTGACTGCTCAATTCCTCATTCCTCCTCCACTACCGTGATTTTTGAAAACATAGACAAGCGTGCACAACAATACGGCTGAGGAGGAGGAACATTTTTTGGACTGTCAGAGCTCACGACAAGAACTCTGGCAGGTAGATTAATCCCATCGACTGCATTGTTATGCACATGAGCGACTCTTCCGCCAATTAAGAAACTCGCATTCAGGTGGAGACGAGGAACAGAGGCAGCAGGGTAGAGGCAGACTAACAGTGAGCGTGCTGCCTGTGGCAGGTTGTGCTCCACGGGTCATTCGTGAAATTAGACTACAGGAGGGTTTGATACGTGTCGCGTTGCGTCAGAACATGCAAAACTAGACTGCGGGTTTAATGCAAACATGCATGATTCGGTTAGGTGAAAGCATGTGCTTTGCAAAGCGCTCAGACGCTTGACCTCAGCAAGTCATTGTGACCGGTATTACTGCATGTGCCTCGACATACAAAATACCTCTAGAAGTTTCCTGATTCTCAAATCTGGCTATACTGAATTTTATGTAAGTATTATTGTTTGTGCTGTGCAACACTCCTCATATGGATTGCAAAATGATCCATAAGATATGCAATAACAGAGGGACCCGAATCATAGGTACCATAGTATCATAGGGACTTCAGGATTGGAAATTTTTGATTGTTGCTCAATCCTGAACACCCTTGCAACACTTAACAACCTAGCAACTGCTTACTAGAACAATTTGATTGAAAAAAAATATTGAAAGGGAAATTTCAGCTCTGTGCAAAATTACAATGGATGTATTTTCACATTTTATGAACAATTTTATAGTTTGTTTACTCTCTCTAAACACTGAGATTAGTGTTATTAGACTTAGTTGATGAACCTGTTTAAATGTTCTCTCTGAAAGAAATAGTTTTAATAAGAGTTCTGGGGGAAAACTTTGCACTACTTGGGTGGATTTTGGTTTTAGCGGTCATAATTGTTAAGCCTCAACCGGCTCAATCTCTGTTTTCTTTATTTTCCATTACACTTCATTTCTCCTCAAGGTCCATATGGTTGTATTTTATGGCACTTCTATCATGTTTACATTGCTCTTGTTTTTCCAGGCGGTGTTTGATGTGGACAAGGATAAAGGTCTAACCCTGATTGAGGTTTGGGAGGGTCTGTCACCTGACGACATTAGGAACTGCACAGGGACAAACTTTGAGGTAAAGTTGAATGAATTACTGGAACACTCAATGATTTCGAACACTTTGCACTAAATGTAGTTTCCATGACACAAGATGACATTTAACGACGCTTAAATCCCTTTCATGCTTACTTGAATCAAAGCTAACCGCATCAGAACGTATATTTTTGAGTCTTGCCTGATTTTTATTTCCTCATGCAGGTCTCTCCGAACTTGAAACCGATGCAGCAGATTTAATTAACGAAGAGTTTCGAGGAAAAACTTGCTTGGACTCTTGTTAAATCCTCCACACAAATTCTACAGAGGCTTGCACAAAAGATTTGTGAGGAAATGTGACTGAAATACGCTCAAAACACTGACTATTCAATGAGGTCCTCAAGACACGTTAGTGTCTTAATCTGTAAAAATAACTTCCATGAATGTGTTATTTAAATGACTAATAAAAGCCTTCGGGTTTCTTTAGCGTTGCAATAGTTTGAATGTGAAGGAATTTCAGATTTTTTTGAGATATTATCAATAGATATTGAATGGAGAATATTGTCAACAAAACAGCTTTGTTTAATCAGATAGTGTGTACATTTCACTTTTAATTTAATTCTAATTTTAGTTTAAATGCAAATTGATTGTTCCTGTTTGGTCATGTTTCTAAAGCCTTATTGTTATGCTCACATATGCTTATGTACATATGCTTTGTAGAAAACAATAAACATCTATTTGTCACCCCAGTAAAAGCCTCTTGTTTTTGTGTTCGTTTCAATACTCATGAACTGCAGTGGAGCTAACCACGTGTTAAACAAGTAATATTTGCAGACTTTTGAAAAGAACTGTCAAATATGTTACATTACTTGACAGCTCCATTCAGACGCCTTTTGAATTGTTTTTTGTAAACACTTGGATGCTGTCTAAGAGTTAAATTATACACACAAAAACAACAGTAGATAAAGCAAGAGCACTGAAATGTTGCTGTAAAAGATATCTCTCTTGAGAGATTTGTTTTATTTGTGAGATGTGTTGTACACTTGTTGAGGCCGCCTTTGAAATTCAGCACCACAGTGGTGGACAGCGACCATGTCAATATCCAGAAAAGCTTGAGTTTCTTCTATAAAATCAAATAAAATCATTAAATCCGCGTGCGCCAAAAGCGCGCAACACTGTCTTATTGCGCCCACATCCACATACGACAGTTCTGAAGAATATAGGCTTGTTTCAAGTAACGAGCTTGTTCATACTACTTGTAAAGACGTTGTTTGAATCTAGAGGGTTGGTTGAATTGTGATGTATGCGTTGCGCGCGCCGTCTCGGGGGTGTGGTGACGCTCGCGCTGCGAACTCACGCGCGCGCTGGAGCCGAATAGTAGAGACAGTCAGAGAGACATCGAGCATCGGAGAACCGACGGCATGGCTTCGTCTCATGGGAAGAGCGAACTCCGTAATGCGGACTGGATGTCAAGTTTACCGGAAAGCATGCACAGCATTCCTCTGACTAATCTCGCCATACCGGGTAAGTGCGCTTTTACATGCACATATGAAAGGAAAGTGGTTGTGGGTTTTGAAAACGCATTGATGTTGATTTTATTTTACAGTCCTTTTAAAAAGTTGTTTGAGTGATTTTGCTGGTAATGTATGCATTAGCTATAAACTCTTTATTATAACTCGCATTGCAATAAGAGGTCACACAAGCTTGGATGAAATGGATTCTGCTTATGACATAATATCTACTGCGTGGCTAAAACGTAGTCATATGATGGCAATTGGAAAACGACGGTATAATAAGGTTAAGATGTGTGTCAGAAATTAAATAGGACACCTGTTGCTCGGGGCTCGAAATCTTTTTCAGCGATTCATTAAGCGACAACACGTTACACATTTGTTACAACCATGACCAGTTAAATATAAAAATAACACTCATACAGTTGCATGGTAGAAACAAGCTAAATATTTTATTTTAGCGTTATTCAACAACAAGTTACACAAGACAGTACTCTTCTTTATTATACTTTATATTTGTGCTCATAGTATCCAGATTGTATGTATTCTCTATTGGAACTATGATGAAACTGTAAGTAAATGTATGTTGAAATAGAGTTTCGCACAAACTCTAGGTTAAAGCCATTTCACACATCATTTCACGCACTTTAAGCGGTTCACTCTTTTTTGTTTTGTAGATGTTTTGTACTGTTTTTGTTTACTCCAAATAATAGTAATAATAGACACTTGGCCAGGGTGAAGTGTGAACTGTGTAGACATGGATCAAGATAACCCGGTGTAACAGCGGCCAGCTAATCTCAACGGACCAAGGGTGGAACATCCCTACTAGAGCACCAACTCCCATTCTTGACCGATCACCAGTACGAGTCCCACTTGGGAATGGGTTTGGGTAGGACAGGTTTCACCAGGATAATGAAAACCTATAGCACTTATAGTACCTATTTGTACTTTTACACCTGAATGGTCTAGTTGTAGGTTTTAGCAATGGTTGATTGGATGTTAAGGTACTCTGCCAAAAATGACAAGTTGAACAGCGGCAAAGCTCGGGTAATCAGCCAGTGCAGGCTTTAAGAGTCTCGCCCTATGATTAAACCCCCTGATTAACATCAGTGTCACTGATTTCAACCTATTGCCACAGGGATTAATTAACAGGCCAGCCATCTCCAAATCATCCAGTTAACCATCAATTACAGAATCTGATTTCGTGATCCTACAACAAATGCTTTGAGTGCAACACATGAATGCAAATTAAATCTTACTGATATAGGTCAAGGTCCATGGTTCTGTAGCTGTTCTTCTGGGTTACTTGGCACAGTATCATCCTCTCTCTTTTGTGTAAGTTTTCTAAAACGTGATGTCAACTAGGCTGTGGGTGGGTGATGGAAAGTTGTAGCAGCTATTTATCAAAACGCTCTAAACAAATTAAGTCTCGCAAAGATTTCTGGGACACATCACTCCCACACAGAAATCTTAAACTGAAGCGAGCTGATGAATAGGTCTCATAATGCGAGGTTAAGATCTCGCTCTTCATAGAGAATGAAATGAGATCCATGGAAATGTATGCAGCATGTCCAGGAGCTGGTGTCCTGGTGTGTAGAACAGCGTTTTTAGGTTAGACACAGACGAAAAAAAGGTCATTTCAGCAACTTAAATTGTGAAGTATAGCCAAGGATCAAATCCTAAAACAGCCTAATCGATGATCTCTCGCCTTTGTCTCATGCATATTTTAGTTAGTGCTTTATTTAAGCTTCAGGCTATTCTCATTCTGTCATACATACAGGCTACTGGAGATATTTTTTTAATTCTTTGGATCTAGCATTATACACGTCTATATTAATAGTATTTATGCCAACACAAACTCATATTTGACCCATTTTATTTATTAATGTGTGGATTTCTATTATAATGTTGTCAAATTCCGCAGTTCAAAATATGATTCTGTCATCTCCAGCAGCTTTAAGCTCAGCGATCGAGAATCTAGTGTGCTTTTGATTTTTCTCCTTTTTATCATCATAAAGGCTTAGGTAATTGTCAAACTCAAACCTTTTTATGAGTCCGACTCTCTTACCCATAGGTCACTGACATTGAGGCAAGAGAATTGTGTCCATGCTGAAGGCGGCTGTTCTAAGGTGACACTCACAGAATAAGCAGGGCACCAATGCTTTATATGTCACAGAAGTCTTGGAAATTAGGTAGATGGTTGAAGCTCTTGAGACGTGAATTTAGCCTCATTCGGTTTTATGGAGAACCATTATTGATATTTAAGCAATGGCTGCCCTTTATCCCAAGGGGGTGTTGCTTTTAAGTCATGTAATCTTCTTTTGAGCGCAAGCCAGTGACATACATCCAGAAAAATCGATCTATTCTTTCTTTGAGAGCAAAACATAGGTATTTTGTCCTTGAAATATTTTCATGTAGTAGTGTTTGTAATCCTACCTATTTGCTAATGGCAGAATCAGAGCTTTTGGTTGATGGATTAACAGAAGCTGGCAGAATCTAGCACTCCTGTCAGGTCTAGACATTTGACCTTGAGACAAACAGCCTTGCCAGGAGAAACTCATCGTCTATGCAAAGTGTTTTTTGGCACATTTGTATCTACTCGTATGATTCGCCATGCTCAATTGAAGGCCTTAAAAGAAACTCAGAGCACGTCTTTGTTGCATGGATAATTGCTCTTACTCAGATTTTTTCTTTCTTCCACCTCTGTGTCTTTATTTCATCAAATTGAATTTTCATATCAAAAGGGCCTCTCCAAAATGTTTTTAGAAAGATGTCGAAATTATTTATTTACCTGACAGATACGTACATGCTGCATAGATAATGGTATGGTACATAAATAACTTTAAATTGCACCATTGGCATGAAAAATTGTAATGGCTTCAATCCTGGAGGGCGTGATTGCTCCTGTCTGATTGCTCTTTAAATCTGTCCATCTGTCCAATTGTTCATCCATTAATCCAGCACTTTAGACCCCAAAGAGAGGATTTCCAGCCCACCTTGTCTCAATAAACAAGATAAATGGAAAAGATTAGGTGACCAGACATGAAATTGCACAGTCACCAGTGGGAAAAGGATCTCATTCCTGGAACGATTCATTTTTGCCTGCTAAACTGTAAGGTTGTCCCCTGTGGTTGACAATGACATGTCAATCTATTGAAGTTGGCACTTTCAGTCAGCCCAGGAGTTTATAGTCAACCCTTGAATAAAACTTAAAATACATGTTGCCTGTTGCGGATGATGGATAGCTTTTCATTTGTATATTCTTGTTAAGCAATACTACACAAGAGGCAATGAGAATATAAACAGCCAAAGAGTAGCTAGACACTCTTTAAATATTAAAGGCATAGAACTATTAAAGTCTTAATATTAAATCAAATTTATGTAGTGCTATCTGTTCACAATATGATATCCTGTATGGAAATACTGTCACAATCTGCTATACATTTATGCATTCGTAAGATGCTTTTAAACAAAACGACTTACAGTGCATTCAAGATATACATTTTATGAATGCAAGCATTTCTTGGAGATCAAATTCTTGACCTTGACGTTGCTAGTGCCATGTTCTACCAGTAAAGCTACATGACACAGAGTAGAACTGCTATACACACAGAAATATGGTATTTAGGTCTTCTGTTGTGTATTTATCCACCTCTGGTGCAATTCATCACTTTACAGTAAGATTCCATTCACTGCCCATCATTGAGCAATATATTTTTACAGCATTTATTTGTTGAGGATAGTTAAAAGTCCTGTAATTTTTTTAAATGATCTATTTACAGAAATGCAATAAAATATACGGACAACTGCTCTACAGTGCGCGTTATGTAAACATGTCATCTCATTCGGCAAAGAAACGAAAGAGTGATGACATCTTAGTTCAATGTCAGCCACCCGAGTGCTTCAAATGGGGGGGGCGAGCGGTGAAATGAGCCGTTGGTTGCAGTTCGCAACCTCACCGCTAGATGACACTAAATTTCACACAATGGACCTTTAATGTAAATACAGGTGTTTGCCAATGTTCATTTAATTTGGAATGAATAATGTTAACCTTTGATTATTGATGTATTAGTAAATTAAGATTAATTTATTATCCTTAATAATAAGGTACTGTATATAAATGCTGTAAAAGTATTTGTATATTGCTAGTTCTTGCAAATTTATAGCTAACTATAATAGTTAATTTATATAGTTAACTACTGTACCTTATTGTAAAGTGTTACCGTAATCTTACCACAATTCTTATACTCTTCACTTCTTATCTACTTATACTACTAGATATTCAACACCTTTGATATTAAGTTAAAGACAGAGATGTGTCTAATTGTGACATAATTGTGACAATTGTAGACGTGTGTGACTCTGGTTCACGTGTTTCAAAAACAGAAATGGGCTAAATTGTTAATGTCTTTAATCCGCTCTAATGTTCCTCCTCGCCGAGGTTTAGAGGTGAAACATGAGCCCAATTACTTCCTATCATTTTGTTAAATGGTCCATTTTCCCAAAAATAATTTCCCTCAAATCTACCTCATATCAGTTCAGTGTATCTCAAGGCAGGGATCCCATAACCCTCCTCTGCATTTAGCAGATGAGCTAATAGAACGCATAATAAATGCACTGGGACCTCTCAGAACAGAAATGACTGGGCATCCATATTGTGTTTTAAGTATTTACGTCTTTAATCATCTTCAATCTATTCCTATTTGGGGATGTGAATTGTAGCTATAATAATATGTTTTACAACGCCCTGAAGGCAAGGCTGCTTACTATCAATGAACTACATTTATTGAAAGAGAATGTTTTATAACACTTCGCAGGTTTGTAGATGTTTCCTTATATGAGAGCCAACTAGAATGAGGAAACATGTTGAAATATGAATGTATTCGGCTGTATGATTGATTAAAACACGTAGATCAAGTGTTTGTCAGTTTTAGCAGTTAGCACAGTACCAAGCCTGTGTTTAGACATCTTTAATAAGCAGTCATTCATTCTTTCATTCATTCTTTCATTCATTCATTCATTCATTCATTCATTCATTCATTCATTCCTTTTTCCTTCATTGCTGACCAGTATCTCTATAAGCTGGAGCTCTTTTGCTTGTGAAAAGCACCCTCTAATGTTCCCATGATTTTGACTTGTTTCATTGTGGTGCCGATTGTCGAGATGCATCTGCCGAGCAGACAGCTGTTTGCCTAATGGCCCTTTCCCATGGTGAATGTTGATAGCTGCAGTTCTCCCTTCGGGTGGAGGGACGCATCGTTTATTCATCAAAAATATCATTCGGCGAGTCTCTCTGATACGCACTGTTTATAGGCTGCTTACTGCTTTCATTTCACGAGATTAGCAATGCATAAATAGGTTGTACTTGTTTGTGATTTGTGAGATCAAACACAGCACCTGGCTTTGCTCTGTATTTACATTGAAAGCGTGCTTGTGAACTCGTGCTATTGTGCCGCAGGCCATGGCAACCGTTTTCTCCCTCAGGTTATGTTATGGTGTGGTTTGAATTCAATGGATTGCGGTTGCATTAAACTGCTTTAGCCTTGAAGGAATAGTTCACCCAAAGATGAACATTTTCATTGTCATTTCAGACTTGTATGACTTTGAAAAGAAGATTTTCTGAAGACAATTAGTAACCGAACAGCGGCGTCAATGGGTACCGCCGTTGTTCAGTTACCAACATTCTTCAAAATATCTTCTTTTGTGTTCTTCAGTATAAAGAAAGTCAAACAGGTTTGAAATGATGATAGGGTGAGTTTTTTTCATTTTTGTGTGAACTATCCCTTTAACTGTGAAGGCAGCCATTATATTACATAGTGTATTTAGGTTCCTATATAAGTCAGCCTAAGATCACGATATCATAATTTTATGAGCAGAGGACTGTACTAGTTGTAAAGGAGACACAATAGTTATTGAGAAAACAACCAACTGTGTCCACAAGACAACCTAATTGTCGCCTTTTCTCTATAGTTTAGTGAATGTCATCAATATTATTTCACAGACCACTAACTGTAATTCGTCTAGTTGCATTTATATCTGAGATACAATTATGTTTCCTTTCTTGGGACGATGAAACATTGTCATTGTTGGGTTGTGTTACAAAAACATACTAACTCAGAAACCTTCTCATTCAGGTTCCCACGACTCCTTCAGTTTCTACATCGATGAGGCCTCACCCGTAGGGCCGGAGCAGCCTGAGACGGTGCAGAACTTTGTGTCTGTGTTTGGCACTGTCGCCAAGAAGCTGATGAGAAAATGGTTGGCTACGCAGACCATGAACTTCACCAGCCAGTTGGAAGCAGGCATCCGCTTCTTTGACCTCCGTATATCCACCAAACCCAGAGACCCCGACAACGAGCTCTTCTTTGCACACGGCCTGTTCAGCGCCACCGTGCGCGAAGGCCTCGAGCAGATCACCACCTTCCTGGCCTCGCATGCTCGCGAAGTTGTATTCCTGGACTTCAACCACTTCTACGGAGTACAGAACCTCCACCACGAGAAGCTGGTCCAGATGTTGCGCACCGTCTTCGGGGACCGGCTCTGCCCGGTGGTCTTTGCTCAAGAGGTGAGCCTGAAGTACCTTTGGGAGAAGGAGTATCAGGTGCTGGTCTTCTATCACAATCCCATGGCTCTGGAGGTTCCTTTCCTATGGCCGGGTCAGATGATGCCGGCTCCTTGGGCCAATACCACGGATCCTGAAAAGCTCATTCAGTTCCTCCAAGCCTCAGTGAAGGATCGGAGACGTAAGGGGACCTTTTTTGTGTCCCAGGTGGTTCTCACACCTAAAGCGAGCACTGTCATGAAGGGAGTGACCAGCGGCCTGAGGGAGATCATCACAGAGAGGTGAGCACCAGGGTTGTTATAGGGGTGTCACAATATGCCAGTATCTTCAATAAACCTTGATGCTTAAAACCATGATAATCAATATCGTGCTAATTTGCACATAATATCAAAGTTTTGCTCACAAATACATAATGGTTACAAACTCTGCCTCAATGGCCAGAAAAAGAACAAAAGTAAAGATGAATTTGGCTGATAATTTATTTATTGAATATTTTTTCAGTCACAATAATCGTATAGTGAAAACCTCATGTTGTGACATCCTTAGTCTTTTTGGTTGAAAAATGAGTTTGATGTATTTTTAGAATAAACATTTATAATAAACACAACCATTTAGTTTTAGTTAGTTTTTCTTGCTTTTGAATAGTTTATATTTAATTTGTATCTTTTAAAAATTGTTTGAGTTCATTTATGTATTACTAAGATTTTCAGTTTGCCCTTTGACATCTAATTTTTATTGGAAAGTGCAACAAGCAAATTTGACAGTTTTACATTTTAATCAGATTATTACTTCTTTTGTAAATGGTATTTTCAATACTTATCTTTTTGTAATTGGGTTGTTTTCAATAATAAAATTAGTAATAACATTAAAACACCCATCTGAAAACAATTACAAAAACAGTTCAGCAATGTTCTTCTTTGCAAAAACAGCACCAGGAAGATATCTCACGGTCGCAATATAATCTCATCACAGTTATTAGCCATTGCTCAGAGTCTCTAGGGCTTAACTGATCAGGATTTGTCAGGCTTGGTTAGAAACATGAAACTTTTGGCAGAATGCACATTTTAAAACCGCACTGGATGACAGAAGCAGATATTCGTTCTAAAGTGAAGCAATATTCTGCTCATTCAAAAGACTGAGAGGGTTTCTTTTCTCTTCCCTTTTGGAAATATTGCCATCTGCATCTAAGTTTTTTATGCCAGCATACACAATATAGTATGCCATTGAGCCTGCAATGTAGCCCAGCCGCAATGCATCGTAGCTTGTGGTACCACCTGCATGTGGTTCACGTGGATATCCAAACCAAACCACATAGACGATATGAAGCAGTGTATTATTTCTGCTCATTGTAACTAGAACATTAGCTAAAGGGCAGAGATGACACCAGCGTTAGTCATCCTGGTTACTAGAAGACACATTCTGAAGTCTCAGTCTGTCACAGCATTTGCGGATGTACTTGAAGTTAAACAGGAATATTTTGGGGAATAAGGATATTGAGTACCCGTCAGAGCACAGGCTAAAGTGTATTAGGAAATCCATTATTTCTGTTCACTCAAAATCCAAAATGGGAACAAGCTCAGAAGATAAATTCGTCGGAGTCCTTTCGAAACCTTGTCGGTCTAAATTCGCTGTTTTTCAGGAAATGGAAAAACAATGTATTTTTTCAATGATCACATACTGAGTTGCCAAAGTTGACAAGCACTTTTTAATACTTTTTATTTGTTAGATATTTGCAAAACCCAGTGACAAACATAAAGGGCGATAATAATGATTTATGGCAAAACAAAATATGGAGAGACAAGGATTCAAATGGGGCGATTTGCAAGTCCAATGCAGTTAGCAGCTTTCTTTTACTATAAACATAAAGAATGACAATATTATCATATTGTGACCCAGGTATTGATATGATATCAGAATGGCAGGTCCCTGTTGATTCCCTCCCACACACCGCATTTAATGCACCATCCCAAGCCACAACTCTCTTTGTAGATCTGTTTGATTGTTATTGTTTGTGCAAAGAGAATGTGCATTTTAAGTAAACAATTGTATTAAGAACAAAGCAAATGACATAGTTTGGTGGAGAGTTTCAGATATTTTTGCATTGATTGTGCTGATGGCAGATTATTTATAGAGCATAGGGACACAAAAAGAAATGAAAGGACCTCTGCTACCTCACTACAATCTGAATGATGCGTTGCAGAACAGCTGATTCAGACTGCTAGCCGTAGCCTCATCTCAAATTGAGCTTCAGAGACATAACCCTCACAAATGTCCCCTTTAAATTGAAACTATATGTGTTCTCAGGGCTCTTCCTGGCATGATGCAGTGGATCCGCTCACAGCGACCTGGAGAAAACGGAGTTAACATCATCACGGCCGACTTTGTGGAGCTGGGAGAATTTATCAGCGCCGTCATCACCCTCAACTACTACCTGGATGATGAAGAAGAGAACGCCACCTGAATCTCGAATTTCCCTACTCGCTTGTGGTATCAATTACACTTGCTCTTTTACTATTTGCCTTGTTATGATTTCATTTCATACTTCGAAACAAGCTCTGTTCGTCTCTGACAGTTTAGGGCTGTTAAACCTGCGAGGATGAGAGTAGAGCGCAGACGGGTGGTCGGGCGGAATAATTTCAGGTTTTGTTTGAGGATAAATCGAACAGTGATTTCACTTCTTTCTGGACCAAAAGATGGCTGGCTTTTCCCCATATTTCTCTATTTCACTAATTCACACGCTTAAAACCTAAATTTCTGACTTCTGCTTCTGATCGAGTAACAGTAACTCACTTCATGGGAAATAAATATCGTTTGTACAGTGAATGTGACTCTATAGTAGCTTTATTTCTAGTGGTAGTAGTAACTAGTATGATTGTCACGTTGTAAATACTTATAAACCTGAATTGTTTCTCGGCTTACTATTTGTCATACATTACGAGTTGAGGTTCCCTTGAGGGCCTCAGTCTGGTCTTACGATGTTGAAGAAGTGAACTATTAGATGTTTGTATTCACAACCAAAAATCGCAGATGTATGTTAATAAGAGTTTTGCCATCATTAATACTAACAGGTTAGGCTTTGTATCAACATTTTTGTAGTATAGTCCAGAATACTGCAACAAATCTTTTTGTATCCGTGAAGAATACTATATATATTTGTTTGCGTGTGACTGAGGACTGTTAAAAAGCAGACATTGACGTTTACTGACCAGTTAGATCCAAATGCAGTACAGAAAAAAACAATAGTTGTCTTTTAGTGCGATGAAATATCCCATTGAAATTCATTACATAAAGGGGTAGTTTCATATTAAATTCATCATCCTGTTTGACTTTCTTTCTCCTGCAGAACACAAAAGAAGATATTGTGAAGAATGTTGGTAACCCAACAACGGTGGTACCCATTGACTTGAAGTAAAATGGGACCGCTATTGTTCGGTTACCAACATTCTTCAAAATATTTTCTTTTGTGTTCTGCAGAAGAAAGAAAGTCATACAGGTTAATGTCAATGGTAATGTAAAAATACAAATAATTTGTACAATAGTGTACAGTTGGCATTTTAATATAATTTACTGTTATTTAATAGTAAGGTTATTTATTTTCAGATTAAGCTAACTAATTGGCTAAATCGCCATCCAAATGAATTAATTATTAGATTATAAAAGATACAAAATAATTTAATTACCCAGATGCCAATTCATTCAATTTGTTCGGTATGACATCATTAAACAAAGTGACTAGTTCACCTACGAACATAAGAGTGGCTCAATGATTTGCGGGATCATTTATTTATTAAAGCGTTTGACTCATGTTGATTAAAATGACAATCCCACACAATCCCACAGGCAATCTCCAGCATGGACCGGAGTGTAAATGCATTAATCATGCATCTTTGTACAGTATGAAACTGCATGTAGTTGTCAAGGTCGATGAGCTGTATGTTTAGCATTCCATGACAAATCTGGTGTACAATAAATGTAAATACTGCATAAATACTGCGTAGTGTCTTTCTTTCACTAAATACCTTGAATCGTGTACCTTCAGTATTTCAATTGTATGATTTTATTGTGTATATGACTCATGACTGTTCTGTTGCAATCCAGATGAGAAACTAATCTGAATTAAAAACAATAGAAGATGTAACATTTGCGGTTTGCCAATTCTGTCTCATTCTGAAGCATAGAGTAGAGTCCATGGCCTCATTACATGCTTTCTCAATTACAGCTATTCATTGCTGGCAGAGGTCCCCTCAGCTTGTTTTGACAATGGCACTACGCAGCTGTGAAAAACTCTCCTTCATTTATTTCCAGCACTTCACGCTCACGTATCATTGTGAATTTATTAGTAGATTTTCAGCGGTGTATTTTTTAAGCTGCAGTGATGTGTGTTGTTTTTCTCAAAGTGCGACACCTCTAGCTCTATGCTCTATGCAGTTAAGCGGTGTCATGGCCAATAAGTGACGCTTTGAAAAGCACGTGGACTTGAGTGAAGGTGACTCAAAATGCATTATTTAAATGTCATGCTAAGTCATATTGTATAGAAGAGAGAGGAACATACATCTGTTGTGGGTGGTAATCATGATTGAATCATTCTGCAGTTTCAATTTATGCCTGTTTTGGAGTGGACATTGTCTGGCATGGCTCTCTCTTCTGCCAACACAATCTCTTCTATGCTGTACATGACAGTTGCCAGCAGTGTTATTACAAACGCTAATCAGAAATTGACCAAATAAGGCTGGGCATAAACCTCATATTTTCTGTCGGGGGTGTAATTACAAGCAGCGTGCAAGCATTTTGAAAGCATTACTAATGCAAGATAAGAGATTCCCTAATGCGAACACGCTTTCAGACAGACAGCTGAACAATGTTAGTCAGTTAGAGCATCTCGGTTTGACAGCATCCTTATACAAATTATAATGAGTCGGCAGCTGGATAAATGATTGAGTATCGAAAATGTCAATGTGGTTAACATTTTCAAAAATAATAATTATTGCTTTTTGCACCACAATGCAGGGCAGTTTAAGATTTCAAGGCATAAAGACTTGCTCATGTATATCTGTTCAAATATCATGTTTATGTTGAACATATACATACTGAACAATTAAGAGACCATTTCAAATATCCATTTTATCAGAATTTGTTGATGTATTGTGAGTCATGTGTTTGTTCAATTTCAACAAAATCAAACCTCAGGAGTGACCAACAGAAATGTGAAAGAATAACAACATGACAAGACACATGCAAAATCGAGGTTATCACATAAAAAATAGTTTTTAACTTTGCCTATACATGTACAAATATTACTGTTGTATTGCTTAAAAGTGAATATGAACTTGTTTTCTTTGCAGTATTTGGAGGATCTTTTCTGTTATTTTGATCAAATAATATTTTTGCAGATAAGTGCAAATAGAAACAAAATTGAAATTGAATTGAAATTTGGTGAAACATTGTTAAAAATGAACAGGATAAAAAACATACCGATCAATAGTAAATTCAGAAAATAATTTTGAAATGGCCTTAAATTTGTTTCCACAGCTGTATATCATTGATGTGCTTCCGAAACCTAATATAAATATTATTAAAAAAATAAAACATAAATAAATATGATATGTGACCCTGGATCACAAAACCAGCCTTAAGTAGCACGGGAACATTTTTAGTAAAAGACAAAAATACATTGTATGGGTCAAAATTATTTATTTTATTTTTATACCAAAAGTCATTAGGATATTAAGTAAATATCATGTTCCATGAAGATGAAGATGAAAACTGGATGGCCAGCCACATCACCTCTGATTAACAACTTCAAAGGCAATTTTCTCAATATTTTTTTTTGCTGCCTCAGATTCCAGAGTTTTAAACTATTGTATCTCAGCCAGATATTGTCCTATTCTAAAATCTAATACATCAATAGAAAGCTTATTTATGCATCTTTCAGATTATGTACTCATCTCATAAAACTGGTTTTGTTGTCCAGGGTCACATATGTTCAAAATAGTCAAAGCTGACAAGCACTTTTAAAATATTTTTTATTTTTTAAATATTTGCAAAACCCAGAGACAAACATAAGGGCTGACAATAAATAATGATTCATGAGAAAATCACGACATATGGAGGTGACCTCTGGGTGAGTTTATTGATTCATGCAAAAATGTACCCCAACAGCTTTAATTGCATTTGAAATATTACATTTTTAAGTTCTAGTTTTCTTAAACTCCCTTTCGTTTGCCCTTTTTATATTATTAGGGGATTTACATTACATAAAAAAATTTGCAACAATTAATGTGTTCTCAATACACATGAACAATTACACTTACAGTACAAACTCTCTGATATGAGAGGCCATGTGAATCTGACTGGATTTATGATGTATTAACTGTAAGCTGAATACATTACTCATAAAAGCATGCCAATGAGCGGCTCACTGAGAAACTCAATTACCTTTTAATTATGCAAATGAGATCCTGTGAGCAACTCTCTGAGTTCTGAGGTCTAGGAAGCCGAAAAAGCGATCAGATTAACCCCCATGACCCAGAGACAATATCCAGTGATGAGGGTAGATGGGGAAGTGATCCTTCGAGTAAATAAACATCTCAATAAGTTGAACTGACTGTATATAGTGCATTAAATTACACATTTGCAGATGGCAATAGTTTAGCAATGTGTGCATCTGTGATTGTTAACTCCCTCTTTTGTGTCCCTTTTATATGCGGAGAACAAAGGGAATTATTTTGATTTGCGAACAACTCAAACAATGAAAAGTGAATATTGACCAAATTAAAGTTAAGTGAGATTTTCCTGAATTGTCTGTCTTTTCCCGAGTCTGAAGCAAGATCTACCTTGTTGCTTCAGATGACTTTTACACAAGTCATGTGGATGCTTTTCGTGTTTGTTCATTCTAATGAAATTCAACCAAAAAAAATAAGGTTTGAACGTGATTTGGAAAGACTTGTGGCTGAGTAAATATCAACGGAATTTCTCTTTAAACTCAGTGACTGAAGAGAAAATTGGAGCTTTGTCTCCATCAAGTGTTTATGCATATCTCTACAGGGTGGATGTCTTGCTCTCTATAGATGCCAAACTGGTCGAATCTGTCTATTTACGCAAATTTACATGCACATCTAACCGTGTAATTCTCAGCAATGTTCCACAAATGTACTCCATTAGAAAGATTGATGTCCTCCAGGCCTCTCCCACATTCCCTTGACATGAGGAATGCGTTGTTGCACACATTCTTTGGCAGAGAAAGGAACATTTCCCGCTCATGTTGTTTTACTCAGAAAAGAAATGGACTAAGGGTGTATCCATAACGTTTTGTTACAGTTGCACACAGTAAAGAAAAGCTGTTTTGGATTGAATGCATGCTTCTTCACAATGGTAAGCAAACATTTCAAAATCTAAACAAACGCACTGCAAACACATTGGAAAATAAAACGGGCCATTAAAAAGGTTTTAGTTCTTTTGCAAGCCTGATTTTTCTGCAGAAACTGATGTTTCTTAACATGCAAATTCAACTTTGTTATTATAACTGTAAACCTGCAATTTCCCAAATTGAAATTATGTTTAATGGAAATGTGCAGAATCTTGTCTTTCGAAAACCAAACTTTTTGGTCAGCTCAGGCATTCTACATTTCGTATTTAATATTCTACTTCTAGGTAGGCTAAATAAATACGGGGTTTCCTATTTTGGTTAACTGTGTCTTTAACTGTGTTCTCAGCGTGTGCTCGTGCATGGAGTTGCATTTCTCTTCTGTCTGTTGTCTTCAGCAGCTCTTAAACAGTAAGCAATTGAAAACATATGTGTCATTATCAGAAACTTCGGTTACACTTACCAATTATGTTCATATTAACGATAATATGTGACCCTGGATCACAAAACCAGTCTTAAGTAGCACGGTAACATTTTAGGTAAAAACCGAAAATGCATTGAATGGGTCAAAAAATTTTTTTTTCTTTTATGCCAAAAATCATTAAGATATTAAGCAAAGATCATGTTACATGAAGATATTTTGTTAATTTCCTACTCTAAATATATAAAAACTTTATTTTTGTGAGTGGATGGCCTGCTACAGTGCCTCTGACTAACAACTTCAAAGGCCATTTTCTCATATTTTGATTTTTTCACATTCTCAGATTCCAGAGTTTTAAACACTTGTATCTCAGCCATTTATTGTCGTATCGTAACAACCCATACATAGTAGAAAGCTAATTTTTTCAGCTTTCAGATTATGTAACAATCTCAATTTCGGGAAATTGACCCATAAAACTGGTTTTGTTGTCCAGGGTCACATATAGCTTTCCACCATTTATTGATCTTTGTTAGTAACGTTTAATTTGAAAAATAGATTAGTGAATGCCGACAATAATATGAACTAAGATTAATAACTAATGCAAAATATGCTAAATATTGATCATGCAAATTCAATTTGAACAAACAACCTTATTGTAACGTGTTCCCGACAGTCCTGTTTTAAGCACATTTGCTGTATTGTATTTACTTTATCAATGTTTTAATATATCATCAACATCGATACATCAAAGTGGCTTGTTTTTATAAATCATATTGCTCACTCCTGAATCAGCGGTGCGTTGGTGAGGAACTCTCGATCTGTTCTTGAACCCGTGCACTGCCAGTGGGGAACTTATGGAAGCTGGTCAGCCTGTGATGGCTGCTCCAAGACACAAGTGAGACTATTTTTTTCCCAGAATGATATAAACCGGTTCCACAATTGCTTAACGTTCATTTGCATGTTGTTCCTTATTTAACTGCATTTTTGTCTTACAGACGCAGATTCGATCCATTGCAGTCTATCCTCAGTTTGGTGGTAACCCCTGTGCTGGAAGCCCGGTCCGCACACAGCCGTGTTCCTCGGCTCAGGTCTGCCCCCTAGAAGAGGGCTGTGGAGGAAGATTTCGTTGTCAATCTGGTTTGTGCTAAGATGGTTTTTTCAAAATGCTGGACTAAATAGTTATTTTTTCAGTTGTTCCTGTCTATCAAGTTCCCTGATTTTGTTTGAAGGAAAATGCATCAGCCAGTCGCTAGTATGTAATGGAGATCAGGACTGTGAAGAAGATGGTTTGGATGAGCAACAGAAATGTAACAGTATAAACGTTTGTGACCTGGAGCAGCCTCCACCGAATGTAGAGCTAACTGGTCAAGGGTAATTATTTTAAACTTATTATATATACTCCTTTCCCAATTTTTTTTACATGTACTGTAAACACACACATTTAATAGGAACTTTTTCACATAAGCAATCTATACAGTACAAACTGTTCTAGCCTCACCCTAACACACACGCATGCCAGGTTCATTAAAGCATGCAGCACTTCAATTAAGTGTGTTTGCACCGAAGGTTTGATGCAGTGAGCAGACAGCCGAGAGGAACCGTTATCAACACTAAAAGCTTTGGTGGTTTGTGTAGAAAGACCTTCAGCGGAGACCACTCGGAAATGTTCAGAATTCCTCAAAATGTGGTCAGATACACCTTCCAGGCAGGTGGACTTTACTGTAACAGTGTAGGAAATAAAAATAAAAGATGATTGATTAGACATAACTGCATATAATAAATGTAAATGCAAATGTAGAATTTGGAAAAATGTAAGTGCAGAAGACTTAACAAAAACAGGGCTGATGACAAATTTAATTTATTGATCATGTTTATATTTAAATATGTGTTTGAATATATTTATGCTAGCTACCTATAATATATATTAAATATGTGTCTAAAGTATACCATCAAGTTGGCTTTCACAAGTCATTTCAAGTGGTTTAGTTGAAGCGGAAATTCCTTAACTTATTTTGATGAGATGAAATAATGTAAAGCCATTTAAAAAGATGTCAAGTTGAAATGACTTGTAAAGTCAAGTTGACTGCACTTACAAACGTAAAGGGATATTTCACCCAAAATGTATGTTCTGCCCAAAATCTATCCTATCAAGGCAGCCAAAAAAATGTACAGTTGCTTGAAATGTGTTTAAGCAGCTTCATCAGCTGTCTAGCAGGACCAAACCATCATCTGACCAGCACTTAAACATTCTATTGGTCTAAATTAATCTCTACAGAAGTCTACAAACTGTCCTTTTTAATGTTTAATTTGTTGTTGTCTATTTTTGCCAGGTAACAGCAAAAAGTGACTTTTCAGAGGAATCTTTTCAAAGCTCTTGGCACTACCTTCATCACATTGAACGACATAGTAAAACAACAGGAACAGATTATGGGCACGAAGATTACACCTTCCATGAGGAACTGCGACAAACAAAGGTATGATCTTGTCTTAGAACTAGATATATGTGATGTTGAATGTACACTCACCTAAAGGATTATTAGGAACACCTGTTCAATTTCTCCTTAATGCAATTATGGTGGTGGTGTAATGGTGTGGGGGATGTTTTCTTGGCACACTTTAGGCCCCTTAGTGCCAATTGGGCATCGTATAAATGCCACGGCCTACCTGAGCATTGTTTCTGACCATGTCCATCCCTTTATGACCACCATGTACCCATCCTCTGATGGCTTCTTCCAGCAGGATAATGCACCATGTCACAAAGCTCCAATCATTTCAAATTGGTTTCCTGAACATGACAATGAGTTCACTGTACTAAAATGGCCCCCACAGTCACCAGATCTCAACCCAATAGAGCATCTTTGGGATGTGGTGGAACGGGAGCTTCGTGCATCCCACAAATCTCCATCAATTGCAAGAAGCTGTCCTATCAATATGGCCAACATTTCTAAAGAATGCTTTCAGCACCTTGTTGAATCAATGCCACGTAGAATTAAGGCAGTTCTGAAGGTGAAAGGGGGTCAAACACAGTATTAGTATGGTGCTCCTAATATACCTTAGTTGAGTGTATATTGAATTATATTGTTCAGTTCGATTTTCTAGAACCCAATTCCTGAACGTACACTTTTTTCTAAGAAACAAACTTTGTTTGTTTAACCCTTCAGTCTGAACAACTGATCATCATTAAGAGTGATCTGGAGGTTGGCCAGTTCCAGAATCAAGCTCCAGAATACCTTTCACTTTCAGAGGAATTCTGGAAGGCTTTGCTTTCTCTGCCGGTCGCGTACAATTACGCCGCCTACCGTAATGTGCTGGAGAGATTTGGGACACATTACATTTCAGAGGGCACGCTTGGAGCGCATATGACAGTATTTCTGGCAATGAATGAAGAAATTACCAAAAGACTGAGTATGTGACTTCTGTGGAATGTGTTTATTTCAATGCCTTACTGTATAATGCATATCACTGATGAGTTTTTATTCAAAGTCATTGAACTGATCTCTTCTGTCTGTTTATGTAGAATCGGAGAAGAGAGACTATGAACATTGCGTTGTAACAACGCATTCAATATTGTTTTTCATCTCGTGGTCTACTACAAGATGTCAGACAGACAAATATGAAAAAAATGATCATTTTTGTAAGTCAGCAAAAGCAATATCATATTTATTTATGTTTTATTTTTTCTGACCTTAACGTCTCAAATGTCTATCAAACAGACAGAAAGATACAAGGAAGTGTGAAAAAAACAGATATCATTGGTGGTCATCCTGGACAAATCGCAAAACTGTTAATGTTAAATACAAACACACCAGAGGAGAATGGGAATGCTTTCTCTCAGTGGTCTGGATCGGTGAAGCAACATCCAGTGGTCATCAAACAGAAGGTTTGATTAAATACCTCTGTACTCATGTAAGATTCATGTGTGCAAATGAAAACCTTGGAAATCATAATCATAACGTAGTATAAGCTGTGTTAACTATAGTGTTCTTGAACTGAATTCAACTAAGACACTGTATTGCATAAACTAATCTACACATGAATTGTTTTTCTTTTTGTCTTATGAGCAGCTTAGGCCTCTGAATGAGCTGGTGAAAGAGGTGCCATGCGCAGGAGTGAAAAAGTATTACTTAAAGCGTGCCATTGAGACATATCTCAATGAGAAAAACCCGTGTCAATGCAGAGAATGCCAGAACAACGGGCTTCGGTTGATTCTGGATAACGTCTGTCAGTGTGTGTGCAAACCGGGCACTGAAGGGAAAGCATGCGAGCTTGGGACACCACTAGGTGAACAGCCAGGTAACACAAACTATTACTTTTTTATGGCTATATCAAACGATTAATTGCAAAGTTTGTTTATTGAATATGTGTGTGTACTTAATATAAAATATAAACATTTATATATTATTTAAATTATTGCTAAATATAAATAAATACATGTAAATATTTCCTAAATATGTACATGCATACATGTATAAATATAAAATTAATATGCACAGTAGATATATTATATAAACACAAACTTTTATTCTAAATGCGATTAATAAATTATCACTAAATATGACTGTAAAATATTATGACCTCTGAATGTGACCTCTATATAATGCTTGTGTAATTGTAATTGACAGAGCACTGTGTTAGCAACACATATTGATCCCAGGAAACACAAACTGATAAAAAATATACAGTATAGATCGAATGCAGTGTAAGTCATTTACAAATGCATAAACGTAATTTTTTTAATCTGCAATATTTATAGATTACTGGGTAGTTTAGATATTGGACATTGTCCAGAAATTATTTGGACACTGTGTTTACATCTTATTTTATCTTCTGACAAAAAAGTTTATTTATAAATATATATTTCAAGGTACAGTATATCTGTCATTTTCATTTTAAACCCATCATGTGTGATTTCGTAACATGCTTGTGCATGAAACTTGTGCTTAAAAGAAAGTTAAATTTGCATGGTAGGAGTGATCAATGGAGACTGGGCTTGTTGGTCATCATGGAGCTCCTGCAGGGAAGGTCAGAAAAGCCGGACACGCTCATGCAGTCGACCCGCCCCTCGAGGGGGTAAGGACTGTATCGGCAAAGCTCAAGAGACCACGGCTTGTGAGGATGAGCAGTACCTGGATTACTTACGGTGAGAAGGACACCTCCAGGTTAAACAGCATAAACTCCACTGGCCCAGAGAATGTGTTTGTGCCACACAACTGCCGCTGTGTGGGAAATGTGGGTGACTTATTGGTGTCAACCTGTTGATTTCCAGCACAATGGAGCCTCACTGCTTTGATGAATCATTGACACCCAAGGAAAGTTGTAAAACGCCCCCCGCCCTTGCCAATGGGTTTGTGCTGGTAAATTCTGCTTGCATACAATATTCTCCATTCAAGTGTGATGTTTGTTATGTGTTATAATGCTACTGTCATCTTACAATTCCAGTACCCCAAAGATGAATATCTAGTGGGCAGTAAGATCGAATACACTTGCATTGCGGGTTATCACTTAATTGGGTCCGCCATTGCAGAATGTCAAGAAAATCTAAAATGGCTGCAACTTTCAAAAGAGTGCAAGAGTAAGAACTTTTTTGCTGGTGTTTTTGATGAGATCAGAAGTGAGAAGTTGTACTTTAAGTTGTAGTTAAGCGTTTCATAATAATAAATATCAGTTTTGGTTTTATGCTGACAGGAACATTATGTGATCCACCTAAGCTTCCTCAAGATGTCACAGGAAGACCATGGAAGGTAGACTATAACATCGGTGAGGCCATCACACTCTCATGCCCAGATGGGAAGGAAATGGAAGGTCCACCTGAGATTCAGTGCAACGCTGGCCTTGCCTGGTCGCCTCAACCCAAAAACACCAGGTGCCTCACAGGTACCAAACTAAACTACAAGCTATTGTGAATTCAACTATACTATTAAGGGACCACTCTTACTGGGTGGTTTTACAGAATATAATTATGTGACCTGTTCTTTACTAGTGTCCGTGAAGCCGACCCCTGAAACGACGAAATGCAAGCCATGGGAGAACTTATCCAAGGACAAATGTGTTTGCAAAATACCTCATGAGTGCAAGTATGATCCATAACCAGACTCCACATAACAAAAAATCCAATAAACCATTTTAAAACTGTACTTTACATTACTGTACCATGTTAGAATTATATATACATTTATACGCAAATACACAGTGAATTTTAGAATATACACTGCCAATACTAAATTATGTTTTAGCTTTTTTTGCATTGTCATCAGAAGCAAAATGACTTAAAGGAATAGTTCACCTTTGAAATGAAAATTCTGTCATATATTAATTCTCGTAATTTCAAACCTATATGACTTTCTTCCTTCTGCAGAACACAAAATAAGATATTTTGAAGAAGGTGGATAACAAGAAACTGTGGCTCCCAATGAATTGCATTGCTTTTTCGTCCATTCAATGCAGGTCAAAGGCAACCAATGTTTTTTGGTTACCATCAATTTTCAAAACAAATTATTTTGTGGTAGAAATACAGCCATCATTTCGAGGCAGTTGATGTGCCAATCGAGAAGATGACCTCTCCAGATCCCTTGGGCTGGACAGTCATTTAAGACCTCATCCCAACCCATAAGGGATGCGTCTGTCGTTAGCAATTTGCGACGACAACACGGACCGAGAGTGGGACCTAACGTCAGAAACCGAGGTCTGTACCACATAATAAGGGTGAGAAGCCCCTTGCGCGTCACCCTTGTCTGCCTCTGGGGGTTGGCCCTTGAATTGAATGAAACCCCTGGCTTTGAGCCACAACTGGAAGCCGCCGCCATGAGACCTAGAACTCTTTGAAAGTGATGAGTAGCTTTTTAGCCTAGCCTGATGCTTCTCAGTGTGCTCAGGATGGATTCGACACATGCAGGAGATAGTTGTGCCTGCATCGTGGTCGAGGCCCATATTATCCCTAAATACATTGTATTTTACGTAGGGGAGAGAACGGTCTTTGTGGCGTTGGGTCTTAACCCAAGAGCTATGAGATGAGATAGCACGACATCCCGATGTCGAAGCGCTATCATGCAAGACTGATCTAAAATTCACCCAGTTGTCTATGTAATTCAAATGCGGATTCCCTGGAGTCGCAGGGTGCATTTTGTGTATGTGCGGGGTGACAAGGCAAGGCCGAATGGAAGAACCCGATACTGGTAAGCTTCGCCCCCGAAAGCGAACCTCAGGAATTTCCTGTGTTGTGGCAGGATCTCTATATGAAAGTATGCATCTTTCAGATCGTTCGTCACCAACCAGTCGCGGGACTGAATGTAAGACATAATCATCTTGATTGTCAACATTTTGAACATGTGCGTCTCCGGACACAATCCCCCATCCCTTTTGGGAACTAAAATATACCGGCTTTAGTAGCCTTATTCTCTGTCTGGTAGGGGAACACATTCTGTGGCCCCTTTAACCAGCAGAGCTTTTAATTCTTGTGCCAACAGATTTGCTCGCTCCGGTTGCATGGACGTGAAGACCACGCTGTTCGCGGAGGGCGATATGCAAATGTTATCCTGTAGCCCTGGTCTACGGTTCTTTAAACCCATGGAGAGATACCTGGCAGTAGTTTTTTTAACGCTGCCAGCATTTCTCCAAAAGGAGAATCAATTTTGGCACTTCTCGTTGGGGGGATGCCAGATGTCTGGCGGTCTGAGATATGGCAGGAGACAACCAAACATGTAGCATTCTTTTTGAGCCACTAATCCCCGAAACGCCCGGTGGCGGCAGAGATTGCAAAGTGAGCCTTTGACGGTGCCGAAGGGGAGCCTCCAATTTCTCTTGGAATTTTAAGAACCCCTCCTCGGGGGGCACACCCCTACAGTCCCAGGCACACATATCTTAGGATCTCTTCTTAGAAGAGATGAGGCGCCTCAGGTCCGGCCCTCCTGTCTCCCATGCCTCAGCAAAAACAAACCGCGAACCACAGGGTGAGGAAGAGGTGGCTCGGTCTCTTTTAAAAAAGGCGAGCCGAGCACGCAGAACTCTGAATTAAAAAACATCACAGAGTTCACACTCTCCCTCAAGTCCCAGGTCAGCCCCCAAGCATTCAAAGCAAAACTCATGCTTATCGAAATTGGAGAGGATCCTCTCACAGGGAGGAGCACATCTCCGATCCGAGTCAGTCATGGTTTTATTTTCCTTAGTGCTTGGTCACTAGTGTAAGAATCTTGGTAATAACTTTTTTTAAATTAAAGATTTTGAAAACAACAAAGAGGGAGATTTCTCACTCACAACACACGCACACTCAAAGCGGTCCTTGAAGACAAAAGAACCTAAAGACGTGTAATGGAGGCAAGCTAGTGAAGTGCTGTGCAGTAAGTAAACCTCACTCCCCGGCGTCAAGAACTCTCTAGCGACAGGCTCTAGAGTCTGCGGTCTTTAGCCTCCTCGCTAGAGTGCCCGACTCCCATGCCGGACCGACCCGGTTCGAGGCCCGCTGAGAGTGGTGCGGAGCGTTCCGGTTACAGACGCGTCCGCATTCACGCGTATTTATAACCGGCAGGTGCGGGTGTAATTAGCCACATCACCTGCCGAGGTTATTTAAAGCCAAAATAATTTTTGCCGGGTTTTACACACGTACTTCACAAACGGTCGAAAAAAAAGACTGTTCTCCCATAGCGTTTGAAACGCAGCATCGAGTGTAGCTTTTGAAAGGGAGCTAGATAGATTTTCTGCCAAATATTTGCCAATAGGGTAGAAATAGACTTGAATTGAGTTTTACCCCTTGACTAATTTACACTTAATTTAAGTGTAGTTTTATTAGTCTTAGTGTTTTTTCCCCTGCATTTGACCTCTTTTAAGGCATAAACTAAATTAAACTAGAGTTAATATCTAAGGAAACTTTCCTTGTTAGGTAAATGTATCCTGATTTAAGAATGCTTAGATATTTGTTCTGGAAAAATCCTAAATATTAAGAAATTCAGTTTTTGCAGCATACCGTCCATCTGCTACACACATATTTCTATTATTTCTCAATCTGTGTGTTGCATGTTTTTTTGTTGTTTCTTGCAGGTCTTCTTTGGATGTATGTGCCACAAATGTCAAGCGTGGTCAGACACAGAGATTGAGCGTGTGTAAGGTAAAGGCTATGGGCTGTCTGGGACACCAGTTCACTCTTGCCAACGACAGCGCCTGCCAGTGGCCAGATCGCTCCTCCACCGACTGCCCACACTGCATCCCTTGGGAAAATTGTGATGGTGAATAATTTTCACAGCGACCATTATTTTTAATTTCTAATTGTCTTTAGTTTATATTCAAGAATGTAACGCTGTAAAAACTGTGTGGTTTTAGAGCAAACCAACACCTGTCGCTGTAAGACGAAAGATGAATGCTCAACCCTAGGTCCCTGGATCCACGTGTGTGTGCAGCTGGAGGGAGAATCTGCACCCGAGACTATGACAGAATGTGAGGCGGGAGTGAGAAAGTGTAGAGGAGAGATGGTCCGCGTTGTCAGTGTTCAACCCTGTCAGTCATGAGTCTCAATCATATTCTTTTACTTGTAGTATTCTATCACATATAAGCACAATTTGTTTATGGCAAATACCTCTGAGATTGTTTGCTTTTTGAAAAGTTTAATGAATAGTCGAACGCAAAATGGAAATTATGCCAGGCAGCATTTACCTTGAGCACAAAACCTAAACCCACATGACTTTCTTCTGTGAAATACAAAAGAGTTGTGAAGTATATACTTCTGTGTCCTAATAAAAAGAAAACAAATTTTAAATTACAAAATTGTATTTGTGGGTGAACTATTCCTTTGAAACAGTATTATTACCTAATATTTAACTTCCATTTACTTACTACTACATAACTGCAATAATTTACATCAACCAACATTGCTCTTCATTTCTGCCAAACTTCTGACAGCCTGTCCAGTTACAGCGTTACAGCCCAATGATGAACCTGAAAACCATGTCTGTCCTTGTGAACGATTTCTTTGCGTCCTCCATTACAGCTTCACTATTGTTGTGAGAAAGTAAAGGCTAGGAACCGCTGCCAGGTGCAAGCGTCCTATTAATGTGCAAACATATCCAATTACCCACAGCTGACTGAGATCCAAATGTGATGTTTATTCTGAGAGGCTGTTTTTGCTCTTTCAATGAAGAAGGACATATTAAAGCTCTGATAGAGGATTTTCAAATGGTTTATATGTTAATACGTTGATAAAATGTTATTGTCAAACCTCTGATAAATGATACAAACATAACAGCTATATTTGTAGCACTTGAGAACAGAATAGAAGCCAGATTTCCTGTAACTAGTATTTTCGATACGTTTTCCAAAATATACGTTCTGCTATTTACTGCTTTTTTGTGCATTAAATAAAACACAAGACGCAAACTGGCCGTTTTGTTAAATCATTAAAAAAAGGTTTATTACCAATGTAAAACGACACTGCGCCTTTTCATACACACTACAGTATCTGCACCATGCCTGACACAATTAGAACCGTTATTAATAAGCAAGACCCATGCTGAGCCCCTCCAATCTGGACTTATATAACACCAGATGGATAGACATGCCACACTTCACTGACAATCTCTTTAAAAGAATCACAGTTTTGAAAAATAATTCAGAGCGCTAGGTTTACATTGTATATATACATCTCTACAATTTCCATGTATAGATATATTCTTTATTTACAAAGGCTTCTTCAGGTATTTTATACTCCTAAAGACTCAAAAGAAAAGAATTACAGGATTTTCGGTTTATGGAAGACTAAATAATACTGTAGTAAAAACATGGTAACAGATCCCACATTCGCTAATGTTGTGCGGTCTTGTTTTGCCTCTGTGATAATTTAATAAAAAATAAGCATTATACATGTTCAGCAGTTAAACTACATAGTGTAACCTCAGCTGGAATTTGCAGTCTTGAACTCCTCATAACAACATCTGTCTTGACAAAAAGCACAGCATATGTATTGTGCAATAACATAACAGAGCCTTGTGACATTCTCAGCTATGGTAACAATTGAATAGAACAGACATAGTAGTTACTTGTACTATGAGCCATTATCTTTGCTAAGCGTAATGTGGACGAACATACATTTACTTAAAAAAGAAAATCTGTTGAATAGGTGATTTTTTTATTATCTTTTTTATGACTCTTCAAGGTATCTCTTCTATTTATTCTCATAGCAGTGGGAAACTTGACAGCACTCACCAAATGAAAGCACTGGTTTAGGAAATGGCAGTAGTACTGTTGATTGGTGAGTGTCACACATTGTGAAGAAATGCAGTCATTCGTGACTGGACACAAGAAGATCTCTTAACTGGACACAAGACAGCAGAGGCCAAAGAAACGCCTCTTTCTTTGTCTGACCAATGGGTATGGCGTTAGATTCAACAAGCTGCTGTCATCTATATAGACAATAGGAAAAAGAAATAAATGAATTCACAGATGTTGGCTAACAAGAGACTCTGATTTTTTTTTTTTATTATGTTCAGTTTTTCCAGAATTGACTATTTATGCGTTTCAGTTAAATTATAGTTATCACACATTTCAAATGAAAAGTTTGTTTCTGTTTGCATTTATTTGTAGAAAATGAAGAAGAAAAAAATGGAGAACAGGTGAAAATAACAGAAAAGATGCTCTATTTTTTTCAGAACTCAAATACTGCAAAGAAAACAAGTTCATATTCACTTTTAAGCAAAACAACAGTAATATTTGTACACGTATTTAGGAAAATCCAAAGAAATATTATTTGTGTCTTGTCATGCTTTCAAGTCTTTCACATTGCTGTTTGATGATGACTTTATGCCACTCCTGAGGTTTTGTTTTGTTAAAATTCAACAGACACTGGTAGAGAATGGCCACATACCTACCTTCACAAAATCTAGAAATGCTGATAAAATGAAAATTTGTAACAATCTCTTAATTTTTTCCGTGGCTCGTGTATAATTAATGGGAACTCATTTCCAATTCTTAAACATTCTAATGTTTATCAAAAATGTAAGATCCTTAGAACAATGTCAAGGTCCTCATTCCTCTCTTATATCAGTATAGAGGGAATGCACGTGTCGATAGTTTACCATGTGAACACGTGCCCTCCTGGGTGGCAGTGAAGCCGTAAGCGTAAGCGACCGTAACCGTCGAGTCCAGCTGCTTGTAATTTCAACAATAATTGCGTGTTTTAGTCCCGGTTTCTGTCTTTCTCCTCGTGTCTTTTGCCGCGTGTTTTACCACTCAGGGGAACGTGCCCTGCGCTCAAGGGGGCCTGTCCCGGCGTGTTCACATGGGAAAGTGACTTTCCCACGTAGACATGTCGGGACACGCTCCCCCGGGTGGCTAAACACCCAGCAAAATGGCTGAGGAGAATAGGAGAAAAAAGAAACCAGGGCCTCCTTTTATAAAAGGTTGCTAGAAACCTTCCAAAATTTTATTTTACGACCATTATTGAAGGTGATTACGTGTGATAAATAAGGCTCTCTATCAGATGTGAAATCTAAATTGAAATGAGCGTGTAATTTGCGTGCAGCGCAAAAGTGCGTAACATTACGTCTGCTCAGACCCTTACGTGGCACAAACTAAGCACCTTTCAACATCAGAGACCAGTTTTGTCAATATGAACGTTGCCGGGGATTAATGCGTCATAAATCCAGATTTTCAATGTGCCCTAAGACTTTTGGACCACAGCCTATAAACATCGGTGTAGAAATTTAGTGTAAAGAAAGTCTTCTATACAGATTCAGCATAGCATATACTGTAACGCTGCTGTCCTTCTGAAACCTTGTACCTCCATATTTCGTGATTTTGTCATGAATCATTATTAATTGTCAGCACTCATGTTTGTCTCTGGGTTTTGCAAATATTTAAACCATAAAAAATGTTTTGAAAGTGCTTGTCAGCTTTAGCAAATTTGAACATATGTGACCCTTATAATAACACTTACTTTCTGCTCCCCATTGGTATCTCCAAAATGTCCGTACGCATGGGTCTGAGTTTGCGTGCAGGTGCCCAAGTTTTTCAGTCAAGTTTTTATAAATCCCATCTTTTGCGTAGGAATTGGCGTACGCCTCTTTCAGGGCATGTTTTGTATGTACGCATCGGTTATAAATGAGGCCCCTGGACTCGACGGTGATCGTTACGACTTTCTTACGACCTAAAAATGAATCAGGTGTTCCCGGAATTGCGTTTCCTGATATTGTAAGCAGTCATTTTGCCTAGTGTTTTACCACGTGGTAAAGTGACGACAAGTCCATACCCTCTTTAATGTAAAGCATCCCTAATGTAAAGCTTCTCTGAGCAATTCCAGCATCATAGATGTGACATTTTCAGTCAAAAATTTGAATAAAAACTCTCAGAGAAAGTATTTATTGCCAATATATTAAATTATCGGTTTATATGATGAGTCCAGACATCAAAATTATTGGGCAATTCACATGTTTTTAGATAACAAATAAAATGCGTTATGGATGTGACTAAAAAGAGGCATGTTTAAAACAATAAATTTGTGAGACAATTATAACCAACAACATGGAGAGGAGATGGCTCTACTTACTCTCAATAAATGTCTAAAATATTTAATCTGCACAAAATGAATTCTTACTAAGCATTTTTGTCTTGTTTTCTAGTACACAAATTCTTAAATCAACATACATTTACTGGAGGAGGAAAGAGAATTAATTTCTTTCTTTATGAAAGAAAATATGAGAATTAAAAATATACGTTTATGTTTAAAACAAGAAACAAATCTGCCAATGGGGTAAGAAAAATAAACATAAATTACCCAAAGAAATTTTTTTTTAAGTAAATTTACAGAAAGAATTTAAGTAGATACACAGGAAAGGGTAAAACTGACTCAAGTTCATTTTTTACCTCATTAGCAGATTTTTTCCCTTGCTTTTAACATAAGTTTAATTAACTCTTGTATGTTTTTCGATATTTGCACTATGAAACAAGACTTCCGAGTCAATCAGTATGCTAAAAAGTTTTGTAAAATCTTTATTTTTTCACAGTAATATTGAAGGTAACCCTCCTCTTCAAACAAACTATTCTGTAATATTTGCCCAAAATATTCAGGGCGCAATTTCTTTTTAAATGCACAAATCTCACCTTGATTCTTCAGCGGTAAAGGCATCGTCTCCCTGAGTTTGCTTAACAGATTTTTCATTTCCGTCATATCCCTACAAAAAGTGTAGAACAATATCTAAATTTGCGTGACAGGAGAAGGCAAACAAACAAGGAGTAAGTTTATGTTTAAGGAGCACAGACTACCTCTCGATGTTCTCGATGTCTGTAACCACCAGGAAGTAGGTCTGCGAACAGTCTGGTGGAGTGGAGGAAGTGTCTTCGAGTATGGGAACATCAGAGCTGTCTTCTTTCTTACTGTCTACTTTTGTTGCTCCTGAATGATGTCTCCCTGGAACACACACACACAGCAACCGACCTTAGCCTGATGGAGTCAAGAAACAGCTAAAAGACCAAAAGTATTTTTATCAAGGTTTGGGCAACAACCAACTGCTGTTTATATGCTAAATTAGATGCTGAAAATATTAAAAGCTATGGACAAGCCGGGCTTCCTTAACGTCCTTCGAGTTGATGTTTCCTTCCAAAAGCCTGCATTACCTTTCCTGTGGAGCTGCAGGGATCCCAGTAGATACACAGATTTAAGCATCTCCGTCAGGTACATCTCCAGACAACACTGCAGCTGGATGAATAGACGGCAGATCTCTGGATGTATTTCTCCATCCTCCGGGCTGTAGGCATTAAAAATGCATCTTAGAACAGGATTCTAAAGAGTTCTGGCCCTGAGCCTCAACCAGTCTAATTTCTAGACACCACAAGTCATAAATTGTAGCATTCCTACACCTTGAGAGTCCATAACAATAAACGGGAACAAAAGACCTTTGACAGCGATCATGAGTATTAAATCAAGTATTATTGATGAAAGTTTCCAGGTAGCATTGACAGCTGAAGAGATAAACAGGAGCTCTATGCACATCGTGGAAGTGTGGATTCTCAGTAAATCATATTTCTCAGAATCCTGTGCCCGTAATTACTGCCCTGTTATTCCCATGTGAATTGCTTTGTCACAGTGGATACTTTGTTTTCCTTCTCTTGAATTCTCAGAAATGGAGAGATGCATCAAAGCTGTGTAAGCCAACGCAGCTTGTAAAGTGTCTATAAAGCCCCATGTCCCTTTGTTCAAGAGATTGTTTCTTCATAGAAACAATAACACGGATTTCGTGTCTGACAATATAAGGGCTTTAGAAAAACCTGCCCATAAGCAAGCAAATGGACACACAAACCCAAATGTTTAACATTCAGTAAAGACCAAAGTATAACAATTCATGCTAATAGATAAAAAAAGACAGCCCATAAAATTATAATGAATTATAAATATGACATATTTAGAAAATCAATTTTTTTGTTGAATTCTGAATTTCCATTTCTAGCATGGAAATAGTCCTAATACTTAATCTTATTTGACTATCTGAATGATGTTTCCATTATCTCTGTTAAATTATTCACTGATGAGAGCAAAATCTGACAGTCCATTCACAATGTCCTGCTATAATTGACATGAGAGATGCTGAACATTTTCCGGTAAAGAACCCATTGTGAAGAACTACATTTGCAAGCAGCGTTTTAAAGCCTTTTAATGTCACAGAATAAATCGAGGATGTCACTAATGATGGATATGTTTTAGCTAATTAGGAGCGGTGGTAGACTAAGTTTATTGTGTTAATGGCTTCCATTTGCAAGAATACAACATCATGTTACACGCCTGGGATCAATGGAACAGCACAGCAGGCACAGCAGGAAACAACATTTCCAGCTTAATCAGCATTTATTCTGCTCTCTGAATGTACTGACTAGCACGCGATAAGACCGTTATTAAAAAGAATGTAAAGCACTGTGTGCGATAGGCCTATGTGTTAAGTGATGTGATTATAGCCATACAAATGCTAGTCTATGAAGCGTGTTGAAACATTCAGAATTTATCTCCAAATATGTCACACAAGACAATAAACATATATTTCATGCCTATGCATTGTTCAATAAGGATTGAAGCAAAATATCTCTTAACTCAATTAAACTTTAAGAAAACGGATCGGTGAGCACATTACAAGACAGCAATCTAGTTGGTTGAAATGTAAATGCCGTCATGCATCACACAGCTCAGTTATCTGTGACTACAAACAGTCAACTCCTCCAGAAAGTGAGATAAAAGATGATAACGTGGCCAACTTATTGAATATGTTGCATGAATCTTACAGTACTAAATTTAGAGTCGTCGTTGATTATCTTTGTTCTTCAACAGTATGAAAAGTCACAACATGACGGTAATCTCTAACTCACACTGGTGTTCTTTGAAATATGACTTTTAATGCACAACTGCCATAGTGGATCTAAAATATTTTAAATAAAGCTTAAACCTTGAGTTTAATAAATACAGTGAACAAAAAAAGAGTTCAGAATATGATGAGATAGATTTATGGTTAAATAGCTTTTCAAATCCACTCAGTTTTGAACCCTGTAAGGTGGTGTTTACTATTACTGTAATAAACACGACTCACTGAAACAACATCAGTTTTACCCTGATATTGCAGAAAGGTTTTGATGTGCAGTCCGCGCCATTTCACAGCCTTTTGTGCGTGTTTTGTGCATCTCCGCGCGAAGAGAGGGACAGTCTGCAGAAATCTCTCCAATAGAGATAACCAGCTCCCTATAGAGGGCCACAAGTGTATTGAAATCCTGGACAACCTGATGGAAGAGAAAAACAAAAGCGAACAAGCTGAGAAAGCATAGGACTTATAGTTAAAGATATGATCCATAAACACCCTGAATGAGAAAATCCCTTTAACCTTGAAAATGCATGAAGCAGCATCTGTAGACGGCCATGAAGAGAGATTGTCAATCAAAGAAGTCTTTTTTCTGAACATGCACGGAGTTTCCCAAGAAATAACGGGTAATCATTCACATAAAAGCACTGTTATGAAGGTAAAACATGCAATTTGTTTGAGAAAGTAGCGCCACGGGCGACAGTTGCTTGTGCCATTATCTGCCATATACATTTTTGCTAGAAAAGAAGCTTTCTGATAATGATGCTCGACCACAACGTGACCGTTTGCTTTGCAAATCTTCCCCAAATACAGCAGTAGTTATTATTTATTGATAGACGCCATATCAATATGCAACAGTGATATGCGTGCCGACCGCGAAAAAGGATGCGAACTAACGGCGCACTACAGGACAAGTCACAAACCCTCTGATCTTCACGTTTTATTGAATGTCCCCAGTGTCGCATTATACATTTAGGATGTTGTCAGCTCCATAAACACGACTAAATCTCCTATAGAGGTTGAACAACGATAACAATTCAGAGCGGAATAATAATGAACGATCATGACGCAGGCGTACCCACCATTCTGCAGTCCGCTACAGCTGCGCCGCTCTCCGTGCGCTCCGAGTCTCTGGACGGGGGCTTATTGCCTATCTGGAAAACGGTCCCGGTAGTTCTGGGGCGGCTTTTGCGCCCATTCGGTGCAGAACTCATGCATACACATCAAGTGGATAAACTGCCCTGATATAAAATGCCGATCAACTGATATACTCCCACTCGATTTTTTATTTCTTACTCTCTTACTAATTGATCGATCCGCTCCTGGATTCTCTCCGCATTGCAACGATCCCCAAGGCGGGTCACCTTCATTCACACCAGCGGAGAGCCGAATCTTCCTGAAGTGTCCTTGCAGGTTTTCGTCTTTATGAGAGAGAAATGCGATAACAAAGAAGAAGATGCAAACATGTCTCAGGGCAAAGACGCGCCGTGCAGTCCTCAGAAATAATAGCGGATTTAAAAAAAAGACGTCTTGATAAATGCACCTCCCCAGTCCCAAGGCAGCGATCGCCACTAGAAATAGAGCAAGATGTATGACAAGTTGAAGTGAAACACTCTATAAGGTGTTTATTGAGAGTAAGTAGCAGAAGGGGATCTAATAGCGCTATTCTAACCTTGATAGGTGCAGTTGCTTGAGGCGTGACGTGGTTGAACACACTGCACTCTCATAGGAGGAGAATACTAATGCAATCACATACATCTCTGTTTATTTCGTAATGTTGGTATTGTATCATATTTGAGATTTACAGGCTATTTGCTGATCGTGTTTCTATAATATTCTGTAGTAAATAATATTCAAAAAAATAACACAAATTCCTTTAATCAGATTTACAAAAAAGTGTGTTTACAGCTTTATCAATTGTGGCACTATCACAAAACAGAAGCATATAATCTACTAGTGAAACATAAAAAATATAATAAACTGGTTAAATGTAGATAAAATGTTATGTCTTTGAATAAGCCATACAATCGCATTTTAATTCTGTATATCTTTTTTTACCCGTATTTTGTCAGAATATTTAGCAAAACTTGCATCTGTAAATTATTAACTTTTTTAATTATTAACAATTCAAAAAACAGCATGGACAATGTTGCTATGGCAACGGTCATTTCAAACTGATGGCTTGAAACATGGTTGAGCAGGCACCTTTACAGATCGACCAATAAGAACAGCTTGTAGGATTAATTTATTATTGTGTTATTATAAATTTTACTTAAAAATAACTTACGGGCAAAAAAAGTAAAATTTACTTTTTAAAACTTGTGCAAAACTTGACCAAATTCACTCAAAAAAATGAGTAAATCCTACTGTAAAATACAGGCCACAGCAAACTGACTGTTCAACATTTTAACAATGCATAAAAATAGAAATAAAGACATCAACTAATGAGCCGGATGGTTGAGCAACTGCCCTTTCTGACAGCTAAAGCTTGATCCATTTATGTTTTAATATAGCCTAATAGACCCCCTTAAAACATGCTTTTCAAACATTTAGTCAGTTGAATCCTTTTGTGTCTTTTATTGGAGTGACTTTACAGAGTGTCTACGGTAAATACAGTAAGAGTTATTGGAGGAAAGCATATGGTTGACAGAGATTATCTACAGCTAATCTTCTTAAAAAGAAAGTGAGGTGGAACTGATCATAAGGCTCACTCACATGAGATGGCACAAGGACATAAGAAATGGCAAAATAATCGAAAGATGTCGACCTTATCCTCTGTGGTCATGACCATAAGCATGATGTTATGAATTTAATCATCAAAAGTGAATGTTGTAAATAGCATGGCATTGAAGTATGCAGTGCAACAAAATTTATATATTCAAAAAATAAGGAAGATAAATGCATTAAGGAGAATGTAGATGAATAATCAAATACTGTTCAGGTAAATGTGAAATTTTGAATGTGGTCCTGTTTTTGTCATTAAAGATAAAGATCAAGAGATATTATTGGACTGCATACAGTATATTTTACTTTTAATAATTTAGCTTATTTATTTATATAAATATTTATGATAATAATATAAAGAACAAATATAAAATGATTAAAGTAACTGAAGAAAATAAATAATGCAATAATTTTCATTTTTGGGACCTACTCCTCTAATAAGTTTCATCTTTTGAAACAACTTTTTTACTGGAACAGGCCAAAGCTAATTACCATTAATACTTTTTGTAATCGTACATGCTCAGGCAAGTTCTCTGCCATACCAATGTGGAATTGGATAGGCAAGCGGTTAGTAACAGTGTGTCGGGCTGAACGCTGTTTGAGAAATCTAATCACAAAAACCATGCTGGTGGCCATTCATGCTGAGGTTGCAGTTCTGAACTTTTCCAGGGCTTTTCTCACAACCATGTCACCCTATGCTGTGTTGTCTGTGTTGTCACCAAACACAACTTTTCACAAGAATATTCTTTCCCAGTTTGCTTACATTTTAAATGCGGTCATGTCAACCAAAGTGGCTTCGATCTGAAAGTTCCAAGGAAAATAATACAAGACCAAAATTTAGTACATATTTTGTTGCCATCAAGGAATTCCCAACACTTTGTGAGTCATAATGTGTTTATAAATTTCACTTTTCTTCGAAAGTTATTTAATATTGAGTATGCTGAGATACAGTCCACGATTCTTATAAACTATTTTGAATCATAGTCATAGACGCAATGGCCTGAAAACATGCAAGTCAGGCCATAAAATAAACTTTGCAAAAACAGCTTCTTCGTCTGGTAAATTTCCTATGGAAATATCTCATTGGCATTATTAAAATTCATAACGTCTAGCATCTACTTAAGGAAATGTACCAGCGGTTGAACCAAACGTTTTATTCTAATGATTCCTAATTGTAAAAAAGAAAGAAATGAGAGTAGAACTAATATTAGACAGCTTTAATAGCAGCCATAAGCTTGTGTTGAAAGAGCATGTCAAACCGCTATAAAGAAATCCCTGTATTTGTGAATGTAATAATGTATCTCTGTGTATGTGTTGTGCAGATGTTGAAATGACTAAATGTTATATGATGGAGATGTTGGTAACCGTGGTGCCTGCAGTGAAGAAAAGGATAATGTGGACTCATACCTAGACACGGCCAATAAATGAACACTTACATAAAACAGTGTTTTGTCACATTTGCTTTAGATTAAGATTCAAGCTTTGACAGTGCCTTGACGGCAAAAGCCTGGAAAAAGTCTGTTCTGTTAACAGAAGGATGTTAAACATCAAATATAAGCTCAATTTTATAAAGAATTCTTTCTCATAATGTCACTATCACAATTTTTCCAGAAATCTTTGAAAGAACAAATGCTTGCGTTGAGACAAAAAGAGGCAAACACAACCATTGGGTTGTGATTTGTCAACCCAAGATGCTAGCTCAACAAACGTTTTCATGGTTAATTTTACCCAACAGCTGGGTTTGTCCCTTTTTAATACAGCATTGGGTTGAAAATAACACAGCTTTTTTTATGTAAGACAAATAAATTATAATTCATTTGAGACTTTTTCATTAAAATGTACATCATGGGGTTTTCCTAAACAGTCCCACTTAACGAATATTACGAATTTAACCAGCATATCATGACATGTTGTAAAATATTCGATATGATTTTAAAAGTAATTTCTTATTGCAAATGACAGTTCTTTAAATAAGATTATTTACAAAGGACTTAAATAATAAACAAATTCACAGATAACAAATTGAGCATATGACAACAGAATAAACCGTCATGGCCATTTGAGCAAAAAAATGAAACAAATTATATCAAAGTTCTTGTTCAAAATTCTTTGAGTATTCCATAGAAAGTCTAGATGTCCTTTTTAACCTTAGCTCAACTGTGAAAGTTCTTTCATGAAACTTTAACATGTTTAAAATGAATATGACCCCACCATCTAGACTGACTCGTGAGCCCATATACTATTTAAGGTCACTGTGAATACAACACTCGACAAAGCCAGCCAAAGTTTGCCAAAATCCTGTTAAAGCAAACATATTACTCAATCCATAAACTCACAACTTCACTTCAATTTAGAGGCAGTTTCAACTTCTAAAATATTTCATTCTGTGATTGATGACTGGCTTCTTAAATAGGATACTGCAGTCCATAGCTTGTGATATTTGTCTGTTTATAAGATCTTACACACTGCTGCCTTCATACACGTCCTTTTCAAAAGGAAGAGAAGAAGAAGTAGCAGAAGAGGCAGAAGATAATGAAGGCAATGACCCAGTTGGCAGAGTATATATAAATGATCACCATGTCCATGTCAAATCGCCAGCCATGTGAATCATCCTCGAAGTTGAAGGCATCAAGCCTGTAGCCCCCGTGAGGGACATGCCGTCTGCCGGTTGGACTTTCCTGTCTTCGAAAGCCTAAGGAAGAAAAATAGAGAGAAAAAAATAAAAATAAAGAGGGAGATAGCAAGATACATTACATTGTATTAATAACACCCATAAAAGAATACCTCAAAAATCGGCCTGCTTTTCCTATTTTAGTCATTTTTCATCCTATTCAACATTTTATCCTCCAAAAAATAAAAATGTACCTCCAAATATTCGAAACAGTTTACGGCAGCTCGGAAGGGGCCATTTTGCGCAGCTTGCTTTCTGGAAAGCCTGCTTCCGAGACAGGTATTCCTTTGGGAAGAACGTACGGGCTGTGCGGTTCAATTCTGTGAAGAGTGGGATGTGTGAATTTATTTGTCTATGAATCATCTGTTCGCTCAGCTCTATTACTAATAATTGGTCAATGTGCATTAAAAAGCCTCATGTTATGTGATTTGATTTACATAGCTTATGCAGTACATCATGTTTTTCCCGTTCAGTCTGTCCCATATGCCTATATTTTGTCCATGTCACCTTTTTAGCCATTGATGTACAGTAAGTGCCTCATTTCTGTTCAATTTCTAGGGCAGTTACTTTTCGACCAGAATCTTTTGGATTTTCTCAGTCTAGATATCAGAATGATAGATTGTCTTCTAAAACAAACCTTTCTGGAAGAAAACATGTGTAATGGTGGTCCTGCACAATGGACAGGGTGTGTTGCTGGGGCAGTTTTTGGCCAGCATCCGCAGACAAGGTTCACAGAAGATATGACTGCATGGGTGGCACTTATATGGACTGAAGTAGACGTCTAGACATACAGCACAAATGTAGCCTTCACGATCCCGGCCTGAGAGCTCCTCGTCCTCACTGCAGCTAGATGGGTTCCCTGTAGAGCTCTTCGACAGATGGAGAAATAACTATTAAACTGAACAATCTGGTGAGATTCACCTTTACTTGAGTAGGGTTCCTGTGGTAGAGTTTAGAGGTTTCCTGATGGTTTGTATAAACAGCGTTTTCTTTTGATCTTCTGGATAATCATGACCATATGGGCCACGATCTTAATGTTCCAATTCGCTTGTTGATTATCACATAGAACAAAAAAGTTTAGAATGTTCCTTTTCTGGACTATTTTGATACAGAAAGTCTCACAAGGATTCAAGCAGGGGTTGTGTGTCCCACATATGGCACCTCTGGAGCTCAGGGCCCGTCTGCATAATTACAACAATCACACCCTCAGGAGACTCCAGGGACCATCCCGTTCCCTAGGTGTGTCATTATCACCAAATGTACTTCTCATAACGTCTTCACATGCCCCTTGACAAGCCAGTAACGCATCCTGAGATCACCAAGATCACTCTCACAAGATTTCCCCTGTTAACACCAGCAAGAAAGTCTGAACACAGACAGCAAAAATAGACAACATCAATTATAACCTGTGTGTGTTGGGAATGTGACAGAACTTTATCTTCAAGAGTAGAATGTAGTTCATCTAAAACTATTTAAAAACAATCATATGAATTTATAGTATTTGAGAGACCAAATTAGCCTACTGTAAACATTTTGAACATTTAAAAAGTAATATGTCACACTGCAAGTAATATATTAGTAATGATATATTCTTTGTTTAATGTTCCTTAAAATGAACATGCACAACATGGCCACCACAGTACAAAAATATGTCGCTCTCATGCAGACGCAGGGAAGAGATTGTGCAGTTATTAGAAGTATAAATGACATAAAATAAAAGGTCTTTGGATTTTAAGTATAAAAGAAGGATAAAAGTCAGGCAGGAGCCAGGACCTGCGCTAATATTATAAAGTATTTCCAGCAGAGATGTGTTAGGACCCGTGGTACTAAGGCTTTTAGCAGAGATACTCACAGATATCTATGGAGATACTTTCCAGCAGAGAGTCGTTGTAGAGAAAGATCTTCTTAAAATCCCCACCGAGGAGGTTGCTTTGATTCGGATCAGTATGTGAGTAACATAATTTTTTTCTGTTTGTTAGAACCAAGATGTGTTGTTGTTATTATTGTAATATTAGCTATGACGGAGCAATTTTGAGCATCATTGTTTAACTGGAACCGCTTTAATATTGTACTCGTCCAGATACCGGAGAGAGAGAAAGAGAGCGAGAGCGCGTTGGAGCTAAAACTGTAGAGAGAGCGCGTTTTACTCTCTTACTCAATGATGAATAACCTTACATTTAATCCACTGGTCACATGCGTTCTGAACGGTAGCAGTACAATCCGTTTAACCACTATACCGCAGTGGAGTGAGAGAGGAAAGGCGTGTTGTAGAGTTGTTTGTCCATTTAGGGCTGCTGTACAAAACATGGCGGCGAATTCAATGTATGTAGGGCCGCTCTGTATGTAGATATAAACGGCTTATTCTATGGAATTACAAACATAAAGGTTCATTACGCAAGGTCTTTAAACACCTCTGAAGAAATACTGTGGTTTTGTATAATATATTGCAATTCTGTGAATAGATCCTCCTAAAAACCCAGTATTGTTCCTTTAAGGATTCTCTCCACTGTGTTTTATTAAGGGTCCTTACCTCCTCCTGCAAAATCACAACACATCCTCCTGAAACCCAAGAGACCATAACAAAATGAGTGGGCAGTATGACATCTTTACCCTTGAGCACTGATTATACTCGAAACACACACACACACAAACTTTCAGAGAGGTCACCTCTGCTTTGTAACATCTTTGGAGCCTTTTTCTATAAGCATTCAATGCTGTACTGCCATTCGCTAGCATTACTTCTCAAAACTACTGAAGATTTTAATGAGATCACAAAAAAAATTCTGTTATCATTTATTCACCCTCATCTGATTCAATCCTTGCATTACTTTTTTCTTCTGTTGAACACAAAAGAAGATATATTGAGAATGTATTTTTGTCCATACAAGTCAAGGGGTTCGATGTTATCAACTTTCTTCCAAATATCTTCTTTTGTTCTCTGCAGTCATGCAGGTTTGGAATAACATGGGGCTGAGCAAATGTTTATTTTACCACTAGATTGACAAAAGCTGCCCTCTGCTGGAAAATTATCTATTTTGAGCAAATCATTCATTCTTTAGTTGAGCTTGACAACACAGCAACAGATGGTGTTTCTACATTGTACTTTATTCAGTTAATACACCTATACAGTATTGGCACTGATGCTGAAACATTACAATGAAAAATATAGAATTAATATATCTCACATACTTAATTATAAAGTATAACAATCTCTCTCTCTCTCTGTGTAACTATCTCTCTCTCACTCTTTCTCTCTCACTATCTCTCTCTCTCTGTGTGCGTGCATGGCTTTGTTTTTATAATACACACCAACTCATGGGGACTTGTGTCGTTCAGTACAATTTATAAGGGTATGATTGGTACTGGACTATGTTTTAAAAATCAAAAATCAAACCTCAGGAGTGACAAATGCATTCAACAGCAATGTGAAACACTGACAGCATGGCAAGACACATAAAAACTGATAAAAATCCAAGGTAATCACATAAAATATTTTAAATACATCCACAAATATGACTGCGACCGGTTGCATAAAGGAATTTATGTGTAATTTCCCCTTCAGTGTGCCCTTAAATATACCTTAAATTTGACTTAAGGTATTCTCCTATTGTCTATAGTAAAGTGAAATCACCCCTTAAGTGTCACACTTAAGGAAAACACTTAAGGTGCTTTATGGAACCATGCCCTGGTGCATTGCATAAAAGTGAATATGAACTTGTTTTCTTTGCAGTATTCGATGTTTGGAAAAATATTTTCTGTTATTTTGACCTGTTTCTCCTGTTTTTGTTTTCAGCAAATAAATGCAAAAACTGTTTTCATTTGAAATTTTGGAAAAATATTGTTAGTAGTTCACAGAATGATCAAAAATTATGATTATACCGAAACCAATACATACTGTATATATATATATATGTACATATATAAATAGTGAATTCAGAAAAATAATTTTCCACGGCTAAATATGTTAAAATGCATTATTACAATTCATTTCAAATGAATTTCAATTCAATGATTCATCCATCCTTGTGAATCTGGATTCCTTTTCTTATTAGTTATACTATTAATTTAAATATATACAATCACAGCAATTTCTCTTTGTTACATAAATACAACTTATCTTTCCCCCTTTCACTGTTTGTACAAGACTGTGTTATGTCTGTGTTAATGTGTCACCTGCTCATTCTCGTGCAGCTGACTCTGTCTGCTACGTTCTCTTCTCTTCTGTCTTCTCCTCAGACTCATAAGTCGTCTTCTCTCTCTCTTACTCAGCCTGCGTTCCCTGGTGGGAGTGGGCGTAAGCAGGGATGAAGCCACGCTGAGCTGTGATGTAGCTCCGCCAGTCTGCTCTCCAACCTCGTGTTCCTCTTCAGAGCTGCTCAGAAACATCAGATGAGCTCTGCGGTTGAAAGGCCGATCCTCTGGAGAAATCTGAGAGCCTCTAATAATATTTGACTCGAGAGGTTCTGGTCTGGTTCTACTAGAAAGCGTGTTGGTTCTGTCATGGGGAGTCTGAGCAGGTGGGCTAGTCCTTCGGCGTGGGGAAGATTGGTGTCTGGACCTAAGCATATGCTCTACTATGATACGACGCTCTGGATCAAGTAGATTACAGTCCAAGCTAAGAGCCTTCCTGTGGGCTAGTCTGACACCAAGCGTGGCCTTGTGCAGGGGTCTGACCTCTAAGCACAGAGCTTCAGCCGTATATTCAAGATTCCCTCGGCCATGTGAGTCCATCTCCAAGAATGAACAACTCAGTGTTGAAGATATCCCCCACCTCACCCAACAAGTCTACATTCACTCCGCACCAGAACAGAGAACATTTAGGCTGACAACTGAGGCCCAGATGAGCAGGAACATACTGGCCCCCGAGGCATTTGCTCTGATGACAATGGCAAAGCCCCCTAAATAATGGCAGTTCAGCGGCACAATTGTTCACAGGACCTACAGAATTTAAATAAGCAACAAAGAATGCATTGTGTTATAAGACTGAAAACATTTGGAGAAATAACTAGACCAACCTTTTCAACAGACAAGGTCAGCTCTTTTTCTCTGAACAGCACATGAGCGACATGCTGAAAGATCGTATAAGACACTGGTATTAATTTTGTAATTCATTTATGCCTACATTTTTTTGTACAGTAACAAATGTTATTTTTTGCGTTGTACATGTTTGTAAGAATAGTTTAGAATAACTGAATGGTGAATCATTTCAAATTTTCCCTTTTTTTAATCTGTTTGTGTTTTATGTGTGTTTAATATTGTGCCCTTGTGTATAGCTGTTTTGCGATAGTGTAAACAGTGTAAAGCACTATACAAATAAACGTGAATTGAATTGAATAATGTAAACAGCTTCAAGTCTCACTCAACCCACGTGCTATATAGGTGGCACTGCAATCTTTAAGAACAGTACTACGATTTAGTACTATAAGAATTTAATTAATTGTCATAATGCGCAAAATAATTGTGAAATATGGACATATACGATTAACGACATTGTTGATAAATGGAAGCTTAATGGGTTACACAGTAATATCATTTTAATGTAATTTCTCATTAATTATCATTCAAATGAATGTACTGTAAGCTTTTATAAGAACTATTCACTAATGATCAATTATATAATGTTGTAATGTTTGCGAACGTGATCAATGTCAGTATTATTAGAACCACATTTCCGTGGTTCGCTTTCATAAAGCAAAAGTTGTAAAATGAACGACAAAAACTAGATGAGTATTTATGTCACATTGCCAGCAGTAAACGAGGTGAAAGAGGTAAACATATATGTTGCGAGTGATTTGAATCGGGTCCCGTTATCACGCTGTCATATGTTCTTTCATCTTTATTGCCATATTCTCACCAGATGGCAGCAAATTTCCGTTCTGGTAACACGGGAGCTGTCCGTGGTGCTGAACGTGCAGTTTCTGACGTATTCGACAAACAAAAAGTTCTGCATTTTTGCAATTATTTAATGAATCATTAAAACAGCGACAATATTTAAAGCAGTGTCATAATTGACATCAGATAACACTTGGTACAATTTTTGTAAAGAACAAAAACAACATTAATACTTTTTTTTCACTTAATATTTGTTCACCAGAATAAAATGAGGAACATATGTGTGCATCTAATGTGGAAAAGCAAACCTATGTTAGCATTTTAAACGTAGCACAACTAATAAAAATAATTTGCCCTTAACAGAAACAGACAGGCGTGTGCTTCCACAACTTGTGTGCAAAGCAACTGTTGAACATTTGGTTTATCTCAGAACAAGTTTCAAGGGAAAAGCTCATACGTGAAGAACAACCTACTTTAAATCTTTGCACACAGACGTATAGCTGCTCGACAAACCGCTGTGCAGAAGTGCGCGCGCCAACCTCTCAGCCATCTCTGACGCAGTCAGCAGGACTCGTATAAATGAATTCACTTCGTCACCGGGCGCCAATGATAGCAGCTCTAGTGTGCAGCAGTTCCTGAGCCCACAGACCGCCATGCGTCTTCAGAGCAGCGAGGTGACGCTGGACAGACACACTGGCGTAAGACACTGTCTCTGAATACTGTGACCGCTCTCACCATGGAGAGTTTCAACAACACCACAGAAACCCACGAGTCGAATGAGAACGCGACGATAGTTAGTGAAGTTACACTGAGTTACCAAATAGTCGCCTCGCTTTTTCTGGGTGCGTTAATTCTGTTTGCCATATTAGGAAACGCGTGCGTAATTGCTGCCATCGCCTTGGAGAGATCGCTTCAGAATGTGGCCAACTATCTCATCGGTTCCTTGGCTGTCACAGACCTCATGGTGTCGGTGCTGGTACTACCCATGGCGGCCCTGTATCAGGTTTTGAACATATGGACACTTGGACAAGAAATATGCGACCTGTTCATATCTCTAGACGTCTTGTGCTGCACATCTTCCATTCTGCACTTGTGCGCAATTGCTTTGGACAGGTACTGGGCGATCACTGATCCCATAGACTACGTGAATAAAAGGACACCCAGAAGAGCGGCTATCTTGATCAGCCTCACCTGGCTTATAGGATTTTCCATTTCAATTCCGCCAATGTTGGGTTGGAGGAAGCCGGAGGACCGGGCAGATCCCAACGCGTGCACTATCAGCCAAGACCACGGGTACACCATCTATTCAACTTTTGGAGCTTTTTACATCCCGCTCATTCTTATGTTGGTACTCTACGGCAGGATATTCAAAGCGGCGAGGTTTCGAATAAGGAAAACGGTCAAGAAAACTGAGAAAGTATCGGATAAATGCCTCAGCGTGTCTCCGGCGTTGTTTCCGAGGAGGGCGAACGGCGAGGTGAGCAAAACCTGGAGACGAAGCGTGGAGCCCCAGCCATGCGTGTGCGTAAACGGAGCGCTGAGACACGCGGAGGACGCAGAATCGGTCGAGATCACAGAAGTCCAAAGCGTCTCCAGAAACCACCTTGCACTGCCAAACAACCCACAGCCGTGCTTCGAGAAAAGACACGAAAAAAACACAGAAGCGAAGCGCAAAGTGGCTCTGGCAAGAGAGCGCAAAACGGTCAAGACTTTGGGAATCATTATGGGTACGTTCATTTTCTGCTGGCTGCCTTTTTTTATAGTGGCGCTTGTTTTGCCTTTCTGTAAAGACTGTTTTATGCCGGAGTGGTTGGGGGCAGTCATTAACTGGCTCGGATACTCCAACTCACTGTTGAATCCCATCATATACGCGTACTTCAATAAAGACTTTCAAAATGCATTTAAGAAGATTTTGAAATGCAAATGTATTAGACAGTGAACTCTGAGGATCTGCTTCATCTCATCAAAAATGCTATTTAATGGATGCTGATACTGTTAAATGACTAATCAGTTCCAGGGACATAAAAGGACAGAACCGCACAAGAAGAGGTAGAGCTCTGTCCTTGTGTATATGTTTATCTGTGAAGTTTTTTTGCTTCCTCAACAAACTGTGCATATAGCCTAACACTGGATGGATTCAGATGAAAGACAAGGACTGTCAGACCACAATTATAAATTAAATCTTAAAATCTTAAATGTTGCATTCAACAATAAAGTCCTTAATAAAACCAGTCTGGTTTCTCTATATTATTATGGAAGCCCAGAGTAAGGCACCTTTCTCAAAATGAGCAGTGTGTGGGATTTTAAGTGCACACATATCAAGGTTCAGCACATAATTTGTGTAGACAATGTGATGCAATTATTCCTGTTCCTTCTGTTTTCTTGGCAGTTTTATTCTATTTAAGTGTCCTTGAAATACAAAATAAATATATTGATCACACAAAACGGATTGTATCTGAATCACTTTAATTATGGACAGAAAAAGGTACGGCTCACAGTGTCATTGCTCGGAAATGTGTTTCTATGATGATTTCTAAACCACACCGATTCAGTTGTCATAGTTAAAATGGCACAAAACGATTATAGTTTGAATCAAACTTGCGGACATGTGTGGTTAGCTTTTTACAGACAAATCTAATTTACATCAACTAATTAAAATAAAAACAAGATTTCAAAGTAAAGCAATATAAAGTTAAAGTTTTGCACTTGGTGACAGTTGGTATCAGAGCTTTGGAGAGCACACAATGATTAGTTTGCCTCAGGCACAGCTAGACCAATACCCATGGGCCTTCTGTACCTCTGATAGTGCAGTCATGCCACGCTCCATCACACCAGCATCTTAAGACCCTTAAATCTGTAAATCCAAAAGCAAAGCAATTGTGATTAAAAATGAAAACTCCTCAGTGGATTCTGAAATGGTTTGAAGTCTAATACCCTCGATCAATTCTGTGATAAATAACAGCTATCGATACAGAATTCCTTGCTAATATCTCGGTTGGAATCTCTTCATTCCAACTCCTTCTCCAGTGACATTTCGTGTTCAGTGGTCACATGCACAGCGTGATAGAAAATGCAACAATGGAAAAAATGTTACTATTACTGTACATCATGTAGCTCTGCCCACACAGAACCTTGGCAAAATGTTAAAAAAAAACGATAAATGGAAGAGTTAGTACTGAATGTAATGTTATTTATCCTACATTTGAAAATGTGCCTTTTCACTAGCATAACGCCATTTGCTAATTGGATATTGGGTATGACCACAATGCACTCTGGGTAATATCTGCTGTGGGAGTGAAAACATTTGCTGACTCACTCCTTTAATCCGCCATCGTTGGTTAAAGGGACCATGAACTCATTTCACTTATTTTCATTTGTGTATTTTTTTTAAATGGTCCATCATCGCTACGACAGTAGTCTTGCCCCCTTGTCAGAGTTATACATTTTCAGCGACTAACTTTGGCATGATGGGACCATAAGGAACAGGCACAGTATGAATACCTTCTCTCCCTCATGCAATGGAGTAAATGGAAACGGCCGTGAGGGACGGTCACAAGGTCACTTTAACCTTGATACTGTGTAACAATTTGTGAGTCGAAATAATGAGAGAAAAGAACAGTCTGATCACTCTCCAGACAGCTAGCATTTTAAAATTTCTGTTAGTCACACTTGACCTTTGCTTTAGAATAGTGAGACAAGTTTAAACCAAAAGGTTCTGTCAGAACAAAGTGATACATTGCATCTTGCTGGAATGCATGAGATCAAAAGCATGTGGGAAATTCATTCAGCATCAAAGACAGAGCCGGTGCGGCCTTAAACGTACACATTGCACAACAGAATATAATTTATTGTAAATGCAGTGCTTAACAAACTTATTAGACCATCTGTCATAATAAAAACATAAATATCTAAAGATCAAGTCTTTACACTTTTGAACGTGCTGGCTTCTCGTGCTTAACTTGGTCAACTTGATAAAAATTGAACGTTTTTTATTGGGCACTTCTCCCGGAAGAGCATGGCAAGGGGAAAGAAAGAGCACTCCCACGTGTCAGCCGACGAGCATAGGATGATCCGCTTATCAAGATTGATAAGCTGCACTTCGTCAAGATTGGCCGCACTGTGGGCCTGCAGATGCAGCTCGTTACTCTTGCGATAGTGAGAGAAGTTGTGGTCTGTTTGTTTGTTCAAGGCATTTCAGTGATGGATGAACAAACACTGTTTATATGTTAAATAAACGGTGGATATAACTGGATTTGGAGATCGTTTGATGGCGCAGTCCCAGTGCTAAAAGATGCTGGACATGAACTGCATGCCAGCATGCCAGCATGTAAGGCAAACTTAGTCACATGTCTGTTTTTTGCCTATAATGTTGGGGTTGCCCTTTATTTTACAGTACGTGTACCTATAGTGATCTGATAGTGTACGTACCTAAGAAAGTACTGAGTAGTATAAGGTAACTACATGGTAGTTAAAAAAAAAACTTAACCCCACTAACCCTTTCTGTCAACAGGTAGTGGTCTAGCTTTTGTTGAAACCAGTAACTTTGTATAGGCACCTAATGTATTTTGGCTCCTGTATGACATATCGCTTGTTGCTCCTAACTCTTTTTTTAAGTCGCTTTGGATAAAAGTGTCTGCTAAATGACTAAATGTAAAGTTTAGGTTTCGGGGTAGGTTCAGGGTTAGTACCTAGTTATTACCCATGGGTACATAGAATGAACATGGGAAACAGGAATGTAAAATAAAGTGCTACCATTGTCGGCCTATAATGTAAAAAAAACACAAAGGGATTAATGAGATGATGTGCTCTTGCTGTAGTTCCATCCATCTTGTCTTTTTTCCGGAAATAATCGAACAGTTGTATCTCTTTTTTTATTTCATCTAACTAAATACTCTTTGAAGATACGACATAGGGAATACTGTAGGTACTCAAGATTAATATAAGATTGGCAGAAACTGTGTGTGTTGCCCGATCTTTAAGGAATTTGAAAAAAAAAAGTAAAACAAAAATTTGTAATAGATTGTGTATTAGCCAAATAGAAAAGTGAAACATCTAAATAGTCTTTATTCATGTTTCATACCCAAATTTGAACAAGGACATTTAAATTCTCTGACAAATCAGAAATTAATCGAGTTTAACATTCAACCATTAAATCGTTTTTCCGATTAAGGACTGCAAGTAAATAAATGTAATAGGGCATTTGAATAAAATAATTGGAGTTCTTGTAAAACTGTAAATTCATGGATGACAACAATAATTGTATTTTTGCATTAGAAATACATTTTTGATTTAAAAGTATTACGCATACTGGTGGATTACCCATCACAGAAACATACAATTTTTTTATGGTAATCACCAATATTGTTAGTTTAGAGCAGATTTTGCACAAACATTACATTGGCTGGTGGTCTTATGAATTTGCAAGTATTTTCAAATAGGAGTAGGAAAAGGTCAATTGTAAAAACATCTTTTTGGGACTGTTATTCTGTGATTTATTTTGTCTGGATTATTTCATCTGGAATTAATACAGACTTTTTAAAGGGATGAAGCGGTATAGCTTTATTAATAGGAACTATAATATCCTTTACGGAATTAAAACGAAAGCAATACATAGTCTGCACAGAAACATAATTCTAGTTCATGCTGGTTAGTTATATATATAAAATGATGTCTTGCAGTTGCCATAAGTGGGCATTACATGGTTGTCTGTTTTACTCCAGATACAGCAGCAAAGAGGGTTTAGGGGCAACTCACAAGCCAATGACTAAGTAATGTGGTGACAGAAGTTAAAAGACGCCAGCTAAAATAACCCATCCACCTCATTTTAGTTTCACATCCATCACTCAGTTTAAATCAATGGCTGGTCCTGACAAATGATTTGACAGTATTTGCATACTGTCTCCAGTATATTGGTGAGTGAATATCTCCTTCGTCTTCTTCAAAAGTCTTTGGCAATAGCAAAATAATAGCAATTTAACATCTTTTTTGCATCTTTAAAGAGACAGTCGGATGGACACAATACATTCACTGTGTTATTGGTTATGAGTCATCTCTTAAGCCCCCACTGAAATGTTAGTGAAGTCAAACAGCACAGTCTGATTCCCGCTGACTGACCACAGGGCTTTTGTTTATTTCATAGTTTGATATAGCGTGACTCTCACATCACCCTTATCTTAAATGAGTGTGTACTGACATAGCTGTGACATGTAATTAAAGTTTTAACAATGTTTGAATACAGCCTGACTTCAATATAATGCGAGACGGATTTTCTCAACTGTTCTCTCTCTCTATCTCTCTCTCTCCCTCTCCATCTCAGCACTGTTAGGGTCGTACAACTTCCCGTACTACAGCTGTCTACATTCAATTCCATTAGCTTCCTTTCACACACTTGACCCATCCATTTGATTCTACAGAAGGTCTTAGATGATGCTCATGCTGCTACTGTCACATTCGCAACAAATTTCCTTAAATGCATTGGGATTGCTCAAAGCTGGTGCAACTTAATGTTAAAAGAGGGAAAATGTAAGACACGGAGGATTAAGCTGATTAATAGTCATGACATGAAGATAGTTTATGTTTGTTAGCTTGGGCTGTTATTGAGAGGTTAATGTAGTTAAGATTAGACAGAATTTGCAAGAAAGATTGACAGAGAGAAATGGATATAGAGAGAGAGAGAGACGGTGTATGCTTGATCACCTGTGTCTGCTGTGACATGTCCTATAATGGAATCGATAACTTTGTCATTGTATTGTTTCAGCGGTAACTGTGACGGAGAGTTACAATGCTAATCTGGACCTGTATCAGCATTCTTGAATGCTTTTGTCTAATCAGATAAGAGAGCCGGAATGGATGTTGTTTAAAATGTGTTTATAACTGTATTTTCTATGGAATGCAAAATAAATGTCTCGGTGGGTTTGTATCTATACAATGGAATTAAATGGGGACCAGTGTTTTGAACAGTTCTTTAAAATATCCTCTTTGTGTTGCACAGAAGAAAAAGGTCATACTGGTTTTAGTTTCATTTATATGTGAACAATCAGTTTGAAGATTGAATATATGGCATAATAATCAAATCTAAAACAGTAGTAATAATTATAATTGGATGAGTATTTGTATAGGTATAAAACATTTAAAACATCCTTGTTAAATGATAATTTTTTTTGAAAAAACAATGAAACGCCTCATGAAACATAAATGAACACATTAGGTTTTACAAATGAGGAAGAGTCAGAAGAGAGGTAAAGCAACAAGCCATGAGGGCAATGAATTCAATAAATTCTCCTCGGGCCTCTGGTTGCAGTGCACCGCATTGCCTTTCCCACAGCACTTACGGCTGGATTCTTGGTAGCAGGATACGGAGCGTGGTAACAACCCTGATACCTTTTATCCCGAAAGTGCAAAGGGAGCTTGCTATGACTGGGAACGTCCCCTTTTCGGCGTGTTCACGGGAAACGAGCTCAGTCGCTCTGATTTACCTTGACACCAGAGGAACTAAGGGCCTCCGCACTTCATGCCATGTCCATCCTGCATGCTAAGTCATTGAAGCTGCTGAATGCTGGAACTGTGCACCATGCTGGGTGGAACGATGTCTACTCTGGTCTACTCTCTACCTTTCTAATTCTTTTTCAGTTTTCGGTGGTGAAGCAGACTGTCCCCGCCTTGACCCGGCCCCCTTCAGAGCGTCGAGGTCCTGGCCAGCGTCTGCTCCCCAGCAGCCCCGCCCCTTCGCACCTCCTTCTCCCCCTTCCCAGGTGGCTCCCCGTGGATGTAGGTCATCGCGAAGGAGAACATCGACTCCCTGTCGACAACCGACCAAGAAGTGCCCTTGACTCGGACAGCCCAGGGAGAACCAGGACATCGGGCGTGGCTTCAGCCATACTATCACTGTTGGACAGCATGCATGATGAGCGTATCGAGAAAACAATGTTCCTCGGCGTCTCGCATCTGCGCAAGGTTGGACCAAAGGTAGACTGGCACCCACTCTGTCTCTCACTCTGTCTCTTAAAGAACTTCCTTTCCAGCATGCAGCAGCCTCAACTCGATGGTGCGTCATGCGAATCCGGGACTCCTCAGCACTCGATGGTGCGTCATATGAATCCGGGAGTCCTCAGCACTCAATGGCGCGTCGTGCAGCGAAGACTTAAGGCAGGTTGTGCAAGCCACAGAACCTCGCCCCACAGGAAAGATGTTGCAGATCTCCCCAAGTGAAGACGATCTCGGCTACGCGATCCAGTTTGCCAGGCAACCGTCCAAGTTTGAGGCGTTCTGTTCACTTCAGTGCAAGGCCAGAATAGTCCCAGACTTCGGTTGGAGGTTTGCCACTCTTCTGGCGAAGGTCGCTATTTAGGCCTTCTTCGTCCCTCTGGATGAGATGTCTTCTGGGTTTTACAGACCCTACTTCAACCTCCCATTGTCCACTTTGGCATGGATGACTTTGCGCACAGCTAGACAAGGGACAAGCGGAAGTGCGCCCTCCTTCCCAGTGAGACACAGGACCTGTACAAGGTCAGGAAGAGGAGCATCACGTTCTATTGGTTGCGCCCCGCTGGCCCAATCAGACTTGTTTCTCAGAGCTGATGCTTCTGACAGCAACTCCCCCCTGGCTGATTCCCCTGATGAAGGATCATCTTTCTCGGGGAAGGGCATGGTCTGGCACTGAGATCAGACCTCTAGAACCTCTAAATATGGCTTCTGGGTGGGATGAGGAGATCCTTAGTGACCTGCCTCCCAGAGTCGTACGATCACTCCGGTAAGAACCTCAGCCACTAGGCGACTGTACGCCTGCAAGTGGCGCCTCTTCTCATCTTGGTGTTCTTCTCGCAGGGAAGACCCACAGGGCTTTGCGATCAGAGTCATGCTGTCCTTCCTTCAATAAAGGTTAGAGAGCAATCTCTCTCTCTTTCCACTCTCAAGGTCTATGTCGCCGCCATCACAATCTCGTAGCAGGTAAGTCTCTCAGTAGCACGACCTGGTCATCAGATTCGTGAGGGTTGCAAGGAGGATGAATCTCCCCGACCGTGCTCCCTCTTGGGACCTTGATGTGGTCCTTGTGGGCTTAGCAATGACCCCTTTGGAGCCCCTAGGAGAGGCCGCTCTATTTCATCTCCATCATGGGTAGGGGATCTGCATGCACATTCTGGAAGACCCAACCCCTACTGTGTTGTGTCAAGTGTGACCCAACCCCTACTGTGTTGTGTCCAGTATGTCAGTTCGACACAACGTCGAGAGACTGACAGAAAGGGATTTCCTGCTGCAGCGACTGGAAATGCCACTCAGGTTCCTCAGCCCAAAGGTGAATGAATGGGCACGTCATCTTCCTTTTATACCCGCATGTACGGGGCAGGGACTGGCATGCCATGCCAATTGCCAAGTTCATTGGCTTTTTAAAAGTACAATCAGAGATGACAGGTTCTCAAGGTCAAACCCCATTCTGTCGCTTCGACACAACATCTTGTTTAGTTCCCTCCATCAAGGAACTGAGATTACACACGTAACAAAGATGTTTTATCACATTTTCCATGTGTCTTGTCATTCTGTCAGTCTCTCACATTGCTGTTGGATGACTTTATGTCACTCCTGAGGTTTCATTTAGTTGAAATTCAACAGACACTGGACTGGAATGACCCAACACATCTAGAAATGGCGATTAAATGAAAATTAGGAATGGTCTATTTTTCCATGGCTTTAACACTCTGTTAATCTCAATGTGTACGTTAAAATTTTACAAATCAACTGTAGACAAAAATGTAATTATGCCAACATAAGCATTTTTTCATATATATATTACATGTATAACTCTTTTACTTTTATACAAATAAAGTTGTATTTATTGTATCTACATAGTAAGAACAACATCACAACCTACACTGAGTTTGTTTTAATAATTACTGTCGCAGCAGATTGTCTTGTGCTATAATTATATGATAATCTATTTAAATTGTCCACATGCAGCGTACAATGCCTTTAATTCAGACGTGTAGCATAAAAAGCCGTTCTCTGGCCAAAGCTGTCAGATCAACATTCAAAGTGCATTCAATGAGTATTTCACCGTATTAGCCCTCTTCTGTGGCACTGGACCTCTCATGCTGCACAGAAATGTCTGTAGCTTAAGCTGTGTCCTTTTCCTCCATTCATAAGAAATAATACACAACTATTCCGATACTTGTAGGCAGTCTGAGCAGCGCTGGTCACCATGGAGATGCTCTAAAGCCGAACGTCCGCAGTTCTAAGGGAGCAATTACCTGATGACATCAAAGCCCTTCAGCAGCACAATAGAAGCATGCAGGGCACACGGGCTTCAAACAAATTAGTGTGAAGATTCCCCTCATTTGCATGAAATTTCCACTGGATGTCCAATGAGCAGAGAGCAGCATCAGGATGAAATTAAAACGTTAAGAGTAAACAATATTTGATGTAGTGGAAAGCACCCTTACGATCCGAAGAATGAAGGGAAATTTGCAAGATTTTCCTCATTAACACATTCCAAGAAAGCTGACAATGCAGTTAATTTGCGGATACTTAAATTCTTGGTAAGGGAACGCTCTGATTTCACATGGAGTTGCGCACATGCGCAAACTTAGCCTATTGCCTGTGAAAAACAGCATTGTGTATCTCACATTGCAAGACTATTATTGGTAAAACGATGACTACACATACACTAAAATGTATAAATTGCTTTTTTGACAATGTGTGAACAGCTTTTAGTCCAATATAACTTTAAAAAGAGATCTCCCCCGACTTCATGGGCCCTATAGTACACTCGACTCAATGCGGTGAAAGGCGCAGCAAGTGTTTTTGCTAGTTTCAGCTATTTTCCCCTTCCTATGCCGCGTTGCGTCCAGTCTTAGCCGTGTTAATAGCGAATCCTCCATGGCAAGCGCCACTGGCTCTTAAAGGGAATGAGAGATGAGATATGGTTGGTTTATTGCACATTATGTCCGAAAAACCACCCATTACTCATTAAGAGAATCGGGACAACCCGTTTAGGCCATGCGGGCAGACCGTTTTCCCATCGTTAAACGAGCAAAAGCGGATTCGGACACGCCTGGGCCTGGCACTTTAGACCACGTGCTTAGAACGTTAAAATAGGGCCCCATAGGACAGTAAACAGAATAGCATGAAACACAATAGTTTTGACTACTTTCTTAAAGCACATGTCAGCATATTTTGACAAGCAACGAAAAAAATGTACATGTCGACTTTTGCCAACATAACTCCCAGCATAATAGAACGTTGAAAATTAAAATAACTCCCATCTTCTTCTCTTTGTAAAATAACACCTACATTAATATACACATTTACTTACTCCATGCAGTGCCACGCATAACATGCTGGGAACTGAAAATCCCCTCCCTAGTTGCAGTAATTTGTTACAAATATATTAAATTAGTGCAGCGCTAAATCTAATAAACAACATAATTAAATGGATGGGTAATGTGATTTAAACATTACATCCACAAGGTCATTTTCGTTGATGTACAGTACATCTGAACAAAAACAGCAGTCCCAATGCAGGGAGATTGAGTGCACTTATTTTCAAGAAATTTGAATGGATTGAGCACAATGAGTTTGTTGAAAAATGCAAACTTTTGAAATGGGTTTTGAAGTGCAAAACTATGACATGCATGATATTGTTTTTTGCTCTATTTAAATTGGACAAAATTGATGTGTGAACGTAAAGCTTTTTGAAAATGCGATCAAAAAAAGTTAATGTTTTAGACTCCTTTGTTATCTTGTAAACATACTCAAAAGTTAGAAACAAGGTTGTAAGTTTGAGATCTACACACATGTGTCCAAACTCTGCTCTCACACATTTCTATCCCTGGGCAAAGCACTTAACACAATGTAACTCCTAGGGGACTTGCTCTAGCAATTAGTGAAGGCTACTAAAAGTCACTTACAAATTTACTTTGCAAACTGATGCAAATTGCCTCCCTAACAAACTATGAATGACTTTAAAGTTCATTGTTATTTATTGCAATACAGCACTAATGATTTCGTTTACCTTGTATGAGGTGAAAACTGCATTCAGAGTAATCTTCTGCATAAATCACATTTCTGTGGTGCAATGTTCTGTACCGAGGCATACTGTGATGTTCTCTTAAAGGAAACCCTTCAAGTCAATGAACATCAGGGATGTCAGGGAAAGGACTGAGAAAGCGTATTGAGAACTCACTGCTTTTAATAAGATAGTTTGCATGCCTGTGAGTGTCATCATGGAGCATTGGCGGTCCATTAGTTGTTTGAACAGTGAAAGGAACGGTTCCCAAAAGGAAAAAAATCTGTATTTACTGGACAAACCTTCTTGTTGCTTCAAACTTCTTTTATATTTTTATCGATCTGTGGAACACAAAAAAGAGATGTTGAAAAATGTACTAGCCACTCTGTGTTTCATATGGTAATGCAATGATTACCACTGTAGTTTATATGCACTTAAAGGGACAGTTCACATAAAAATAAAAATCATCATCGTCATTTACTCACCCTCGACTTGTTCCAAATCTGTATGTTGTGTCTCTTAAGCAGTCATCCAGTGCTTTAAGAGTATGCATTTCTTTCTTCTGATAAACACAAAGAACGTTATTTAGAAGAATGATTACAACCAAACAGTTCTTGACATGTTTGCTTTCATACATTCTTCAAAATATCTTATTTTTTGTACTAGTCAATTGTGGCCAAGAATTGTTTGGTTACATTCCTTCTTCAAAATGTCTTCTTTTCTGTTTATCAGAACAAAGACATTTATATAGTTTTGGATTAATTTGAAGGTGATTAAATGACAGAATGCATTTGTTGGGTGAATTGTTCCTTTAAAGGGACATTACTCACCCAAAAAGGAAGATTCGGTCATCATTTATTTTCCCTCAAGTTGTTCCAAAACTAGATACATTTCTTTTTTCTGAAGAACACAAAAGAAGACATAAAGGAAACTAAACAATTTTGGGGAACCATTGAGTACCATATTACTTTTTTCCTACTATGGAGGTCAATAGTGTCCCAGAGCTGTTTGGATACAAACATTCTTCTACATATAATTTTTTGTGTTCAGTACGATGCAGACTTAAATGCTTAATGCTCAAAGGATCATATCATTACCAATGCATATAAAGCAGAACCCTAAACAAATTAAATAAAAGTGAATTTTAGTTTCTGTACAATAGAAACCGTGGGTGAAAAACATTACATTCTTAATGGCATTATGAACACAACTGATAATATATCGTCAGATTTGATTTAAGATATGGTATGATATTTTATTCATAACTTTTATCTTCCATTAGTCACCATTAAAGAACACAGACGATCTCATAGGTATTTCCTTGCATGAATTACTTACTGAACCAATTAATCACACCGTAAATCACACAACTTACAATTAACAGATTTAAAACAGACAATGCTTGCCTCCAATTATGCTATGATTATTTAGATTATTTAGATTGATGTACCATGTAAAAACCACTAGAGGAGGCCATCAAAAGACAGGCTTTCTCATTTCAACTCTATTCAGAGTGTATTGCACAGGACACAACCACTTCATCACTGAACCTGATTTTCAGAACGAGTGTACTTGTTTCCAGGAGAGCTCTTACATACACTCAATAGTGTGCTGTCATGATGGGTGGAATTAAAGGTAAAGAGTGTCATTTTATGTTTTCCCAGTTTACTAGCAAAAATGACAAGCATGCTTGCTCTGTGGTGCTTTTAAAACATTGCCCTGCGAGCAATCTGACATGTCACAGTATGAACAGAATAACTGTCTGTTTTGGGTTGGAGTATGTTCCTGTTTGACTTAAGTGTTTGGTAAACATTTCATGTTTTGAAATTTCATTTGATAAGGTTAGAGGTGCAAAAATGAAACACTTCATCTTTATAGACAAGATCATACTTAAATGCAATGGGCAAACAGTCAATGGTGAAGGAACAATGTTGGGGACGCATTAAAAATCAGAGGAGTACTTATAATATAGATTACTTATATGACATTCACCCCATAGTCCTTGCTTAAAGTCAGATAAATGAGGGCTCTCAATAGACCTCAAACTATTAAAACAATATATAGAAATATTGGTAAACTAACCTGATCTCATTAGAATTCTGGAGACTATTTTACAAAGTTGCTTTTTTGGATAAATTTGTAAAAATATTAAAACATTTCAAGTGAGGAAGGATTTTGTCCGCAAAAACTTTCTCACAAAATAAGTAGGCCTACAAAATTGGGACCCAATGGCTCCTCAGTTACACAATAATGCTTGCTATTCGCCCCCAGTAACAATGTCGCTAAAGATACGCTTGAGCTTCATTCGTCTCCGGTTCAAAGCAAACCCTCAACGCAATTGCTCATTTCCCTTCCTTTTTGTTCTCATTAGACTTTCGTCCTGCCATTTTCTGTTTGAAGCTGTGGAGTAGTTTCACCACCCAGTCAATCCCATGATCCCATCATTACAGGATTCCGCCCGTATACGTTGAATCCCTTCCCTGCTCCGCTCAGAGTCACTGGGCCTCGTGTCTGTGCTCTTTGTAGTCTATCCTTTTAAGAGGTATGAGTCCCCCATGCGCGTTCCTCTTCCTGAAGTTCAAAAAGAATGGAGCCTCATGTGTGCAGACAGTGAGGAACTCAGTGTAAAGAGAAATCTTGAGGAGGGCAAGAGACTGAAAGAGAAAAAAAAAGTAGGAAGAGTAGGTGTACATGAAGAACCAAACTCATATGAGGATGAAAATCCTTTATGTAAATGCAAATCATCCAGAGATATTGACATTTCACTGTGTAGAGAATAAATGTTAGTCTATATGAGTCAAAGCGAGTTTGTAGCGAAGAGTTTTTATTACTTGCTCAACAATATCAATGCCCTTAAGAATCATTTAAAGGTCGATATATTTTCACACATTCCTAAACTTTTCAGGTAAATTTAACACATTAAGTGTGTTAACATAATTATTTTTAAAAGGAAATAATAATATGCAATAACAGGAATAAATTATTTACATTTAAGTATATGTTTTTCATTGGTGTTACTTAGTTCTTATGTAATTACACTCTATCATGAGCACTTAATGTAGAGCATGACCACATTTAATAAAAGAAGGAATTGTGGGAGGACAATGTGGGTGTGACAAAAGAAAGAATAAAGAACTCAGTACTTTACCCAGCACTGTAAGAGCACTGCATAGATCAATTTCGAAATCCGTCAAAATTGGACCAGAAAAGAATGAAATGGGCTTTAAAAAGAGCAAAGAATCCGAGCACTCAGAGACTTTGAAAAAACACACAATGAAGGGCTTTGCAGTCAGTCATTTAATGAAATAACATCCTTCAGCAGCAAGAACATTTTGCTTCCCTTGAGGTATTTTAGAGCTGTAATTACTGCTTTAATGGTACAGACATCATTTGAAATGAAGTCTGTCTTTAAAGGCGCAAAATAAATAGCTATACAATTTTATACAGTATATAAGATGATTAGATGTAGCTCTGTTTGGGCTTGTAAAGAAATAGGGAACTGCAGTGATTTTAACAAAGTTCACTGGTGGTAAAGGAATAAAGGATTTTTTTATAATCTGTCAACCTGTTTGACTTTCTTTCGTCTGTGGAACGCAAAAGATATTTTGAAGAAAGTTGTTAACAAAACAGCACCGGCATCCATTCAATGACAGAGAAAGTTCTGGCATGAAACTCTAGACGGCGCAGTCATATAGTCTAACCCAATCTGATATAATGACTTTAACACACGGCACAGCTGATTGGTTCTTTCTGTGTCAGCAGCCAATGAGCTTGCTGCTCAACTCTTAAATCTTGGCTAGTGATTTTGTCGTAGCAGTTCAGAACGCTTCAGAAACCCTCCTCCTTCCCCAGCTCCACCTGTATAGATCTGGTACAAGGTGGTCATGTACGCTATACGGGGGTTATTCATATATATATATATGTGCAGCAGCAGGATGTTGCGGATGTGTTGGTAGTAGCCAGTCTCTGAACTTGCTCCGCCGCAGCAGCAAGAGAGTACCAGATCTATTCCGCCAAGACAAAATACATTTATATATCATGTACAATATCATGATAAACCTTCTGAGAATTGTCACAACAGAGCTTCTATTGTATAAACACAAAGCCAGTGCCACTCAATGGGTGAAAAAAAGGATCTTCTTTTGTGTTCTGCAGAAGAAAGAAAGTCGTACAGGTTTGAAATGACAAGAGGGAGATAAAATGAAGACAGAATTAAAACTTTAACTGTGAGGGGAAAATGTAGAAAACTGTTTGTATTCATATAAACAGACCTGTTAGTTCTATTTTATTTTTTGCGAACTAAGTCTTGTCTAAATTGCTTTCTGCAATCAGATGAATCCAATGTTTCCCCAGATAAAACATACTGTGTCCAAAAAAGGGGTGTATAAACTTCCTGTGCAACAATATCAAATTGTTTTATCTGTCTGTCTGTTCTCTGGAGACGTTCAGACCATCCTGTTCAGAATCTTATGACCATAAAGTCAGTGAAAAGTGCTACACTTGAAAATCTTCTATTTGTTATTTATATTTTTATGTCTTTATTATTTCCTTTTGTGTACAAAAAAGGAGTACTTAAATCCACAATGTGGAGTCAAGAATCCGCAGTGAACTTCAGTTCTGGCACTTACAGTATCTTATTTTTTACTGGTATTGCACTTATCTTAATGTATTATGTATTTCATATTATGTCACCACCATAATTTGATCAAAACCTAGAAATGAAACTTGAATTTACGTATTTGCAATGCCATACTTTGACTTTATTAAAATTAAACATGCGCTTGAGTTGACATGAATATATCATTTAATTTTAGTAAATTTTAGTAAATATAAAGAAATCCATCTAAATATGTCCTAAATATACGTATATGTGTTTACAAATACAAAATTAATATGCACAGTACACAGACATATATTATGTAAACACAAACCTTTATTCTGGATTCGATTAATCATTATTAATCATCACATTCCACAATTTTACAATGGACCACATTAAATGTATTTTTTTTCTAAACTGCACTTCTAGATATAATTTCCCAGTGAAGTTTCCGTGCAGTACTAAGATCAATGCTTCCATCTCTTCATTGTTTCATTAGCTTCATTATTATAAGAAGAACGATCCGATAATTATCACTAATCCGAGTAATAATAGAAGTCTGCCTGGAGATGTGCAATGCACAATGAAAAATGGTTGTTTTCTCAGTGGCACTTGTACCTAGACTAGTTATAATCTCTGATGTGCCGTTATTTTTCCTCCAATGAGAAACTCATTTCACAATAAATCTCGAGCTCCTCCAGGACATCGTGAACTGCTATTGACGTCACTGCATTGAAGAGCAAAATCCCTCTCAATCCTTCTTTAAAGTCTGCAAAAGTATAATGCGAAACGTTCTTTCTTTCCCACATAAACAGAAATGACAACCAAGGTCTTGCCTATCCAAACCCAAACTTGAACTTTGTCTGGTATATCCATTTATTTGAACAAAACACATCTATCTTTAGTTTTCATGCTCACAAGTAAACACATGCTGGCTTCAAAACCGCATGAGTCAACTTTGTCTCAGAGTATATCAGAGAAACTCAAAGTAATTGTTTTGTCCAGAAAGACACAATGTTTTCCTGTTAAATCTTCTGAAGACTTGAGTCATTTTCAGAAAGGGCCAACTGGTAATTTTATCCTGAGCTCTGTAATAAGAAGGGCCCCATTAACAATCTCTAGTGTTCAGCCGTATCACTGGATAACCGTGGATGATGTGGATTTTGATCTTTAAGAGATAGTTCACCCAAAGTCGAAAATTCTTATATCATTCACTCACCCTTACTGTATGTTCTAGACATTTCTTTCTTCTGTGGAACATCACAGAAGATATTTGGGTATCCAAACAACTTTGGCTCCCATTGATTCCCATTGTCCCATTTCTCAAATGATGATTTTTTTGTGTTCCACAGAAGTAATTTATACAGGTTTGAAATGACATGATGGGGTATAAATGATGCAAGAATGTTAACTTAAGGATGAGCTACCCCGTCGTGAATCATCTAGTGAACTGCCTTAAAAATAAATTATTTCTTGGTAACTTCTTGTTTAAATTATGCTGATTTACCGATTCATTATCAAAGTATCAGGTACTGAGGGATTAAATCAATGAACATCGATTAATTCATTCCTCTCAGATGAAAAGTTGCTAACCTTCCAACAATGGCATACAGACAACTCCACCAGACATCATCTCCAGGCATGGACATGACAAACAGGCATATGTTAAAGTGCAGTTCATTATGTCAAGGTCCTCCATACAATGCCCTCCATAATCTAGTAGCTGATCGATCAGGACCACGTGATCAGGATAAAGCAGGTGAGGCTGCAGACCATCAAAGAAACTGCACATGCAGAGGAAAGAAACATGATGCTGTAAAGTAATCGATATGTTCTCTACACTGCAAAAGAGAATTCAGTGCTTTTAATAACTCAACCGGTTGAGCATTCACAATCTTAAATCTTTAAAAAAAACGGCTTGTAGTTCTATGACCTTGGCGGGTATAGACCGAAGTCAACACAAAATATATTTGGCAGGTGACTCTTATTAATATTTGATCCGAGGGCCGCGTACTGCTCAGGTTGTGGCGTACAGGCTTTCCACGCATCTGTCAGAATTCAATGTTTCATGCTGAACATTAGTTGTTGGTATGAAGGCGATGATGCAGTGTAAACCGGGAGGGGAGTTGACCTTGAACGTGATTTGCTGTGGCCAATCCATGCCTTCAATTAATATGTTTCAGTCGTAAAGATTAGAAAAATGAAAAGAAAGGATTTAAGAGACGTGTGAATTAATCAGAAAAATATTGCTTAAAGGAATAAATGTTGAGAAAGTCCTAAGAATTATTAATATTATGCTGACAAAATGTTGAGATTTATTAATATTTATATGTGCTGATTTGACAAAATCTACAAAATGTAGATAAAGGAAAACCTTAGAAAACTTATATATGGTTTAATGAAATGCTTTTGCCCATGACTTTTACACCTGAGGTCACAGCTGACTTTCATTTACAGTTGTTGTCAGGAGTTAACATCAGCCAAGAGTAATGAAACATAAACATCTTTGAAATATGTCACATCTGTTCTTCACCAACTCAATGACAACATTTGTTTTAACTCGCAAAGCAATTTGTCTTGTAACTGGCCTTGATGTTCTTTTTCCTTTATGTTGCTTCATGTAAGAGCTATGAGACTCCTGACAGACAATTTTCTAGCTCACAAGCACGTCAAAAGAAGAGAAATAGAACCTCAGACCTTAAAAATGAATTATGAAATATTGTTTATCATACCTGCTTTGTCAAAGACATTCAACGTATTCGGCCTAAAGTGAATGCGATAACAAAATCTTGCAATTATGTTTTGAACATATCACATAACAAATCATTCACCTGCTCTTGTGGTCTAAGAACTTCAATATACATGATATGATTTTTGCATCCATGTAACAGAAAATTTAAATATTAGTGTATACAGTGTGTGGAATAAATGTGTCAGATGTCAAATCTAAAAACAAGCAGTGTGACTACTTTTTAATGCATTGACACCTTCAGGTTAAATTACAGGTTACACCAGCCCAGAACCAGATTTTTTTCATTTGTCTTTTCTTGTACTTCCATTCATTTAGACTCACAACTGCCTGTTACATTCACACCGTCACAGATGTGGCAAAGCAGATAATTTCACTTTTTTGTACTATCAGGTGCTACCATTCTAATTTCAAAAGGCACAGGAAAATAATAGGAGGATAAATAACAGCAAAATTAAGCCACAGTTCAAAGCACTGGATGTAATTTTCCATTCGAATGGATTTACGGTCCATGCGTACAATGAACAGACAGAGGAAGCAGGTAATGTATAGAATGAATGAAGGTCCCAGAATAGCATATACATTTGTGGCAAACAAGTGATTTTTAACAGCTTGGTACTACAACAACCAGACTTGCAAGTTGAAGCAATCTGTTCTAAAATATAACCAGAAGTGCTATCTTAAAAACTGTCCCTGAATGTACTGGGAATACACATGAAAACGCACAATCCAAACTAAAATGGATGTTATCAAAAATGCTTTGAAATACAGACCACAAGTCTGTCTCTTGTGAAAAGACACTTGACTAAAAAATCACTTAAAAGGGATACTTCGCCCAAAAATGAAAATGTTGCCATCATTTATTCACCTTCTTGTCATTTTAAACCTGTATGACTTGTCTTCTACAGAAGATCAACAGCAGTACCCATTGACTTGCATTGGTTTTTTGTCTGTACAATAGAAGTCAATGGGAACCACTGTGATTTGGTTACCAGCGTTCTTCAAAGTATCTTCTTTTGTGTTCTGCAGTAAAATTAAAGTCAGAATGGTTTGAAGTGACAAAAGGGCCAGTAAATTATGACAGAAATTCAAGAAAGAAGCAGTGATATTTCAAAGGTTAAAAACATAAGTATCGAGACAAAATATATTTTCACAAAATCCAATAACAGAGAAAACATGCTTTAAAATTGCCAAGCTTACTGTACATTATTTAATGCTAATTTGAAATCTCACCTCAAACAAAAACAAGCGCTAACTGCATTTTCAATTTCCAATACAATTTAAAACTCACAATCAGAAACTAATAACACGTGAATTGCCTAACAGCAGAGGTTTCAAGCAGGCAAAATTCAGAAGCAGAAGCAGATCCGGGCATTTGAACTAGGCTTACTTAATCCATCTAAATTTGTAATCTATCCCGCAAGGAGTCAAAAATATTTGCTTCCAAATCTGAACCTAAACTTTGGAAAGCAAGCGAAGAACTTGGAATTAAAGGTTTATCTGTCTGAGGGGTTCACGGTAAAAGAAAAACCGAGCTCAATTTAATTAAAGTTTTCACACTTTTACTTTAGCTTCCTTAACACAACAGGGTAGCTTATGAGCTCACGGTATCTCATCCCACAGCAGAAGCGCAGAATGATATAGAGGAGTTAAAGTGCTGGGTGGAAATGTGTTTTTTTCTTTAATTCTAGCAGCTAATTTAAATAAAGCAATAATAACAGGTGGCTTAGAAGGTTGTAGCGCTGCGGACAGCGCCTCAAGTCAGCACTTTGAGTTGATCTCAGAAATTGGAAAACAATTATTTAGAACCCTAAAGAGCAACCTGTTCAAAAGGGGCTCACCATCTGCTGAAACTTTCTTTAATGAGTCTTCTCAGCATTACGCAATACCCCAAAATCCATAGCAGCAGGTCTCAATGGCCTTTACCTTTGTCAGGTTTGGTAGTTCCTATGACACAATGTATAATGTGGGAAAACTAAGAAAAAAGTTATTCATGTTGTTGAGTACGATAAAAAAAATGTGGTGATTTTAATGGCATCTAGCGGTGAGGCTGGGAATTGCAACCAATGGCTCATTCCACCCCTCCCTTTCAAAGCACTATAGCAATTCCCAAAGGACTAAGTTGTCGTCACGTTTTCATTTCTTTGTTGAAGGAGTTAATGTATTTACAAAATGCGCTCTGCACAGCAGTTTGTCCATTTAGGACTACTGTACATTATTTGTAATATAATTTGTAACCTCCCCTTAAACAAAAAACAAGTGTGAACGGCTTTTCACATTTCCGTTATGAATGAGAAATACATAACAAGTGAATTGTAATTCATTTCAGTGAGCCTAACAACAGATTTTCCAGGCAAGCTGAATTCAGAAGGGGCATGCGATACTGGCATTTGAACTTGGATTGCTTAATCCATCTAAATTTGTAATCTATCCCACAAGGAGACAAAAATATTGCTTCTGAAGCTAAACTTTGGAAGGCTTGTTAAGCCCCCCCCAACCAAAGAATTTGGAATTAAAGGTTTATCTGTCTGAGGGGTTAGCGTTAAAAAAGAAACATGATGGCGAATCCCATGTAAGCAGACCCGCGGTGTATAAAGATAGAAATAGCTCATTCAGTCGGTGCAAATAGCCTGGTGACTAGTGCGCTATATAGCGCTAATACGCTCCCGGGTTCGATTCCTGTCACGTGCGGACGTTTGCCAATCCTGCTCCTCTGTCTCTTTCCTGTCACCTATCCACTGTTCTATCATAATAAAAAGGCAAAAAGGAAAGGGGTCATATGTCAAAGCTAAAGTTTTAGATGTTACGCAATGTGTGTACACGATATAAGGTAAAAGACGCTGTATTTTCCACATACCGTGCATGTTTGTTTCTCTTCTTTGCCCCGCCTCTCTGAAACGTGCAGATTTTTTACAAAGCTCATCGCTCTGAAAAGCGAGGTTATTGGCCAGTTAACCAGTGTGTACTGATTAGCATACTGAAAGCATGTGACGGAAATGTAACGCCTCTTACCATATTTGGAACATCAGCTTATGTCTAATACATGCATGGGCAACACACCAATGACAGAAAAACAGCACCATATGACCGGTTAAAAAAATGTTCATTCCAAGGTGATAAAAACATAACACTTCATTATTTAAGGTCTTTATACACCTCTGAAGACATAGTTATGTATATTATATTACATTTCTTTCAATAGATCCTTCTCAAAAATTACACACTGGACCTTTAAGAGACCGTATAGTTTTGATTCTACATCAGCATTTCTGAATGTTCTGTGACAATTCCAGTTCAGTCTCTGTTGACTTTCAACAAAAACTCTCAGAAAAGACAAAGTCACAGCAAAAGCAACAAGAAATACTGGGAGAATCTCAAAGACGCATGAAGGTTGTGAAAAATATTTATTTGTGAACTGATCCAATACATGTGAAAACATTGCCATGTTTGAAGATTTAAGATCTACAAACATGGCATCTTTATTTGTTATTTTGACCAGTTTGTCTGTTTCAATTTTCTGTGAATAAATGCACATTTAAAACAAAATTTTCATTTGGAATTCGGGAGATTTGGGAATGTTGCCACTCACAGAATAAAACAAACATTATAAATTTTCTTAAACACAAAAATAGAAATAATAAATTCAGATTCACTGAAAATACTTTGTGGTCTCATCATTTTTTCCATGGCTAAATAGGTAAGCACATAAACCTCACATATTCCATAGCATGAGCATTTCTTACAAGGATAGAGCGCCTAGCCCAACCTGTAAATTATAAGGTTGCGTACTTCAACATTCCACCAGTTTGTGAGAATAACCAATGATCAAAAATGAATAAATGAAGTCCTTCATACATGGCTGCGTGCACTCCAGCGGATCTGAAGCAGATGAATCTTCATGATAAACACTGGCAGTAGTAGCCTGCAGGAAGTGTCAAACACCAGCAGCACTTCTGGAATGAATTTAGACAGCGTAGCAAAAGTTCCTTGTCCGCATCTTAGATCAAACCCTCAATTAATTTATAGTGATATATGTGGTTGAGCGCATAAAAACATTATGACGCCTTATAAAAAACACAGATTGGGAAGACGAGCAGCAAAATGTGAACTTTGATTCACGAGTTGATCTCCAGTAATAGTGTTTTTGGCAGCAGAAATGTCACCAGCAAAATATCACACGAAGCTGTCTGTCCTCCCTAGAGCGTTCCCAGGAGATCTCTATTTAACAGAAAACCCCAGGAGTGTTGCTGGAAACCACCCATCAGCAATGCTACAGGGGTTTAGCGTTTTTTTCGAGATGTCAAGACGCAAGAATTAAAATCTTGCCGGAGGTCTCTGACAAAACTGAGGGTCAGGATTGTGTTGAAGAGACTCATAGGGCAACTGTCAAAGAAAACACTAACAGCACAAGAAACCGGGACCAGATGTACGAGTATGAGACAAACGGCAATTTATGTATAATATGTGACCCTGGATCACAAAAGCAGTCTTAAGTAGCCCGGTAACATTTTGGGTAGAAACCAAAAATACATTGTTTGGGTAAAAATTATTGATTTTTGTTTTATGCGAAAAATCATTAAGATATTCAGCAAAGATCTTGTTACATGAAGATATTTTCTAAATTTCCTATCCTAAATATATAAAAAAAATATTTTTGTGAGTGGATGGCCTGCTACAGCGCCTTTGACTAATAACTTCAAAGGCCATTTTCTCAATATTTAGATTTTTTCACACTCTCAGATTCCAAAGTTTTAAACGCTTGTATCTCAGCCATTTATTGTCATATCGTAACAACCCATACATAGTAGAAAGCTATTTTTTTCAGCTTTCAGATTATGTTAAAACCTAAATTTTGAGAAATTGACCCATAAAACTTGTTTAGGGTCACATAGACGGTACCAATACATTCACACCTGAAATGAGAATGCTGAGATTAGTTGCAAACAACAAAAGGCATCAAATTGATCAGATTATGTATCAGAAGTTCAAACGTAATATTATGAGATCTACTTAACATTTAGTTGTCGTACAAATTTGAGACACGTCCAGTTTACAGACATTACAAACATTGACTATTAGAAATCGTTTTTTTTCGTCTATTTCACATTCTAATATTTACTTCACTTGACCTGGCTAGCCGAAATGTTTGTGCTTCAACAATCCTCTCATCTTTCAGAAACGACGCTGAATCTCTGATGGCTGCACAAGAACACATGCTTCTGAACAGACATCCCCCTGAGGGAAATAACACCTCACCGAGGCTGATGTCAAAGGAGCTGTAATGAATTCTTTTTCAGTCAAAACGTCTCATCGGCAACAGCCACTCCAGGTCCTAATTGAGAAGCGGAGAGCAATATAAGTGACTGGTTTGAGTCATTTCCTCATCTCTTATCTGCAGGGGAGCTTTGTTGTTCTCCAAAGGAATCTGTGATATCTGATTGAAAAGTGTGCAAATCAAAGAGCGGGTGGATGTCTGGTGCCTAAAAACATGACTGCAATCAAAAGTCCTCCAACCTGAGCCGAACCGTTCAACAAGCAAATGACAGTTAGGCGATGATATCACTATAACCAAAGATGTTTCGACAGAAATCAACACGAATGTATTTTTGAGGCCCAAAATACAGCGTTTTCATGTGGTTACATATGGAAGGAAGCTTTAAATGGGAACAAATTTCTTTATTCCTAATCCATTTTATCATTTAAAACCAAAATTCAGTGCAAGATACATGACCCCAAACAAACGATTTGTTGTGAATCTGTAAAAGCTATTTAATGCAGCTCGATTGGAAGTTTGTAGATGCTCATAAGCTTGGCTCGAGGGGTGAATAAACGCACGGTTTGACTAAAGACACAAAGACACTGTTAATGAAAAAGTATTGACCATTCCAGACACATAACTACAGTCTTCAAGTATGAAAAGAGACGACATTGATTAAGCATATCGTGCTTATGTGTATCAAGTTCAGCACCTGGAGCGGTCATTCGCTCAGCTTCAATCCAGCACAATTACACAGAAGCGTAATTGCAATTTTTAACTGTAATGGTTGTAGTACAGTGAGTGAAATCCCACAGAGATACAAGCGTTGCTTTCAAGAGCGTTAAACACATCTGAATAAAGACTCTTGAAGCTTTGTGAGGGAATCCTAGTAGGCCTACAAGTGATTACGTAATACTCAAGTAGTCGTACTGTATAAGTGATGTCCAGCTTTGTGAATGTCTTTGCTTTTTATACTAATATTTTATTACACTGAAAATTAAACAAGAATGTTGCGTTCATGTAACCTGTTGGTGCACTGGAGTGTAAACTGAAGCCAAGATTTGAAAATGTATCGATTGTATGTGCAAAGACTCAAAGCAAAACTTTTCTTTACAGCTTTTTTATTTTTTATTGCACTGCATTGTGTTGCCGGGATAATGGAAATTTCTGTCAAATTAATTCTCTTGCATGATTTTTCTTAAAATGTTTTACAGTGTACAAAATACTGTATTACTAAAAGAGAGGATTAACAAATGTTAATAACATGACATAAATTGCTATAATTGTAGTTCTTGTTTCTACTGAATATTTCCTGTGAAATTAGTGTTTCTATGTATTTTTTGTATGTTAAAATAAAACTCATATTTCCCGATACACTGTAGTTTGCATTTTCGCAAAAAAATAATTTTGTCCAGTAAATAAATACGATAAAAGCTTAATGTTTTTCCCCTTTTGGCCACTGCTCCCATGAGGATTCACAACAATGACATTTCATTTTTTAACTGTACGGCCCCCCCAGGAAAAAATATGAGAAAAACCAAGCTATTGTTTTCCCTCACAAAAACATTTGTGTTTCCATGAGAATAATTTTTGTTCTTACGTTTGCAAGGAATTTTTTTATTACGCTATCCTGCATTATTGTGTTAGCTGAATTTTTGTTGTTGTTATTACTTAATTAAATCAATTCAACTGAAGTTTTATTGATAATCATTGGAATATACATGGAAAAACATGATTTTGTGAAATTGTTTAAAAACTGAATACTCCTGGGGGGGGGATTGGGTTTGGTTGTGAGGGGGTATGGATGCAAAACTACACAAGACCATGCAAAATATTTTTGGATGAACACAAAACTTTGCGAGAGAATGAAGAAATTTTGCGAGGGAACGCAAAGTTTCTTTGAAATTCCAGGATTTGAAATATATTTTTCTGTCCATTCACATAAAGTGTCCACCACCATGTCCCATTCCTGGTCATGTTTTTAAACAAAGCACAAATAATGAGTGATAAACTACAATACATTTATTATTAATGAATGTTCCTGTAAAGCCAGATTCAGTAAACACAAGCTGAGCAAAGCAAATGTAAATTTAACCTTCATAAAGATAAAAACACACAACTTTTCTAGAGCATGCGCACACCGAACACAAGAGTATTCAGGTCGACAGCCACCGCCTTCCATCATCGCACAAAAGATGGAGCCACCCACGTCTGCGAGTCAAGTATATCGGCTTCCCATTTCTTTATTCTGACACCACATTGTTTTGTTCCTTCCCCAGTTTAGGAACTTTAAATTGATTTGACACTTGAATGGATAAAAGATATTGGCTCCCCTGTCAGAACGAAGGCGCTGTTTGTGCTTCGGCGTAATCACACACTGCCAGACAAAACAGGCTTTAAGGGATGTGAGTGAAAGATTAACCCAACAGACACCATGCTCATCTTTAACAACCGGCTTTGTGTACACAAGCATTGTCGCTGTTCAACTTTTTCAAGCAATGCAATAAGCCTGTAATTGTGAATAAATATGAACAAAGCTTTGAATTATGTAAGTGATTTACATAAGATGATATATCTAACAGGAATGGTTCACCCTCGAAAACAGGACTTGCTATTTTCTAACTTGTTCAATAACAACAACTAGAAATTACTTTCACAAAAGATTCCTAACACTCATCACCCAAAAGCGTTCCCGAACATCCCCGAGCTTAACATGAGCAGATTTAGCGTGGCAGGCTATATTTTCAAAGGACATCTGGAATGACACGGAGCGTTTTTAGACACCTGCAGGCAACGACAATGTGACCTTCCGCCATGACAAAGAGATTTGGAGGAGGAAGAGCGGCTCAGTCTTGATGGGATGAGTAGGCGGCCAGTTTGATATGTCAGAGAAGCACGATGAGATCCTCTCTGAGATTGCAATAGAGGAGAGAGAACAAGAGATTGAATTACAATTGAGGATCATCTGCATAACACTGATAGCAGTCGTATCATTTTTATGCATTGAAATCAAGTGAAACTTTAAACAACAAACAACCTGTTAAGGATTAAATTGATTCTTCTTGATTTTTTTATCTTGCTTTGAGGAATAATTCTTCTGAACACAATTTCAACTTGACTTTCTAAAATATAGCAAATTGAAAATAAAGGTTAATTACCCAAGTACAATTTTCAGTGCATTAAATCGTCAATGTCCTTCTAAAACCTTGTGTGTCCAAATAAGCTTTTTTCAAGAGATGGAAAACACTACTTTTATAATGATTACATACAGTGTTCTCAAAGTAGACAAGCACTTCTTATACTTTTTATTGGTTAAATATTTGCAAAACCTAATGACAAACAAAGCATGACTCTTAATAATGATTTATGGCAAGAAAAATAACACAATATGGAAAATACAAGGTTTCAGAAGGACAAAGAAACTTTTTTGAAATACTAATATAAAAAAATAAATGACACAACATGGCACTGTGACCTCCTTATATAAAAGATACTGTATCATATCACATATAGACAGTTTCATCGGACACACGCGCCCGGCCCGAAGTAAACTTCCTGTCTGTGTTTGTTTATCCTCTAGCTATCTATTTATATTTTATTATTGTTAAACCGTTTTATTTTATTGTATACATTTTTTATTAAATAAACAATTTGTTGAAATTTATTGTGTATTCATTTGATTAAATTTAAACAATTTGTTGAATGGGTTGTGTTACTTTGTCGCATTTAAGTTTAGCCAAGTAACAGTTCTTCTACTGTTATCCTAAAATAATAATGACTAGACATACTTTTAACTTGCTAGCTAATGTCATAATACTTGTTATTTCTTTCATTTGTTGTCAGAAATAATGTATAGGGGCTCTATTGCTTGCGGACGTGTACCGGAAGTTAAGTTTAGACCACAAAAGTGTGCATGTGGAGTCAAGTATATGTTGCTTTGATAGCGTCTACATTAAAGCTTTCATAATAAGTGCCTTCAGTATATCAGAGCACACTTGCTCCTAAATGATCAATATGACAGAACCCTTCACCTAACTGAAAACACTATTTTCCATTAAATAATCTCATACAAATGAAATGAACTACAATGCTTTAGTCCACTTTCAAGCGCAGTTTCAGGTCATTTATTCTCAGTGTTTGCTCTACTGGAGTCACTCTTAAAATAGCAGCACAGCATCTCATTGTGGGAATAGAATATGAGCATTCACAATGAGATGCTTGTTGTTCTGTGCTTGTGCGCCCACAGGGGCATTTAATTATATCATAATCTTCTCCTATACATTCTCAAGCCCTCATTTCTTGTCATTATTTTGCCATATCAGTAATGACGCAGAATGTCGCCTTATCAGTGTGATAACTGGCACACTACATACTTGCCTCAAACTGTTTTTCGTAACATCAAATGTGCTGAATAAATTGAGCGAAACGGAGTTTAGTGTTCCTCTTCAGCATATACAGACTGAATGTTTGCAGGGCCCTGCTTTAAAGAGACAATTCAGCAAAAAATGAAAATTCTCTACAACTTAAAGGAATGGTAAAACAAACTGATGTCAACATTTTAATAGAAATTCAAGCGAACAAGGACAAAAATAATAGAAATGTGTGCGGGCTTTGTGATAAAAATTTCAGCTAAATTGTATGCTTAAATCATAATTTAAGTTGCATTCAAAGTGCTATTTGTACTCCTGTCTGGAAAATCCACATTTTGAAAAAAAAAAGATTATATTCCGGCAGCATAAAGACATAAATAACATTTCTTATTTAGTACAATTAAATTTGCAATTTGCAGTCCATTTCTGTAATTTGACATTTTTATCGCATCTCCAAAATATGTAAACATTTTCATTTAAAATTCGTTTTTTGTACCAGCGCAGGCTAAATTCTCAATCAAATTCTGAAATAACAAGCATCAAAGTTTGATTTCAACTATTACTTTCACTATGACTTCAATTCTGACATGACCTTAACTCAGCCAATATTATAGAGGTCAAGGTTATATTTTCACAGAATGTTCTTTACATCCTGTAGGATGATTTTAAGCAGAAGTGGGATAATAATAATAGTAATTCAACAAATGCCACATTTAATTGAGAGTGATTCACACATTTCGCCACCGGGGACTGTCTCTGATGAATATCAGCAGGAGTGTGTGAGCTTTGTTTACGATTGGGAACTTGTTGAAAGCTGCCGTGCCAAACCTATTCATACTATTAACCAATTCTAAATCCAATTCAACCCACAACATATGAAACGCTTTCATTTATACTTACTTAATTGTGCAATGAAAGACTTTTTCCAAAGTATTTTGACTATCTTGCCAAACATCCTGGACTCCCTTTAGCTCTTGAGGTCATTGCAACCATTCAGAAAACGGCTTGAACGAGCAAGCTTACAAAGTGAGCGAAGCATGTCAGTCTGGACTGAACTTTATTGAAGCGGCATCAATGAAAAAATAGGGTTCATACATGAAAATAAATCTACTGAGTGAAATAAGTTTTGATGTCTTAAAGGATGTTAATACAGATATGACACATTAGCAGGTGAATTACTGCAAGGCTTACTGTAAGCATAAGGCTTTTACTTCTGACTCTGAAAACTCAGTCACAGTGAAAGTTGCTCTACTGTATGACTGCGCTTCCAAACCCACAAACCAAAATCGCCTTTGTAAATGTATGTGCCCTTTTTTTTTGCATAAAAAAACCTCTACTAAACTGAGAATCATCACTGATTTTTTTTTCATACGTTTGCACTGTATGTGATAATATAGATTTGTTTCATTAAACTGATGTTTTTGGTTTTCATGGCTTCCTTATGACCTCACAAGAGAGGTGCAGTGTAGGAGCATTAGCAGCAACAGAGTTATCACGGGTAAACATACAGTTATTACATCAATAGATACGAAAATATCTTCCAGTCAAGAAAAAACAAAAAAACGTTCTCAGTAGTTCCGATATACTGATCTGAAAGCAGAATGAGGAAAAACTACACTTGGGGGGAAGTGAGAACGCGGTCATGCGTTGTACATAAATACAAAAATGACTTCTCATCCTTCACTGCTTTAAAAACTCAGTTTTAGAGCTCATTTCTCACTACAAAACCTTGGCATCAGAACAGCTCTGTCTGTTTTTTTCTGTCAGTCTCTGCATCATCTCAAACTGTGAATGTGTCTTTGAGAAAGCAAAACAAAGTGTTTAAAAATATGGAAGCTCTTTTCTGGATCAGATGGTTGGCGTCTCTGGTCTTTTAATAGTCCGCTGTGGTCTCCTCACATGCCCTGGAGAAACTCCTGGAGCTGTCGGACGATCTCTGTGTCCACCGTTTCCATGAGCGCCTGGAAGGCCTGATCTCCTATCATCATCTGCTGGGCTTTGAGCTTCTCGTAGACAAACTGCTGAAGGGAGACGCTGTGAACAGGGTCCTCAAGGGCCAGCTGTGGAGAGACAGAGATGTTAGTCAAACAGCTGCTTCACAAATATAAGTGATGCAGCGTTACAACAAAGTCAATAAAATGTGTTTTTACAAGCAGGCAGAAAGGTAGTAATAAAAAGGCAGGAAAATAATTTAAGCTTGAGGGAAATTTGTATACAGCTGAAGAGAGACAACCAAACACATGACACGCACCACTGATATAAAAAAGATAATACAGTAATATTATAGTAAATAAAATCCATTCATGTACTGACACACCAGAAACACAACCAAATCTAAGTCAGAAAAACAAGAGGCATATTCATGTTTGTGCATCAAGACAGTGAGCCACATCAGCACATCAGCACAGATCTAAGACTAGGGCTGGCCTCCACTACAGATTTCTTTAGTCGATCAGTAGTTGTTCATTTAGACCATTAGTCGACTATTCACACGTTTATGATATTAATTTAAATATTTCAATATACCTGGGGACATCAGATGGTGGATTTATTTTTATGTATCACTGCTAACATTGTTCTAAATTACAGAGCTATGCAAACCCATTGTAATTAGCCTTTAAAATTAATTAAATGAAGTGCTCAAGCGCACGCATAATGCAATCCCCTGTGACACGGCCACAAGTTATGATTATATGTCTCAATTTGATATTTCTCTAGTTAACTGACAATAAATTGAATCCAATCCAAAAAATAAATTGTAAATAAACAAATCAATAAAAAGCAGCAAATTGAAACGCTTAAAAGAAAACATATCAGTGGAAAAAAATCAAGCAGACTGCTTTAAAACAGAAAGGTCAGAATGCAAAAAATAGGAACAAATAAAAATATTCTATACATTGTATTTACAAATAAAATAACTAAAAACCAGTAACTAAACACTACTACAAAAATATAGACCATTAACTTAACTCGCGCCTCAGTTTTTCCTGAGGCAATGTTCCTGCGACATTCCAAAACAATAATGCTCAGTATACACCATATAATAAAGCATTATTAAGAAAACCAGGAGCCTCGAACATGCATGCAAAGCGCTTCCACTTTGTTGTCCACATTATTTTCAATAATCCTTTATTGATGCACTTTCTGCAGTGGTAGTGTCATATAGAATTTAATGCTTTTAGGTGGAAGCCATTTTAAAATGACAGCACAGCATGTTTCAGAGGGTGAAGTTCTGCACTTATATAGTGACTCTTAAATTCACAAACATGATAATGAATAAATGAATACATGAAATACATATAATGCATAAATAATACTCTGCTAATGAAGAGGGGGGGGGGGCTGAGATGGAGCAAGAGAATACATTTACATAAATATATTAACCTGAGGTTTTTATTACAATTGTACATTTCAGGTGACTACTGTGGAATTGATTGGGTTGAAATCCATGTATAGATCTCTGCAGAACATGGATGGAGGGGTTCAAAATTGTCCAATGAAGAAAAATGCCTAAACCAGTTTCAAAATGAGAATTGAGAATGGCCCCTTTTTGGTTTCAGACACCCGACTATCTGAAAACCTGCCTGTGCAAAACTGCGCTGTGGGTGGAAAAGAGGGTGTTCCTATGTGGGTGTTAAAAGCGTTATTTTTGAGTTGCTATGTGGTTGCCAGTGTGTTTTTAATCCTAATCACTGTAAAAGAAAAACCTTCAGAAGTAGCATTAATGAATGTGGAATATATGAACTCATGAAGGTTTTATAGAGTTTGCGCATTTGCATGTGATAAGCACTGATAATAGCAATTGCTTTTGTGACTTAAGGTCACGCTAAATTAACTACAGAACAAATGTGAAGGATTTCACATTGTAGTTTATGAAATATAAAAGGGAAAAGGCATTTTCCACGGATTTAAAATGTCACCATCTGCAAACTGTATTAGCATGTAAGAAGGTTAAGTGTGACAAAATATCTAACAGAAATTCTCTCCAGACAGTACTGGCTTAACATTTCCCCCTCCTGACACGTTCAGAGGACACCACCAACCCCACACATCAGCAGCGTCAGCAGTTATTGTGCCGATCTATCTTGGAGATGTCTGCTCGCACAGAGAGAGAAAGAGTGAGTCCATCATTCTGCGTGAGTGAACTTCTGATGGCTGTCAGTCAAAGGTGTTTTCATTCTGCGATAACATCCACCAGCCAAACACCAGACTACAATGCAATGTCTATCTGTGCCGCTTGTTGATTTTGAGCACATAATCATAACTAAATAAACGAATCAATCAATTCAATTGACCCTTTGCAAAACCCCGCCCCCCTTCGTTCCTGCTGCAGTCCGACAAGTTTTCGGTATCAGCCATGCGCTCTCATTGTAAATTTGTGCACTGTCTGGGGAAAATGTGAAGAATTTCAGACACAAAAGGTTTGCTATATGGATTCGAGGGATGCATTCAGGATTGGAGATAACTGTAACAATAATTATCCCTATATTTGCGTCCACAACAGAAGAATTTAACGTTACGTTAATTCTAAACTTGCACAATGCAATAGGTGACTACTAACTTCAGGCAGAGCTTTGGTCGGCCGATCCTTCTTTGTGAAAAGGAATGTTAACTATTAAATACTAGTTCAGTACAGAAAAGAATAACATCACATCATAGGGACGCACGCAAAGCATATATTGCCAGCTTGCTCATACTTGTGCATAAATATATGCAAGTAATAAATCCATAAGTATTATATTCCGCCGTAAAACACCACTTTCTGAACGCATCTGTCTGTAATTCCTACATGAATGATTCCAACAATATTGTTTCTCGTATCTGTATTGGTAGAGTTGTCATGTGAACTCTGTTATCCTCCTTCATTTAGAATGATTTTTTAAATGTATAACTTGGTTATCGTTATAGTGTGAACATCCAGCTGGGATTGTATCTCTCGGTTTACTATTACAATAATTAAAAAGCTATTTTTTCATATTATTTTCGGAAGCTCTGCCAGGTTTGTAGGACTGGTTTGTTTGTCGGACAAAATGAAGGGCAATAACATAATATCGACCTTATGACTAGCCAGATCGCCTGTCAATCAAATCAATCAGATCGCTTGTGAAGGTCAATTAATAAAAAATATTACAAAAAACTTTTAGACTCACAGTGTCAAAGCTGTTGTTTCCATACAACATAAAAGCGTGTCTGGTTACTGCCATCAGTAAGATCTTTGCTCACTGTAGCATTTCTAATGCTAAAATAATTATTGTTGCTATCCATGAATTTCGTAATTGACTGTTTCACAAGAAAGGCAGAAAAATTGTTAAGCACTATTCTTTTTATTACGATGCCCAATTACAGTTATGTACTTGCAGCTTAATTGTTGAACGTTCTTAATTTCTGACTGAAGTTGAATGTGCCGACTCAAATGGGAGTATAAAAATGTGAATAAAGACTATTTAGTTGATTCACTTTGTTATCTGCTGAATAAATTACAATCATCTTATTGTCTTTACTATGACAGGCGGTGTAATAAATAACATATTTAGACTGAACATTTTTACCTATCCTTTGTTACATACATATTTTGCATAATTCTGCAACAAACTACACTAACCCGAAAATGATTTTGACAAATGAAATTAAATAAAAACAATAATTGAAAGACAACAACAAACATTGAGTCTGAGAAAACAAATGGACAAACATATTCAAAGCACCAATTTGCTGTGCTGTGAGACATCAGGACACATTTAGTCCATTTAGCAGCTTTTTCTGCATTTAGAAAATCATAATGACTGAATTCACAGAGTGCTGCATTGATACGGCCGGCTATGAGCCCTGAAACAAAGTAAACGGATTGAAAAAACTATAACCCAGTTAAACCAAATACATCTCAACATTCCCATCCCGCAGAGCCAAACTGCTGTGTAACATCACAAACATTTCTGGTTCATAAATTGTTCTGATCTAGCGCTAGATCTAAAATCTCACACCTCACTTCCCTGTGTTCTCAGTGTCCCACATAGTGATTCAGCACAAGAATATACTCATCACAAAGAAGTGATTCAAAAGAGTGAATCCTTCGTATCTCATTAATGGTCTTAATTCACATTCTAAACAGCAGACAGATAGTAAGGATTGAAATGAGCAGTACCAAAGTAGAAAACCGTGCATTTAATTGATTATAGATAAATGACACCGCAAATAGCCTCGGTAGGCACATTGTACACACAACCTAAATCAGAGCTATACAGTGATCTGGATGTAGCCTTGATGTTTTCCTCAGAAAACGTTCAAAACATTATTAATTGCGGCTGAATGAGAAATAAATAACTTTTCTCAAAACAGCTGATCTGTGAAGAAACCAGGGACCTCATTTATAAACTGTGCGAAGAAAAGGTTCTGTATTTGTCCTACGAATGAAATTCAGAATGTGTCTTAGTACAAAAAAATATGCCACATCCCACATGTTCTTAAGCGCCATGCTCGTTCCACATTCATGGTCATTTGCATTCGGAAACCCCCAATGAACCATATATGGTGAAGAAAGCTTCCTTTATAAATCACGTGAATGTACTCTGTGCTCTGATGGTCAGTGGTCTTTGTAAACGTTTCTTTGTGCAATGCATGTTTTGCTCAATTTGGTTTTTATTGTTAATTTCATAATTATTTATAGGAGATTTAGTTTGCATAAATTATAATTTTCAGAACAGAAACCGAATTTGCCGTTCTTTTATTTGGTGAAATTGCAATGTTATAATGATTTGGTAAAGCGATGTAGTAATAGAAAAGCAATAAGATGTTAAAAAACTATTTATATAATTTTTGTAATAATGATTTATATGCAAACCTCTTTTTGTTCTTTTTCAGTTTGTTTGAATGTTTTTTCTTTCATTTATTTTTTCATATATATAGCTTTCCTGTAGCTCAGTGGTAAGAGCATTGCGATAACAACGCAAGGTTGTGGGTTCGATCCCAGGGGATTGCAAATACCTATGAAAAATCTATAGAATAAAGCAATGTAAGTCGCTTTGGATAAAAGCGTCTGCCAAATGCATAAATGTAAATGTATTGTTCTGTTATGTGTGTCTTTTACATTGTTATTTCAATAAAAGGTTTGTCAAATCATCCAGCAAAATCATTTCAAATGATTTGCCATCAATCTTTTGGAGCTTCTCACACCAATAAAACAAATGTCTAGCTTGAAATTTGAATTTACTAGTTGAGTATTTGCAAATAAAGGACAAAGGAAACACATGGTGGCACTTTCTTTTTGTAGTAACACTGTTCTACCACTAGGTTTCTGTGTAAGCATGTTCAGAGTTGTTTGTGTATTTACGTACATCCATACGTATAGGTACCAATTGGTAAATCCCACACTTTGCATTAAACTGTTCTTACGTTGATAAATGAGGCCACAGGAGCTTTAAAGTCACATTCAGTGTCATTAGGAAAAAAAAGCACAGATGATTATTTTATATCGTAAGTGGAGAAATGAAGTGTGAAGATACACGATTACCAAAAAAACAAACATAACAATGCCATCAAATTTCCCACTACACAGACCATGTATTTAATGTGCATTTTTATATTTAGATAAAAATGAAATAGCTCTGGGGAAAGGACTTGAAATTGCAGTTTTTATAATGGACTCTCACTGTAAGACACGGAAGTCTTCTGCATGGGCACCAGTGAGACCTCAAACCGGGAGGCTTTGTTGAAAAACAAGGACGGCTTTCAGGGAAAAAATGAAACTCAGAAAAGCACTTTGAAGTTTTATTCTTTACAAATCATATAGTATAAAGCAGAGCCCCCTGGAAGCAATACTCTTCAAGTCACTGTGAACTTCTAATGGATTTTCCTCAAATGAATGAGGTAAAAAAGAGCTTTGAAGAAGCGGATTGTAAAATGCAGGCTATCTCAAGTGTATCAAAAGAAAAGTCATCTATGTTTAAACTGCACCCGTGATCCCCCTTTCCCCCCAGTGTATTTAAACTGAAAATGAGGGTAGATGCCATCACAACGACATCATTAAGTAGAACTCAGTGTGGACTAAACATGAGAAGCTTGTGATAATGACCGACTCGCCTTTATCTCCTGACTGCACAGATTGTGATCATATTCAGATTGAAGGACTTGTTTTATTGTCAGTTATTGCTGTCTCTCCTATAGATCAGGTTTATTACATCATCACTCAAGTAGTTCAGCAATTTATTGATAAACTATTTCCTTGCTATTGCTTCTTCTATAGTGAAGTCAACAGAAAAAAATACTTTTCACAGCAGTGTCTCAAACAAAACTTCCAACATGTTGATATTTTTCTCAGTTTTTAATTCATTTACATTTTAATTATGTTGTTTTTTGAATAAATGCTATTTTTTGTCATTTAGCATTAATAAGTGCCAACTTTTAGTAACAATACTGACAACAAAACAATATGCAGTTACTTTTCACAGCTGTGTTTCTCACAAACTTTTTAAGAGAACTTTCATCTTGATATTTTTGCTCAGTTTGTCTCCAGTTTTTTTTTTTTAAGTCATTATTCATTTTTATGTCATTTTTAGACTTAATAATGACTTTTTGTCAATATTCTGCATTATTAAGTGGCAACTTTTAGGGAAAAAACTGACAGCCCAATTCAATTAAAAATGATACTTTTTCAAATGAAACTTTTAACAGAACTTTTATCTTGCGATTCTTGTTAAGGTATTCTCCAGTTTTTTAAGCTATTTCATTATAAGTCATTTTAATAATGTTTTTTTTCTTATTTAATAATCCTTTATATCAAATGAATCACACTATGTTTTTCATTGCTTGACATCCTGTGAGCCAACCGTTCTTTATACAACTTCTTTTTAAACCATGGTCCCCCAACAAAATATCTACCCCATTAAATATTCTACAACTTTCAATTTACTGGAAAAATGTCTATTCATTGGAAAAAATGTCGAAATTATTTTTAATATTTTAAATGCATTTTGATGCTCATTTTGACTAATTTAAAATATTTTTCAACGTTTGGACTCATTGGAAGTCAGCTTGGGGCCCCCTGTTGAGGACCACTGGTGTAAGCCAAGGACTCCCAATCAGGGATACAAACAGCCCAATTGGAACCTGAACAGCTTTCAGGGGCACTTACAAAGATTTCCATTTGTTACTTTTCTAAAACCCAAAACTACAACCAAAACATTTGAGCAGTGTTGTAAATTTGTATGCATGACACTTGCAACAGAATTTCAAGCAGAAAATGTTTGGTGAAAACAGGGTACTTGATCTGTACTGAAGGGGCTGTGGGGGTAACATTAGATGGTAAGGTTGGCAAACACTTCTGTAAACAACAAAACTGTATTATAACTAACCAGAACAGAGGGTGAAAGTCTCAAGTAAACAAAACACATTTATGTGGATTTGAAAAAGCAAAAGCCATTAGGCCAAATCAAATTATGTCCTCTTTCTCTTATTTCCAATAAGTGTCTGTCCAACGAATGATCAGATTTTCCTGTTATCAGATAATTGCGGCAGATCCACTTGAAATTCAACTCTCCAAACTCAATACAATAAATAAATAAATTAACTGAAGCTGAAAGCTTGTATCCCGCTCCCGCCCGCTAAATTTTATTCCTCCGCACCCACCCGTTCCCACTGAAAATTCACTTTGTTTTCACCCACTATCTGCTTAGAATGATTTTCGTCCCGACCTGACGGATCCGGCTAAATTTAGATCGCGTTTCCAGATCTCACATTTAAATTTCAACATTTTTTACAACATTTTAATGTCAATAGACATGAGATGAAATGTCACAGAGAAAATTAATTAAATACATCAAATACAAGTCTTTCACTCAAACTATAAGCAAATTATGAAACTAGCTTATGAAAAATGAAATACATTTTTTTAACCAAAATTCAAAATGCATGCAAGAAATGTCCAGATGACTGTCGCCCTCTAAAAAAACAAGAACACTCACTCTCTCTTCTCTAATGTGCACTGTGTGACTTCCCCGCTCTGTCATGGGGGCTGACGTGTGTAAATTAAATTTAAAAACGGAGTAAGAACTGGTCCGCGCACACAGCACTTACATAACACAGTCCTCAGATCAGGCTCTAGATGTGGTCAGTTCAAAGGATGCTGGGAGTGGGCACCCGTCCAAACCCCGTTCTGTCCATTCTACCAGAGTTTCCGACCGCTACCGTATTTCATCCTAAAAATGTAATCCCGCACCACAACAATCCGTCTTGGGTACCGTAACTTCTGTGCTATTACCAAAATTGACAGGAAATGAAAAAAAATGATCTATTCTTTTTATTGGTTAAATATTTGCATAAACCAAAGACAAATATGAAGGGTGACCAATACTTCTAAAAAAATCATGAAATAAGAGGTTTCAGTCTCACAGTCACAATATTATACAAATACAATAAGTGCGTATTCGAATGCATATTTTGTGTAGGTTTCATATGGAGCAAAATTTGTGCCAAAACTAAACAAACGCAACATTCCTTGCAAAAGAAACTCAACTCTGAAACAAACTGAAAAGCGTTTCAATTCAAGAGAAAATGCGAACATTTAACATATAAATGTACTGTATTTAAGACTCTTAGCCAGATTTTTTCACAAATGTGCGCATTTGAAATGTTGTCATTTGCAAATTCATGCATTCTCCAGACAAAACATCTTTATTTTAGCTACAAGAGTGAGCGCTTTACTCCTCTGTTCTGTCGATCTTTTACCAGAGGTATTCTCTTCAAAAGTCAATGACCACTTCATCATTAGCATTGAATGCGTCTCTCGCACCCAGCTTTGGTGATAGATAAACGAATGGCAGCGGTAGAGGAGGTGAAAGGCTGTAGCTGGATGCGCCGTAAGAACAATACAGTTAATCCGGAAAGTATTCACAGCGCTTCACTTTTTCCACATTTGTTATGCTACAGCCTTATCCCAAAATGGATTAAATTCTTTATTTTCCTCAAAATTCTACAAACAATACCCCATAATGACAATGTGAAAGAAGTTTGTTTGAAATCTTTGCCTTTGCCATGACACTCAAAATTGAGCTCAGGTGCATCCTTTTTCCATTGATCTTCCTTGTGATGTTTCTACAATTTGATTGGAGTCCACCTCTGGTAAATTCAGTTGATAGGACATGATTTGGAAAGGCAAACACCTGTCTATATAAGGTCCCACAGTTAACAGTGTATGTCAGAGCACAAACCAAGCCATGAAGTCCTAGGAACTGTCTGTAGACCTACGGGACATGTACCGGGGCACAGATCTGGGGAAGGGTACAGAAAAAATTCTGCAGCATTGAAGCTCCCAATGAGCTAAGTGACCTCCATCATCCGTATATGCAAGTTTGGAACCACCAGGACTTTTCCTTTTGCTGGCCGCCCGGCCAAATTGAGCGATAGGGGGAGAAGGGCCTTAGGCAGGGAGGTGACCAAAAACCCGATGGGCTCTCTGACAGAGCTCCAGCATGTCTCTGTGGAGAGAGGAGAACCTTCCAGAAGAACAACCATCTCTGCAGCACTCCACCAATCAGGCCTGTATAGCAGACTGGATAGACGGAAGAAACTCCTCAGTAAAATGCACATTACAGCCCGCCTGGAGTTGCCAAAAGGCGCCTGAAGGACTCTCAGACCACTAGAAACAAAATTCTCTGGTCTGATGAAGCAAAGATTGAACTCTTTGTCTGGAGGAAACCAGGCACTGCTCATCACCTGGCCAAAACCATCGCTACAGTGAAGCATGGCGGTGGGATCATCATGCTGTGGGGATGTTTTTCAGTGGCAGGAACTGGGAGACTAGTCAGGATCGAGGGAAAGAAGAATGCAGCAGTGTACTGAGACATCAACAATGAAAACCTGCTCCAGAGCACTCTGGACCTCAGACTTGGGCGAATTATCGTCTTCCGACAGGACAATGACCTTGAGCACATAGCCAAAAACTTGTCGCATTGGCAGGAAAACAGTTTTAAAATGCAACCATTTGGTCACATTAGAGCCCTGGCATTAAAGAATAGTGTCCTTTAGGCTGTAAAAAGATGTCACTTGATGCAAAAGCAAATACATCTGGATATAAATCTTACAGAATATCTGAATGAAATCTACACGGTGACTTTTGTGAGAAAATCGAGCTGAGAGAATCTGATAAAAAGAGTCTTAAACACAGTCCATTTATATGTTACACCTTTGCATTTTATGTCGAATTGCATTATGTATTTGTAAAGTGCTTTCTGTTTGATTCAGAGTTGAGTTTCTTTTGGAGAGAAGATTGCATTTGTTTTGTTTTGGCACTAATTTCGCTCCATAATATGACAGCAAAAATATAAATATAAGTGAATATAAAGTAGATTTATGAACATGCAAATGTCTAACCTTAAAAATCTTTTTAAAAATTAACTGTTCAGTATATAAATATGCAAAAGTGAGAGAAAATAAGTACATGTGCATGGTCAGAAGTGTGCAGTTGGAGAACGCATTTACAAGAAATTTGCATCTTTAAAAGATAGTTTTTCTGATGCCTGTCTCATGCAAACGCAAGATTTATTCATCATTCCCTCGGCTCCTTAAAGTGAATTGTTTGCACACTGATCCCAGTTACTGTAAGCACCTCCAGCACTGTAAAATCATGAGGCAGTCGAGCCATAAATCCATTTTCCAAAAGGAAAGGTCAACCTGACTATTTATGTAGATCAAACTTTCCAGGGATGATGGGGAGCTGTAACTTACTTCCCGAATCGCCAATAAATCCCTCTCGTATCTCACAAAGTTGTCTAAAAGGTTAAGCCCATGTTTGCCTAGTCGACACTTCCTTGCACTGTTAAAACAGACTCTAAATGATATTAATGGCCTGCATCGCATCCACTCCGCAGGGCTGGTAATGAGGGAGCGGGTGAGAGAGTGGATCATGCTTCATGAATTTCTAATTACTTTTAAGCCTCATCAAGTCACTCAAAGAGGCAGCAGACTAAATGAGAGCTGAGGTTTGCCGCATGATTCGAGCATCAGTCATCCAGGATCAATCCAAGCATCAATTTTGAGTGGCATTAGGTGACTTTTGTGTGCCTAGCGAGTTGTGGCTTTACTTTCATGAGATGGGTTACGGAGAAGTGAAAAAGGTTGTGGGAGGGGTTTTTATGGAGCGGTGGCTTTAATATACCTCCATGACGAAGAGGTCAAAGATCATTTATTGGAATAGATTTTCTAAGTAAGAGGGAGTTGTAGCCCTAAAGCATTTTGAGAGAAAACCGCTTAATGCTTTGGGGTTTAATGTGAGGTTTTTTACATAACTATACTGTAGGCTACGTGGCAAAATCTAGTGACAGGATACGTAAACAGCAAATAAAGGATTTTTAAGTGCCCTCAGCTTTGCCAAACCGCAAAGATAATAATAAATAATAAATTGAAAGCAAATCCAAAGTTTGTTAAAGCCTCATTTGTCTCGGACATCTCACATATGTCTCCATTATAGTTTCGGGAGATTATCAATGGGACCATCTTTGACTTCATATTGAAATCTTAGAAAATCTATCTCATCAAACTTACAAAAATCTATGGTTTTAACTTCACATTTATATATTGCATTACTTCTCACATCCATTGTAAAGCTTCATACTCAATTTTAATCTCATTTTTATTTCTCCATTTGAGACTAACCTGATACTCAACACTGAAAACTCAATTCTCATGAGCTACGAAAGAACAACCTCTGGGCAATTTCATTTCCCTCTAGGATCCCATAATGCACTGCAAACATCTTCATTTCAAACATGAAGATGATAGAAAAGGTTCTGAGTTGATCATATTGTTTATAAATATGTTTCATAGGGCTGTGAAACGTTTAATTGTGATTAATCCAGAATAAAAGTTTGTGTTAACACAATATATGTCTGTCTGCTTGTGCAAAATAATTTTGTAATTATAAACACATAAACATGTGTACATATTTAATTTAGTTTGACTGTATTGAAAAAACGTTCCATCAAATAAAAGGACCTTAAAATGTTTCAATTACAAAACAGATAATTGGTGGCTGCAAAAAATCTCTGACTTCGCAATTCTGGTTCACTGAAATACCCAACATGGTGATTTTAACCATGAATGACACAATTGACAGCTGAATGAAGGACAGACTTACAATTTTACCCTTTGTGCAATAGAAGTGTCCATGTATTGATCTGCTTTATTCCCAGCAGTACTCAACATGACCGTGCAAGCGGAAGTCAAATTATTGAAACCAATATCAATAACACAAAATTAAACCCAATGCAATACATCTCAACATCTCCAAATAACGTATCTCATCATGGTTGATTTGAAGCTGATTTCTTGAAACATTAAACTTTACAAAAGCCTAACTAAAACTGTATCTATTGTGAACTGTGGAAAAAAAACAGCCTGTCAAAACATGACATCGCCTGGATAATCTGGATAACATTTTCCTTGTCTACCACACAAAAAAAGCAAACTAAGTCTTTTCAAAGGTCTAGAGTTAACATTTACGATTTCATAGTTATTTTAAATTTCTTTTGACTAAATATACCACTGAAGGAGGAGATTATGAAAGGTCAAAATTTGCATTACCGGGCCAGCAGCAACGCAGTAAAAAAATCTGCTCCTACAGACACACAAGATTAAAAACAATCATTTACACAAGGGAAAAACAGAGACCTGTTAATTGACATACAGGAATTGTTTCTCGGTTAGGTACTTGCCATTTAGCATAGCAAGCAACTTTATATTTACTAATTGCTTAAAATCCTCCCCCAGGGGAACTTGACATTCAGTGTCAATAGTGACTCATGCCCATTGACTTCTGGTTAATTAATACTCATCCTTATATCATTCCACCTGTTTGACTTTCTTTCCTCTGAAGAACACAAAAATATATTTTGAAGAACGTTGGTAACCAAACAGTACTAATCTCCACTGATTTCCAATGTATGGACACTAAACCACATTTCTCAAAATACCTTTTTGTGTGTTCTACAGAACTAAGAATCATATACAGATTTTAAACATGGTGAATAAATGACAACATTACAATTTGGGGGTGATCTATTCCTTTAAATAGCTGTAGAGTCTTTAGTTGGATCACATTCAAAAAAGACAGATAGAGCTGTACGATTATTTCCCACAGCGCAGCCAATCTTGATGCAGCGCAGCCAACCTTGATGGTAAGCGCGTCTGGCTCATCGGTTGACGCGTGGACGGGCTATTTCCTTCGCCTTGCATGCTTTTCCGGGTGAATTGCCCAGGGATAGGGAAAACTCAATCCGTAACCTATAAGAACGCTGGGGGAGAGTATCGAGCACAGAAATACTAGATCATACCTTCAACTCTATTTTGACAAGATGACCATGAGAAGACATCCGGCTTAACATTGTAAATTAGTCAGAATGCATGAATCAGCGTTGCATGCCCCCTTTAAGCACTGCAGACCAACTAGAAAAATGCTACCATGAAAAAAGATCACCCCTGCATGGTACTTCTTAATATCACGCAAACATCTTTTTCGTTTCTCAAATTGAGTCAAATAACGGTTGACGTGATTCTCTCTCCAGTCACTCGAGGAAAGAGAAGTGCTGCTCGACGATAAGAGGTCGGAGCGGAGGACAGAGTGCTGTTATGCTAGCTGCGCTAATGCGCGACCACGTAAAGCAGAAGAGAGCCGAGCATGCTCGAGTGGCTTCTCAGTGAGGTCCTATCATCAAACTGAAGGTTAAGCTGTCTGAGACGTGCTGAGAGCTCTTCATTTAGGTGCGGAAAAGGTCAAAGACCTTAGACACGGCTGTGGGTACCAAAGAGCATTCTGGAAGGAAAAACAATAACCATAAAACGGTGACAAACAAAACCATCCAAATCGCATGACGTTGACAAGTTCCATGAGAAAAAAAACTGCTGTGATGCAAAGTAACAGTTCAACAAAATGTAACGTATAACATTATTTATTCACTCTGTGTTGTTTCAACGTAGTGTTTTGCATCTTTTGATGTTAAAAGTCACTGTGAACTATAAGGAGATTGAAAAAGCTGAATAACAAAAAGATTTACAATCAAATAACACCATAAGAGTCCAAAGTGACATCAGTATGATCAAAAAATGACCCCATTTTGTGGTAAAATCTTATTTTTTACTCAAAGAGGTCCACAATTCATTGACCCTCATATGACAGCCTTGTACAGTACATAACTGCATTTAATCAAGAAGTATTCAAAAGACAAAATGTCCACTTCAGGATTTTGTAGTGGCACTAGATGTCGTTCTCTATTGCATAAACCCGCAAACTGTTCAAACAGTGTGAATTTTTGTTTCTCCCACATCCAATTTTCCTCCCTTTTGCTCCCTAGTCAAGAATTTGCATATTAGTATCACGCTATGATAACAACTGCATAATAATCTAATTATAATAGCTGCAAGAGAGCGGGCTTGAAAGTTTTTATAGGGATAGTGGAGGAAGCCGTCATTATTTCACAATCGCTCTCAGAGTTTTTTATGTGATTAGGAAAAACTCTGAAATCTTGAGCTATGTGAATACATTACTGAAGACTATACAAGCTGCAGTTTCAAATTTTGCTTTGATTTCTCTCTATAATATGCAAATGAGAACGGATCATAGTTTAGCGGCAATCATTGGGAAAATAGTTGGAGAAGACCAAACTTGGACTGATTGGTTACTTCAGAAAGACATTTTGCTCCAAATCAAAATAACAACACAGGTTAATGTAAAGTGGGAAAGTGTTTGATATTTATTTGCATGGAAGAGCATGAAATAATGCCTATATGGTAGTGGTTCTTAAACTTTTTGTCGTAAGGCCCCTTTGTGTAGAGTGTATCGCTTTGCGGCCCCACAAATAAAGACTTGTAATCTTAAACTTTGAAGAATTCAAAGATTTTGATTAAACCAAAAACATATTCAGTTATACAATCACTGAACATCAATTCTTTTGGTTGTTGGTCTAATTTTTCTGATGTTTCATTGCATAAAATCTATGATAAATTTCTAGATTTCATAAAATGCTATAAAATCTTTGGCCCCCGGATCCGTCTTGGGGTCCCTCAGGGGGCCACGACCCCCAGTGTTAGAACAACTGCTAAAGGGATTATTCACCCCAAACTGAAAATGTATTTACTCACCCTCAAGTTATTGCAAACCTATATACATTTTTTCTTTCTGTTGAATGTTAGCAATTTTAAATTCTGGGACTTCATTGACTACCATAGAAGGGAAAATGATTGTATAGTATTTTGTTCTGTTGATTACAAAAATAGATATTTTGGAGAATATAGGAAAGAAAACACTTGTGGGGCACCATTGAGTACCATTTACATTTTTCCTACTGTGGTAGTTAATGACGTCTAAGAACAAAAAATTGCTAACATTCTTCCAAATATCTTTCTCTGTGTTCATCAGAAGAGGTATTTTTTACAGATTTGGAACAAATTGAGGGTGAGTAAATGAAGAAAGAATTTGTATGCTTGGGTTAACTATGCCCTTAACAAGAGAAATGTGGCACAACTAAGGATCATGGGTAGTAGATCAGAGGGAAACATGCTTATTAAATAACAGCATCTGTCTTGCAATACCGCATCTCAGAAAGCAAACAGTTTTAACTAAGTATTCTTGTTTGGATTGACCTTCAAATCCTACAGCAGTAAACTAATTATAAAACAAGGAAGTTATTGACGAGAGAAAAAGGGGGCGGGGTTAAACCTCAACATTGACACTAATAGTTTGCAGCATTAATAAAAGCAGATTGAATGTTCTACCTAGTTAACCAATAAAATGTCAAATCCATTTTAAATTGAATGACATCAACCATGGCATCTTAATTTATATTCTTTGGGCCAGGTTTCCATTTCTTTACAGTAAGAGGTCATAGGTCAGACGCAAATCCATTTAAACGCAAATACACTGATTGTAAAATAGTGGAAAACACATTCATATGAAGCTCTACAGCAAATACATCCAATAAAGAAACGAGAGCCGCCTCCACATGAAGAACCAAGGTGAAACCATTTCAGTTCCATTTCTTTTTTATAATGGCAATGATGCACTGCGGACATCAGTAACAACCCTGCTGACATGTTAACCAGTTTGGGAAACAAGGTTGCTGACTAAAGCTGCTGCAACCAATTTTGCGTGGGATGACTGCACAAATATCGTCCTGTTCGTAACATCCACCTCGTGACAGACGGCTGCTTAATGGCTGTGATTATTTGAAATAAACCCCTTTAAATCTAAACGTCCATTTGTGCTGGAACAGTGATAAAACACAGACACGTTTTTGGCTTTTAATCCATTTTGTGCATCATTAACCTGCAGGAACTAAAACCTTCCGTGTGTCATTGCAGATTTGTAGCGTAATACATCTCTTTGACTTTACATACTGACTGCTCTGAGCCCCGGTCGCCTGTTACGCGGGGACAGATTGCTCTCTGTGTACTTCTCCTCTATCCGTTTTCCCTGCTCACAACCCCTGTCCCCCTCCGCAACTGTACCGACTTGCTGCTGCAGCGCAGACATTATTGAATACAGCGCTGCAGTCACTGTTGCTTACTACTTCTGCCAAAACAAAGCTATACAGGGGGTACTGCTGCACTTCAGACAAGTAAATGCATCAAAAGAAGACAGAAATAAACCATGAGTTCTTTGACCCTTAAAGGGACAGTTCACCCAAAAACAAAAATTCTGTCATCATTTACTCACCCTCTAGTTGTTAGAGACCTGTATAAATATATTGGTTTGGTTGAACACAGAGAAAGATATTTGGAAGAATTCCTGTAACCAAACAGTTCTTGGACCCCTTTGACTACCACAGTAGGAAGTGAAAAGTGCCCAAGAATGGTTTGCTTTCCTACATTCTTCAAAATATCTTCTGTGTTCAACAGAACAAATTTTTCCAACTATGATAGTCAATGATGGCCAAGAACTGTTGGTTTACAAGCATTCTTTCAAATATCTTTCTCTGTGTTTGTCAGAACAAGATTTGGAAAAACTTGAGGGTAAGTAAATGATGACAGAATTTTCATTTTTGGGTGAATTGTTCCTTTACATTGTTAACGTTCAGTTCATCTTAGTTTAAAAGAAAGAAAGTTTCATCTCTCGTTTTTCAGGTGAGGATAATACATCACATGCTGTGCTCCGATGACAATTAGATTTTATTAAGAATGCAAATGCCTCCACTTTTGTTAAACATCGCAGCTGGATTTGATTTAAGATTCAATTACTTATAAAGAACAGCTTTCTCAGATTCCTGACAAATGCACGCGCCCTTCAGGGACTTCTGCGTAGGCTCAAATCAGTTTCAAACCGCTCAAAATGTTCTGATCAGCGTTTATAACAGAATAAAAACATAAAATGTCAAATGAAATAAATGCTGAAACACTTCTAACAACAACTTCACAAAACCTGTGTTACAACTTATAAATAAATATGGACAATAATTTATATACGGTCGCCTCGGATGTCCAAATTGGCTGTTTTTCAGGAAATAAAAAAAAACTGTACTTTGTAAATGCCTAAAAACACATTTTCAAACTTTTATTGGTTAGATGTTTGCAAAACCCAGTGACTAGGTTACAATATACAAAGTTTCAGAAGGACAGCAGCCATATGTCAGTGTGCAGACACGTTTCTGATAAATAAAGCCTGTTTGACCAAACAGAAAATAAAAAAAAGTTCACAGTATAGCTGGTTTTAGATTTTGCTTTAAGTAAAATGGATAAAAAGAGAAGATATTTCACCTTTGGGTGCAGCGCTCGCAGCTTTCCAGCATCCGGAGGTTATTCTCTAACAAATGTTTCATATTCTTCAGCAAAACTCTTTAAAGATTTTAAGCAAGAGCTGTAACTGTAATTTCACATGTCTATCATTGCCAAACTGGAACTGTAATTTATTGCTTTTCTGTCTCTTTCAAACATTTATTTTCCTTCTCTAAAGTCAGATAACACCACCAAGAAAAGTTCAAGGCTTGCTAGCGCATAGCAGAGTTTCATTTTGAACCGGCTAATGCCTGAAAGTATCAAATACTACTGGGAACATCTTATTATGCAGACGATTAAGAAAAGTGACTCACTTAACTGCAGCACCTCAGGTAAATTTGGCCATTTTCATTTATAACCTTTCAAAAATCCCACTTCAAAGTAAATGAAATATTCAATACATTCACTACTGTCACCAAAAGGAATTGCAAGGTACTTCAAAACAAGTTTTCAGAACACTATGCCAGAAACTGGCAATCCCACCCACTGGTTGGGCCAAGACTGAGATATTGAATATTCTTTAACCTCTATTTCAAATTAGTCTCACAAACCGCTGCATCAATCTTTGTTTGCCCGCTACACATTATTAATACGTGCCACTCGGTGACACTTGCCATCAATAGTAGCTGGTACCGTTTGTGACCTCCGAGCAATGGTCAAACACTCACCATTCTTTTCCTTTTGTCCTGTTCCGTCGGAGGCTCTTCATCGTCCGTCAGCTTCGGCTCTTCAAAATGGTTCATCAGCATGCAACTAGACGACAGGAAACCAGAGAGGTTGTTAGGTCGAGAAGCACGTGTGCATGCGTGTAAAAGCGAGCTGCCGCGATGCAGAGAAATGACATTCATGTTACACATCATTTCTTAATCTTCCGTCCTTTTCCTTGCGCACCGACAGTGTAAACTCTCACTCCATTTATGAATGTTATTTTGACATTCCGCTGAAGTATGTATGAGGCAGATTGTGTATCCATCCGGCCTGGAAATGATAAAATGCCTCAGGTAAGAGTTTGGCACCTCATCCTAAAGTCATGAATTATTGGCCGCCCTGCATATCATTCACGTTTCATGAGCAGCTTACGACACCAAGCGAACAATAAAAAACAATGACACGGTATAGTGATACAGTATGATGTATTAGAAACGGCATATGAGGCGTCTTATATTTAAAGCATTACCCTTGTGTGCAAAATGAAATTCCTTACAGACAAGCTTTCCATTGCTTCACTATTATGTATCAGATGGGAAAACTCTAAAAAGTTACCGACCAAGAAAATGCTTTTAACATCGTTTAAATTATTTCTGTCCAGTTTTTTCTTCATAGAGAAAATAGGCTCAAAATCTTGCCTACATGAATTTTAAAAAGAAAAAAGCAGCACAAAAATGATGCCGGTCATGAAGACATAATGTAAAAAAGGCATACAATGTTTCCATATGCAAATACTATACATAATAAAAAGCCAGATTTCAGTTTTTGAAATGTAGTTTGTTTAAAGTCCCTGTTATATTTTTCACACATAATTGTACAAAATGTAAAACAATATGAGTCCTAATGTATTTGTTATTGTAAAATGAAATACATTTTATTGACTTAATCGCTTAAAATGTTCATACATTTGAATAAATATTATACAGAAATACTTAATCCTTCATCAATAATGTAAAGATAAAATCTCACTGCTTAAAATGAAAATGTTTGTAGTGAATCTGCAATGTTTCGTGAATCACTACTATAAGTATACAACTGAAATGTTGAAAATATCCTGAACACTCCATTAAATAATCTCTCTTCATGTCAAGTGTGATTTTGGTGGTGCCAGTATAGAGGAGGTGCCATTAAACAGTGTAACATGACAGTGTGTGCCCTTGGTTCCAGGTCATTATGCAGGAGAAGAGTCATTAGAGAGAAAGAGAGAATTACACTTACTCTTTAAAGGTACTGCTCTCTGGGTCTTCTGTCATAACATCGTGCAGCGCCTCCACGCTGATGTTAACAATCCCGCAGAACTTGTCCTGGATGACGCTGAGAAATGATCATTGGAAAATGTTAGTCCTTTTATCATTCACACGCTAAGAGATGAATATGAGCAATGACACTACTGTCACAGACACGTTGTTTAATATTTGGGGTAATCGCACCTCATTTTTGCATGGCTGTGGACATGAGTGTTGAAATACCCAAACTCCTGCAGTCAATGCTAAAATTAATACTACAGCAAAAAACTGTGTTTGAACGTCATTGCACATAAAATCCTTCTACATGATGCCAATAACATTCTGTGAAAATACAATCTTGATATCTTTAATATGGACTGAGTAATAACATATCAAAGATTGAAATCAATGTTTAGGAAGCCTACTTTCTGAACTTTCTTGCAAAATAATACAGTGTAGTGTCAATAAAATCATTCATTGTATCTCGAAATTTACAGCGATAGACACTAGGGTGTGCTGATTCCTGTTTTTCCTTTACCGATCTAATTCCTGAATTGTAAGCATCGGCCGATACCGATCTGATACTAGTACTGCTTTTTCCTGATAAGTGTAGAATTGCAAGTAATTCTTTGTATTGAACAAAACTATAACATATTGATGAAAGTTGACTGAACAAAATGATATACTGTATGCTTTATAATGAAGTGCAATACATTGTTTCTAAATAAAAACACAAAGCACAGATACTTGAAAAATGCGAGTGAGAAAATACTTCACTAATGTACATTTCTGCTCTAATGTAAAGTGGAATCATCCCGGGAGCAGGATGCGCTTCACTACACGCATTTTGCATTCTGGGAGCTGGTTGATGTGCTTCATTCATTCTCTTATTTACACGTACTGTGCACGTCCCGGGTGAAGACTGTTGTACTTAATACATCCGCCTTGACGCGCTAAGGCACCTTCTTCTGAAGTTCATAACAGTTATAACACAAAGGTAAGAGTTTATGTTTTACATAAAGAGCATTGCATCCTTCCAACAGTTTACTGAGCCTTTTAATCAGAGGTTTAAATTGTTAAATGTTAAAATTTAGCGCATGAAAACTCTTACAGCGGTTTCGTGATAGCTCATCCGTCTAAAAGCTTGATAATATTATTCAGCACAGGATCGGATTTTGAATCGTCACATGACTATGGCAGGCTATAACCACTTTAATGCTCAAAATATCATAATTCGATTTTGAGATTTTAGACTGGATTTCACAGACTGGGTCACATACTGTATACTATTGTGTACTTAGTATAAAAGTGACATATGAACCTAAAACTTAATACTGTGAAATACAACGGCATAATATGTCCAAAAGAGCTAATATAACTACCGGTCTCAAATATCTGTATTGTCAAAAGCCTTGATATAATAAAAACAATTACTGATTCTGTGTAAATATGATGTTTTCATAATAATAATTTAGCATTTTGCTTTAAGAGCCACAATGGTTACAAACTCTCTCTGTCTCACTACACCCATATTTTGAAAACAAATGTATTGTGTAATTGTAAGTGTTATTCAAGTGCTTCAAAAAAGAAAAAGAAATCATAAAAAAAAGATATTTTTTATCTAACAGATATTGCAATAATACCACAAGGACCATAATATCCGCGTTGTGAAATACATGTTATCGTGAAACGCCTAATTACAAGCAAAATTCTGTGCATTAATACTTTTCCAAGACTCAAATTTTGCACAAGAAAGTCCATTTGACCATTCTTTAAAAACTGTACAAAATAAACAGAACGAGAGCACAAAGCACAATGTACTGATACAGAAGTGCTCAAATTTGCTGGTACCCCTCCTCAAAAAACGAAGAACGCACAATTTTCTTTGAAATAACTTGAAACTAACAAAAGTAATTGGCATCCACCATTGTTTATTCCATATTTAATAGAAATTAGACTGTGCTTTTTTATTCAACATAAAACTGTAAATAATAAAACAAATGAAAATATCATGGATAAAAATGATGGGACCTGAAACCTATTATTTTCTTGCACAACCTTTAGATGCGATCGCTGCAAGCAAACGTTTTCTGTAGCTCTCAATGAAACTCCTGCACCTGTTAACAGGTAGTTTGTCCCACTCTTCCAGAGCGAATCGCTCCATCTGCTCAGGTTTGATGGGTGCCTTCATCTCTTTCTATAAGATTCAGATCAGGACTCATAGAAGGCCACTTCAGAGTAGTCCAATGTTTTGTTCTTATCCATTCTTGGGTGATTTTAGCAGTGTGTTTTGGGTCATTATCCTGTTGAAGGACCCATGACCTGAGACAGAGCTTTCTGACACTGGGCAGTACGTATCGCTCCAGAATGCCTTGATAGTCTTGAGACTTCATTCTGCCCTGCATGGATTCAAGGCACCCTGTGCCAGATGCAGCAAAGCAGCCCCAAAACATAACTGAGCCTCCTCCATGCTTCACTGTACTTTTGGTGTTCACTTCTTTAAAAGCTTTTATTCGTCTGTGATTCTCCAAAAAGGATTGTGGATGATCAATATGAATTTTACCTAATTCCTGTCTGGCTTCTTTATGTTTTCTTTCAATAGTGGAGTCCTCCTGGGTCTTCCATGGATAGGAGTTCAGTTTGTATCTCTTTGGCAATTATCCTTGGTTCTTTTTCTACCATTCGTCTGTTCAATCTGGGGTCGATTTTCCTCTTGATACCGCACCCAGGGAGGTTGGCTACAATTCCATGGACCTCAAACTTCTTAATAATATTTGCAAGTGTTGTCACAGGAACCTTGAGCTGCTTGGAGATGGTCTGGTAGCCTTTAACTTTACCATTCTTGTCTATTATTTTCTTTCTGAGCTCCTCAGACAACTCAATCCTTTTTGTTCTCTGGTCCATGTTCAGTGTGATGAACACAGTGCCAAACAAAGAGCACAGTGACTACTTTTCTAAATTTAAATAGGCTGAATGACTTATTACAAGATTGAATACATGTGTGATACTAATTAATGAAACTAATTCGATTGAAATATCACTAATCCAATTATGTATTATCTTTCCTTTAGGAGTTCCAACAAATGTGTCCAGGCCATTGTAGAACATCTTTGTAGAATAAGCAGTAATTCATCTCTTCCCACAGCTTCATTGCTTTATTCTACGACATACCGAAGGCGTGCAAGTATATATGATACAATAGCTTTTAATTTCATCACTCTTCAGGTGGAATGAAGCATTATTTCAATGAGCTGTAAGGGTCCCAACAAATCTGAGCACGTACGTACAATAGAAAGTCTGGCAAAGATACATTTTGCTTGAATTTAGTATCGACAACCAGGTAAATCAGTACCTGTACTGTGCATTGAAATTTATATACGAGATAAAAAAGCTTTTAGATTAAATAAATGAGTCATATTTTTAGGAAAAAACAAGATTTTAGTCTAGAAAAAATACGGACGCTAATGGAAAGCAACTATTCTGCCTAGAAACGTCACCAATCTTAAACGATATTGCAAAGAGAACATCATCGTAAGTTTAGCAGCAATCCTCATCTAACTGAGTGTTAAAATGTAGAGTACACTCAAGGGATCTGAACATTAGAACACATACATAATTTGAGACAGTTATTGCCAATAACTCTAAAGGCATTCATTAGATAAAAGGCATTTAAATGCATTCACAACCTTAAATTCACGCTATGTTTGACATCTCATGGTCCTGGCCTTATGTGTTCTTTATATAATCCCAGCGCTTTTTTCCCTATCACATGTGCCCGAGCTGAATTTCCTGTCACCACGCCCTTCCATATAATCCTCCTAAACCTGCCTCCAGTGTCTGAAACAAATTGGTTCATTCATCGCATATAAGAACTGAAACGCATGATATTCCTCCACTTTCCACTTAGAAACATGAGAAGATTCTTCTATCGCTTTGGATCAGTTCGCGTGCGGCATTCGATGAAAAGCCAGATAAGTAAGGTCAGTGCAACATCTGAAAAACATTGCTGGGTGAAATGAAGCAGTCAATACTGTTTCAGGAGCAAAGCAATCAGATCTCTGCTTTGGTGAAATGGAGGCACATGATGAGGTACTGTAGCTGCTAAGGGAGAGGGGCAGAACGGATACGACTTAATAACAAGAAATCGTTCAGGAATGAAAGGAGGCTTGTGTGAAATTACGACGTGACATGACGCGCCGTCACCCGTCTGCGGTGGGAAGTTTAGTGATTCCTTAATCCAAAAAGAAAAGTGCTCATATTTTACCTTATCCCCCTCTTGCTAACCTCAGAGTTGTGAAATTTTCAGATATGCAAAATCATTCAGAAATGCTGACTAAACAAAATCCTTCAAATACTTTGCAGACCCGTCAAGCAAAGCAAATATAAGAATATGCGAAAGCCAATTACAACATTGCCTCCAGATGTCCCATAAATAAACCTAAACAGACTCCTCGGGTATACATTTAATAAAGTTTACTTTAAAATGACTTTTTGTAGTATAATAGAGGGTAGCATCTTATCTCAATCCAACAATATTAAAGCTACAAGAAGCGTAGCAGTAACCATCAAAGACGCTACATATTAAAGATCTCTTATCACTCCGCTTGGAGCAGAAAAACAGGCCTGGACTTTACCAAACCAGCAGTTTTGGGCAATTAAACCCACAAAATCACTCATTTGTTTAGCCACATGAAGGGGTCCTGTATGTCCTGCCACAATGTCTAAGATCAAATGTACATTTTTCTCCTCATTTAAACACACAATGTTAGTCCAGTATTTTGGCACTAAAGAGTTTTTCATCACTGGTCATGTCTCATCCCTACAACAATGAAACGGTGGAGTTAAAATGGAAGAGAGTTGAAATATATATTACAAAATCTACAAATAACATGTTTTTGAAGCTTAGTTTTAATAAATGCTCTTTCGGAGTGAGAAAGAAAGATTAGCGTTTGTTTGTATGGTACTATAAAGACATTTTGAAAAGCTTAAAGTGATTTCTACATGTCATAATATGTCCTCTACACGCCTTTTATGACAAATGACATATGAGACTAAGGGGACAACCAATGCACACTAAAGACATTTTAAAGAAAAAGAAATGTAAACACGTATACATATTCATAACAGAGCTTTAAAGATCTCGTCTTAAGATATCGGCAGACAAACACCAATATCCTTATTCTAAGGCTGGCCCAAATTAAAGGTCCAGTGTATGAAATTTAGCGGCATCTAGCGGTGAGGTTGCAAATTGCAACCAACGGCTCACTCCACCCCTCTCACCAAAGCACTACGGTGGCTGACACAGAACTAAGATGTCGTCACGTTTTCACTTCTTTGCTGGAGGAGATAACGTATTTATGAGAAGCGCTTTGTACAGCAGTTTGTCCATTTAGAGCTACTGTAGAAACAACATTGTGAATTCCATGCAAGGGGACCCGCGGCGTATGTAGATAGCAATAACTCATTCTAAGGTAAGAGAAACATAACGCTTTATACACCTCTGAAGACATAATTATGTATATTATATTACATTTCTGTCGATAGACTTTTAAAGGTATTATTTGAGCACATAGAAAAATGATCTTTGCGTGTATCTTCCTGCACGGACAAAACTTATTCCATCACTATTGCCCTCATAAGTTTATTCTGCTCTCCAAATAACTGAAGCGGAGACAAATGTATGGTTTCACTGCCGTCATCACCTGTGATAAACTCGATTAGGCGGTGAAATTATACGTGACAAATTTTTCCTGCAAGAAGAAACATTCAGTGTCTGGAACATTGCAGTAAAGCCACAAGTGTTTGTTCAGAAACAGTGCAGTCAGACTGGAGCAAATAGAATAGTAAATAGGAGGATGAGTGGATGCCATTCAGAATCCAATGAATGCCTGTGAAAATTAATATGCCGTGCCCGGTTTCATGCGAGGCTGTCGGCGCGGCTAAATATCCTTTCAGGCTCAGCCTTCATCATTTTCAGTCGCTCAAGTCCAAAACAGATTAAAAAACAATAATTTGAAAAGGGTTTGTTGACTGGCAGAGCACAATTCACTCCTAAAATAAGTTTGTATATTGCAATATTGCATTTATTAAAATGGCTCGAAGTTGGGCTGCATGATTTGGCCGAAAACTTTAAACATATTGTGGTTCGAACAGCGATTGAATGTCAAGTGCAAGAACCCAGATATCTTTGTATCGCATTGTGCAACATTCTTTCAATTCTCCCCTCATTGTTTTAGACAGGAGTCCGTCCGTCATATTATTTTGAAATGACATGAGGATGCGTAAATGTGCAAAATTTATCTTTTGTATGATCTTTCCCTGTTTGTATGCGAGCAGAAAGCACGATGTGCCAATAATAAAGAGAACACCAATCATGCCTCTGTGCTTCAGAGACCGAAGCTCAGAGAAATCGCTCAGCCTCATGTATCCAACAAAGCGTGATAACACATGACTATTCTGTTCCCCCTGCAGACTGTGTCTCGAGCCTCTTCTGTACATCAGAGCAAAGCCCCGAGACCCAGAGAAGCAAAACAAGGCCATGATGGAGCTGTCATCTGCCAGGTAATCACTGCTTGCGGTGGGAGAGAGATTGACAATGAAGGGCTCTGGTATCGATTTCATTATTGATCTCATAGAACAGTGGCTTGTACAATCAATCTCAATGAAATAAGGTGACAACAGACCTGCCGCCGCATTGCAGTTCATTCAAATCCCCGATGTCCCATAATCCGGGGCTTTCTCGATGGGCACATGCATGGACGGATATGCATGTGCGAATGCATGCAATAGATGAGACAAACCGGGAGTGTGAAAAGATTTGGCGACAAACAGGCAACAGAGGGTCTAAACATGAGCGTGCATGTAAGGACATGCTGATGTGCTTTCACGCAACCTGATTCAACATTTTCTTTTGTAATGAGAAATGTGAAGAGTTTCTATTTCCTCGAGAGAAGTTTTAAGATATCTTTATATTGACAATAAACTTCATAAGGCTTTAATGTAATACGTTAGGCACATTAAAGGGTCAATCTCAAGCAACCACTGAAAGTTTTGTTATAACACATGTTTTGGTAACATAAAAAACAATATACAAACTGAAATTGTGGTTTCTACCTCGCGCAAACCACAATTTAACATAGGAATTAATTATCTATTTTTGCCGAAAATTCTCATTACCATAACACTGAGTGTTTAGCATATGTTGTAATTTAAACTAAAATTAAAACGTTGTGAAAAATAGATGTTCTCAAATGACAAAAATAATAACATAAATTAATACAATTATTCACAAGACATTCACGTATAAAAAAAATTGATTAAATTGTGAAAAAATGTAAGTGTACATGACTGATATTCTCATCCCCCGGGAACATTTTTCAAGGATGGTTTACACATACAAAAAGATATTTACATTCATTTTTATTTTATTTGAAGAATCACATCTACCAGTACCTTTCAAATGTCTAACAGGTCAACTGATTACTTTATATTTTTCTATGTAAAAAATGATCTTGTGTACACAACTTTTCTCATTGTAGTAACCGATACAGTTAGTTTTCCGCATTCGAAAAATGTTAAATGTATAATTTCCTATTAAAAAATATTTCATTGATGTCTTATATATGATAAATAAGAACTTTGGGCATCATGGCTTCTCTTTTTTGCAAACACGCTTTAGCATTGACTGTTTAAAATGGTTACAATGAGAATTGTTAATGCCTTTTTGACATTTAGTTTAGTGAAACCAAGTTTCGTGAGAAATTACCCTTAAAGTAACATACTGTTCTGGTACTGTAACTTTAACATTCCAATATGTAAAGAGTGCAGAAGTACAGTAGGGTTCTCCAAACCCCCATTCATTTTCTCCATAAAGAAATTGCTTTTTAATGATAACACGTAAAGCTTTCCACGACTGATCCTAAATGAGCACAAGACATTCGAAGATTTACAAAAGCTGTCATATTTGTGTGTTACGAGTTCCCCTGTTCACATATGTAAGACTAACAGCTTTTTTTATAGATCGAGATTCATACCGTACTGTCGTTTTTATTTATTTATATCTTCACGTGATGCAGAGTTCAGTGTGTAATAAATTGTCTGTGAGACTTGATTTTCTACCTTAATCTTCAACTGCTTTTTTGCTAATAAGCTTGTTGAGAATGCATTTCTGCAATGACTTCTGTATGAACCCTTCTTGCAGATCAGTTTATATAAATGGGCTGGGAGCTTTGCGAACATTAAAGACATAGAAGTACTGTATATGTTACACCCCATTTAAAATACGGCCTCGAGAAGTTTGCATAAAAATCATTTAAATCGCAGGAAAAGGCCAAGACAAGTTGAACTGTAAAACATGTTATTTTAAATGACATGCAATATTACAGGTAAAATGACTCATTTCCCCTCACGGGAAATCTGACAGCTGATATCATGACGGTATGCTAATCACATCCCGATACATAATAGCTCTAACTTACAGGTCACTTTTAATAACAAGACATGTAATCTCGCCATGTGACAAGGCACGATAATGGAAGCATTGCTGACATCCGTCGCCCGACCCAGGAGATGCCAACCGGTGTGCTGAGTGATGTTGCGTAATGTGCTCTTAAGCGAAATGTCAAGTCGTTTGTAGAAGTTTTACAATTTGTACAGCTTTCCGACCTAATGCTGCATACAAGCCTGAGAGATCTACATGCAAATGTGACAGGAAGAAGCTGCAGCGTTTGTAAAATGACAAACCTGTTTTCAGACGGTAAAAGTGACAGGAGAGCCAGAGCAGAAAGCTTCCTCCTCTCGGGCTGGGTGATGTTGTCCATGCGGTCTACCCACATTTCAATCATGTTTCCTAAGAGCTGGTCTGCCTGTGACAAACGAGAGATAAATATTTTCATATTTACAGTGCAAAAAATTGACTCATGCCTTTCAAACCTGCATGACTTTCTACAACAGAAACCAAACAAAGATACTTTAAAGACCTCTTGCCATGAAAATCAAGTTTTTAATGTTGTTTATACATTTGTGAGGTGTTTTAAATATTCTTTAAGACAAACCATGTACAAATTTACAATTTGAAACCATTGCAGGATTCTTATCCTATCTTACAAAATCGTATCTTTTCTTTAGTAAGGAAATCCTAAATTGCACCATCAAGTTCAACAATCCACTTTCAGGTCTGTAACCAAGCAACCAACACTGCTAGCTGCTGATGAGGTAAACAAAATAGAAAAACAGAACCGGCGAGCTTTTAATTTTAGTGCTGCGGAAATATAAACTTTAAAGTGGTCCTGCAACAATGTGTCATGCATTCTGACTTCTTAAAAATGTTAAATGTGCCGTCTTCTCATGCTTAGCATGGTCAACTTGTCAAAAAAACGAGTTGGCCGTATAACATAGTATTTCTGTGCTGGATACACTCCCCCAGCGATCGTACAGGTTTCGGAAAGTTTTTTTCGAACATATAAAACAGTTTTTTAACAATTTTTCTTTGTCCCTTATTGGACAATTCTCCTGGAAAAGCACTCCCACGCGGCAGCATGGAGAGCAGGAGAAGGAGCATGCGCAGACATCACTGGATATAACGCTGGATTTGGAGATCGTTTGAAACAGATATATGGAGCCGTCCCAGCGCTATTTTGCCAGACTTGAACCGCATGCGGTGAGTGAAACTAATGTCTGCGTTTTGTTGACAATGTGCTTTGGTTCAGTCTACCCCTCCCCCCCGCACGCGCCTTATGATATCAAAAGAAATCGTAAAGCTGTATCTATCTTTTATAAATGTGATCAAACTAAATACTCTTTGAAGATACGACGTATCCAATACTACTCTATAGGTAGTCAAGATTAACATGAGATTGGCAGAAACCCCGTGTGTTAGGGCCGCTTTAATAAGTTTACTAACGAAAGTCAATGACAGGTAGTGGGGCGATAATGTGTCTGCAGTGTCCACAATTAACCGTACAGCTGAGAATGAAGAAAAGTTTACCACCCTTGCAAGCAAAACAAAAAGAAAGAGGCCTACAGGCAAGGGAGATTTAATCGTGAGCAGTTTTTCTTTTTAGTTTTTAAATAATTTTCAAGTTGTGACAGCTGCGGGGTTGTCCTAAATTTAAGACCATTTATAGAATTATTTGTCAAGTTAAGACGCTTCTGTAATACCCCTTTCCTATCTGTAGTTAAGATAAGATTTTGCACTTAGGAAGTGCTGTTCTGTAATAACGTTTGTCCTAAATAAAGTCCTAACTGAAATTACCATGCTTGCCAAACAGATAGGATAAGATTTTCAAGATACAATATTACTGTAATACGCCCAAAGAAGGTCAAAATACTTTCCAGCTTGTAGTCACCATCGACAAAAAACTCCTATTTTATTTAACAGACAAAGAAGAGCACCCAGGTTTCCAATGAGGTAATGAAACGCTGACAGAATTTTCATTTTAGGGTGAACTATCCCTTTAACCAGTGCATTAAGTGATGCACACGGTGGAAACAAGATTAATAAACCCGCCACAAGATAAAAGGAAAAAACATAAGGGTGCTTCGAGTTGCCTGACAGGGTTAATATATTAAAACCTCCAACATTGAAGTTATTTGGCTGATCCTGTAAATAATGGAATCTCAGTGGGATATTTCTGGGACTGAAGAAATTATGGAGAATACTGAGATATGCTGAGACCGCGATAGTACCAACGAGTTCAATTATTTAGCGAGTAGGGGGGGAAGAGATGCAGCGCAGGATTGAGAGAAAAAGCCTCGATGTGGCCATCTTACTCCACAGGGACCAAATTACAGAAAGATCTGCTACGGCAAAAACACAAAGCAGAGCTTAAGCTCGAGTATTTTTGCTTATGATCCTTTCAGTGCAATGAATTTGACCTTGACGACACACAGTTAAAATTCATTCAGTTCATTTGTCTTTTTATGGATGGTATTTCTGTAAATCGGTCAATCAGCATCTAGGACTAGAAACCAGCCTTTTTTTTTAATGATTAAGTGCCATTCGCTGGTTTATCTGGCAAGCAGAAGCCGGCGGCCTGGCAGTCGTCCTCACCTCCTGGTTGAATTCTGCAGCCATCTGTGTGAGAAGGGAAGTGAAAAAGCCTGAATTCTGCAGGAGAATGCGACCCGTCACCCCCAGGTGTGTAGACATGACCACCGGGTATCTCTGCAGTCAAACACACAAGTATTTATAAGCACTGAAAACAAGAAACAGTTTCACTGCTGATACTGTAGATTCATATAGTGTTTAGACTTACTTCGCCTTCAACAATTCCTCTTATCACAGACGGCAGAAGAGGCAGAAACATATGGGAGCCAAGTAAAGGACTTACTTTAATGGCAATTTCAACAACCTGCAGGAGACAAAATATATCATTTCATATAGTAAATTCATTCAAAGATTGAAAAATGTAATGTTCAATAGTTTAAAGTGCTTGAGACGTTAAACAACAGTTGGAAAATAAGCAGCTCAGAAATGGATCAGACAACCTCCAACGCTGTGAAAAGAAGACATATGGGACTGGGGAGCAGGGTTGGAGGAAGCATTACATTTATATGATGAACTATGGGTGAACCGCGTACAAAAATAACGGCAAAGACTTCTAGGGATTGAGCTGGTGTGTGTGGAAAGCTTATATTTAAATGCTAAGGTTTGATGTTTAACTGTTTATCCAAAGTGTGAGTCATACCCTGCCTCTGTGCCTTAGCATTTAAATCCCATACAAGTATATTCCATACATTCAAAAGTACTTTTGACATACTGAAGAAGTAAACAAGAATGTATATTCAACTGTCTTCTCTTTTAAAGACGGCATGAAATCAAAGGTATATGTTATCTGTGCACTTTATTATTTATTATCATAATCTCTTGAGTCAACATGATAAAAGAAACTCATTTGAACTCTTTATAATTTTACATTTTGTCCACACGGTATGCAGTGTGACGCAGTTGTAGTGTCGCGTCCGATGTAGACACCGTGTAACTGACTGCAAACTGGCATTAATATCAAATTAAATTTTGTTAGCAGCTCCCAACCATCATTTCATATACGTCACGATATGAAAAAGAAGACCACAGCCACTTCTGCTTCATTGTGACTAAGTACATTCAAAATGCATTAAGTTAAAAGTGCAAATCTTGCTTCAAAGCTGCAATTTTTAAACAAAAATCAGTTATTGAGCTGGAACATAACAAAACCAGTGTGAGAGAGAGAGAGAAAGAGAGAGAGAGAAAGAGAGAGAGAGAAAGAGAGAGAGAGAGAGAGAGAGAGAGAGAGAGTGAGAGAGAGAGAGAGAGAGAGAGAGAGAGAGAGAGACTGCTAGGTAATAATGAGAAAAGTTTTTGGAATTTTAAGATAATTTATTCTTAAACTATTATAATCTATTTTTATTTTTATTTACACTAATATAACTTCACATACCAATACATAACAGTATTTATATACAAAGCATATAAACTACATACAGGGACTTGCACTAACACTTTTGGTAAAAAAGATCCCATGACATTTACAAAGCTGCTTAATTCAACATCACTACCAAAAAAAAGCACTTTGGAAACATTCAATATACTGTGTCAGCCAGTCCTATCTGTCATAGTTCAGACTCTGAGGAAATCTACAGTACCACTTGTCTGAGAAGAGCTCTCGGCCTATTACCCCCCAATGCAACCCTAATGTCGACAGGATGATCGAGTCCCTCAAGGTGATCAACAACATTCAAGGTTGTCTATATGCTGCCTGCAAGCAGGAGAGCCTGGCACAGAGAGCAGAACTTCACTTAAGTGACTGCAAAAGGGTAATTTAGAAACAAGACATATAAACTAATGCTTCTGATGTGTCTGGATTGCAGCTACGGTCGAGTACAGTATAAAGCCGAAGCTGGAAAAGCCTTCGCGAACCGCCGAGGGAATTAAGCCACTACAATGACTTTCAAGTGTGAAGAAGGAAAAGCAAACAACTGAGAAAATCCTTTGGCCTCAATGTATTGTGACTTGTGTTTAGTCATCTTGCCTACAATTTACACTGAGCGTGTGAAGACTGCACCTGAGAAATAACACTTTTGGAGTGGAGGAGGTGGGCATTGACTGCATAACACATGCTTGTGGTCAAGTGTGTTACATTCATAAAGACGCCCCTACGGGTTCACGCTTGAACTTGGTCCAGCCGCATAGTTTGTTCTTCAAATCCATCCCGATCGAACAACAACATGTTTCCCTACGGATGCTCTGGTCGGGATCGATAGGAAGCCACATTTTTTATAACATTTTCATAACCACACAGCAATTCAACATTTTTACTAGAACTGCACAATAGATGCATTTCAAAATATTGTAAATGTCTAACACAATATGCATATAGCATTTCTAGATGCCCTTTCCAGACCAGTATCTGTTGAATTTCAACAAAATCAAACCTCAGGAGTGACACAATGTCATCCAACAGCAATGTGAAAGACTGACAGAATGACAACACATAAAAACTGTGATAAAAAAAGGTCATCATATAAAAAAAATTAAGTCTTACTAAAATGTACAAATATTACTGTAGCATTGCTTAAAAGTGAATATGAACTTGTTTTCTGTTCAGTATTTGAGTTTTGATAAAACACAGAGCGACTTTTTAGTTTTTTGGACCTTTTTCTCCAGTTTTCATTTTTCTGCAAATAAATGCAAATAACAACAATATTCTTATTTGCATTTATTTGTGAGAATATTGTTAGTAGTTTACAGAATGAAATTTTTTCCATTCAAAACAAGCCCTCATTGCCTTTCCATTTCTACTTTCAATTTTACATCATGTATATCAATACAAATGTATTAACAACATTTAAAATATCATCCATCTTTACCAGACACACAATTCACGTTCAAGCCTGTATCCTAAAGCCTGACGATTCCAGACCGTAAGCAACACGAAAGAATGCGGTTGATTTCGGAGCACTCTTAACAGAAGTGCTTCAGATTAGTTCCACTTGACAAAGGTGATTTCAGTCACGAAAGCACATTAACTAAAATGGCTTTGATTCATGTACACAGTAAGAGAGCAAAATCGCTGCTTCAAACTGTCCTTAAACCGACTCGAGTGACATCTTTCTAAACAGATTTACAGAGAAGACGGCGCTTCTGTCTTTGTTAATTAAACATGTCAATAACGTGAAAGTAACGCCTCCAGATACTGATGATGTAAATGAACAAGTTAATTAGTGAGTTACAAAGCTTCTGTCCATGGACTTTATGATTTACATATAAAACATGATATCTGCTCTTCGCAAGGTTAATAGAAAGTCTGCCAGTACATCACATTTTCACCGGCTACACAAACTTTGAATGCATGCAGAACAGTATAAAAAGAATCGCAGGGGTGGAAGTAATCTGTGCGGAGGTCTATACAAGCGTGTCTGACATTCGCAAAAGCTGAACCTCAGTGTGTCTTATAAATCTTGACCAACCCTTATAGAAATATGTAGGCTATTATTTGTATCTAAATATGCAGAATGAAGGGCAGTTCAACAATTAATCAAGAATAAAAGTGTGTGTTTACAAAATATACGTCTAGACATATATTATGTAAACACATACTTTTATTCTGGATTCCCAAGCAGAATGTTTTCCAAAAAATAAATATGGATTGTGATTTATACGGTTCTACTTCAATATGCAAATAATACAGAATCATTACAATCATTACAATACAATACGACCGTTTTTCCCTGCATACTTATTTCCCAGTCTTGCACTTGGTTTGCACCAGCAAAATGAACATGATAAATCTTTCTACAACAGCGTGAAAAATATGTAGTTATTCTATCACAGATAACCTTGGGCTTTTCTTTTTCCAATTACGTTACCTTTCCTTTCTTGGAAACATGTTGCCTGTTGGCACAATGGAAGAAACACACATGGGATGTTTCTCAATTGCAAGAACAGACTTGTGTTTTCACTTGAGACCGGTCTTGACCGAGGTAGCCTTGGAAAAAAATTACTACTTATATTACTTTTAGGACTTTAAGCGGGTTCGGGACATGCAAGTCTGCATTCAATGCATCCTTGATATCAAGAACAAATCGTGGTGCATTTTCTGTTCTTGGGTTCTTGAGTATTGGAACCGGACTTGACGGTTATTGATGAAGTAGAACGAGAACACAAGGACACAAGACCGCTGAAGAATGCATATCAAGAAACGGCCATTAATTCTCTTTCACACACCCTATGATGACTGAAACAGAAAAACGACGAGTTGTTTGCACATGATAATGAAATGGCAAAATTAAAACGCCACCAGACTAAAACGCACATTCAAAACCTCTATCAACTTCAGCTCTTACAGCACAGACGGCGTATTATCTCCCAAATTGGCTTGAGGTCTCCGATGTGCATCTGCTAACCTATGAAGGACCAGCTGGAAGCCCAGGCTAAAAGCTTTATCTCTAATGGCAGCACACTGGCAGGGAACCTACAACATTCTGTGCCCACCACCTTTTACAAAGTCCACTTTGATGCCCACATCAGTCAGCCTTCATCCCTACAACCCCTATAAATCAAGCATCTGCGCTATCAAACACCATTCCTGGCAACGCTTAGCGAGTTTATTAAGCTGGTCGCAAAAATAATTTAATAAAATATCAGAGTCGTAACACTCGAATCGTTTCATGAAAGCAGAAATTGTCTGAAAATCAGAAGTGTTTGAATGGTGAAGGTCGGGCGACAAAAGCGATCCTCTTCTGTCGGATTCGGGTGCTCGAGTGCACGAGCTGAATAAAGCGTAAGTGAGGAGAGCTTTTTCGAAGTCGAAAAGCAGCGCTAACTGCATCCTATTCAAAGAAACAAGAGGGAGCTGAGGAAGGATTTTTCCACTCATTACCCTGCAGCTGAGCCGGGCCACTTCATTTCACAACAAGAATGCGGCCGCAGAAGAGCCTTATGAGAAAAATTGATCAGCCTGTTTGTGAAAGAGTGTGAGGGATCGAATAGTACCTTCAAAACCTGGACTTGTCCATCTGATGAGATGTCTTTTAGCAGTTCACAGAAAGATCTGCAGAGGGCTTCGGCATAATTCTGAAAATCACAGGGGTAAAAATAGAGAGAAGTCCACAGTGTTAAATGTGTGTAATATATCGTTGCTGTCCTTCCAAGGTTTCACAACAGCGACTATATCAAAAATTCTTTTTTGAACTGTTTCTAAAATACATGTACATTAGTATTGTGTTGTTTGAAAACAAATATAAACTTGATTTCTTTGCAGTATTCAAGACCTTTGAAGACTTGCCATTATTTTGACCATTTCATTATGTTTCATTTGATGATAATTTGATAAAAATTGTTATGGTCTCTTCACCTTTTATGGCTGTAAATGTAATCAGATGTTAATTTGAGTGAATATCATTTAATGTCTCAGAATATATACAGTTTATCTTGTACTAAAAAATGGCACTGGACAAAAGGGTCGTTTCTTTATAGGTTATTATAACAACTGGTATTAATACAGTGCCCTGCACTATTATTGGCACCCTTGTAAAATATGAGCAAAGAAGTCTGTAAAAATAAATCTGCATTGTTCCTTGTTTTGATCTTTTATTTAAAAAATCTGCAAAATTCTAACATTTCGTTAACATTTCAAGTAAAACAATTTGAAGTGGGGGGAATATCACCTTTATAAAAATTATTTTCTTCTATACATGTTGGCGACAATTATGGGCACCATTGTATTTAATGCACTCTGCAACCTCAGCTTATAAGATAAACAGCTCTGAGTGTTTTCTTTTCCTTCTTTGCTCATATTTACCAAGGGTGTCAGTAAAAGTGGAAGGCACTGTACATATAACAATATCAACATGTGATAGGATGTTTAAAACAGAAATTGAAATCGATGTCTGAAGTCGACACCCTAATGTAAGCTAACTGTGCACATACAGTCCAAAATGTTCACATGCGTTTTTTTTGTATTGACTCTCGTTTGTATAGTTTCTCTGAATTGTTAAAAAAAAGGTCACTCAAAATATATGCTACGGATGAGAAAAACGCAGTTAATCCGGTCCGAATTTATTTATACTGGATACACTGCACGAGGCAGTGTGTAAATGTGATTGACACAACGTGTGGTCGTATTTATTTTTTAACGTACAAAAAGTTTGGACGCAAATTTTGGAGTCAATGTGCAATGGGCTTAAATCTCAACTAAGCAAATGCTAATTTAAGATTTATTTACATTTTAAGCTTAAGCTTACATTTTTTGCAGTATAATTTTCTTCTCATTGCAAAACTAAGCAAGAAATATTTAAGATTTTCCTGTAAGTGTAAGCTACAGCACAAACATATTAATTGAAATGTTTTTTTAAAGAAAACTGCATATCAGAAATGACTCCATAAAAATAATTCATTAACCTTGGTCGTCCACTATCATTCTAAACCGTAATCTCAAATACGAATCTTTTCAAATTTCCGCCACATTCATCTTCCCAGAAAAGTGCTTGTACGGTTACATCAAACTTCATTAATGCCGTATTTTCCATCTTCGCTCCCTTTGAAGGACTTCTTTTCTGAAGTTTGTTATTTTTCTCGCACTCACCTGCAAGAAATCTGTTGCCGAGAGATAAATGTAGGCAGTGATGATCTGAAAGCAGGTTCTCACATTCTCCGAGCTCAGTTCTGAAATAGAGGAACCAAATTAAAAGATTGAGAAATGACAATCCGGGGACAACACGACGGTGCAGGAGACAGTGCTAATGCAAAAAACTTCTAGGTTTCATAAAACAAAAGACCATTCTGGAATCCAGACATTTTCAAAAACTCTTGACTCATCGAGAAGTCAGGCTGCTGGAGATGGAAACCAGCCAGAAAGTATAACCCACGTTTTGTCTGTTTTGTGTATAAGAAAAATTATGATTAAAATCTGAATAGGAAAATCTCATTTTGTGGATCAATCAAGAATCAATTGAGAACAAACAGTGCATGAGGGAATAGATTCTTTCCTCTACCGCAGTTCCGGATGTCCTTTTCATGGGTAGTGAAGCGTATAAATCAAGGTTACAAGACAGCGAGCTGTGACTCGAGAGATAATAATCTTTCAGAAATTAGACTAACAATTACATTTAAACACTCTACATTGGCACAACAAGGAATAAGTAATATGAGCAGCTACAAGCGAGTCACTCATCTAGCACTTATCTTACTATTTATTGCTATAGTTGCTATGGAATCCAATAATCAACCAGAACAGACTACTTTCAATTAGACGCTGCGGATGATCTTGTTAAGCTTAAATTAAACTGCAGCCCTTTTCTTGTTAACTAAGACAGATTCTTCTAAACACGATCGCTGCGCACAAGCCTAAGTAGACTATAAAGAGTTATTCACTCATATACTGGGAGAACCAGAATGCTCGGGCCCGACTGTCCCGGGTTCCCTTTGGAGATGACCTTGCATGCATCGACTGTGACCTCGGATGAAAAAATGGCAAAATGTCTCAAAGGCTGAACAGGATTTGGGGGGAATTCCGAGGGCTTTAGTGTGGGGTGACCCCTGCACTGTTAACAGTAATGAGAGATGGCAGATTCACTGCTTCAATTGTGCCTGAAACGGCTAGATTTTTTTTGCTATCCAAAGGTCAAGAAGGTCCCAATTCAGCACAATCCCCAGGTGACGCACACACACCATTTGTGTCCATTGCCAGCTGATGATCTGAAGATAAAATAGCTTTTCTGAGCGGAGTTGCTTGAGTTTTAACACAACATCACAAGCCCTATTGGAAGCTGGATGGACAGAAAAACCGCCCCATACACAAGGTCAGGTGTTTGTTTTGAAAAAGGAAATGTCTTTATGGGATAAAATATATGCAACACACATAAACATACATCATTTGTAAACCAGTGTTGCTCAAACAAAGAAAACATCGTTTTGACAGTGCCACCATCTTCAGAAAGTGAAATATGTTTATAGTTGAGCAATTCCAGCATTATGGTTGTGACACTTGAGCAAAACTTGAAATATCAATTCTCAGAGAATGTATTTACTACGAGTATCTTGAATCATTTTTTTATATTTTACTAAACTCCTGGTGATAGAGTCCAGACATCAGAAAAATATCAGACAATACACAAGTTTTCGATTTTAAAAGAGGACGTGTCAAAACGGATGCACTTTTTTGAGAGACAATATACACTGAAGGATTTCTGTAAATCAAAATGCAAACCAGAAGCAATGATACCCAACAAATGAAGAAGGGATGACTTTTTACAAAACATAACATAATTAACAGATTATGAGATAATACTTTTATGAGAAAAATGGACCGTTTATGGATGTGACAATTCACGTACCTGACTATGGAAAACTACGTCTTAAAAACACAAAAAAATGCTTTAATAACGTGAAGACTCCATTAAGGTATTTATAGTGATACAGCTAAAATTAATATTATCATTTGTACACGTGATTTGAGGTTCAAAACTCTGTATTTTGAACATACTATACATGTTTGTATCTCCTCTTTGCCCCGCCTCTCTGAAAAGCACATATTTTTAACAAAGCTCATCACTCTGAAAAGCGAGGTGTGCTATGATTGGCCAGTTAATCAGTGTGTGACGGAAATGTAACGCCTCTTACCATATATGGAACATCAGGTTCTGAAGTAATTGTACTTACAGGTACGCCCACCTTACTTGAGTGAAAATTTGGGCGGTCTGAGTCAAATCATACCATGAACTGACGTAGATTTGTGGGGGTGTGGATACACAAAGCATTTCAGGCAGGTCTGGGTGAGCATTTACTTTTAGATAGAATTCATCTTTTGTTCCGACACTTTAATTTTGCAATTTTAAATGTCATGGGCAACGTATAACACACCAAAGACACAAAAAACACGTATTAGCGCCATATGACCCCTTTAAACCAGTATCAACCTTTGGTGAAAACTTTCATCTTAAGGTTGACATATAACAGTAAAATCTAAAACACACTTGAACTTTTTAAGAAAAATTTAATTTATTCATTTGGCAGACGCTTTGATCCAAAGCGACTTACAAGAAGGAGAGCATATCAACATTTTGTCAACATGCTTAACAGTACCGTTAGTTTACAAGATAAGTAAAATACTTTGATATAGTGTAAGATCATAAAATAACACCTTGTATGGGGTTATTCATATATTCTTGAACCTCCCTTATATTACAAATTCTGTATATAACAGTTTGTACCTCTAATCATGGGTGTCGCTAGTACCATTTATTCGGGGCTCTAGCCCCGACTGTTTATAATCTAGCACTGAATGTTTTGGCCTGGAAATATATTAATAGGAATTCAGTAACTGGACGTTTAAAATTCGCTGTAACGCTGTGTACACGAAGCTGACTGCAGCCTCTCTCACACGCGCCGAGTCTGACACACACACATAGGCACGCACAAACAGGCACGCACACACAGGCACGCACGCACACACAGGCACGCACGCACACACAGGCACGCACACACAGGCACGCACACACAGGCACGCATACACACACCACGTGACTGATTTCTATCCCTGGAACATCCCCATGCAGTTTAGCTACTCGACAAAGTAAAATATAACAGTGTGAGGGCAGAGAAGACTACAGATTGGCAATGCCGTGTGCCAAGAAACAAACAAATCTTCTTTCATTTTGGCAGAAGACGAAGAAAAGTATAAACTTTAGTGTGCGAGTACACGCAGACGAAAATGTACACCGATAACTCAAGATATAAAAATCCGGATTATGACAAAAAGCCCGCACAGTTTTCCGTGATTCTGCTATTGGGGCATAATCTTAATCAAATCAATGCAAAGATAGCAAAAATGTCTCTTATCAATTTGTGATGCATTATTTTTACGAGGATTATGCACAGATGTTGCCTGTCGCTCATGTGAGGTCAGTGAGTGATCTGTGTGAACCTTTCTTACCTCCCTACTGCTTCAAATAAGTGACAAGGATCGGGCGAAGCAATAATATTCTTATATATGAAAGCATATGAAACTGTTTTGTATTCCTTGTAAAAATAATCCTTTAGCAAATGTTTCCCGTCAGCACGCGAATCTCGTCTTTCAGGCTTATTGCTTGAACGGTAAAATACACACATAATGTCCGTCAAGTTTTTTTTTAAACACAATCGGGTATGAAGTAAACAAATTTGTTAGGAGAAACTTTTTGGGACGTGTCTCACTGGATCCGCACTTTACCGCGAGTCATAAAAAGCTAGCAGCTCAGTCACACCAGCAGTTATTAAGCCACTGGCTGTGTTTACTTCAAAACCTCTCATTTATTATTTATATTAGGTTAAGCATTATCAATTATTGTTATTAAGTTTTTTATTCATATAAATCATTTTAGTATTTAAGTAATTAAAAATCCTTAAGGAACTGACCGTTAATTTCATGCATTATTATCGCCCAGCTCATAAATGTGAAAGAACTAACACATTACAAACATTGCCACATGCTTTTCTTTGATCAAGTCAAGTCTCGAAGATACTCCCACCATCAAAAAAATGAACATGAAAAATACATGGATAAAAGAATCATAAAGAACTTCACAAGAGAATGAAGTACAGTAGACATAAGAGGCTAGAAATAGATAACAATGGGTCAGATGTTTAAAGTTACATATGATTCTTTTGTGTTTGATAATATATTACATAAATGTATTCATGCAAAGCATATTTTCCTTGAGAAGAATACATTAAAATTTACACGATTATTTTGTGTTTGCTTATAAACTATATTTCATAAAAGTTCATGCAAAGCATATTTTCCTTAAAAAAAAAATACCCCTTATAATCTAATCCAAATTGCATGCATTAGCCCCTAATGTTTAAGGCTCAGCCCATGGTGGTTTTATATGCTAGATACGCTCCTGCCTTTAATTCTGTCAAAAAATTTCAGTTCCTATGCAATCTACTTGCAACAGCGAGAGTTAATGTAATAATTTAAAAAGTATATAAAAAAACTTGTAGCTGTGGGATAGAATCTAACACTGGTGAGAAACAATCAAAGTAACCAGAAAGACAAATTATATTACGACAGAAGGTGGTCCAGTTCAAAAACCTGTCTAGTGAATCAAGAAAAAAAACGTCCCAACTTTCCTCTAAATACATGGTTGTGCTGAACCATTTTTAACAGTCCGAAACAAAGCAAAGGGTTCCTCCAAAATGTGATTTGCTAAACACTGTTAAGTGGTCCGTTTCAAATACAAGAGCAATATAGCTTCATCTTCATTCGACACTTGAGAACGCCGTCCTCGGACACCTCGGTATTCAAATCACTTCAATGAAAATTAAAATGATTCCCATTTCACAATATATAAATGACAGAGACGGTCGCTCCATGTCCTTTACTTTCCTTCTCCGTGATTCACAGACGGTTACGGATGATGAGGTACGAAACAATTTAATTTCAACCGTCTCGTGTGCCTCATGAATATTTATGTCATCAGTTGAACCACAGTCTCGAGTGCAGAAATGAGCGCGTCACAAGCATGTTGTCATACAGAGACGTAATCTGGAGTGATGGACGGTTTATGAGAGGAAAGGCACATGCTTAGAAACATGCTTATTTGAAATTATCGAGCTGTGTTTCGTCAGGCGAAGAGTAAACAAATCTGATTTGTGCAGCACTGTATGTCAGTGATTTACGTTACCATTTCTGTCAAAATGACGTCAATAAAGCCATAACGAAGCCAATCATAATATCTCCACTAGTTTATGTAAAGACGCCTTAGAGGACCATAAAAGCAAACTTAAGGATTGTTTTTCCAAAGAACAACGTGCTTGTTTCTTAAATCTATTAGTGGTGCCACAGGGAACTGTAAAATTAATATTTGTGGAGCTTGTGTCGGAATCCATGTTTAAGCATAATTAGCTGGGAATTCTCACAGTAATGCAGTCAGTGTGAGTTATGAGCTAATCCTGCTTTGACTAAACCAGCTCCCTCTGAGAATATAATGACCAGTTCATTAAGACATGATTAAACACGCTGTTATAAGGCTGTATGAAGTCCTTTCATTCAGTTTCATGTCAGCTTTGTATAGGCTGCACATGCAACCTGAATTGAAAATGAAAGCATTTAAAGGGATAGTTCACCCAAAAATGAAAATTTGTCATGTTTGTTTGGTTGAACTATCCCTTTAAAGACCTGACAAAAATGATTTAAAAAACGAATGCTAAAATATGCACCGTCTAACTAATAAGAGAAAATATGATGCATATGTATTATTTATTACTGCTTATTTACAAAGAACCCAGACTGTTTTAAAATGTAAAGATAATGAAGGCTCTTCAGAAAGAGCAGACTTCAAGGTCTAACTTCATGGGGAAGGAACAGGAAGCAATTATTGCAATTTCGTACCTTATGCTAATTTCATTTTAATATTCAGCCATTGTTTGCTGCTCCATTGAGACATCATGAGGTATTGGGAGGCCTTCAGGATTGTTCAGTGCTTGAGAGTGCAGACGGCAAAGGGCCGAACTCAACGTGCCCAGAGGCAAAGAAAAATAAAGCAACTTGTCAGCCAAACAGATGTGTGAGGGGCATTGCTAATGCATCTAAATGTAAAAACGACAAATAGGATTCAATAAATCCTGTATATAGCTACCAATCTTTTTTACTGACATCAAATAAAAGCCAATAATATATCATCGTAGGTGCCAACAGATACCTCAACAGATTTTGATCATAACATGATTCTGAAAGGTCAGTAAACCAAAAAGCTATAACGTTAGGCAATAAACACGCAATATTTTGAATTAACAGTAAACATTTAAAGGTCCAGCGTTGAGGTTACGAATTTCAGCCAACGGCTCAAAACTCCTCCTTTTCGAAGCACGACGGTGGCTGAAAAAGAAGTCATCACGTTTTCACTTCTTTGCTGAAGGAGATGGTGTATTTACGAAACGCACTCTGCAGAGCTGTTTGTCCATTTAAGGCTACTTTAGAAACAACATGGTGAATTCCATGCAAGGGGACCCGCAGTGTATTTAGATAAAAAAAGCTCATTCTAATGTATAGGGATGTAACGATTCACTATGAGTCTGATGCAGATGAACCATGAAATGTTACGACTCAAGACTGTTGAGATGTTATTTGAATCTCAATCCATGTTTTGAACAGCAGGAGCAGCTGTTTTCACTACAAACTTAGAAAACGTGTAGTTCTGAGTGTAATCTGGGCAGAATCTTTGATAAAAAACGTTAAATATCTCAGCCGATTAATCAAAGTGATGCATTTTTGAAGAAACCTACCCACATCTAAGGAGTGATAAAAAACGAACAAATGAAGATAGAAGAATACGGTTTATTTTGTTTAAAAGCAGAGACTCTGTTCTTGCATTGGACATGTTGTTTGTCCATATATTTTTTACAGAACATGTACTGTGAGCCATTAAAATTTAAAAAGGCTGGCGGGGAAAGAGTTAAGTATAGAAAAATCCAAGAAAAGCACAGACAAAGTATTCGTTTGTTTATGTTAAAGAGACACTAGTATTATTATTATAATTTTTTTTAATTGCATTTTAGCATTGTTATTTGACATAAAATATATATATATTTTTTCACAAAGAAATGTGCATCATTTGAGAAATAATAAAAGCGCAGTTGTCTATTTCAAATATGTCTCAACTCTTTTTGTAAAAAAGAAACCGTGAATAAATAGATTAAAGGGGTCATTTGACGCGGCTAAAACGAATATTATTGTTTGCTTTAGATGTAACGCAATGTGTATAAACGATTTAAGGTTAAAAAACGCTGTGTTTTCCACATACTGTGCATGTTTGTATCTGCTCATTGCTCCGCCTCTCTGAAACTCGCTGATATTTTAAAAGCTCATCGCTCTGAAGAGCAAGCTGTGCTTTGATTGGCCAGTTCACCAGTGAGTACTGATTGGTCGAATACTGAACGGAAATGTAACGACTCTTATCATATTTGGAACATCAGGTTACAAAGCAATTGTACTGACAGGTACGCCCACCTTACTTATGTATACATTCGGGCCGTCTTAGTCAAATCGTGTTTCGAACTGACGTAGATTCGCCAGGGTGTGGTTACAAGAGACGTTTCAGGCAGGTCTGGGTGAGCACTCGCTTCTAGATAAAATACATCATTAGTTCCGACACTTAAATTTTTGCAATTTTACGTGTCTAATACATGCATGTGCAACTCATAACACACAAAAGAAAAACACGTATTTCCGGCAAATCAACCCTTTTAAAAAAACGAATCGAGATTAATCTCACCCTTTTTGTGCGATTAACTGCGATAAATCGCACACTTTTCGTAAAATTAAAAATACACTTTTTATTTTCTTTAACATGTTTATTTTTAAGTGCTGTCAATCGATTACAAATATTTTACTAACTAATCACACACAGCATTTATGTTTTTAAATATGCTTTTACATTCTAATAACAGCATCATTTTATGAATGAAAGCCAACATTCTAATATTGTTGGGTTTGCAACCGATGTCCTTATGAAATATATATATTTTTTTTTTCTACTAATCAAACCCATTTTAATAATATATTGTCTAACAGGTAGAAAATATAAAGAAAACAAATAAAGTTCTCAAACAGTTTACAGTCTTTACTGTTAAATACATGAAATACAGAAAAATCCTCTTTAAAGCTACAGAATCACCCTTATTTCTTCTTTTCTTTTGGTTTTTGATTAACATTAGTGACCGGAGTCACAGCAGCACTTTTAAGAACGCGGCCCCTTTAAGAGCTGCCGCTCAAAGGAGGTCTAATGCGCTTCCCATTTTTACAACTCTTTACATTCATTTAGGACTTTATTTAACTCGTTGAAGACTGTGCTTGCTTAAATACTAGACAAAATGTGCTTTCTAGGATAACTAGCTATCCTATCAATATGGGCCAACATTTCTAAAGAATACTTTCAGCACCTTGTTGAATAAATGCCACGTAGAATTGAGGCAGTTCTGAACGTGAAAGGGGGTCAAACACAGTATTTGTATGGTGTTCCTAATAATCCTTTAGGTGAGTGTATAATGTAACACTAGTCAATGATGACAGAAAAAAATGTTGTGTAATGCCGATAATGGAAGAAATTTAAAAGCAAGCGAACGGAAAATACATTTTGCCATTTATGTTAATATCACAATGTTAAAAAATTGCTCCCAGCAGCTTTGATGATAATGTAGAAATAAGGAGCCATGATAATGCTGCATTCATTTCGCTAGAAAATTGAGTGTACCCTGCGATGAGCTGTGTGCAAAAAACTTATTTTGTACCCAAATTATGCAAATAAAACTTAATTTTAATATGCATGAACGGTGTGACGGTGCATCTCATCCGTTTTCTTGGCAGAGCTATTAAGCATTTCTCTCAAGAGCATATAGGGTTGAAATCGAAGTTTTAAAGGCAAAAAGCAAAAAGGCATAAAAACTTGGTTTAAAGATTTCTCCCAGCAGGATATGATCCATAAAATGGATCTCATTTATAGATTGTTCATATATTACCATGATTGTTATTAGGATCTCTGTGAGCTCTATTATTATGAGCAGACATACAGTACACCATCACAAATCACTAAATGTATAGCTGTATTAATGCATTATCCTGACTGTGATATGAATAGAGGAGCACATTAGACCTGCAGAGAGTCATAAGACGGCACTAACATTTAATCCAGAATAAATCCAAGTTTGTAACACACAATTCAAATGTTTAATAATTTTTTTTATTAAATATGAAAAACTATCAAGGAACCTTGTATTGGCAACAACCAAAATGCTTCAAAGACTTTGGACGATAAAGTCCAAAAGGATCACTTTTCTTCATCTCTAAAGGCTTGTTATGAAAGCAGACGATGTTCCTCATCTCTCACAGGCACTGATCTTTGTTAAAGGCTTGTGGCACTGACTTCTTGACACGGCCAATAAACACCGCTAACAGCGTGAGCAGCGAGACCTTTTTTCATAAAAAATGCCTTGAGACAAAGGAGTGATCAGAAGAGCATCCTTTGCTAAGATGAAAACCAGACAAACGGCAGGGAGATCATCATTTCCTATCCATAAAGAAACAGACATCATGTGTGAATATTAAACTCAACTGCACAATCGACAGTTTGAGCTGTGGCAGCCAAGAAACCTTATTTTCTACTGCAGTAAATCAGGCGAGGGCTTGCGGGAACGTCTTTGAGGCCAAATTTAGTTTGAGAAAACAATCTGTGAGCTCCCGCTGCTGGGGTCAACACAAAACGATCATCCGCTGACAGTTTCTACTGTAGGGTCTGATAAGACCAAGGGTGGGCGAGAAGGCATTTCCAGTGCTGTCAAGATCAATCAGTCGATCAGTAAAACGGAACTGACTCACTACAGAAACGTGGTACTTTTCTGTGACTGGTTGCGATCAAAGCAAAATGGCTCAAGCATCAACCTGATGGCATTTGAGAAATTCAGCGAGGCTATTGAAACTGGTAAGAAACGTTCTTGGGTTATTAAAGCTACGACAAATGATCTGGCATTTTAAAAGGCAAATCTCACAGCCCCCGAGTCTATTTATTAAGGGATTTCTGTTGTGTACGTGCGGGACTGTGCGTTGTGACCTCATCGTCTGGGGTATGAGTATTTACACCACTAATGAACCGCTGCCGTCGCAAATAGGGAACTTCATCACATTTCAGAAAACCTTATTAAATCAAGTGTCAACATTTCCAATATTAGATGTAATCCCATACGAGCAAGCTGAAAAGTCATTGATCTCCTGTTACTCTGCAGGTCTGGTACACACAAAATAAATTCAAAAAGCTCCGCCTAAGCCACTGTACTGCTATTCATAGCACATTACATATTAAAATGAAAATTGATTGTGTCTTGAAGCATAGTGGCCATTTTCTCACTACTTATTAAACCGTTATTCTTTCTTAAACAAACAGAAGAACATTTCTGACAGTACAGTATTGATAAGTGCATCAAATAATAAATCATAATAATAATACTAATGATATGTTTAATAATACTAATTACATAAATGTGATATAATATGATATATAATAATATTATTATTACTGTCATTAATAACTATATTTTCAATATACAAGTAATAATGTCTGTGCAATATTAATGAATATTTATTCACAAAATCCTGTACATTTATTATTAATATTACTACTACTACTAATAACGCTTATAATAAACCTAATATTTATTATTATTGTTGCTTTTATTGTTATGTATGTATTACAACAACTTCTACGACTACTACTACCAATAACAATTATTACTATAAGTAATAATAATACAAATATATTGTTATTAATATGAGGATCATCATAATTATATCAATAGATTTTTTGATTACACCTTAAAGCTTGATTTGCAATAATTTCAAATAACACTTCTTTTCTAAACTGGGACATCCATGATTATAAAGATGAACAAATTTCCACTTTAAAGTTAGGCGTACAACTCCAATTTATTTTACTGTAACAGCAAGCCATTCCAGGAGAACACTGGGCCATTTCTGAATCACACACACAGACTGAGAGAGAGAGTCAGTTGTGTAGTCAGCAGGAGGGCTACGGCAGGCACCTCTCCTCCCAGACCCCAGCAGGTGAGTGGCTGTGAACACCGAGAGCTGAAGAAAGTGAGCCGTTCTGTGCGCAGCGAGGGATCTACTCCCCGCCGGATGCTGCTAAGAACGCCAAGTTACCACAGATGATGAGATTTCATCATCCAGTCAGACGAGGAGCCCAAAAGCTGGACTGAACGGAGTCTGAAACTTTTTAATTTTTTTCTACTTTCTGTCTCAGAAAGTTATTGGGTTTATACTCCCTCACGCTGCACATATCGGAAAGCCGGTAGTGCAGTAATCTGACTGCAAAGAAGTGAGATGAATACCCATCTTAGTACTCTGTTCCAAAACCTGTTACAGTAACGGATTGTGCTAGCAGGATCGTTGGTGTGACTCCAAGAGAACGCATAAAAAAATGATCTCGCCTGCACCGTTAGTCGTTTTGGATAAATGTCTGCCAAATGCATAAACGTAAAATGTACTTTTGAGATTCCCAGACGATGCCGACTCGTTCTCGGCCAGAGGTCATCCTCATTCCATCTGATGGAGAGAAATTTCATTTATTTTTGCTTAACTAGCTCCCTGGGGAATTTATGAAAGAGACAGAGTCTTAACAGGCCCCTGTGCTAATATTACCAGCACCTGAAAGAGGCGAGCAAAGAAGAAATGATCATGCAAATGGAAAAATCGCTTCAATCAGTCCACTCTCTTTGCATTTCAATAGGCCCGGCAGATGCTTTAATGAAATGCTTTCTCCTATCGTCTCTTTCCCTCGCGCTGACCTTCGCCATCCCTCGGCTCCGACGCTCATGCAGATTTTTTTCACCGTCTGAGGTCATGTGAGGTGCTGGCCTTACGCTAGTACATTGAGAGCTGCGAACACTCCATCTCGAGCATATACCTTTGTGTGACATTTCTCAGAGTTCTGGAAGGCAGTGATGCAAGCACACTTAATTACAGTGAGCCAATCAAACTATTAATTATCCAATTCTATTACAGACACAGGAGAGAAAAACTGATATTTAACAGTGCAGACAAGCTATACGCTTCATCAGTATGTGCAGTCCCTGGGAACAGAACCTGTGACCTTGGTATTGCTAGCGCCATGCTGAACTATAGAAAAGCTTAATCGTGTTTTTCTAGATAATAAGCCACCTTTAATACTTAATTATATAAAGTATGTGAAATATAAAAAAAAACAGTGCTTTTGTCTTCTCTTTGCAACATGATCTTTTATTGCAATCCATGAATAATTTTAATAAAGATTTTATTGTCGATTGAAGACTCTAATACAGAGCTTCCATTCCTTCGTCTGCAATGTGGTAGGTACATAGGTATTAGGTGCTTTGCGTTTTTATTGTGTGCGCAAAACTCAAGAGATCAACAAAAACGCAAGGTATTCTGTTTGCCCACAAAGCAATAATCTATATGTTCAATGAAGTGGAAAACAAGCTTTAAAGGCAATCTGCTTTTTATTAAAACACTTGATCAGCAATCATTTTTAAGCTTGCTACCAATAATGTAACCGAGCTGTCCAAATCCAAGTTCTTCAACAAAGAACCAAGAAGTTTTAACAGCAATGGCAGGGTAAGTATTAAAGGGATAGTTCAACCAAAAAAAGAAAATATATATATAATTTACGTCATGTCATTTCAAGCGATATGGCAATCTTTCCTGAGTAGAACACAAAAGAAGATACAGTATTTAAAAGAATGTTGGTAACCAAACCATGGTACCCATTGACTTGCATTGGTTTTGTGTCCTACAATAGAAATGTATGTGTACTGCCGTTGTTTGGTTACCAACTTTCTCTAAAATATCTTCTTTTCTGTTCTGCAGAAGAAAGAAAGTCATACATGACAAGAGGGTGAATGAACTGAATCAAGACAGAATTAAAAAAAAAAATCTCGAAATTTCCCTTTAAAGAGTTTGAAGTTGAATGAACAGCTTGCACAATAACACTGCAAACCTTTCTAAATACTATTACTGTTTATTTGTCTAATATAAATGGGTTTTTTCACAGATCTGTCAGTGAAGAGACTCCTGTAACCACAAGAATACTGAGGATAATTAGAAATTGTAACATTTTTAAGATAGAGAGAAAAGGACAAGAGGGAACCATGTGGAATATTCAGATTTGATCAAAGGTGATACTTGGCCGGAGGAGATTGTGAAGCAGTGCATTAAAGGATTGAGGTCAACTTAAGATTCAGCCAACAAGAATTTAATTGAAATGATGAATTCAGCCAAACTGCATTTCAACTATTGTCTAGCTGACAGGTAAATGACATTAGCCCTTCAGCTTGATCTGAAACAAAAATCTATTTTACACGAAACCACTTACCAAGTAGGGCGGACATGTTCTGAAGATTCTGAGAAGCTCTGGAGTAATGGCAGGGCTGTTCTCCAATGTCACCAACCTGCATAAACACAGAGATCTGGACATTAAAAACCAGCTTGTATTTAACAAGCAATGCCAGTTCTCAGTCAACCTTGTAACTGGGACACAAAGTTCCCTGTCCATGGAAACACTACAATCGCAGCTATTCATAAAAAAGGTGGCTTCAAACTGAACAGCTCCAATCTTTAAACAAAACAGATGATCTTTCTTAAAAGCCTTCCGCAAAATTGATGGATGCCGGTAAAAGTGCTGCTATTTCAGATGCGGTACCTACAGAGAAGTCTTTGTGCATGTCGCTTTATTGTACAGAATGACTCTCCTTGTCTAGATACGAGACGGATCGAGTGGGGCTGACAAATGAACGGTGGAAAAGATCAAACCGAGACCGTGCGGGTCTGAAGCTTTGAACTAGAAAAATAAACCTCATCGAAGAGACGAATGAAAAGGAACAAAACGGAACGCATGAGAAATGAGTTCATAGAAAGGATATGAAGGGAGAAACCTATGGTAGTGACTATTATTGTAAAAGATATCGATCTGAAACGTAAGGAGTGTCGCGTGAACTCCAAGATGAAGATGACAAATTCATTTACCCGTGATATTCCTCCTGACTCAGCATCTTCGTATCGGGTAATGTTGGGCCACTTACACAGAGTAGCACTGAAAAATAGGCTGGCAGGGTTCCGGTGAGTCACGGCTGCTGTGATTCATGCTATCATTCGTATCGGGATGTTTTTTTACAAGCATTATGTGTGTCAGTGGCTGTCGTGGTGCGAATGCAGAAAACCGAGAAACAGATGTCCACTGGGATCAATTTAGATTGAAGGAAGTTAATACCAGTGATGGCTTTAACTTTGGTCTGGAAATTGTTTGAACAATGTCAAAAATAAACGGACGGTCTGACTTCTGACATGCGTATACTTAGTCACATTATTGATGTCTGTGATTTTAATTATGATGAGGACTTGTTTTCCTGCTTAATATGCAGTCAATGACATCTGCTGGTTTATTCCGCTGAAAAGTGGAGCTAAGATTGCTTTGAAACCAACAACACATGCTCAACCCAAGGCGTGAGGTTAGTGGTGGATTTGTGTTCAAGGAACCAATTTTAGACCAGAGGAGTGTTCAGCAGTTTTTTGTCTTTTTGAATACCATTTGGTGATGCTAGTGATATCTCACCTTTATCCCCTTGTTACTTTGGACAATTCTTATACTTTTACAATGTCCATGTGCTTAATAGACTTTATAAATAGACACAAAGCAAGGCAGTGTTGTCCATATTAAAGGTGTCATCTTGAACATTAAAATAATTTAGAAAATACAATTTCTGTTCCCTCTGTGTGTGTGTGTTATAAAAGTTTTATTATATTGTGTTTGCACAGTAATATGTTGTTTTGCATCTTCCTGGCAGTTGATGAGACTCATTACACAACACCACAACAATCTCTTAGCTAATCAGCAAAAGGGGGCACATTCGCCCATGATGGGGGAACCCTGTAAAAACAACACATTGTGTGTTCAGTTAAGGACAACACATTTTGTCAACATATCTCTGTCTGTTTTGTGTTACTCTGAACTCAACTTGTGTTGTCCCTTTCATTTATTTAATACAAAATAAACATAAAATGCGTTAAAATTACACCATGTGTTAAAAGCATTAAGCAAACAGAGTGTTGATTTTTAACACATCCTTTTTGAGAGTGCAGAGGAGAGGAAGAGTTTGTTATTTTGAGGGTGGAGCAATGAGAAAGAAATTATTAAGTTTGGGTATTGATTTCTAATCTTCAAAGCGTTTTTTTCCGCTGCACCATTAAAGGGGGTCAGAAACCTCTTGAACTTTATCACATATATCTCCATTTGTGTTTTGAGGAGGAACGTCGGTCTTGCGGGTATGGAATGACATGAGGGTATGTAAATAATGACAAAGGTTTTAAACAGCAATATTCTTTTATTATTTAAAAAGATATTTTGAGTAAACCATTTCTTGTACACAGCAAAACAAAATGCTCATGTTCAAGATGTTTTGCATTTATTTTTCTCATCCAAAAACCTTAAGAGGCCTTTAGATGCCTGTAGCACAGGCAGTATTCTATTAATATTCACGACTCAAAATGCTAATTTGTTTTTAATATCTGAGGACCAGTGCAGGTATATCCGCAATGGTTGCTATAGTAATGATATACGCACGATCAGGGTGCCAACATGTGACTTTCGTCTCTGACAACACAGCCAACTGGCTTAATGAAGAGATCTCGAAATACATTATCACCACATGTTCACCATAATGACGATCGGCTGAGCTCAACTCACATGCCGCACATAACAGCACAAAAGCTGAGGCAGGTTACGTGCGACCCAACCTTATTTTCTGCTGCCCTCAGCAATTGCATCACTGAGATGCCTGAAGGGAGGAAGTGGCGATAAAGCCGTGAGTCACATGTGGTTAAACCAGACAAGTTTCTATGGCCGTGCTCACAGCAACCATTTTGCCCTACAGGGTGCGTCGCTTATGACGTTAAATACAGTGGGGTCGTAAAAGTCTGTTAAGACTTTGAAAACACTTGATTTTACTTTTAATTTAAACCTGGATGTGGACATTTTCTGGAAACATGAAAATGATAAAACGTAGAAACTCAAATCTAATACAGATCAATTATTTGTATAAAAAGTCAGATCTAAAAGTCTTGCGTATATTCAGACACTCATGCGACTTGATTTTAGTTCATTGTCACTTAAATTGTCATGCTGATAAAATCATTTATTAAAAAAATAATAAAAATGTTTAAAATAAAAAATAATTAATAAAGGTGAATAATATTGCTTTTAGAATTTTGGAACCCCACTGCACATGTTGGTTCTTGAATGATGTTTAGCTGTCAGCACCTGACAATCCAATATTAAATATAGTATAGTAGTAAGTTTATCAAGCATGTATTTTAACATTTATCGATTGATCAGCATTATCAGATCTCTCTCCATCTACCGATTCTCACTCCTGTCAGTCTATCAGACTACACATAAAGCAGGTAAATCTATAAAAAATGAGATGACATAAAATCAACACAACATTGACATTTCAGCATTTGGGTCTCGCTGATATGTATACAGTCCACACACAGATAAAATCAACCTGTGACAGCATACGGATACAGAGTACATTAAGTATTGATCATACAGCTGCAGAAACACAACACAGCCCTGACAACATGAAACATTTAGAGATATACAAACAGAGCAAAACCCTAAGAGACACTCGCCAGAACATAGCGTCAGTCCACCAGCTACAAACATTCCAAAAGTTTTGAATAAAAGTAATCAAATCTATCAAGAATGTCAACAAGTGGAATTATAGCACATAAATCAAAATTATGTTATATTATGTTCTTATGAAATATTTCCATACCCTAGGGGTCACAATTCCAGATAAGGTCATTAAAGATGCAGCTGAAGCAGCGTGAAACTTTGAATCATATCTTATTTACTGTAGCGGCAGCAATGTTTTTGGAAATATAGGCCTATTAGCCTGTTTTTCTGCAATAATGTGAAATCTTAAAAATGTGCCACAGCCCAAAAAAACATACAACACATTTGCAGCTAATTGGGATGTTTCTAATAAGTACCAATTGAGCTTTACATTCATTTAAAAAATATATATTTTAACGGTAAAGACATTAATATATAGGCACAACATATATTATATGCAGAACAAATTCAGGTGTTTAAGTATATGGGACTATGTCTTTTAAGCCACTTTGACTGGAAAAAAAGAAACTTCAACCTAGCTTACACCTTTGGCATTAATAGACTTTTGAAGACTTACCAGAGTTCAAGCCCATCTTCCAGCAGGTAAACATGAGGGGGCTGTGAAACATCTGTGCTCAGCTGGATAACAGGTAGAAGGAAGGGATACAGATTCTTGCTTTCCGCTCCCAGGCCCTGGAATAACACCAAAAAAATTCAATACATCCTCATGTACCACGGTATGTTTACACACACACACGCACGCACGCTTGCGCACACACGCGCACACACACACACACACACACACACACAAAGCGTCATTATAAGTGTCGTTATTTACAGTACTTACTCTCTTTATGTGAAATGGTGACATGTGTTTTTTACCTTCAGCAAATCACTCAGGAAAGATTGAAGAATCTTAACAAATGCAACAACAGTTCATATTGACCTTGTATGTTAAGCTCCAAATGAACAGAAAAGCAAACAAACAAAAAAAAATGTTTTAGATTGCTGCCTTTTTTTCTGAATTTAACATCCCATGGTTACGACGAACTGTCCTTGTAAAGGAAAAACCTTCAAGATTCTTACAAAATGTCATTTAGTGATTCACAGAAAACACAACAGCATACACATTTGGAGCAACATGAGGGGGGAGTAAATAATGAAAAAACCATTTCATCTGAATTATCCGTTTAAATGCAACAAGCTAGAGATGAACAAAGTGTTTTATATGCCCTGAAAATAAGCCATGTTATATATGCCTGACAATTCAACAAGTAGCAGAATAAAGAAAACATTTGTATTCCGAGAAAAATGATAACAGGCTTTCAAGAGAATTTCGAGGAACGTTGCTATTTGAAATTCTACTCTCAGCTGAAATGAGTTTTATTCCACCTTACAGTCGAACACAAAGATTCTCATTTTCATTCTGAATAGCGGCAGGTGCAATATTCTACTTTTCTTGCTCTCCAGTAAGGGAATCTCACAAACATACGGCCGCTCTCTGTGCGTTCTCGAGTTTATTCGAATGCCCCACGTAGGAGGTCGTGCTCCAGAGCATCCGCACTCTCCCCGGGGGTGAGATACGTCCACTCAGCTTCTGAATGATGAGAGCTCATTGCGAAGACCACCGGCAAGGGCTCTTGAGTTCAGGGCATGACTGCCTTTGACAGTCTGATTCTGAGCTGTCCATCAAAGTCACACGGAGAGAAAGCTCTGAGGGGCTTAGACAGGCTAGACTGTAGCATCTGCAGGACCCAGGTGAAGCTTTTGTTACTGTCAATGGGCCAATGATGAAAAACAACAAACAGAAGGCAAGGAAACCAACTGCAGGCATGAAGAGTCATAACTTGGCAACCAGAAAGGCAAGAAAGTGTGCTATGTGGTTTTCTGAAAATTGAGACAAACAGAGGAACTTTGATGACACTGTAACGCTTTACTGTTGCCTGTTTGGCATTCGTATCATTTCCAGTTTCGTTTGATTTGTAAGACACTACCTTAAAGTATTCTATTAGTATCACATTGCTTTATTTTAGTATGTCTGCATGTAGAGCTGTACGATTCTGGATAAATTGAGGATCCTGATTCTTTTGTTTCAAATAGAGATTGCGATTCTTTTAAGATTCTGAATGATGACTAAAAGTAATATATAATTTACTAGAGGTTCTGACGAAAAAATTGTTTATTTAGGTATGTAACATGTAGGACTTTGCTTCAAAATTATTACATATTTCTTGATTAACCTACAGCAACTATGGTGAGAAATGTTTAACCACAAATTCCATAAGTAAACTAAAGGATTTTTTACTTTAAATGCAAAAGTTTAACTCCCTTAAAACTATAAATGCATTGAAGTAACTTGTATAGGAAATATGTCTCAGTAAAACACTATCATAAGGTGACACTTTTTTTATGTTATATATTGGCCTGATATATATAGACGGCTTGAAGGGGTCTTTACAGAAAGACACTTCTGATAAACATAACAATGCAGAATTCTCACCTGTAAACAATTTAAAATAACCTGAAAACATGAAATGATGGGCAACTTGATGAAAAGCTCTGATAGCGCAGCTTCTCTATGAGCGCTAATAGAGTAATAGGCGCTCTGATGACGTGTTTTACCATAATGACGGATATAAGCGCTCACCCGGATTTGTCCGTGATAAAAACTACAATCGTTAGTTTTGTTACTAACATGTCCAGTTAGGATGTGAGGCATAATCAGAACAATGTATCACAATCCTGAAAGACGCTCATAAGAACAGTTTTGTTGTCAGCCTGTATTTACTTTATATGTTGGTCTGTTATTTGGTGTGAGATTAATTTGGGCAGAGTACGAGCTTGTAAACGCGTCATATGTTTGTGAGTTGGCAACTCATAAATCCCAGTAACGTTACTTCTGTTACCATTTGACACAGACATAATGATAGTGACTGTTTTGAAAAGACGGTTTGTGACGTCGTTACATACCTTATAATAATAATTTTAACTTCTGCGGCAGCAACAGCAAATATTGAAGCGTTATGATTTTAGTTCGAGGTGTAAGTTAATAGACACACGAGATTGATTTTCATTAATGAGATCACGTGGGTGTTCGAATCGAGATCAGGATCTTTTAACGATTAATCGTGCCGCTCTATCTGCATGTATTTACATAAAAATTATGCATTTTCTTTCCCTTCCCCGAAAAACGTGTTTCCAAATACCTGCTCCATCCATAACAGCGGCCAATTCCAGGGCCATGGCACGAGCCAAAGCAATTTAGTTTCCATGGGTCAACAAATCACATCCAAATGTGAAGTAAATACTGCATCTGTTTTTGAACATCTGCCAGAGATATGCTTTTGGGGATGGACCCATGATAGGGCCCATTTAAGGATGATTGACTTTGAATGCTCGCTGGTAATATTGTCTCTTCAGCATTCTGGAGCAGGCATGAGAGGAGCAGCTGTGATACCATATGGCTGGCAGAGGAGGCCACAGAAACACAAACAAACGCAAGGTTAATAGCAAACTGTTGATGGCGGGTGGTAAGATATGCCGGTCTTAGATGCACACAATGGATGGTTTCCTGGCATTTTAATATGCAAATCGCACAGCTTATGCTGGACAACTAAACTGGCAGATTTTTGGAAGTATGCAAATTTCGGCCTAGCCTCGGGGTGAAATTTCAAACTGATTCATGTGGCTGTCTACTGTGATTTACAAGAACTGAAGACACGGTAATGAAAGGTCTTTGGTGTGAGCAGAAAGCTGTAATACGCAAGATGTGGTTTCTGAAGAACAGAGCACTTTCAAAGACAAAGAACAGCTCAATCAAGCTGAAGATTGTTTCATAACTCTCTTCAGAGAAATGTTTATAAATTCAAAAATGTAACATTGACACTGATCCATGCTAGTATAAATCAGCATTTGTACACTACATACAGTTTCAAAGTGATTACCTGTACGGACAAGTCAAGGACCCTTAAACCATTTAGTTGTAAATGACAGCTGGCGCAGTTGTCCCCAGTTTTACCGTAGTAAAAACTACAGTACTGGCTATTTAAAAATGCCCTTCAGTATGTCCTGTCCAAACTTTCTATTTCAACAGAACATATATCACGACAGTAAAGAAAACTGCAATCGCTTTGGATCATCAAGAGGACACAGAGTGTCACTACTAAAGTTTTTTCAAAGTCACAAATTGTAAAAAAGTGAGAAAAACTAATTCCTGCATTACAACAGTGTTGGTCTTTTGATCTCTTGGTTAAACCAAGTTCAAGACATGCTTTTTACAGCAGTCCCCGGACACTTAAAATTAAGTATCACCTAAGGGGCTAAAGCGGCACCGAAACATCCTAAAGCTCGTAGAAAGAAGAAACTGAATGAAATGAGCAGCTTGCAAGATCCCATGTGGCGGAAGATAGACAACCACTGCGGCAATTTTCAAACACAATCCATCAATAAGAAACCCCTGTCCTCAGCAGGGAAGGGATGAAGTAGATCGTACTAAAATAAAGGTCTTCTCAAGGATCAAACAAGCAAAGAGGTTCTCCGCAGGGCAGCGGGGCATGTGTTCATATCCACGGACCACGACGGTGAAAATTAGGCCCCCACTGGTGACGGTAAGCACATCACATTCGAGCGAAGCACTTAAGACCCAGACAGTATGCTAAAAATCACCAGCTAGACAGCATCAAAGCCTGGTTATCTGTTAGATTTTCGGCCCCGGGGGGGCGTGCCGTACCTGTACGAGGTGGATGAGGGTGGTGAGGATGGCACAGCGGAGCATGTTGTGTTCTTCTGACTGCTTCCAAAGAAGAGGAAGGTACTGAACCAAGCAGCCCACATACGGTCGGATCTAACGGAAAAATAAACAAAGCATTAATCTCACTGAACACACACGGCACATCAAATACCAAGACTTGAGAAAAAGGCTGCTAGCACACAGACACACGAGCAAAGATAAAAAGGTGTTTTTAATTCTGAAAAAATAAAAATTGAACAAGGCGGCATCGTTTAAGCTTAGTAAATTAAGTAAATGTACTTATTGTTCCCTTTTATTTATCCGTTATTTTATCTGAATTTGTTTTCATCGTGGTTATATCATTTCAAATCTGTATGACTTCCATTCTTCTGCAGAAGACAAAAGAAGATATTTTGAAGAATGTTGGTAACCAAACAACATCGGACCCCATTGACTTCCATTGTATGGACACAAAAGCACTGAGATAATTCTCAAAATTTATATTTTTTGTGCTCCACAGATAAAGAATAACACAGGTTTGGAAAGAGATGAGGGTGAATATACAATAACAGAATATTCATTTTTGCGTGAACTATCCCTTTAAGCTCTGGCCCGGAAAACTTCCAACAAAGCAGCTTTTGTTGAAAAGAGGTCGCTGTGAATTAAAAGCGAAGGCTAAAATGCCAAAAAGATCTGCTCAAGGGTCAAATCATACATTTCTGAGCTTATAATGTCATAAAACGTGAATACATTCTCTGATGTGGTGGCGGATTAGACCGAGCCATAAAAACGGACCTTTTCATGAAAACACTTTTATATTTAATACTGCCCATTTGACTAATCCTTAAGCCAAATATACGCTCCTGCAGGGGAATAGAGATGAGCGTGAATCATTGAAGCAGTCGGGTTATGTCAGTGCCTTCTGAAGGCCCCTACTTTTCCCATAGCTCGCTGCATGCATGTTACAACCCTCTGATTTATTCATGTTTAAATCCAGCAAGCTTCAACAACATGTTATGTTCTTGAATCATAAACGTCATTCATTAAATGGCTCTGAGCCAAAGCGAAAGTTCATCTACAAAGCAGGTTGTGGCCTTAACCGCCGTCAACACGGTTTGGTAATGACTTGATACAAATACATGTCGCTCAGCCCGCAAAAACGATACGCTCCCTGACCTGAGGGCAACTTTAGAAAAGCATCCCCCCCAAGGGTCAAGAACGCAGCGGCGGTGTTTTGATGACTTAATTTGACCCACGATGAGGACTGAGGCTCACCTGAATGCTGACTCTCTCAATGACGCAGGAGATAACGTGCAGCACTTGCATTTTAGTGTCGCATTCGTTGACCTGCTGTAGCAGTTGAAACAACAGGCTGAATATGGACTCCAAGTACTGAGGGACAAAGAGAGAAATGAGAGATGTTAGAAATATGTTTCAAACTTGTACGACTTTCTTCTGCAGAACACAAAAAAAGATATTTTAAACAAAGTTGATAAACAACAAAAATTGGACCCCATTGACTTCCATTGTATGGACATTTCTCAAAATATCTTCTTTTGTGTTCCAGGCAAGAAAAAGTTGTTAAAACATAAGGGTAAATAAATAAAATATAAACCCTTTAATATAGTTGTTAATACTGTTGTAGTTATTCTCCAGTACATTACAAGACATACAAGACTTCAAAAGCGTTTTTCATTTTTGTGTGCAATATGAATCAGACTGTGGGCGTGTCATCAAGGGCTAAGGGTAACAAACCATTAGCTGATGATTACATTCCAAAGTAAACTCAAGGCAATCAAATCATAACTGAAGGAGACACGATCTTACCGGTAAGAACTGTTCAGTTCTGAATTCGAAGTCATCAACGGGTGAAGCCGAGTTAAGTGTAATGACTGCAGGTGTGATTTCTGGAGACATGATAACCTCTTGAATATACAACCGATATGTAGACGGGGCTGAGAGTACTTAAAGCCATAATTTGCCATTAGGCAAACAAGCAGGTGCTTTAGAGTGGCTCTGGGTTAATAGGCAAACTAATTACAAGAGTGCTCAGACATAAATGCATCCAATTACAGGTGAAAAATGACCACCCTGGTGTAAAGTCTGTGAAGTATAACCAACTCAGCATCGCTCAGGCAATCAGAAAGGATATCCAGCTTTAGTGTTGTGGCGGTTTCGATCCGAACCTGAGAAAAAAAATTGCATTAAGATTATTAATAAGTCATAAACCGCAAGAAAAAAAACCTTAAATCTCCTTCAAAAATTGGAAAACTATTTATTTACTTTGTTAGTAGTTATGTACAGAATTGTGTTGAACATTGTGGGATGCACTACCGACACCATAACGTGAATATACATTGCATGTTAACACTCAAATTAAGATAATATGAAAACATTTGTTTATTATACAATTGAATATTGGAAATTGTAACAAAAAATAATGATAAAATAAAACAAAAATTGTAAAAAAATTATAATTGTAAAATTAAAGAGTTGTAAAATATTTCAAATATGATTTAAGAAAACTGAAAAAAATAAAACAATTATAAAATGTAATAATTGTAATACAAGAAAATAAAGTAAAAATAATTGTAAAATAAAATAATTGCAAGATAGACTAAAATGGTAGACTAAAAAAAATCCTGTTTTAAACATATCAATAAGCAAAAGAACACGTTTGAGTCCATACAACAATGTGTAATGTTTGATATCTGTTCTACTGTAAAATAATCCATGTTTTTATATACACGACTCTCTCTAATGTAATGCCCCTTTCATTTATATTCATTTTTATTTAGCCGCTTATAAACCACACATATGCAGTGATGTAAAGTTGAAAGAGTTCATGTGAAAGAAGCTATTGTGCATTCTAGAAATCTAAACAATTCTTATAATATTTTAAAGCCTGAATAAAAGATATTGTGTATGTCATTATCACAATATATCAAATTACTGAATACCGGCGCACATCTAGTACAAAACAGGCATTAAAGCTTGTCTTTTCCAAATCATTGAATTTCCCAGTCTGTCACTGTTCTATAGTCTGCAGTCATACATTTATAAGCTGTTCACACATGCTGTTTGGCAAGGCTGGATTTCTGCAAAAGCAGCACAGCCTGCAAATTTCGCAAAATCTTTGCCTGAATAACAGCAGGAAAAAGTATTTCATCCCCTATTTAAAAAAAGAACACACGTCACCTTCCGAGAAAACTTTAAGGACGGCCATTAATTCACCCTCAAATCAGTGCTCTGCACTTTGACAAGAGACCTCTAAAGCCTGCGAAAGTTTCCTCAACAGATAAATCTTGAAAATTAGCCTGTAACCAAAACAAAATTAACATCATTATGAGGTCGTGCCTGTACGGGATAACGGCGGAGCCTGAGGGAGTAGCTGAGGAACGCACAGAAAGTAAGACTCAAGCAGGTGGCTAATGACAGACCTCGCCGCCCTCTCACAATGATCTATTACAAGGCCTGATGGGATGGCATGCTGTGCGCTATGCTCACGTTTATAACAAGCAGAAGATTAACTTTCAGCGATACATCAAAACTAATGATCGAGCAGTTATGAATGTAATGGCAAGGGGTTACGACAAATCCATTTATCACAGTAGGAAGTTAACTGACAAAGACCATGATGACAAGTCTTGACCCCTGATGTGCATCGTTCAATATGCAAAAAACTTGTGATAAATGTGCGGTTTTTCCCCACTGTTCTTTTTTATCCAAATTGGATTTTAATGCATTGTGCTTATCACGTATAGAGTTTTGGTCAGATAAAAACATCAATCCATTAAAGCCTTCACGCTCCACACAAATCAGATGTACCTGCTATTCCTGTATTTTCACTTGTAAATGAGTGCCTGTGTTTAGTGTAACTAGCAGAAACAATAAAGCTAACCGGAAAAACAGCCAACCGTTCAATCCATCTTCATTCACAGGGGTTTAGAAGGCCTTACATATTCTACCGAGGCAAAAAGCAGAGATAAGCAGAGACGCTTTCTGTCTCAGAGGCATCTGCGGCATGACACATCAAACACATCTGAAAAAAGGCACACTCTGCTGCCTGCCAGGATACAGAGCTCCCACCTGACAGATATGAGGAAATCATGAGTGAAAAGATGAGGTTCTGAGACAGCAATCCTTTAACAAAATATGGGCCCTGCCTGCCACTGTCAGACGAATACCTGGCCATCCACAGCACCCGAAGGTTCGGACACCATCCATGTTATCGGCCTACTCAGCTTGCCTCTGTTATGGATATGAGCATCTAATCCTGCATCCTTCGCCTCATCCGGTCGGAGAAGGTGGAGAATAATAACGATTAGCCTCCCAGACCGATGGCGGAAGACACATCTGCTTCAGTTATTCCTCCCCTAGACCACCCACGCAAAAATCTATAACCCACATTTCCACATAAGGGATGTGTTGCTATCGTCAACAAAATTATGACGAAATATGGTCGTCAACGAACCTTTATTACGTGATGAAAACGAGATGAGACGCAACGTAAATGCTGGTCATGTGACGGTGACTACATTAAATGTATAATGCAATATTGTTGACGAATAAAAACAAGACTAAATGTGGTTTACAAAATAAAAACTATTCCAAAATGTTTTCGTTGACCAAAACGAAATGTTATAATGTTATTTCGTCTGATGCTTCAACCTAGATGCAGAGCGGAATCCTGTTATTTAAATGTGATCTGGGTGTTCTGCGTGTCTCAGTGAATTATGTGCACAGTTTAACATACTAGTGATGGTCGAGGATTTATCAGCGTCTGCACTGTACTAGGAGAACAAATGAACTTGAACTCCAAAGTTGCTCTGAGAGTTCATTTTACGAGCAAATCTATCGGCAAACACAAAAACTAAAGCGTCTTCCGAAAGACCCGTCAAAATAAAAGTCCCATTAAATTGAACACTCAGACAAAAAATACTTTATTGAACTATAGTATTTGCTATTGAAAATTGTAGTGACCTTGTAGTAAATTGATAAACACTGTGTACTATAGTAAAGTTCAAAAACACAATATTATATAAGAATTTTACTGCAGTTTAATAATATGGACCTAATTTATCCATCTATATGTAACATGAATGTCTTTTGTCAGTTACCTGCCTTTTCATGATGAACTGCACTTGCATAATTTTTTTAATGATGACAACCGACTGACAATTTATACTTGTCCTCCTACTGTTTGGCCTGTGCGAACAAACTTTAAACCTCTCTAGCTCCAGCGCTTTTTTGTGCAAAAAAGGTCTGCGTTCATGGGTGATAAAATACAATTTTGGTTTCGTCTATACTACTAGGTACTATACTGACGAGGTTAAATAGAATTGCATGACTAAAAAGAGACTAAAATACAATTTTCGTCGACTAATACTAGACGAAAAAATAGTCATGGATAATTCTGACTAAAATAGGACTAAATGCTCAGACTTTTAGTCGACTGAAACTTGACTAGACTAAAAAGAGTATGAACATGACTTAAACTAATAAAAATAAAATTACAGCTTGACACAAAGACTAGACTAAAACTAAAATTAAAACAGCCAGCCAAAAACAACACTACATAAGGGCAAATCCAGGTTTATGGATGTGCATTTTTTGTCATAATTTGAAATATAAATTCTCACTTATAATTATTACCAATATATTAAACAAACAGTTTATATTTGACCACACTCTTAAAGATAGAGTCCAGATATCAGAAGAATATCTGTTTTAAAAGAGAATAAAATGTATGTGTTACGGATGTGACAAAAAGAATGTATGTATTTGAGAGATTTTTTTAGTAAATTATAACATGAAACCCAGAAGCAATAATACCCAACAAATGATGAAGGGATGGCTCCTTATAGAACATAAAATACTTTCTTCATTTTCATGTGCCCACCAATTTTGACATCTGACCAATCAGTAAATCCCCCCTAGATCTCCGACGCAAAAATCTATATCCCACATTTTTTATGTGTTATGTGGAAATGTGGGTTATAGATTTTTTTGTGTGAGGACTAGGGTAAGAATTACTGGTCAGATGTCAAAATTTGGTGGTGAAAACTTTGGAAAAACTATGTATTTTATTTCAAGGTTGACCTTTGCATGGAATTCACAATAAACTGAAACAAAAAAGGGTGAAAAAATTGTATCGAGCGTGTTTTACCACATATGCGAAAGCATGGGCAAGCGTCCGATATTTAGAAACGGATGTTGTATGTATAAGGGTGCGTACATGAAAAAGATCAGTCTATTCCTTTCAAGCTGACAAACCATGAAATAGAACTAGCCTGATCTCATTTCCTCTGCATAATAGAGTTCAGGCAATGTTGAAACATGGGGAGATAAATGATCTTCTACAGTGAAAAAACGAGGTGGTAAAACCTCCTGTAGGCACGAGCACTTCGTTGTCCCCAACACTGGAGTCTCTCATTTCGGGGTTGGTCAGATACAGACACAAGCACCGCACACACCTAAACTATACACTAGCATACCGATCTTGTTTTGCCTAGGAAATTACTCATGGGATTTATAAGCAGGAGGGGTACAGTCTCTAGAGCTGTAGATATGTTGCAGTAGTGTAATCGGCGTCATCCGTCTTCGCCTGAAACCTCCGGACCCCGCAGCCACTGTCAGGTCAACTCAAGCCGTTTGTCTGAACGCAGACATGGCAGTCCCTTTGCGGATCGAATGCAGCACCACGCTTGCAGATGGAACATGAACACATTTGTGAATTGCCAGAGGGGCTTATATTTGCATAACTAGCCCACTCATAACTTGTCAGTGAGGTTTTTAATTAAAACAAAATTGAAATGTTTGCGTGAGGAAACGTGTCACGAGTGGTCGCCGTTTCCTTCGAGGTTTCACTGTTTTTAAACACCTTTAGACTTTGCAGGTTAATTTGAAATGCTCCTGCGGTGTGAAAAATGATTTTTTTACAAACATAAATATTCCATGCCGGGCTCAACAAAATGGACGGCTTGGGGGCAGTGTGCCGGAACTGTGATATGCCCAATCATGCTAGTGCAACGTGTATGCCAATAATTCAATCTGAGTGTGCAAAGAGCGGCTGTCGAATGGGCATACAACATGAATGAATGTTCTTGCCTTTCAAACACTTCTTTAAAAAAAAGGAATGTTAAAAAAACACTTTATTTTCAAAACTATGTTGCTTCATTTTTTATTATTGCTGCAGGCATGGTGATAATGAACTCTTAATTCAATTATTCCATAATATTCAATTCTGTGAATTAAAATGTACAAACTAGAAGAAATAATGGCCAGTAAATGAACAAGAGATGGCTCTTTATAGAACAAAAACACTTTTTTCATTTTCATATGCCCATTTTTAAGAAATAAGGATTGTTATGGGTGTGACAATTCACTTACATTCACATTTAGTCATTTAGCAGATGCTTTTATCCAAAGTGACTTACAAATGAGGCAAAACAATGGAAGCAATCATTGCAACAAAAGGGCAGCAATGCATTAGTGGCATAGAACGGGCCTCAGTTTACCTAACAGAGTGCACAAAGCTATATAAATAAAAACATATAGACAATACTTACAGACAATACATTTTTAAAGAGAGAAAAAACAGATAAACAGTTAAAGGATAGCAAGAGGAGGCTGTGTTATTGAGTTAGGTGTTGACGAAAAAGATGTGTCTAGCAGATCCTTAAAGATGGCTAAAGATTCTGCTGAACTTATAGAAACAGGCAGATCATTCCACCATCATGGAACAGATCCATAAAACGTTCGTGAAAGTGATTTTGTGCCTTTTTGGGATGGCACCACAAGACGTTGTTTACTTGCAGTGCGCAAGGATCTGGAGGGTACACGTCTGAATTAGTAAGTGTAGGTACTGGGGTGCAGAACCAGTGTTTGTCTTGTGAACCAAAAGCAGTGCTTTGAATTTGATGCGAGCGGCAATCGGTAGCCAATGTAACATGGTGAAGAACATTGTAACGGCACGTCTTTGGCTAATTAAAGACCACTCTTGCCGATGCATTCTGGATCATTTGCGTTTGTTTGTACAAGCTGGAAGGCCAGTCAGGAGAGCACAAAACAAGGCGAAACCGATCCGAGAGAAAATTTAAAAAGGAGAATTAAAAACAAAACGAAAGGAGGAAAAAAAGTGCAGTGTGGGAGCGTTTTAGCAAAGTGGTTAATGAGGATGAAACAAGTGCTTGGTATGTAATATGCAACGACTGTGGCGGCTAGATAATGTACAGTTTTACAGTCATTCGTGTGTTTGTGTACTGCGTGTTGAAAAGAAAGAAACGGCGATATTCAAAGTCTGAAGGGAGTAAAGCCTTTGTTTATTTTATTAAGAAAATGTTGGCTAATCTGGCTAAAAGAACATTGTTTGTGTTCATTTAAAAGCATTTTAAGATCAACGTATTATTTCACTATCGGAGATTGGGAGATTAGTTCTAACGTCACTGAATCTGATAACATCATGGTTAAAACAAAGAATTAGAGTAATTAAAGTGACGATCGGGTGCGGACATCTATATCAGAGAAAATTGAACGTGCGGGCGGATAATTTATTTGAAGCAGCAGATGTGGGTGACATATTAGCTCATCCGCGCATCTCTTATGATCATTGAAGCTTAGCTGATCGTCCATTACCACTCCAAGGTTCCTGGCTGTCCTAGAAGTTAAAATGGTTGATGAACCTAGTTGAATGGAGAGGTTGTGATTAATCTTTGGGTAAGCTGAGATCAAAAGCAGTTCAGTCTTTGCAAGGTTCAGTTGCAAGTGATGGTCTTTCATCGAGAGTGAAGATGTCAGCAGATACTGTGGATGGTCTGGCTGAAAGGCAAAGTGGAGTTGTGTGTCATCAGCATAGCAGTGAAAGGAAAAGCCATGTTTCCAAATGACCGATCCTAGACATGCGATGTATATTGAGAAAAACAGTGGTCCAAGCACCGAGCCCTGGGGTACCCTAGTAGTGAGATGTGGAGCCTCAGAGACCACACAGCTCCATTATACCCTGAATGACCTCCCCGAAAGGTAAGACTTTAACCATTGGAGCGTCATGCCCGAGACACCCATTACCCTGATGGTTGACGAGAGGATGTTGTGATTAACGATGTCAAAACTAGCAGATAGATCTATCATGATGAGTACCAATGATTTAGATCCTGCCCTTGCCAGTCTCAGAGCTTTGATGACAGAGATTCAAGCAGATTAAGATGAATGGCCGGTCTTGAAACCTGACTGGAAGGAGGAGAGTTGGTCGAACACGACACTTTCCAGTATTCTGCATGTGCAGGATCAAGTGTGGGTTTCTTAAGAAGTGGGGTTAGGCAGGCCTCCTTAGAAGCTTTGGGTAAGCGTGAAGAGAGGAGTTGATAAATATGGGTGAGAGCAGGGACAACTAATGGAGCGCGGGCCTGAAGGAGATGGGATCTTCCCCTAACTACATGCTTTAAAAAAATCAAAAATGCTTTAAAAACATTGACATCTGACCTCTCAGAATGGTAAAACCCATTGTTATTAACTTGATTTTTTTCATATTATGGTTGCTATTTGTAATAACCAGACAATGATACGTGAAATCAATTAACTGAATATTCTACGGGTGCTCCCAGTTTGTTCTGTTGTCCATCGATTTTCAATATGCCCTCCCTATTGCCTCAGCTTTCGCTTCTTCAAGTAACTTAGTTTTAAAGTTGGGTTCAATAACTTTATTTGGATTTTCCCTCGTACACATTGAGCAACTGCACGGTTCAAGAGGATTGTTATTGTATTTAGTGTGCCAGTAGTCAACCTCTTGAGTTGATCTCCAGAAGATTTCAGTTTCTCATGACATGCACGTAAACGCACACAAACACACAAGTGTTTTCAGACATTTGAGCCGCATGCTAATGGTCTGCCATCACAAGCTAAATATTTAAACAGGATCTTCTAAGCCTCCCGAGCCTTTAGGGATGATATGGCACGGAAGATCATGCCAAACATCGGCCTTGGTGCTTAGACTACACCGGTTACATAAACAAATAATTCAATGAATAAATTAGTGCATATTAGGGCTAGGCAGCGGGAATGTGTACATTGCATGATGGTGTAGATGCCCGTGGGAAGGACTGTGTTATAAACATGTCCTGTAGGAGAGCGATAAACAGAGTAATGCCAAAAATATAGACTGGGAAATTTATGCAGAGAGTGAATATGAAAACTGTAAAATTCATAGATGTGGAAATATATCAAGTCTTAGAATCTAACATGTATAAAATTATTTTACATAACTTTTCCTTTTGGTGTGAGTCTATTAAATTTCTAATAAATAGAAAATTGCTGGACAATTTCAGTTATGCAAACATTTACATTGCATTCAAAATATTTTTATCAATATACATGTTCCCTGGGAATCAAATCCATTAACTGCGAAGGCAATGCACCAGAAACATTTTTCTGTAGCTCCAAGCAACAGAAACATATTAATCCATTGAAATTGAGAATCTATCATTTGCAAAGTAATGAACAGAATTATACATGTTAAATCATTTCTTTACGTTCAATTCCCAGCGATTATATTATAATACTATTGTATTGACTAATACTCTATGACACATACTGCAATACAAAACCACTCACACTATATGATACGAGATATCGATATCACCAGCATATTTTTATGCCAAGTGCTGCCTAGTAATAAGGTTCACAACTACCACGATGACGACACAAGCACTGATATCCCCATAATCAAAGTCTTACATGTAAATGTAATCAAGATCAAGGCAGGAATGGACAAGAGGGAGGAGCTTTACCAAGATAAAATGCAAAACGCTGCATTCTGATGCCAGAAACAATCAAAACTTCAATCATGACTGAAAAGAAAATAATTTACCGAGCACACTTGGCCTTTAAAGTAAGAGATCCTGAACCTCTCTCTCTCTCTCTCTCTCTCTCTCTCTCCCTCTCTCTCTAACGAACGAATGTCTCCACACCTCTGCTACAATTCCTCTTCCATTCTCCAATATTCCCAACAATCAAGAATTTTCACAAACGTCTATCTTCATTCAGTGAATTCCAAGAGGTATTTCTAAAGGTCTTTTTGCACATTTCTACCTCACATTAAATATATATATATATACATATAATTATATTTTAGACATATGTAAAGGTTAACATTTTCAAAATCAGCATCAATGTCAGTGTGTGGTCGTGTAGAATAAAAAAAATCAGGACAAAATCTACCACCCTTAATTGCATAAAACCATTTGCACTAAAAAGGCTTCCTTGTGATTATGCCCGACATACAAACTGGCCCACAGCAGGTCATTGAAAAATATGACAGTAATTGCCTTCAAGTTTATGGTTGAAGTTGTGAATTAGGTGAAGCTTTTAAGAGAATAACGGTCAGTTTTAGGCTACTGACTGTGAGCTGACAATAAAGCGCAAAAAAATATCTCAATCTAGAACGGCCATTTCATTTTACACGTGACCCCACACAATGAAATAACTGATTGAGAAACGTCTGTTTATAGAACGGTCGCATAACAAAAAGCCTTCTTCAGAAAAGTGTTGCATGTCAGTAGCAAAAACATAAAATCCGAAAGCTTCTCACAGGGTACAAATTGCACATAAAAAAATTGATTTCCAACTAAATGGGGTTAATCTCTGCAGGCTGTAGAGAGTGTTGGGTCACTGGCAGGGGCATTAGTGATCACCCACTGCTCTTGCTGATTAATGGTGCTGTTGGTAAGCTGGCACCTAATGAATGCCTCTCATTATTTACCCAGACACAATGCGGCTAATCGGCATCCTCGCGTGGTCCTAATTGGGCAAGACAATATTGATTTGGGCCAATGGGCAATTTGTCAGGGCTTTCAATGATAAAGAAGCGAGTCGATAATTAGCAATACTCAGTGGAAATGTGTGACCGTTCTTCTGCTTTCAGCAACCGTAATGTCTCTGAATGTTTGAAAATACAAAAAAATGAAAAAGGGTCTAATTCTTGACTACTTCTGATAGTCTTAACAAGCTGGAATCAACTTAACCTCTATAAACGTCTAAAGCAAACCCATTCTAAAACAGGTGTATATTTCTGCAAATTTTGCACTGGCTAAGAACACGGCACAAACAATCAGAATCAAGAACCAGAACCTGAACCAGAACCAGTTTTTGGGAACGTTTGGTTTTCTAAGCTTTATATACTGACTCACCACAAGGTCGGGGTCCTGCATGAGACTGAGAATGACCTCATAGAGGAGGGGCCGCAGCTCCGGTTTGAACTTCACCGAGATCCACTGTCCAATCAGCCAGATGACCCGTCTTCTGAGCAACTTGTACCTGAAAAACACAAGAGCTTGAGACATTTATGCTTGCCTTTAAACCTCTCTACATCTCTTAAAAAGTGTAGTTTCTCTGAGACAAGGTTGAAAATTGCAGGTGTTAGACACAATGGATAAGCGACGTGTTCTGAAATGTCTTTTACTCTTTAAATACGGTATTCAGCACACCTTAAACTTTAAAATGATTCGGTCTCATTTCCAAGAAATTCTAAGCAATTTAAAGGGATTCTGTTCCAGGGAGTTAATAACATTACACGAGTACTGAAAAGGAGAAGAACTTCCTGTCAAAAAGACTTTTAAAAGAGAAGATCAAGCAGAAATCTAAAACGAAACGCTTCATTTGAAAAGACGTGCGTAAAATAATCATAAATGTGAAGATGCGATAACATCCTAAATGCCCGAGCATTTCAAAATCATACACGCGTGAACGAGCAGCCACAAATATCATCATGTGCCGCCACAGAACACCAGATAAAGTGCATGTGAAAAATTATTCAAGCGTTATGTGCAATCGGAGAGGAAATCTCAAACGTATTGCCCAGTTTCAACAGCATAATCTATGATTCATTTTCATAATCAGTGTCAAATTCATTCATTGACCGTGTTAAAATGCACATAATTGGCCGCTTGAGATTCATACTCTCACGAAACCTCCAAAAAGAGGTTTATATATTCCCAAACGTGTACAGCTGTTGGAAAATTCATCCATACACGGTAATAAGATCTGCAATATACAAAGACATGCTCGATCTTTTCCCACTATTGCGTTCTGCTCGCTCTTGCTTTTTATTATGCTACAGGTTAATATTTTAACACATCATTATTTATGTCCTCAACAAAACTAGATGAGAGGCTGAAGGATGATTTGTGGGCCACATGATACGGTTGTAGTGCTTTCATCTATTGACTTATGGCACTTTCTTGTAAGTTTGTCTATAATTCTCTTTTTTTCCCCTAAAATGTGTGGAGGAAATCTTACAGATTTAGGCTCCTCTGGACATGCTGATGTTAATACAAACGACAGAAATGATGCCTATACATATATTAATTATTTTATAATATAAATTCCAAATATATATTATTTATATATTTGATATATTTGATATATTTTATATTATGAAAACATATAATATATTCATATATTTCTTTTGTGAAAATCTGATTAAAGTGATGTACTTGATTCTGTGCTATTAATTCTTGTACAAAAAATTAGGTCCAAGAACCTTTTTGGACACACTTCAGTATAGGGGGCAATTCTCGCTATTAACAAACCATCAACTATGACTTTTTCCCCACTAAACTGATAATTTGTTGCTTATATATATTTAGTAAGGTATCTGTTAGGTTAAGCTCTTGGGTAGGAGTAGGGATGTAGAGTATGGTAATGCAGAATATGTGCTTATAAGAACTAATAAACAACCAATATGCCAATAATAGGCATGCTATAGGATGTTGAATTGGAATACTAATTAATACATTGCTTTGTTTATTCATAATATTTTACTATATTAGGACAATTCCAGCGTTGTGAACCAGACATTTTGCGTTATGATTGTGACATAAAAATGCTCAGAGAATGAATTTGTTACATATAATGAACCATCTGTTTATATTTTACTGAACCCTTGTTGATCGAGTCTAAACATCAAAAGAATGTCAGTCTATGAAAAATAATTATATTTAAAAAAGGGAAATAAACATGCTTTACGGATGTGACAAAAAAAGGACGCGTTTTTTGGGAGACACTAAACTGTAGGATTTCTGTACAATAAAATGCACAATGCTGAAGGAATAATACCCAATGAATGGACAAGGGATGCCTCTTTATAGAACATAAAATAATTACTTATTATTTTTCATGCGTCCATTTATGAGGAATATGTGGCATTATGGATGTGACATTCCTGAAAATGGCTCTTACCTGACTATGAAAAATCATGGACTAAAAAGAAAACAAATGCTTAACAAATTTGAAGAGAGATCTAACATGGTTATTTGAAACACGAAATGTTATAAACTGTGCTGTTACCATAGTAAAAACCGCTGGTAAAAACATATTTTTTTCACGGAAAGGTTGACATTGCCCATTAATAAATTTCCTGAATTCATTTAATGGTTACAAATATCATTCAATATTTAATAAAAAAATCTAATTTACTCAAGTACAAAGCAATGAACAATGACACAAAGAATTGCAATGCACTTCACATGATTTGTTGCCTCTATTTAACTTAACTCAAAGGCAAAGCCACAAAATCAAAGCTTAAAACTCTGATGCCCATTTGCAGGAATGGTTCTCAAAAGTGAGCTACTCACGAGCTACTCTGAGCCCCGGGGACCTCACATGTCACTGGACACAATAACAGACAGACTGGCAGGAATTATTTCAAGACCTTTTTTGAAGAAAATATCGCTCCGCCATTGGCATTGATAAGAGTGTAAGAAAGTACACCAGAGGTTCAAGTCGCCTTGGTGACGATTGCCAGCGAGTCATTACAGCTAGGGGTGATAAAAACGTCAACATCTGCACCAATACCAGCAAGACCTATTAAAGCCTGAACCTCCTTATATTGACTTTAAAGGTCACTCCACAGACAGAGCAAATGTATTGCTTCGGGTTATGATGAGTTCAATCTGAGGTACTACAATAAAACATTGTGCTTGTTCGACAATCCATCTAATACATGACAACTAACCCACGATTATTCCCACAGCAAACTGTACATGTAAATAACAGAGAATATTTACAGAACATGAATACCCTGTGAAGGGTTATGCCGGGAGCAGTTTACTATTTGCTGGTTAGTAGGGTTGGCACGGTACCATAAACATGTTGTATGATACTATACCAGCTAAAGTATCTCGATACCAAGTAGTATCACGATGCTGTGACTTAAAATTCAAATCTATACAAAGAACACAGATTTAGATTAAACATTTTGTATTTACTATAGTAAACTGTATTATACTTTGCACTAGAATATGTTGTTGTATTAACTGTAGCAATTGGATAAATTGTAGCAAATACTGTAGTATACTTTAATATTTACTATGATAGACTCAAAAACACTAGTGTCTATGAGTAGTAAATTGTAATAAATACTAAAGTACACTAGATCATTTTTCACTAGGGAACTAATTCAAATGTGGGACAAAAATTCATTGATACAGCAGTGTTATATATATATAAAGGCAAATATTAGACTTACTTTTAATGCAGAACTAAGACGGCCAGTAAGTGGCGTCTATTTTCCACAGAGTTAGTGAATCATTTAACCTACTTGTTCAAACGCCAATTTGAATCATTAACTCGTCTGAGTCATTCAAAACACACACTGTTTTAGGAGATAAACACAGCAAAAAGGCAGATGTAAGTGTTCAAATTAATATCAATGCGCATATGCAACATTAACTACGGTACTACGTAGCAACGGTACACCTTGCGACCCTAGTGGTTAATGCAAGCTGTGTCCACAGAGACTTCCTACTGTATACCTATAAACTATGAATGATTTAAATAGGTGTTAACAAGCAATGTAACAGGAAATTAATGAGATAAACGGGGAAAGGAGAAGACAAGGCACATACAGTAACAGTACATAGTATTAAACACAAGATAGAGAACATTCTCTTAAACATTACGCTCAAAATTGAACTAAACGACTGATTTTTGACATGTTATTTTTTCATGAATGTACAAAGCAGACACTTGTATCCAAAGTAACAGAGACACCTGCAAAAACAGCTAAACCTTTCCTCATAAAAAAAACAAAAACATGTATTGTTTTAAAGAATGCTGACACAGCAACCAAAAATATGCCAAGTTGTTTATTATTTATAAGGGATATAACGGTACTGTATTTTTTGAAATATTTAAATGCCAAATGATAGCTTGGCAACGTGTCATAAGCATCCTATTTTCTTTATCATCTAATAATAACTGTTGCTTAGAGGTATTAGATGGGTCAAATGTCCTAAAAATCCCTTTTATAAAATAAAATAATTGCACCAGATAGACCTTGACAAAGATGACATCTATTTTTCTGTTAATACATTTCTTTATGTAAGGTCAGGAAGACCTATCGTTTCCTATTGAGACAAATTTTGCTATTGTGGACCATAAAACTTCCCAATTTAGAGGAACGATTAAAAATTATGCTGCACATAAACAGACATTTTTAATTTGGATTAAAAGATCATATAAGGTTGCATTGTGAATCGCAAATTGTCAAACATATGCATGAGCTTTTGTTTAAAGCTGGTTAATAAATCACTGAAGATGTAATACCTATCCAAAATGAAAAACTCGCAGGAGTTTTTGACAGCACGGTCCCTTTGGACAAAACTCTTATTACTGTGAAAAATTCAAGTCACAAAAAGGGAGAGGTGACTTGCCACCTTTGTGTTATGAGTGAAAGAACTATTAAGCGTGTTGCATTTGGGTCGCTGTGACCGTTTTGTATTGAAAATTGAATTTGGGGTATTAAGTTATAAAGGAGTACGGTTGTCCATGTTCAGGGAATTGAATAATTCTGCTATTTAGTATTTCAATCTCTTGAAGCACAAGGAAAAATAATAGGCCTTAAAGATGATGATCATAATATTCTGCCTCTATTCACAGAGGATAGACGATGAATGATGGGTTTAAAGAGTCCTGCTCTCATACAGCTGTACCCTCAGACAGACTTCGCTCAAACACTGCGATAACCTCTGCTTGGTCTGAGTCAAAAATAAGGGCAAGGAAGTGACGCTGTGTAAAAAAGGAATAAATCCTTTGGGCTGTCTTAAATTTTTCATGAACACTTGAGATCTGAAAAGCTGAAAGTGCTTTTTATATGTCAACGTCTTCTTAAAGGAATAGTAAATATGTGTGCTTTTGAAAGCTTCAATATTTTGTATCCCATATTAAATAGCATGATAATGTGAAGGATTTATATAGGTGAGGAAGTTATAAGATTACCTATCATTTAATGACAAACAGGCCTCCAGCAGTAGAGGTGCAGGAAAATTTTGATTCTTAAATTCTTAAATTTTTAAATGTATTAATAACATGATGTTAACTAAACACAAAAGACAGAAGTCATTTTCAGTCACACACAGCAGTAAAGACACACGAGCACTGAAGATAGAGAAAATGATCCAGCCCCCTAGACCAAACAGTAAGATAAACAAAATACATTTTAGAATGGTCTTTCTCTGTCTATTCTATGCATTGAGCAGATGGTAAAAGTAGCACGTTTAGTTCACCGTTCCGCAGCATACTTGTCACTAAATAAGTGCAAATAGCATAGACATAAGAACATGAACAAACTTCTGTAAATATGCACAGTTTATTACAAAAGGTGCTGTGTGCGCTGCATTAGATGAATCCACTGCTCCACAGGTGTATGATGATTTTGTTAAATGATCAGGCAGTTCCTGAACATACTGTGTAAAAAATTCTGACACCGGTTAACATGTAGTATTAATTAGTCGAGTTAATTACTATGTTATACTTATTTTAACGTCTTACAAGAGGAACAGAAAATATGTAAATGAGAAAAGCTTCACTGGGCAGTTTGCATTTTAATACAGAATGCGAGGGATTTAGAGATTATATGACGTCACACATATGCAATTGAGCATGTTGAGAATCTATTATAAAATCGAATGTTGACCCTCAGAATCGATTCTGAATCGTATCATAAGGGACCAAAGGATCAACACCCCTTATCCAGCAGTGGGAAGTGATATTCCAAAAACATGTTTCAAGTGTCTTCCACAACTTTGTTCAAATGGCTGAGGCATTTAAAATAGGTAATGGTTATGCTACATTCTCTCTTACACACACACTCACAGTCAACACCTCTTTAATTAAACACTTCTAACTAGTAACAAAGCATTAACATTAAACAACCAATTATACAAATACTCTATTTGCCCTATTTGCTCACTTTCACTGTCACCATTTTGCTAACATGCACATTCAGTATGAGAATGTCTGTTATATTCATACTGAACTGAATATTCATGGAGAAAATTAAGCTCAGCCTGGAAGCTAGACACTTTCAGCATAAAGCCAGTTATATTGTTGCTTGTTCTGGCTAAGAACTACCCAAAAATAAAAACACATTCTGAGCACAAGTTAGACACACGGTTTATTTGATACAGATTATGAGAATAAACCTTTTAAAACTATGTAAGAATTCAAAGTAAGTATAAAAAGTTTACACCTATAAGTACATTTCCAGACGTTGCGTAAATCCGTTCGATCAGCACTACGAAAATCTGTGCAGACAACACTAACAACATCTTTGTGTTCCTTATACAAAAATAAAAAACTATTTTATCTTCCAAGACATTCCACAAACATCATACAAAAAAAAAACTTTGCACTGCTGACAGCTAATAAAACTGAAACCTCTGGATACTGATGATATTAACTATCTTTTCTTACAAAATTCATTGAGCCCAACAAAAAAAATACAGAACCCCTCCACAATTATAATTTCCTATTTCATGTAAACATAAATATTTGGACATATCACGGCTTTGAGTGAGTTTGGGAAGGTGTGATAAGCTATGGCGGACCAGACTGATATTTGTGATTTGCTACTCGATGTGGTTCACTTCCCCACAGCTGAACTAGCACCACAGCTGCCAAGCTTAAGCTTTAAGGTCATTTCATGCTGCTGCGCATCGCACGCTGACCGTCACACATGCTACCGCTTTCCCAGCACGCCCGCGGTGTGGCTTTTATGCCGCGCTCGAAAAAGCGATAGATTCTGGCATGCGGCGAGGGTCACCGACCACTGACCCGATTGCCTACAAGTTTAAAGAATGCGACCCAGCCAGGACGAACAGAAAGGACGCATGCCTCCAAGACATTCAGAGATGAAGTGGTGAAAAACAATAAAAAATATTAACAAACAAGAGATATTATACAAACTTCCACAGCCATCGATGCAATCCTTAGTAACACCTGACGAAAAGTAGCTGCTTCTTTTGATCACGGAAGCAGTAGATCAGTCGGCAGATAATCTGTTTATCAAGGAAAAGCTCAAGACTCTTGACTCTGTGACACTGTAGGTCAGATGAAGTGATAAATCAATGTGAGGCTCTGGCGGGCTGCCAGTTGGGAAATGACACTCACAAGGTCGAGGAATTTGCAAGCGTTTCTCATAAAAAGGAAGGGGTACAAATTATGGAGGCATAATGCTTACTGTGAACTTTCTGCCGCGTATAAACTTGTCAAATCCCGCAGCCCAAGGCACAGATGGCAGATGTCAGCACCAGGGTTAGTCATGTGTCTCTCTGATAATCCCTCCGAGGGTTCTTCAAGCATACGGTCCAATCATGACAATGACAAACGTGTCTGATTAAAAAGTTGCAGGCGTACGTTGGCTTGATCTGTCAGTATCAGGCACCTAGACTTCCCTCAATACCCACAAACTCACACAGGCAGTCGAGCGATTGCTGGAACCCCCACAGATCCACACCAAAGCCCACAGATGCGCACATACTTGCCTGCAGATGTCTTTGCCATTCTATGCGAGACGGACAAAGTTTTGAGCACATTGTGCGCTAGCCTACAGGTTTGACAAACGTGGAATAAAATAAAAAAACATGGAAGTGCATGTAAATGTGACGTTCAAGTTATGAAATTTGCAGATGAGGCGAAAATCCCTTTTTGTTATTAACGGGAGTCTGTTCCAGTCACCCTCGATGAAACGAAAACCAAGAGACATGGCAAAAAAAACACGTTGGCAAATGCATGAAGATGAAAAAGGGGTTAAGGTTTCAAAAGCATCTTATAAGATCTTCCACAACAGAGCTCAGCTTTTTCCAGTCTTCGGGAAGACAAAATGGCTTTGTGTCAAGTGATGTGAAGATTAATTGGTTTTAAACACAGAATCGCCACCACGCTTCAATTTAATTACTTTAATTAAACTTACAATAATTCAATCACCACCTTGTGTTGGTGTACAACTAACTGCAGTAACGAAGGTACTGTACCAAGACAAAACTTTTCATGGCGATTTGTTTATTTTCTAATATTGTTTTGATATTAACAAAGGTCAAAGCTGTCAGAAGTCTAGGGTCACTTGACTAAAATGTCATCGTACAAAACTTAAATCTGAATGCTTAAAAGGATAAAGGGATAGTTCACCCATAAATTGTTCCAAAGTTGTAAAGATTTCATTTTTCTGTGTAACACAAAAGATGATATTTTGAAGAATGGAGGAAACCAAACAGTTCTGGGCACCATTGACTACCATAATAGTGTCACAGAACTGCAAATTTCTTTCTTTGTGTTATATAGGGAGAGTTCACCCAAAAATGAAAATTCTGTCATTATGTACTCAACATCTAGTTGTAAAATAAACCTGTATACATTTCTTTGTACTGTTAAACACAAAGAAAGATATTTAGAAAAACGTTAGCAACTAAGATTTCTGAGGCACCATTGACTACCATAGTAGAAAGGGCATAAGAAATGTATACAGGTTTTGAACAACTTGAGGGTGAGTAATTCACAACAGAATTTTTATTTTTGTGTGAACTATCGCTTTAAATGTTTGACATTATTTTTGTAGACAAAAAACTTATTAGAATATGTTTGGTAAAGCTTTACTAGGTGATATTTGTTAACAATTAGTTAATGCATTATCTAACATAAACTAAGAATGACCAATTCTTACACGGCATTTTTTATGTAAATTGTGCTAATTTCAGCATTTCCTAAAACATCATCAGAATCAAACCTTGTCACATAAGTTAATGCACCATGAACTGTACTGACATGAACTAACATTAACAAGGATTTATAACTGCAGAAAAATGTAATTGTTCATTATTAGCTAAAGCATTTATTTAACAAATAGCACCTCATTGTAAAGTATTGCAACATATTACACAAACATGGCATCTCTTTCCTTTCAAAATATCTTTCAATGTTAGCCCATATGGTCACAAACAAATATTTATAAACTCTTCTCTATCAGATATTATTTATTTTACATCTGTACTGTACACGTCTCGCATCATTCCGACTTTTGTGACCTCATCCAACCCACTGCCGGAATTCTCCAGAAGAATGCTGCCAAACCAATTCATCAACTCCAGCCGATATAATACTCCTATTGTAAGAAGGCAGTGAATGTCATTGACACACAGTGTAAAGATTATCCAGGCTCCTGTCTGAGAGGTTGATCTTAATCTTGATATCTTTTGTGTGCGGTTATTAAAAAGACTACAGAAAAACCCCAAAAGATATCAGCATTTTCCATGTGGTGTCCTCGTTTACCATTCAATGTACAATTATAAGCTACTGAAGCAAATATAAGAATAAAAAACAAACTATATTTAGCACTATTAAAGTACGCGTGTACCTACACGCCTCTTACGTAACCAGTCGAAAGTTCCAGAAACAATCACAGCGAAATGAAAAAGAACCTGGATGGTGCTGAGGTTCATCCCGCATTCTTTTTGATAAAGTAAAGCCTCTCGCAGCTCAGAGGGAAGTAATGGAATAAAAAGTACATCTAAAAGAAAGATAAAGTCTTTTATCTGACGAAGGGTTAGATCCTACTGTGGCGCACAAGCGTTTCTTTGAATGCACCTGCTGGGTGACATCACTTCTCAGAAAAAAACAATATGAGCGAATCCTGTTTTATCTATAGAAATCTTTGATGTGAAACGTCATTTTGTGGACTTCCTGGCTTCATTCACCTTCACGTGTGTTTTTCAGGCCCTCAAGTAAACATTACAAGGTTTAAATGATTTTCAGAGGAGATCGATGAAGTTTATTTGATTATACCTGTTGTGGCTGACTTGAAGCTCTCCAAGGAGTTGGTTCTTAAACCACTGATCAAAGTCCACATTGTCAAACAATTCATACGCCGCAAGCCCCACAGCGTTGTATACTGAAAAGACACAAACAAATTTGCGAAACTCAGCATCTCATAACCTTTGATTTAAAGACGTGTTTGGGTATTAAAGTGATAGTTCACACAGAAATATAAATTCTGTCATCATTTACTCACCCTTTTGTCATTTTAAACCTGTGTGAATTTCTTTCTTCCGCAGAACACAAAAGAAGATATTTTGAAGAATGTTGTCAACTGGTCCCCATTCACTTGCAATGGTTGCGTGTCCATACAATAGAAGTGAATGGGGTCCAGTGCGTTTGGTTACCAACTTTCTTCAAAATATCTTCCTTTGTGTTCTGTGGAAGAAGGAAAGTCATACAGGTTTGAAATGACAAGTAAACTGTGTAAACTGTCACTTTAAAGCTGAAGTGTGCAATTTATACACCATTAACCAAATGGAGCTGTTCTTTATTCCACAGATTTTCTAAACACTACCATTGGTCAACCAAACTGATAGTCCCGCACCAAACTCACACCATTGGTTAAGACCACGGTTGCTGTGTCTGCCGGAACAAGATTTAATGGTAAGAAATCACCACAAGTTAAATTTTTCAGGAAATTTAACCAGCGATTTGCAGAAAGCTGTCTCTCCAAATTCACAGAAACAGGAATGTATGCAAACATAAAAAATGACACAGCTTGAAATATATTTCAGAAGGAAGAGTTGAAAAGCACCTGCATCCTTCATGAGCATCTGTACCGGTTCCTCCACATTACTGGGACCTGCGAGAGAAAAAAACTAACTATCAATTTAGCATTAAACAACAGGCATAATATCACTGGTATGACCATAAACAACTTTTTAAAAATAAAACTTTTTAGATTTTTAAAAGAATCTACTTATGTTACAACTAAACCCTACTCCTTTCACACTTATGCAAAAATCATCACAAAGCATGCAAAACGCTATAATCAAAGTAACTTAAACGTCCAAAACTTGTGTTCCATTTCCCACAGCCGATAACAATTAACCTTCCCCAAGTGACAATGAGGAGGCAACGCTCCATAATGTCCATGTATAATTAGAACAAAGAAAACGCCGGAAAGGGAAGTGAAATAAAGACAATGACAAGGAAATTAACAGAGAGATCATTATCACAGTCATCATCTGAATGCGTGCTTTTATAATGCTGTTCACTTCACGCTATAATAAAACAGAATTAGCTAAAATAACTACTTACCTATCCACCTACATTTTCCCTCTGGAAAATCACTAAATTTCAAATCAGATATTAAAATAATTGACAAGCAATGTTGTTTTTAATTCTATGCAAGACAAGGGATAGCTAACCCCCAAAAAATATGTCATTTAATTCATCCTCATTTCAGTCAAAACGTGTAAAAAAAAAAAACGTTGGTGGTTCTTAAAAGAAGATATTTTGAGAAATGATTTATGATCATACAATGGAAGTTATGGAATGGGGGCAAGTGTTGTTTGATTACCAATATTCTTCAAAATATCTTCTGTAGCATTCTGCAGAAGAAAGAAAGTCATACAGGTTTGGAATGACAGATGGACTGATTAAATGACGAAAGAATTTTCATTTTTGTGTGATTATCCCTTTAATACGGATGTCTAAAAGATTTTAAAAGCAGAACTTTTTAGTCCAAATTGCATTTGTTTTGCTTTTTTATATTTTTCTTTTCTTTTACTAAATATAACATTAAAAGAGAACATGAATTTCAGGTTGCCCCCCTTGCGCTTTAAGGACAGCATGCTTCGAGCTGGCATTAAATCAAGTCTCTGAACATCCTGATCATCCATATTATCCCAGCATGATCTCAGAACGTTCCAGATAACATCCTGTGTGCTTCACTGGAAGCAAGGACATCCGACCTTTCGTACAAATGGTTTATCTTAAATATCTCTTTTTACGCATCTTTCATTTATTTTTTATTCTAACAATTCATTTCCAATTCCACATTAAATCCTTGACTTTCAAGGTGAACTTTCAAACCTCACTGTACATGTGAAGCAAACCAACTATTTAATGAAGTAATATGAGGAAACTCATTTGACTCGTTCACTTATTAATTAGGGAGTCTAGATGAAAAGTAATGAGAGCGTAACAGTTCTCTGGCAGTCCTTGTGTTTGGCTGAGAGAGTTAGCATAATTGCTACCTGTGGCTCACAGTAAAGGGCTCGGCATAGTCCAGTAGAATTGTGCTTTCGATCTTCGTTTTGGGGTAAAACTAGCTCAAAAACGTTGAGAGACTGTCTAGTGTTTTCAAACAATCCAACACTATCTCTGGAGGCGGGGTTTACATGACGCATGCAAAAAGCCTCTGCGCACGTGACGAGAGTGATCGTAGAGGTACGGGTACATCTGTACCATCTCTGCAACGCGACATTCAAAAGCATTCATGCTGCTCAAATGTAATCGTTTTTTTTTATGTAGACCTCATCTAACATCACCTCAGCTTAATAAAATGACGCGTTATTTCCCATAGGCCGGGTGGCGCTACATAACAAACCCACTTATTACTTAATGGCCATGGACCAAAGGTGGGTCGAGGGTGTTTACCGGCCAACACAAACTTTCCCTGAGATTTCTGTTTGGTTTGCTGCAGCAAATTGGAAATTGGTGAAACGAATTGTAGTTTTGGACCATATTTTGTTCAAAATCAGGTCACAGACGGTCGTTTTCGATTTCGAATGTATTATGGTGAGCCCTTAAAACACAAGCGATGAAGATGACATGTGCCCTGCAAGGTAACATCAAAAGTAGAAGCAGAGAATATGCATTTAGAAACACAGAGATGTTTGAAGAACCAATGTGCGGCACCGCACCACGGCGTGTGTCATTTGATGTCGTGCATGCCTCTCTAAGCTAATGTCAGTAGTACTTCCATGTTTAAACTTTTACAAAAAGAAGTCTCAAAATATTTGAACAGCTGCCTCTTGTGTCAGACATGTACCGTTAAACATGTCACATAAAATGTTAATATGATAATTCATGGAGATAAAAAGGTTAACCAATAACCAGAGGATCATATTTTGAGATCAACTCTCACTCTTTCGGACATCTCTTTCATTATGAAAACATAATGACTGCTCCATTTAACTGGTAAGGTTTGTTTGATCAGCGAGACTTTAATCAGCATATTAAAAGCTTTGAGTTGTCTGATTTGTTCATTGTGTCCTTGAATCCCTACATTCATTCATGCTTGAATCCCTACATTCATTCATGCTAATGTTGATGATAATGTTAATGCTTTTTTGTGTCCATTATTAGAAAAAATGTATCCATACACTGGATCCATGAATAGATCATCCACCATAAAGGTATGAACTATGAGTTCATTAGGAAAAGTTTTTCTGTCATTATTTACAGAAAATTCATAAAAAATATATATTAACTTTTTCACCGCCATTGACGAGTTATCTCGTCATTTAAAAAAAAAAAAGATCCCCGCCAAAGACGAGTTATTACGGCAATCAGTGTTTGTACTGTTGTACAGCAGGTGGGGCTATTACACACCTTTGGGAAAAAGTACAGAATCCCAGAACCTAGAACGTATATGTTTAAGCGGATTTTAATGATTGTTCTGAGTGTAATCTGGGCAGAATCTTCGACAAAAAAGGTTAATTATCTCAGCTGATTAATCAAGGTGATGAATTTTTTGAAGAAACCTACCCACATCTAAGGAGTGATAAAAACGTACAAATGAAGATAGAAGAATACGGTTTATTTTGTTTAAAAGCTGAGTCTCTGTTCTTTCATTTTACATATTGTTTGTCCATATATTCTTTACAGAAAATTTACTGTGAGCCATTAAATTTGGGTGAAAATGTTAAAAAACACTGGCGCAGACTGGCAACTTTTTAAAAAAAAGGGCTGGCTGGGAATGAGTTAAAGGGGAAAATATTTTTTGTGCTAAATCCACAATAATACATTTATAGTAGTTGCTATAATAACAGCCTGTACATCTCAGACAACAGATTTCAGTGAGAAAGATATTGAACTTTAAAGGGATAGCTCGCAAAAATCAAAATTTTGTAAAATTGACTTGTTGAATTTTAGAATTATTTGAAATCTACCCATGCTTTGAGTCCCATTTGCACACGCATGGGCTAAATGTGAGCTTCAGAGGGAATGCAAGATCGTTTTTGTAATTTTTGGTTGATGGCACATTATATACCAACAGAATCAGGATTTGGAACGACTTGAGGTTGAACAAATGTACAAAACTAACCTTGAAGATTCTGCACCATTTCCAGTAGCACTGGGGTCAAAGTTTGGCAGTAGTTGTGGAAAATGTCCAGGAACAACACTTCTGTGCATGGCTGTACATATATTTAGAGAAACGAAAAGAAACAAGACTTGACACATATATGAAGTTGTATTCAATAAAGAAACACAAACATTTACCCACATGAAAACTAACCCATGTGATCTTAAGTTATCTATCACTAACACAATCAATAATGTGCACTGATGGAGGATTCATGGTATTAGTCCTGAACCAGTGGCCCTTGGTGACTGTTATTAGAGCTTGGTCTACTGACCACCGTAGGGAAAAAATAAAGGTCAAATAACACCTTTGAATGCCGTGCCTAGCTTAACATTCGTCACGCATGTCAAAACATATGATCTGTGCCTTCAGGAACTCTGACATAATTGATGCAGGTCAGAAAAAAAAATCAATGAGGTCAGGTATCAGGACTAGTTGTGCATGATGACAGAAAAAAGTCTGAATTCTGGACTGAAGATTGGAAGCATAGCTAGCATTTTTGATGATTTTCATAAACATTCATATCTCACACAATATTTTCTTCTATGCATACTGTATATGAACAAAAAAATATATCAATTTAGATAACAGAGCAAAACATATTATTCTATCTTCACTTGTTATCTTTACATTTTCCCAAAAGTGGGTTGGTTTATAAAAAAACATTGCTTTTCTTCAGGAGATGTATAACAGCACCCTCTATCTTAACCCAATGAAAACATAAAAATCTGAAACAGGGACACAAACTTTGTTCACACTTATTTGTCATTTATTATTCATCCCTGTCATCCATGTCCCAATTTTGGGTTTGAGGGCCACCAGTTGTGCAGCGCTCCTTTAGACTGACATTTAAGATGTATTTTGCTTGTGAACAGTTCCGCTCCGAGGACCCTATTCATGTCCAATACATTATTTTTTAAGATATTCGCTTCCTACTTGAAGGTGAAACGATTCCACAGAGGCTTCCTTCACCAAGTCATGACAAATGTGATGTAAAACGCTACTCTCGCCTGCGGTTAGAGGTTTAGTTGCCCAATGTCATTTTAAAGCCAGGATATAAAAGCTAATGTAATGCACAAAAAGTCATACAAGGACAGTTACATTGACCCCATTGATTCATAGCTCTTCTATATGATCCTACAGAAAAGATCCAAAACCTGTTAACTTGGTCACTTTGAATTTACTTGCCGTACCAAAGACCTTGAAACACACCTTTCTTTATAGTGTTGTCCTGACAGAGTCACATTAGACAAATTGAAATGAAAAGAGTCCTTATGTGGGCAGTGCAAAAAACAAAACTGAAAAGGTTTCAGAGTTTTATTTTCACTCACCCGCAAACTGTACTTCCACGAGTCACCTCCCGTCTCTTCAACGGCTGTAGAAAGAGAAGTTCAAAGCAAATGTCAATGCAGACATCAAGCAAGAGTTTAGGATTCACAACTTACTGTAAAAACCCATTGAAAGTGAATGCATTTGGAAAAGTTAACAGAGTCATAAGGATAAATAAGTGATGACAATTCCTATACATTTTCCCCCATACATTCATAAATACTCTTGCTGAAAATGCTGGCATATGGTGCAAATCATTTTGAATGATTATTATGGTTTGTAACTTCCAACCCGCTCTACCATATGCTCATCAAGTCATTCTCCACATGTGAAGACAACGTTTATGTCTTTGTCTCCTTAAAATCATCAGGATGTTCAAAACATCAGACTGAGTAAGATGACAATACAGCCCTGCCCCGACAGTTCCATTATCTGACCAAAACACTTTTACACACCTTATACAGTACATGAGCCAATGTCATCAAAAGTGATAATTTCACCTCGTTTATCATTTCTAGTATATGTGTTTCAATGGATTGGTCATCCAACAGCCAGAACAATTACGTCTGCTGCCGAGTCAATGAATTAATGGCAATTATACTGGCTTGACAGCCAGACCTCTGGGTGATTCACCAACTGACGTTCCCCGTGCCGGTAACAAATCACTGAACCGCGGCAATAGAGATTAGAAAATGACACCAAAGTACACACTGAGACTATAAATTACAGCAATCTGTTTATTGCTTTGAAAGGAATTTAATTTGTTACATCACAGAGGACAGTAAGGTTGTGAGATTAAAGTAGCAGATAAGATAATGTAGCATATCTTTAAATCCAGCTCATTCAAGAACATCTGATGTCATACTAGTGTTGTCACATTACTGGAATTTCTAACTTTGATCATACGATACCTTGAATGGCCAGAATGTGATTATCTGCAGGATCTATTGACAGAAATGCAATATAAACTACATAAAAACCTTACGAGAGGTGCTTAATAGTTTTGAAAGTTAGCTAGCAGTTAGAGAGAGCAGGAAAGTTCAGCAGCTCGAGCGCCACTCAGCTGGAGAGATCACGTCAACCGAAAATTCTTTTTTTCTACCAGTGATGGAAAAATCTGAAGGGAATCCATCATTTTGACGGACTACAATAAAGGCGATTTATAATTCCCCTATTTATCATTTCGTGTCAACAGACATGATCTGGAATGGACTGAACGTGTTTGTGAGCGGAAGGAGGAAGGCTATCGCGAAAGGACGTGTGTTTCCTTTTCATTTCAGCTTACTCTAACATGCTTGGTCAGTTTTGCAAAACTTTTTTTACCTCATAAAATAGTGCCTTTTCGGATAAATAATAGCTTTCAGTGAGTGGAAAAATGTCTCTCTCTGAGTTTTCTCTGTTCAGTGATCGACAGAAGCAGCACACCAAATCACAGCTTTCTTGTGAGTACAAAACACCTTTTACAGGCATCTGTCATTGTTACTGATTGGACATATGAACATAAAATAATAATCTAATTACAAGAAAATGTTTATGTCCGACAACAGAAACATTGAATAAATAAAAGAAAAGTCTAAAATAAAAGTCTGACTACATAATGTGGAAGACAAAGGGTTTCTGGGACTCGTGTCACAGGCTGCTATGTTTTATGTAAATATTTTAATTACTACTATCAATTTGTTAATTCATTAGACTTTCTCTTCTCTTAATTTGAATATTTAATATAAATTGTTGTTTAATTTAGTTAAATAAATAATGGTACTGAGAAAGCTTCAAATAGCTCCTGTAATCGGTATCAGTTATCGGCCCCAAAAATCCTGATCGGAGCACCCCTAGACCTTACATAATAAAGCGTTATGTTTTTATTATCTTAGTACGAGTTATTTCAATCTACATACACCGCGGGTCCCCTTACGTGGAATTTGCCATGTTGTTCCTACAGTAGCCCTGAACAGACAACCTGTTCTACAGAGCACTTTTCATAAATAAGTCTCCTTTGAAGAAAAGCGAAACGTGACGACATTTTAGTTCTGTGAAGTCACAGAAGTGCTTTGAAAGACAGGGGTGTTGTGAGATGTAATAAAATCACTATTATTTGACACAATCGCAATTATTTCAGATAAACGCGATAACTGTAAATCCATAGAAAACAAGCGTGATCTGCAGCATTTTACATCCACCGTCCTTGATCTGCATTCACGGTTTCATCACAAATTTCATCATCGTTTCAGATTTGTATTTGTTTCAAATTTGTGATTCCAGATTTACTTCATCTACACAGCAAGACAACCTCATATCTCAATCTGTTCTGTTAAGGTCACTCTCTAAAGAAAGTTACAAGTCACATTTCTTAAGGTATCTATTTTACATTCAATGGATAAATTAATTTTAATTAATCGTTATAATTGTCAAAACCTTTAAACAGACAATTAATCGTCAGGCAAATTTCCTCAAACTATGAATTTCACCGTAAGTGAGAACCTTAAAGCGCAAATTCACCCAAAGATGAAAATTCTGTTATTTACCGAAAACAATCTGTTTTCAAGTTCTATGACTTTCTTTTTCAAAAGGAAGTCAAAAACCAAACTCTGCATAGTGAAAATGCTTCTCTTTCCCATCCATACAAAGAAAATGAATGGTGATCAAGGCACTCATTCACTAACATTCTGCCTAAAATCTCCTTTTACTTTCCCCCCATTGCCCAGAGTTTAACCCAAAACGTACCAAAACTCTCGGGGTCTTCTTCCCACATGGTCAGCTCTTCCTCCGTCAGCAAAAAGTACTTTGAAACCAGTCTCCTGCCGATCTCTGTCAGTGTCTGGTGCGTGAAGAACGCAGTCTTAATTTTATAAGCCTCCAGGCTCTCCGGCTTACTATCTGAAATGCATATTGCAACATCAATGAAATACACAATTACGCACATGGTAATGTTCATGATATCAGATCATTCATTAAAACGTCAGACAATGGCCTCGTACAGTCCATTAGAAAGGCATTAAAAACTAAGACTATAGGGATATTTTTATATCAGTTTACCGCAATCTCTACTGTTCAGTCACAATTGACCTTCTCAAAATAGTCGCGATTGCACCCTGACGTCCTTTAAGTCCGTTTAAGGCCGTCAAAGCCAGAACTTTAAAATGGAAGCTCAGCGCGCCAAAATCATTACGAGAATCTGATGATGGGCCGCCTACCCTCAATGTTCTTGGCAGGTTTGTAGGCATCATTTTTGACGATCATCTTGATGAGGTTCATGCACTGCACGATAAAGCGCTCGAAAACGACCCCCTCCCCGGCCTCTGTGAACACGTAGCCAACGGCGAACTCCAGCGAGCGCTGAATGAGAGGTATGAAAGGGCACGGGTGATATTCCAGGAAATCCAGCAGCTAACAGAGGGTGTGAGGGAAGACGAGAAACACTCAACATCTCAAGTTTAAGTGTCAAGTATATTTTCTTTGCCCTTTTGACGGAATTTGGACGTTTTAGACTTACAACTTTGGTGTACAGTATGATGGTCTTCTCAAGCTTCTCCCTGCAAAGGCTGCCTTGTCCAACTTGCCGACCTTCGGAAAGTAGAAAAACAAACATTAAGCTGTTTATACTTAAACACACAATAAATGCAAAATTAATCATTTGTTATTAAGAGTAATAGCTAAACTGCTAATCATTTCTTTACAAGTCAGCTTTCAATTCAGTGAGATAAAGCAACGTAACCTTTCAAGCCCATTTCTCTCGAAATGAAGAAATGAACAGATCCCAAAAGCCGGGATTATTTTGGAGACCTTATCTGGCCCGGACTTGATATTTCACATACTGTTTGCTCATAAGCTAAGTCTCTCATCCACACCGAAATACCAACAGGCCGAATGGAATCTGACCCACGCACCCGTCGGGAAAATATATTGTCTGTGATATCACCCGCAGATATCAGCTGGCTTCCGTCGCAACTGATGATATATAAACTCATGCAACCACCAGAGTCTGAACACGCAGGACACCGTGTCTCCAGGTGAAACCATGTAGATAGGGCATTATTGTCTCCTGAAATTTAGTTTGTGCCTTTGAACGGGTGATCTTTCGAAAATAAATTAGCTCGACCTGTGACTGTGCACTTCATAACCGTGCAATAAAGCCCGGGTCGCTCCATCAGAATTAGCCATGTGATCTCAATGAGAAATTAATCCAAAGCTTTTTACTTGAGGTATTAGTTTGGATTAAGTCATAGAAATAATAAAAAGAATAATACTGATTTAATTAAAAATTCTAATTATAAATTCAAGTCTTGAAGTCATAAATAGTATTTTAAAGTGCAATTCACCTGGATACATTCAACAAATTGGAAAAATGTACAATATTAAATAAATATGTTTTTAACCATAACCCAAACTCATGAAGTGGATATTCTTGAGCCTCATACCCACTTCAATACAATGCTACTATATTTCTAAACTGGGAATACATCCGCATGAACTTTTAAAACAGTATATAAAAGTTATAACAATAAAAAAGGTGGTTAAATTTACTTCAGTTGCATAAACATAATATTCTGCTGTACACTACTGTAGCGAATGATGGGCAAATTCAAGATTCATTTAAACATACAGCTAAATGTGCAACAATTTACATGCAAATAAAAACAGCGGCCTCTGGATATTGCTCAGTTTCTACAAATAAACATGTCTGAGGAGATTCCCCAAGCCATAAATAAATGTTTAGAATTCATATGCTCATGGAAAAGCTCAGTGTGTACTTTAACTTTCGGCTGCAATGACGGATTTTGTAGGCCTGGTTAACACACTGGTTCCCTAATCATTTCCAAAGGGATGTTAAATTATCGCAAAAAAAAGGGTTCTGTGATCAACATACATTTATGATACTTAAATGTTTTGTCTATAAAGATAATGTGCACAAATTCTACAAATATTCCGCAACCAAACAGATCTAATCCTCCATTGACTACCATAGTATTATTTTCCTTACTATGGCAGTAAATGGGAGAAGAGATCAGTTATGTTACAAACATTCTTTCAAATATATATATAAAAATGTATGCAGGTTCGGAACAATCTGAGGGTGAGTAAATGATGACAGAATTGTAATTTTTGGGTGAACTATCGCTTTAGCTACAGACCTTATTATTTTAGTAATTTAACAAAAAATCCATTCAAAAAACCTAAAGACATCTGGATGAGGGAACTAGAAGTGCTAGTTTTGGCTAACAAAGCTAAGTCATGACCGCAGCACTCTTATAACAAAAATAATGAATTTCCCAAACCCCGCCCCCTGTCTGCTATTGACCATTTAGCCAAAGATGTCATCAACGAATAGTCTACTTTTAGCGGTGTGCACATTTACCTGGTACAACAATAACAATGATTTTTTTTAAACAAAAACGTAAAACAATTTTGTCAAACATTTGCTTATCATAAGCTCTTAAAACAATCCTTAAAAAAAGTTTCAAATATAAGAATTAGAAAAGGAAATCGTGCAATACTTACAGCATTCCAAAAACTGTTTTAGTCTCTCAAACACAGCATTGAGGAAGCCCTAGGGAAATAGACAGGGATGGTAAATGAAGCGCCGGTATCAGGTGCGGTTAGTGACTTTTAGATCATAAGCGCAGACAACATCTAGGTTTTTTCAGGTCATGTTGAAGGCAGGTCTGGCAGAGAGCCTCGGGCAATCTTAACTCAGGTTGTGGAAAGACAGCCTGTTTACATGGTGTGCTGAAATAGATTTAGAGAGAGGCCTGCCGTGCCAAGATCCATTAAATATATGGAAACCCCTTGATCAACACGGGGCAGAAGTAACACTGCTGGCACATAAATTCTGGCACCACAAAGAGTAAATTATAGCGGCACTTAAAGGAACAATACTGTGTTTTTAGAAGGATCAATTGACAGAAATGTATTTCAATATATTATACAAAACTATTTCTTCAGATTTGTGTAAAGACCTTGCGTAATGAACCATTATGTTTCTAATTCCTTAGAATAAGCCGTTTATATCTGCATACAGACCGGCCCTACATACATTGAATTCGCCGCCATGTTTTGTACAGCAGCCCCTAAACGGACAAACAACTCTACAACATGCGTTTCCTCTCCTCTGAAATGGATCGCGGATGATCCGTGATCTTTACGAATCGTACTCTATGGTTCGGAACGCATGTGACCAGTGGATTAAATGTAAGGTTATTCATCAATGAGTAAGAGAGTAAAACGCGCTCTCTCTACAGTTTTAGCTCCAACGCGCTCTCGCTCTCTTTCAGTATCTGGACAAGTACAATATTAAAGCGGTTCCAGTTAAACAATGATGCTCAAAATTGCTCCGTCAAAGCTAATATTACAATAATAACAACACATCTTGGTTCTAGCAAACAGAAAAAACAATGTCACTCACATACTGATCCGAATCAAAGCAACCTCATCGGTGGGGATTTTAAGACATTCTTTCTCTCCAAAGACTCTCTGCTGGAAAGTATCTCCATAGATATCTACGAGTATATTTTCTAAAAGGTCCAAGCTGCTGCCTGACTTTTATCATTCTTTTCATACTTAAAATCCACAGACCTTTAATTTTATGTAAGACATAAGACATCACTCATTCTACAATACTTCTTATGCCTGCACAATCTCTTCCCTGCGTCAACATGAGAACGACACATTTTTGTACCATGGTGGCAACCGTCGTGATTGGACGGAGTGATTCGTGGCAAATCTATAATACAATGCTAGTGGCCGCTGTATACCAAGAACAGCGCCTTTAAAGTTCAGCTTCTATAATTAACAGGACAATGAACTGCAATTTACTGCAGAAGCAAAAGGAAAGTGATATGTCATGACTCGAAATAACTAAAGAAATTAAATTTGTTCTCTGAGAAAATTGTTTTTTTCAGTTTAGACTGAAAAAAACATCCATAATGCTAGAATGCCCAACTCTTTTCCATATAACAAAGACAAATCAACACTACATAGTCGCTTTAAGTGAATTGTTTAAAGCATCCAACATTCTGTAAGGAAAGGCTTTTAGACTGTAGGAGCTAAAGATGTTCTGTGTTTGATATGGACGAGGTACAGATAAACCGAGGATGAGGAAGAGCGTAGGAGGAAGATGGATATTTGTGACGGTGACTGTCTTTGAGCTGAAAGAGTGTTTTAATGACTGTGATACTCCGGAGACACATCAGAGCCGCGGCTCAGTTGGGAAAACACTGAAGCTTTAGATGCTGAAGGAGAGCCAGAGGCAACAACTCTTTATAAATATTCTATTTGAGGCGTTGTCTTACCTTCCGAATGGATCAATAACAATGCCATCATAATTTTCATTGCCGCGGCTAATAAGCTCAAATTCAAGATGTCAGTTGTGTAGAATCCAAAAACATGTTCAGTCCAGACGGTCTAACAAATAGACTTTCGGATCAACGGGTGAATACATAAACAGGCCTAAAACGGCAATCTTCCTTAAAGCAAAAATAGAAGAAAGGAAGCATTTGTTCACACTGCGTCCGATTTGGTTTTTAAATCTGACCTTTAGGACTGACTGACTGCATGCCTTGAAAGTAAATACATTTGATTTGTCTGGTGTGTAAGTGTACTTTGAAAAAAAAAATTCACAAAAAGAACATTATGGACAAAATAATTTCACGCTTTCATACTGTGTGCAAACCCACAGACTCAAATTTTAACCACAATAATATATCTTAATATTATATATATTATAGGAGTGAAGCATGAGCAAAATTAACATGTTTAGGCACATAATGATGAAAATATGCATTTCATGCATTTGAAGAAATGATATAAACATCCTTCTCATATTCACTCAATTCAATTTTAACTACATTTCGTGCTGCAATTTGAAAACATCTGCAAAATTGGCAATTTACCAACAGTTCAACAAAAACTTTGTATTTGCTTCTTATTGTTTTCGGCAAAATTCTGATCTTCAGTCCCAAGACTCATTCTGGTTTAGAAAGAATTACATCAATGTAATGTGAAAATTATCTCTGCTAAGCTCCCATTAAGAGATGAAGGCACCATATGGGCTTCCTGCTGAGTTTGGCTGCCCCGCTCCGTGCCAGCAAACTCTCTTCCCATCCAGACTGCATCATTCCCAGTGCTGGCAAATATATTTTTTAGCCCGTTTACATGCAACAAATATATTGCATTTAGCTCTTCAAGGCAAGGTTGAAAGGCAGAGATTTTCTATGTTTACTGCACATCTACATCAAGACATATGTAATGCATTAAATATTCATGCTGACCTGTTTTTCTCCCAACCCCCAGCTCCTGCTTGCATATGAGCATCTCATTTATGCACATGAGTCCTTTTTTCAGAACACCGTCATAAACCTCAGGTTTATTTTCCTCATAACCTACAACTCAATTTTAATTTGATTGTTTTTCCAGAATGCATTTTTGTGGGTGATGCAGTGTAAATAAAGCTGTGTTAATTAAGTGAACACAAGCAAATATCAGGCCTGACTTTCAGATCGTAAACAAGCAATAAGCAAATATTAGAATGAAAGAGTTTCATTTCCATCCTGTTGTAAGATAAAAGCAATACCTGATGATGGAAAGTGAAAGAAAATAAAGCTGAGGTGAAATGAGGACACAGCGAAGGATATGTGTTGAAATAAGTTAAATTCCACTTTTGTAAGCACACCTGTTATTATTAAATTCATAAAATAATAACAATCCCACATTCAAAAAATTCAACGCACTCCCCCTCTGATGTTATATATACATTACGCTACAGTTACATTACATTGGTTGTTAAAAACACTTACCATGCATTCCATGTTGTTATTTGGCTCAGTAAATCCATGCACAGTCAACTTTCGAAGAACTGCAAGACAAAAGAAAGCGATCTTTTACTTCTCGATAGCTCAAAATCACAACAAAAAGTAACATTGTACAAAATACAGAATAATGTGGAGCAGTATGGAGATTTTAGCAGCATCTAATGGTGAGGTTGCGAGTTGCAACCCCTGGTAACTAAAGGTCAATTTATGGTCGTGCGAATGACTGGTCATGCCAATGTGCCGATTTTCCTTTATACTTCTGAGTTGTTGTCCGCGTCAACGGGTAATGAACAATAGTCGTCAGTTTATAAATACAGATCAAATAATTTAATTAATTGGATTGGATTAAATTTATTGTCATTACACGTATACAAGTACAGTGTAGCGAAATGGATTTAAGAAGAAAAATACAGCATAACATGAGGAAAGTGGTGAGAAAAACAGATACACATAATACACCATACAAGACTTGCAACAGGGTAAAATAATCCAGCTCCGGCAAGCAGCCATCCGGTCCAGTGCCATTACGGCACCGTTCACAGACCCACTTGTCAAGCCGCCGGTTCAAAGTTTACGAATTAAACAATTAATTCGGAAAACGCGTACAAGTAAGCGTGACGCTATCGCAGAGTTGTTTGACCCGATGGCGGGTTTTCAAACAGACCAATCACAGCGCTTCCATTCCGTGTCAAATTGATGTGTTGTTACATTTTCTGAGAGTTAGTTTACACAGAGCAAAATTAGGCTTAAGATGTCATCATTTTGATTCCTTGCCGAAAGACATAACGTATTTGAGAAACATGCTGTGTAGAGCAGTATTGTTAAACAACGTTGTGTATGTAGTTAGAAAAAGATCATTCTAAGGTAATAAAAACATAACGCTTCATTATGTAAGGTCTTTAAAGACATAGTTATGTATAATAGATTGCATTTCTGCCAACAGATCCTTCAAAAAACTACACACTGGACCTTTAAATACCCCCAATGTGTTTTCGTTTAGCACTGCAATTGGGTTATCTGTAGGCGTATGAGGGGTCATTTCATAAGCAGCCATGAGTAAGCGTTTCAACACTGGCTGTGAGAATATGTGTGTGTACCTTTCAGAGAGAGGAGAGTACGCTCCAGGGAGCTGAGAGCAGTCTGTTGGTCTCCAGCATAGATCTGCTGTAGGAATGTGTCTGTATGATGATTCCACAGAGAACACGCAAAGCTATAGATGCTTGACGCCAACTAGAAGAAAAAAAAACAGAAGAACAACAAGAGCGGGTTAGAATCTGCCTGTGGTTAATGTTTTGTAAGTTTATGTAAACCTGAAGGTCTGAAGGACACAATATCTGATGCCTGGAGTTCATTTTTTCCTATTATACAAATGAATGTACCACATTCTCCACAAAAAAACAACAACTTTGTGACGATGACAATGTTAAATCCTTTAAAGCAACATTTAAACTGTTAGGAATGGTGTGTGATTTATAGAACAGTTAGTTTCCCAACTTAAATACCTGGCTTCAGTACTCTTGGATGAATTCAATTCAAATGGATTTGTACTGTACTAGCAAGTTTCACAATAAATCTTGTTTCATGACAGAAGGAATACTGCCTTGCAAACCCCAGGGAATGAGATAAATTATACAATTATACATTCTGCTGTATAAACCCCTGACTCAGAACATCTAAAAAAAAGTTTGAAAATATTGTGTGCACGGAGCGGGAGTTACTCCCACATTTTGTGAGTTTTAACTATAGCAACACGTTGACCGCAGCAGTAACGAAACATGAATCCCAAGAGTTGAACCTGTTTGGTATGTTGTTTTCTGTTAGCTAAAGTACCACTTAGAGATACGCTGTGTTTTGTTTGTCGTCGGAGGGCTGCTTCACAGAGCACTCTCGCAGTGATGCCATGACATTGCTCGACATTAACGCCTGTCCGGAACAAGTTAATGTTTTGTATGGACAAGTGACAGAAAATTTTACTTGACCAACCAGACAAGTTACTTGGAAAAAAATAACAGTGCTATGAAAAAAATGGGTCTGTGCCAAGAATAAAAAACGATAGCTGCATTAGACAGAGCTGCGTGTTTGTGTGAACTGCGTTTGTCGGCGTTGTGATTTTTGTGTGTGAAAAAAAATCCATATAATTAGATGCGGATACGCTACCCTGTTATTTAAAAATGTCATCTGGCTGTTCTGCGTGTGAGGTGCACAGATTAACATAGTGAGTGATGGTCGAGGATTTGTCTGTGTCTGCACTGTTTGTGGACATAAACACAAACTTTATATCCAGAGTTGCTTACTGCAGTTTACTATAGTAAATAACACTAAAGTACACTTGAGTAATTTATGTAGACAAATATACCTCTATGGTTTAGTAAAATAAAAAAATAAAAAAATTGGTAAACTACAAATTATATGTCTCTAATTTATCAATCTGTAAGTAACCTGCTTATTCATTTGATGAACTGCACTTGTATTATTTTTAGGATGACAATAGAGTTTTATACTTGTGTTTTTACCTCTATAGCACCAGTGATACAGTGTGTGCAAAAAAAGTTAACGTACAGCCCTGTTCTATTGCAATCACGTAGAGTGTTAACACATTTTGGTGGCCGCAGCGGACACCTAGCTAAAACGCTTATAAGCAAACTTGACCAATCAGGATCCAAAACAATTATATTGAAACTTCAAATCAAATATTTTTTTATCTTCGGACAAGTAATATTTGTACTCGGACAAGTGAATGAGAAATTTACTTGTCCAAAGGACAACCACATGACAATGCTTAATGTCAAGCCCTGCATGTTCTCATATGTTTTAATGTTTCATGTTTGTTGTCTGGTCATTGTTCATGAAGCGATAGATACTTTATGGGTTAACAAAGCTTACACCTGGATGTATAGCGCTTTTTTTTGGTCTTATCAAATATAAAACATGTACTTGTAGATTTTTTATGTTTAATTTGGCCTTATCCCTGTTTGCTGATTTTCAACTAAAATACCTGGCAACACTGTAACTTTGCGGCAGGGCAAACAGTTTAAGCAACTAGCCATGTTCAAAAAACGTGAAATAGTAAACTCTTGTACATCTTTAAATATGATTTTCTCGCACTGCCCATAATAGCACACGCATCTCTAATGCACATTTAAATACATCATTAACAACTAGTCGTCCAGTTCAGTTCCGTACACACTGCGTGGAGATACTGTAAATGCGGTTGTCACTTCCTGTATTTTTTTGGAAGTTAATTTGGTAGTACAATGCGGTTGTCACTCCCGAAAAAAGGTGAAGTGTGTGTACAGAACAGGATTAACCATTAAAAGGTGAAGCTACAACCGAATTTAGATGCAGTGTGTACGAATAGCAAAATATCTTTATTGAAATAATTAAAATAAATAATAATTCATAATCCCAAATAATTTCAGTCTCTCATTAGATCAATGCTGTACGTTTTGAATAAACAATAAGTATCTAGACTTTTTCAAATATTGGCAGTTTAGTTGCTTTGGTGCTCCTCCTTGAGTCACTTTAGATAAACTGCATACAAACTGAATAGCTTTTGTAGGACCAAATTCATAATTTTTACTTTGCTTACAGCCTTGTGGCAAAAGAGAATCTACATTACACTGCATCAGCTCTTTAAAGACTCTTAATGTGCTTTTTGCAACCTGAAGCAATAAATCGCTCTAGGTTTCTAGAAATCCAGCAGACCTGCTGTGGCTTTCGCTTTGCTTTTGTTTTTTTATGAACAATTAAAAATAATAAATCAAGCAAGTTTGGAGTTTTCAATTTTTCACTATAGAGTTAAAAGACAAGTTATATAAAACCATGGCTGAGAGATACATCTATATACAGTTTTGAGGGTTAGAAAGAAATATTTGGGTACTGCAAAGTGAATGTTGACATAGATACAATTACCTCTGCCACTCTTCTTTAAAACCAGGCATCAACAAACAACAAATATATATTTTCAAATATCTTGAAAACATAAATCACCTTTATAAGAAAAGCAAAAACATGACAAAAAAGCCACAAGAACAACCAAACAAATGATCCCTACAACATAAAGATAACTGCTTTACACGGTTTTGCTTTGCATCTAATAAATACAGAAAATTACACCACATTAATAACATTTCTAATTACCCAGCAGATGTAGAAAAACCCTTTTGGCATACCTTGAGGATAGCGAGACATTGAAAATCTTATTCTATGGTTCATTAACAGATATTCTTCAAAACGCCAGATAGGAAGCAAACACATCATTCAATAGTGCAGTACATGAAGAGCACTTCAGAAGAGCTGTCTGACATGCAAAGACATTACGTGAGAAAAAATTAGACTGATTTTGTAGGAGGCGCGCTACAGATGATGATTAATACTCCTAATTGTGTATACGGGATGCGTAATCAATAACTTTTGTGCATAATGATGAATGGGTATTTTCAAGGGAAGTGAAAACAAAGATAAGTACTTGTAGTAACGAAGTGTTGTAAGTTTTACATCAGAAGTCGGTATGAAGCATAAAGGAAAACATAACAGAAATAATACATAGCGAGTCCGTGCACAGTCCAGGTACACATCAACACCGGTTGGGGCTTGGCCTTATTGTCGCCATGACAACATGCACAGCTGAACCCCCACGAGAGGAAAAAGGTGAAAATTTATGACAGCATATAGAACGTCTGAATCACCAGAAACGGCCGACAACTGTACATTGCTATGGGCATTAATCCTCAAAGATAATCTATAGCAAAATTGCTTAAAAATTACAACATTTAAATAATAAGCACAGGCAAAGACTAAACATAAAAATGGCCGGTCTATTTCTGAACAATCAAACAAATAATTTACAAAATGAACACATTTAATCACATGTATAAACAGTGGGTTCCAAAAAGCACCATCAATACAAAAAAATACTATAGTTATCAGCTTGGGTCTAGAAGAGCTAAAGAGTTTCACGAAAATACAAATTGTCCGCTTATCTATTGGCAAAGCTACACTTACACTTGAAAGGCACCTTTATGTGAGATATTGGGTTAAACTGGATACTGAGAAAATTGTGTAATTCCCATTCAGATGATAAAATGACAAGATCAAGAGGAAAAGAGGACGTATCAAGTGGAAAGTCCATTTTCAAAATAACCCCCTGCCACACTAAAACCCCAATGAAAGGGAAAAACACTGTAATGACAGTAATGCCCGTAAATCAATTCTCACCAGCGCCCTGAAAATAGGCATCCCAATCTTCAAATCTGATCTCTATGTGAACACAGTCTGACTGAACATATAGACTCTCCCATGAACACGTCAAACACACCAGCATCTTGAGACTGATTCCAGGTAATTTAAAGATGCCAATGCATGTTGCACAATGCAGCCTGGTGGCTGGGGAAATATCTCTCAAGATAGAGTGTCAAAATGCAATTTTTTTGTGTTAAAGTACTTTCTCTTTGCAGGGACAGTTATGTGTAAGCCATTCAGAGAATGATGTCCCATGGAAATGTAAATGCTGTGGCTCTGGTGTCTTTCAATGTTGCGGGGAATATGTTTGTTTAACTATGGAAGACGAGAGGAGTGTTTGGAAAACCATTATTGTGTTTTCTTATTGGCCTTCTAAAAGATACACAGATTATAAGAACGTTTATCTATTAGTTTGATACAATTTAGAGTGTTGTTCCAATTGACCCTTCGCCTGGAGTTTGATTGACAGGCAACCTGACCAATCATAACGCAGATATTATGCGCACCCCTGTTGCTAGTCGCAATTTTGTCTTACAATCAAACCATAGAGTTTAACTGATTTAAAATGTCCCCAGCGATTGTCACACTGTATGAACATGATCTCAACTTAAAGTCATGTCACTATGGAATCTTATTTGTCATAACTTCTTAAAACACATTCATACAAGAAGATTTGTCCCGAGTAGTGAATAGAAAGTTTCCCAGCTTTACAGGAACAGTGTTGCTCCTCAATGTAGTGATTCATGATCGCAAGGTGATGCAGTGCTTTCAGTTTTATGATCTGTAGGCTAGGGCTTCGATATTTGTTTTGTTTACTTTATTCAGAGTCACTTTCACATCCTGAATATATACCTCAAATGCATATTGCAGACCTTTTCATTGCTTTTGACTGAAAGAAACGTGTTTTTTTCCAGAAATGATTATTTCACAATAAAATGTTCTTTAGTGCCGTGGGGAGCGCTCTGGCTAATGATGGACATAGCAAAAGGGGGCGGGCTTTGCGATGGGTCAATTACAACAGAATCGTCAGTTGACAGAAAAGCATTTAAGTAATAGCTAATTTTAGGACATGGAAGGTGCACTTCTCCGGGATTTGTTTCATTTTAAACGTCTCAAATATCATTGTTCGTCCACAGGCTAATTCAAATCCGTCACAGCAAACAGCGCATACTACTAACACGCTCAAATTGTGTGTGTCTACTTGTCAATAACACGCACAAAAATCCATGGATTTCACAGTTTTCCACTGAGATCTGCGAGCTCTTATTCAAGGGCTTTCTCATCGAGACATCATTGAGTCTGGAACCTTGGCTTTATGTTTGATTTTGTTTGAAATTCAATTGGCCACAATACATCCAGAAATGCTAATTAAATAAAAATTTGGAATGGTTGGTCCTAAAATTTGGAGTTAGGTCTTCATCTACATTATAGATGCATTCCTGCAAACACACTTTCTAAACACACTTGGCCAAAGCTAAGAAAAAAAAGACAATTGTAACACAATTACTTACTAATACAATTTGTGATCTTTATAAAGATGATCGTAGACCGTCTTCTATGGAATAAAATTCCATCATATTAATCTGCTGTCATTGTGGCTTTAACGCATGAGGTTTGATCATAGTGTACAACAATTCCCTGGACACACGCTGGGCTTGCACATGTAGCACATCATTTACACCACAGCAATAGCTATTGTGTTGCAGAAGGTGCAATCACACACTCGACCTGTCGCTACAAGCAGAACATCTAGTGAACCAATGTCTGGCCACTGCTGATAATAGAATCTCCACAATGGAAAGAAGATCAAGATCTATGAAAATGTTGGTGAAATAGAGAACTAGGGCTGAGACAAAATATATCACGATTCACACTAATTAGACATGACCATGGCGAATTTGAAAGGCTTCAATTTACATTAGTGTGAAAAAGTATTTGGCCACTATAGCCTACCTCCTTTCGCTCACAATCACGTTCAGTCCATTCACGATCACGTTCTAATGACACGAAATGATAAATAGGGGAATTACAAATCGCCTTTATTGTAGTCCGTCAAAAAGACAGATTACCTTCAGATTTTTCCATCACTGGTAGAAAAAATGAATTTTCGGTTGACGCGATCTGTGCAGCTGAGTGGCGCTCGAGCTGCTGAACTGCCTGCTCACTCTGCGCGAGGCTTACTTTGAAAACTACTCGCACTCCTTTACGTGACTAACCCTCAAATGTCTAAAGAGGTTGCTGGTGTGAAAATATTTTGGGTGCTTCCCGCATCATGGAATTCGCATAGTACACACGTTTCAGATTGATAATGAATTGTCTATTTCACACACCTTGTAGAATTGCCAGACCAGTGAAGCTATTTTCATAGCGCGTAAAATAAAGGTCTCGCCAATTTTGCGTCATCTGATCGGCTTTTCTGGATCGGCCTTTTAGACACCGCCGATCATACTTCCCAAAATAATTATCGGCCGATTATGATCGGCGACCGATCAATCGGAGCACCTCTATTTTTAAATGATGGTTTTATTTATTAAAGGAAAAAACAATCCAAAAATGTCTGATCCTATGTGAAAAAGTAATTGCCCCCCTTGGTAAATCATGAACTAACTGATGAATTGAATAACTGATGAATTTCACAAGAAACACTCAAGTCTAATTACTGTCAGACCTGTTGAATCACAAATCACTTGAGTAGAACCTGTCCAACAAACTGAAGTAGTCTAAAAGATCTTTAATAGCAACAAGTCATTCCGCAATCTAAAGAACTTCAAGAACAGATGAGAAACAAAGTCATTGGAATGTGTCGGTCTAGAAAGGGTTACAAAGCCATTTCTAAGGCTCTGGCACTCCAGCGAACCACAGTGAGAGCCATTATCCAAATAATGGAGAAAGCATGGAACAGTGGTAAACTGTCCAAAGCGTAGCAGGCCTACCAAAATTACTCCAAGAGCACAGCGACTCGTCCAGGAGGAAAAAAAAACATCCCAGAACAACATCTAAAGAACTGCAGGCCTCTCTTGCTTCAGGTAAGGTCAGTGATTATGATTCTACAATAAGAAGGAGACTGTGCAAAAATGGCATCCATGGGAGAGTTTCAAGGCAAAAACCCCTGCTAACCAAAATGAACACAAAGGCTTGTCTCACATTTGCTAAAAAAACATCTTGATGATTCCCAAAACCTTTGGGCAAATATTGTGTGGACTGATGAGACAAAGGTTGAACTTTTTGGAAGGAGTGCGTCCCGTTACATCTGGTGTTAATCTAACACACTATTCATAAAAAAACATCATACCAACAGTCAAACATGGAGAAGGAAGTTTGATGGTCTGGGGCTGCTTTGCAGTTTCAGGACCTGGACCACTGGCAATAATTGATGGAACCAAGAATTCTGCGCTCTACTTAAAAATTCTGAAAGAGAATGTCCGGCTATCGGTTTGTGACCTCAAGCTTAAACACACTTGGGTTATGCAGCAGGACAATCATCCAAAACACACCAGCAATTCCACCTCTGGATGCCAATAAAATCTAAATGGAGACAAAGTCCGGACTTAAATCCAATTGAAATGCTGTGGCATGACCTTAAAAAGTCTGATCATGCTGGAAGACCCTCCAATGTGGCTGAATTAAAACAATTCTGCAAAGAAGAGTGGGCCAAAATTGCGACACAGCGATGTGAAAGACTTTTGCAAAGGCTTGATTGCAGCTGTTGCCGCCAAGGGTGGCACAACTACTCATTAAGTTTAGGGGGCAATTACTTTTTCACATAGGGTCAGAAATGTTTGGATTGTTATTTCCCCTAATAAATAAAAACATCATTAAAAACTGCATTTTGTATTCACTCTGGTTTTCTTTGTGTAATATTAAAATTTGTTTGATGATCCGGAACATTTAAGCATGACAAATAGGAAAAAAACAAAAAGCCAGGAAGGGGCAAATACTTTTTCACAGCAATTAAAATGGGTGTGAACGCTGTGAGAAGAAGAGCTGAGAAAAACCGGCAAAGGTTCCAGCATGGGAGACGGGCGCTCCAATCACAAGGCGCTGTCATGAATAATTAGGAGAAATATCTTCTCATTGCTCAAGAAAACACAGTCTCATGAATAATAATGAGTCACCGACTCGCATTCCATGTAGTATTGTACAGCACCACGTCACATCTTTTGACATTGGCTAGATGAGGATTTTAAACCCGGAAGGCAAAAATAGCGCCAAGGTTTCATTGCGCCGCTGTCATGAGGTATCGAGTCCCCCCTCGAATGCGGTCCCCTTTAGGACCCTAAGTGATTCTCATGACTGAAAGGACATCTATAGGGGTATTCCTTTAGCGCCTGATTGCAATTCTTAGAAAATTACATTATGATACATGTCACTAGAACTTTGCGTCATTTTACATAAAGTGCATGGTATGCTAGTATGTATGTATATGAGGCTATAGGTATTGAAATCAAACAAATCTCGTTCTTACTGTTTTAGTTAGCTTACGTATTAACTAGCATAGCATAGAACTATGTGGTTAGCTAGCGTTTGCGAAAAAAAGCTAGCCCTAGCACTTACCGAACAGTCACAAAAATGTGCATTTTTGTAACAGTCTGGGTCCTTTAGGGGACCGAATTCGAAGGAGGACTCGATACCTCATGACTCCTCTTTAAAAGTAATTTGTACTTCTTCTGTGTCCCATATTCAGAGTTTCTGCACAAGAGCGCTCTCTGGCATTAGGATGTGCCGGCATTCAATCGTAATTCATTGAGAAACTGAGCATAAGAATTGCACAACATATCATCCCAGCCCAGACACAAATTTGTTTTTTCTATTACCATTACAACAATTTGATCAAAAAAATTTAAACAAAAAAATCATAATTGTAGTAAATATTATGACAATAGTCATATGAGGCCATGTGACAGCCTAGGTGAGAGACACCTAAAGCAATACACCACCCAAAACTGAAAATTCTGACTTCATTTACACGGCCTCAAGATGTTCGAAATGTGTATAAACTTCTTTGTTCAGATGAACACAGAGAAAGTTATTTGGAAGAATGCTTGTAACCAAACAGTTCTTGGACACCATTGATTACCAAAGTAGGAGAACCTTCTTTCAGGGTTTTTCTGGCCTAGATAAAGTCAAATTTCGTGCCGCCTCAGTCTCTGTGCAAAATTGTGTCGGGTGTCTATTTAAATTTTATCTGCAGTTGCAGCATTACGCCATAATAAATGCGCTTTTTCTTTATCAGCTGCCGTTGCAATCAAATTGGAAGAAATGCAACGATCAATAGCTGCCTGGAGGCACTCTTGCTATGACGTAAATGGCTGTCCGAATGGCCGCAGAGTGGCATGACTTTCATTAAATGGACTTTGGCATGGTGCTGTAGATGCTCTTTCGTAATGTGCTGGGTGAGAGCAATGCGAGCGCTTTCGTATGCAGTGTAAAATTACATTCTTGATGTGCCTAATTCGAACATTATCCCATTAGTACAACAGGCATACAATAAAGACAGCCCGTGTCTGTTCGTCAGCATTATACTCAACAGCACATTGTTTCCCGTTCCGTCTCGCATCACCGCCCGACCTCCACTCACCATTAGATATTATTTGTGGGGATGCGTTTATCTATCTTAGCGCACAGACATTCAGACAAACACTGACAGAGCCAGTTCAGAGTGTAATTAAGTGCACAGAAATAATTTAAACGCAAACCGAAATTCACTTACACGTATTGAACCTGAATGGTTCAATACGATTTTGAGAATTGTGGCATCCCTAAAAGCTACTCGGAGTAAAATTTTACTCTTAAGTGTGTCAAAATTCTAAGAATGACATCATTTTAATCTTATTCTTACACTAAAGAGTAAGATTGATTCATAAATGTTCATAAGTCTTAAGACTAGGTCTCGGCTCCTAAATTATTTAAGAGAGCAGAAGAGGTCTCCTCCTAACCTAGTTAAATGTGACAAGATTGCAGTACGGAGTCAGAGACCATGATCTTCACAACAAATAAACTATGTGTTGGAATGATATGATGACAGCGAGTTAATCAAATAATATAATAAATACAAAAATGTAAAATCAATTTTTTGGGATTTTGCAGCATTGGTCGTTTCTTTATACTCAGCTGTAAGTGCAATATAGAAAGATGCGATTCAGCAGCTTAATTATTTAAATGAACTGTTGAACATCAATTAAAAGTATGTAAAACCGAGCCAAAAATACATATTTGTAATATTTTTGCACATAATGCAAATAAATATATGATACTAAAATTTTTTACTTTTGCATCTATGCCGCCATCTCTGTTTGAAAAATAAAATTGCAGGTTACTTTTTGTATTTATATGGGTTGAAGTCAACCGATGTTAAATTTGCCACGAAATAGTACAGGTCAACTTATCAATCACTATTATAAATTTACCGTTGTAAATCAGGGGAAGGTACAGGGTTCCAGAATAAGTTTTAAAATTAGGGGCACACCTTAAATCATTCAGCAATGTATTTATTGACATTTTCACCAAAATAACTGGATAACTGATACTGACAGCAGATTTGGTTCTGCTTATTTAAAAAGATGCAATACAGAGCAGCTTCGTTAATGATCGGTGCTAAATAGAGAGACTGTAATCTGAATTAATTTCAACCTACAGAAATTGTGCTTCTCCAAAAGTATGTCATTTAATAGTTTACAGTGTTACACATGGATGCAAAATGGAAGGCTTCGTGTTATGTTCTAACAATGATTGTATTGTGTAGTAAGGACACTTTTCCTCTTGTTCACAACACGTAGCGTCAAATAAAACATAACAAAACATTCGCCTTTTGTTCGTTCTTGCTGTGAACGGATTTGAATGATTCAACGATGTCTCAAGTAATACAAGATAAATGACATTTTCAGAACTCCCCCGCGGTAAGTTTTGTTTTAAACGTCTCCTATATCGAATCATTCGTCCGTGGGCTCAAGAAATCAGTAACGGCAAACAGAAACTCGTAGTAATGCGCTCACGTTGTGTGTGTAAACTTGTTAATGAGGATCTGGATTGTGCGCGTCAGCGGCAGTGGGAAACATCAGTGCGTGGATCACTCGTATGTCACTGATGTTTCCCGCAGAAGCGCACAATCCACATCCTCATCCGCAGTTGACTATCACACACATCCTGCAATGTTGGCGGGCTGGCGTTTCTTCTCGTCTTTCCACAAGAAATTTCAAATTTAAAGGGTCGCACATGCGCGAGAACTTATAAAAAATGCTTAATCTGTCTCGAAAACATTTAATCGCGGTCTGTAGCCCTGATGAAGGCAGACGGTGTTCAACCTGATTTTTATGTACTCCCCGATAACTAAATTTTGGTTTATACCCAAGTAACTTACGGGCTTGCAGCTCTATATATAAACTAAAACAATTATAAAATATTTAAGGTCTTAATTCAGTCATGAATAAATGGTGCCTTGCTGCTATGACGTCACCCTTGCAAGCTCCCTATTGGCCGATTCAGAGGTCAAAGGCAGCCATTTTGTGTGTAAATCATAGTAGTCCTTAACTCCCAACACTTAAGTCAGAACTTAAGAATCAGTCTTAAACTTTAAAGAACGGTGGATTTAGTCTTCTAATCTTAAAAAAGTCCTACTTCTAAGAATTTTTTGACACTTAAATCAAAATTCAAAACTACTCTTAAGAGCATTTACGGGCCCAGATGCCGAATTATACATTCAGTGAGAGGACATTGAAGAAGCCATGAAGAATAAAACAAAACTCTAAATATGGCACAGTTTTTTTGAACGCTGCTGAAACATTATTATGCACGCTTGGAAACATCGCCTAGCAACAGGTGAAATGATCAGTAATTACCAATCCTTATCATTTAGTCAAAAAGCCCAAATGAGAAGTACAGCCAAAATAAGCATCACAGTGCAAACGTCCATATTAGGTTCATTAGCAGAGGCATATCAGCAGCTTAATGATGTAATCATTACCATGGAAACAGTGTGGTTTTGATGATCGTTAGAATATAACATAATACCATCTCCATAATATCATATCTTGTTTTTCCAGACAAATACAGCATAAACAACTCCAAATCATTACCGTTCACCATGTGAACATTGTCCGAAACATGACATGACCATTAACAGCATCAACATCTCATGCTAAAGGTCACGCAGAGGGGTCAGCATAAACTAATTATATTCCTGCCTCTCCAAACTCATTTACCCCAGTATAAAATCTGTCAACCTTTAAGACTAAGCTCCTGATGGAAGCAGGAACATTTCACCCAATACTCAGAAATGACAATCAGCAGTCGAGCGATGATCTCATTTTCCCAACAAATTTGTGTGGCGGCACTAACATTTGGCTGCGACACCTCTTAAAAACGACAGAGAAGACAATCAAAATCGAAGGCGGCCTGTAAAGAGTTGAACAGATTCTGTCACAATCGCCCTCTCCAAAAATTGAGGTCAAACCAGTTGTATAAATTGTAGGTCTCTAACCTGAAAGGATACACTGTGAGGTATATCCAAACCATTTCCACCTGCTTGCTCCTCATGCCATGATGATGATGTCATTCACGTATACACCCATCTAGTGTAGCGGATTGCAGGTAGGCGGCATAAAATGCAGTCCAATGCATTTTGTGATTGGATGTCTTAAAGGGACAGTACACCCCAAAATGAATTTTTTTCCATTGTTTACTCATTCTAATATTGTTCCAATCCCGTATGACTTTCCGTCTTATTCAAGACACAAAAGATGATATTTTGAAGAATTTTGTTAACCAAACAATACTGGCTCCCATTTGACTTCCTTTATATGAACACAAAACCGAACCATTTCTCAAAACATCTTCTTTTGTGATTCACATAAGTTTAATTAATAAATGATTTAAAAAAAATGTGTTGGGCAAACACACAATTAGATGTAGCAAAAAAGCAAACACATATAGCAAAAGCATTTATAGTGGAAATGCCAATGCATTTAATGCGGCACCAGAGGACCGTCGACTAACCTGTCAATCAACCATCCTCCAATTATTCATTTCTGTATTTTTTTTTATTTGTGTTACAAACCAGGTGTAAACATGGCCTAATTTACAGCTTAGAAGTTGTGAACTAACCGTGAAACCCAAACATCCCTTTTGCCCTCTACATGTCAACACCAAGCACGTCAGATTCTTTGAAATTGCTAACATGAAAGGGGTCATATGACAAAACGCATATTATGGTTTGTTTTAGATGTAATGCAATGTGTATACACGATTTAAGGTTAAAAAACGCTGTATTTTCCACATATCTTGCATGTTTGTATCTCCTTTTTGCCCCGCCTCTATGAAATGCACATCATTTTAACAAAGTTCATCGCTTTGAAAAGTGAGGTGTGCTTTGATTGGCCAGTTAACCAGTGCATAGTGATTGGTCGAATACTGCAAGTGTGTGAAGGAAATGTAAAGCTTCATATCAAATTTGGAACGTCAGGTTCCAAAGCAATTGTACTGACAGGTGCGCCCACCTTCCTTGCGTATGCATTTGGGCGGTCTTAGTCAACTCATCCCACGAACTGACATAGATTTGTAGGGGTGTGGTTACATGAGGAGTTTCAGCCAGGTCTGGGTGAGCATTCGCTTAAAGATAGAATTTATCTTTTGTTGCGTGTCTAATACATGCATGGGCAACTTATTACAAACCAAAGACACAAAAAAACACGTATTCGAGCCATATGACCCCTTTAAAACGCTCAGGAAGTTTCATGGCACCCAAGGTTGAGCTGACTTCTCCTATTGATAATTTATATCATCTGTCCTCTTTGTCAGCCGGGTTGTGAATGCACTTATAGTGCCCAATAAAGCCTTATTTACAGTGTAAGACAGAACACATAGAATGGAAATATGGCTTGACAAAAAATCCCCACACATGTTGATCTACAACAGAGGTTCCCTTTCCAAATTTATGAGCAAATAAATTCCCCTCATGTCACTTATAAACACCCAAAACAAATTGCTTTCATCAGTGCGACGAGCAAATCAAACCCATCATTTTGATATCCGGACATGGACTCTTCAAAACCCTAAGTTTTTGCGCCAAATTCAATTTCTCGAAAAACTTTTCGACAAAGACAGGAAGAAAAATCGGCACTAATTCCTCCCAATACACTTAATGTATCAGCATTCAACAGAAGACGTGTCTGTGTTCTGTGTCGTTTCATTAGCCGAGAGAAAGATTACAAGCGACTTGCCCCCTGCATTGCTAAATGAATCATGAAACGTGGCACGTGACTGCGGTTTACATTCAATTCCCACCTCCAGATGCAGATTCGCACAAACGTGCGCTATTAAATTAGCTGGTGACAGGTGTTCCACGCATAGCCTAAATGTGAAATAGCAGTCCTGGAGCTTTGAGGTACTATGGGCCTCGAAACTTGGAAGTTATCAATGGCAGAGCACCTGGCATGTCTCATTACAATACAACCACTGGAGAATATTACCAAGCTCCAGGAGCCTCTAAAGCGAGCAAACGTTTGTTGATTGCTGAACGAATGTTTGGAGTTCAGGACACACGACTTTGAGAATAAGCAGCATGAGTTTTATTATCACTCTACCTTTAAACAGATTGATAACACTGAATCTAATCATTTAAACACATCTGAAACAATCTCCCCAGTTTGTCTTCTAGCTTTTCATATTTGCTCCACTTATTTATTTCCGTTTGGCATACAACATGTTGGTACTCAGGGAGCAGTGATATTTATACCTGTCAGTTCCAAATAATTTTTATATGTGCTTGGTGAGTTAATTTCACAGAACAAAGGGGTGGACCGGGAGAAAAGCGAACTACAACACAGTTTTGGCGTCACAAGAAATTGCGTTGTCCATGTGAATATGTCCACAGGAAAGAACTGTCTGGATTTATTGTCTTGTTGGCAGGAATGAACAGGCCTTTAAAAACTAAAATTTTATGTTCCAGGTACTGAGAATGAGTCATGTTTCTCTATAAAGCATCAAAATGCCTGATGGAATCAACATTTCAATTTACGTATTTTGTGACAGGAGAATTTCTTGATATCGCCTTTGTTGCTTTTGTTTATTATGCACTTTTACCCCGTCTTCTCGAGGAGAACAAATAAGAATTTCATCATATCACAGTACCAATAGCAATAAAGATCAAAAATCTTGAAATCATATTTAAATACACCAAAATGCTAGTAAAACGTTGAAAAAAGGTAAGTTAATACACTGAAATAACAATAGACAATACTTTAACAGCATTCAGTATCAAACACAACTCACGTTACTTATAATAAACAATGACAAATTAAAGGGAAAGTCAACTTAAAAAAGGAAGATTCGGTCACCATTTGTTATTTCAACCCTGTATATGTTTCTTTTTTCTGCAGAAAAAAAGAAGATATTTGACTTCCATTATATGAGCACAAAACCACTGAGATGAGACATTTCTCTGAATATACTAATATATATAATATATAATAGTAATGGATTGCGCATTTGTCAAACAACGCTTCGACATGAAAGCTGCCTGCATTAATACATACATTTATACATACATATGCTTTGTCAATAGTGACTCACAAATAAAAAGTATTTAACGTTGTCAAACATTGTGTATGCTTTGCAGTGTTGTTGGAAAGCTTTATACAATAATATAGTGCTTAAAGTTTAAACCCCCTGTTGCAACTGTTGTTTCCTGCATTAGCTTCACACTGCATAAAATAGAGGCAACATATTCGTTATTGTTCCTGTTTGTACCTTGGAAATATTTGCATTCTACAGGAGAAATATATTTGTTATAGTTGCAAGAGTGAGCGGTTCACTCATCTGCTCTGTCGGTCCTTCCACTTCATCAATATACTGTAGCATTGTATATTACTCCCGCCCGCGCATTACGGCTTTGTGGAGAAGGGCACTGATGGATAAGCGAATGGCTGAATGAGGGGAGGCAAAAATAGAGTGACTGGATGATTTTCTTATACAATATAACGTTTCAGCGGATTACATTTATAATGCGCAGAAATTATCTATTCATCAATTTGGCAGTCACACCGGCAGGAAAAATAGTCAGAAAATGCGACCATTTGGTCGCAATAAAGAACCCTAAAGAACATTACACAGGTTCAAAATGACATGATATCATGACAGAAATTTTATTTTTCCCTTTTACAATTTATAGTATGTCTACATGATGTGACCTGTTGGTTCATCATGGCATTAACTTAAACAAACAAACCAAAACGTATTGTAAAGTGTTACCAAAATATTTAACCCGAAGCAGATTAAATTTGATAATTGCAATCTGAACCTTTCTTGGACAAAGATTAAAAAAATACTCATTGACAACATATTTAAAAATTAGGGTCTCCTTATCTTAACACAATTCACAGCTTACAATAATGATTTAAATTCAAAGTGGTCAGGTTATGAAAAACAACAGCGTTATCGTTTCCGTTTAAACTCTGAAGCGTTATTCAAAAACGATGACCTCACGCATGACTATTACGCCGCACCACTAGAAGACCAGCGAAGACATTGTATATATACACAAACTGTAGACACACATACACACGGACAAAGTGTATTAAAATCGCTTTTAGCCTAAAACAGGGTATGCATATGTGCGCAGGCAACATCGCCATCCACTGGCCTGGCCTCCATAATACATCGTTTCTATTAGTTTGACAAGATCTGTGCAGATCCTTTTGATAAGGCTGTGAATGAAAAACTTTTCTATTTTTCACCGTGTAAACGTACTCTAAGTCTACGTCTTTTCTGGCTAATATTAAATATCCATTCGGGCTGTTTTTTTATGTAAATTTGCCAAACCAGATTTGTGCAGAGGAGCAATGCCAAGGCACAACCCATGTTAAGAAAACTCTGTAAGTAACCTGCCATTTTTTGTGGAAAAGTTATGGATTGCAGGTTGAAGAATGGCAGCCATTTAAATACTGAAGTCATTTCATTCTATATAACCTCAACCAATGACATTCTTCTCTATTCTGCACTTTAAACGGCTTAATAAACTAGAATACATACTTTATCACAAACATTAACACACCCAAAATAAAACGAGTTTGAACCTACAATAATCACATTTGTACACATTATTTCCTGATTTCAGAACTCCAGGCACATTCATACATGTAGATGGCCCAAACTGTGTCAATGCACTTGTGTGCTCGAGCACACTACTGCTGTGAATTACTGAATCACAGATTTCCTCTTTGAAAACATCAAGGCTAATCTGGTGCCGCCAGCAAAACTTGCGCCTACACAATAAAACCAGATTTGTTTATGACAAGAGCTGAAAACAACAGAACACATACTGATACGTCATTCACTCTGGTTATTCTGCCCACATTTTTTAGGACTGTAATCCCATTTTCAACCTGGAGTTCCTTATAGGAGGGTATGTAAAGACCTGTGCAATTGTACGGAAAATGTAAAAGAAAACACAATATATTTACACAAGACGTCAAAACTCAGAACTCTTTCAAAAACTTTTCAATCGAACAAGAAGTTTCTCTAAAATCCCTAAAGTTTCTTTCTCTGGAACTCTCTGTCGCAACACATGTGAAATTTCCTAACAAAAAAGTGGAGAACAAAATCAGATTGGGATGTTTTTCTGACAGGTGCAGTTGTAGCTGAGACAGACACTATCTCATGCTGTGTTTGATATTGCACACAATAACCAGCCAGATATGTCAAAACCATAAAAAAGTCAATAGTACCACTGTCGAAAAGGACAAAATATGCCTATATATTATTAATAACAATGCAAAATATCATTGCCAGCAAGAAAAGTTTCACGGCATAAAACTGTTTCTGAGCACTTCAAAAATCTCCCACTGAGGAGTGCAAAGGATTTAGGGGTCAAATGAATACTCATTATTTCTTCATGAGTGAAAAGGGTTCTTGCATTTACACGAAGTGATAAAGCACTTGTCAGAAGTTGAAGACTCCTCAAAGTGTCCTGCAACACAGAGGTTCAGGTGTGTCGTCTCTCTCAGTTCAGAGACAATCGGAGCATCAGTGAAGTATAGAGATATACAATTCAGCTCAAAATAGTCAAAACATCTGCTGATATTTCACACAGGAGTGCTCATAGATCTCCCGGGATGCTAAGTGAACTGGGGCAGATGGTGTGCATGTGGGCAGATAAACAGTGCCTCCTAGAGGCAGATGATGGTATGGCCTCGCTAAAAAAAGAAGAATGAGACATTGGAAGATCATTGAAAGTGACTTTAAGCTTTTCTTAAACCAGGGAGTTAAAAGAGGACAAGAATAGACCAGCCTAAAGGAGAATTTTTGTCTTTCTTTAGACTGATTTCGTGGCCATTTTGAAATCAAAAGCGAGGCGGGAAGAAAACCAGAAAGAAAGATAGAATGCAAACAAAGGGACAGTTCACCAAAACATGAAAAGTCTTTCATCCGCTACTCACCCTCATTTCAATCCTACATGACTTTCTTCCTTGTGCAAAACAATGACATAAAAAGACGGGTGAGTAAATGATGACAAAATTTTCATTTTGGCCATTCTATTACTTTAAAGCGGGCATAACACACAGGGTTTCTGTCAATCTCATATTAATCTTGAGTACCTATAGAGTACTATTGAATACTTTGTATCTTCGAAGAGTATTTAGTTTGATCACATTTATAGATAAGATACAGCTTAACGATTGTTTCCGAAACTATACGGCGTGTTCGGGGGGGAGGGGTAGGCTGAACCAAAGCACGAGCGCACCCATTGTCAACACAACACAGACTCACTTCACTCACCGCATGTCCGGCATCTTTTAGCACTGGGAAGGCTCCAAATATCAGTTTCAAACAATCTCCAAATCCAGCGTTTTATCCACCGTTTATAGAACATTCATCACCCAAATGCAGTGAACAAACAAACACCTGAACTTCATGAAGGTATGCTCCCTCTATCTCTCTCTCTCTCTCCTGCACACAAGTGAAAGTGACTCTGCGCATGCTCCTTCTGTTCTCCTGTGGCCGTGCGGCATGCTTTTCCGGGAGAATAGTCCAATAAGGTACTAAGAAAAGTTGTTACAAAACAGTTCTATATGTTCAAAAAGATCTTTCGGAAACCTGTACGACCGCTGGGGGAGTGTATCCAGCACAGAAATAATACGTAATACGCCCAACTTGTTTTTTGACACGTTTAACATTGTAAAGAAGCCAGAATGCATGAAACACCGCTGCACGGCCGCTTTAAGCAAACAAAAATACCAAATTTTTAAATCTTTTATCTCAGACTTCTGGACCAATATTATTTTGTAAATTTGTGAAAGGGCAGTTAACTCTTGACTTGTCATTGGCAAACATTTTCTACACTTTGCTAGTTGTACGACTATTGTAGTACTCCAGAATCTTTATTTTTTTCTAGATTCTAACATATTTAAATTTTTTATGTCCATTTATTTATTCTGCAAGACGCCTAGACAACATGCGTGGAATCACAGCAAAATAAATCCTTTAGGATTACAGAGACACACTGTGAACTTTATTCCATTGATACAGAAAAGAAAACAGTGCAACACACTTGAAATGATGAAAAACAACAAGATCAGTATGAATCACTGCAAGGAGGCCAGTCACAATATCTTATTATCACGCAACCAAAATAATTTACGATAATGATATTATCATAATAACTATTGAAATGTTTTTTAAAGAAATAAAGGACACTATAAAATTCATATTTTGTTTGTGTTGTTTTACATTTGGTCAATGAATCGCACTCAAGTTACAAATGTAGTATGGACGAAAGAGAATCTGTAACAATTGTGACTCTTAAAGCAACAGTTTATGTAAAATTTCAACATTTTCTCACCCATGAGTTGATCCAAATCTCTATAAATTTCTTTGTTCTGATGAACAGAGAGAAAGATATTTGTAAAAATGCTTGTAACCAAACAGTTCTTGGCCACCATTGACTACCATATTAGGAAAAATAACAATGGTAGTGAAAAGTGCCCCAGAACTGCTTGCTTTCCTACATTCTTCAAAATTTCTTCTTTTGTGTTCAACAGAACAACAATGGTAGTCAATGGTGGCCAAGAACTGTGTGGATACAAGCATTCTTTCAAATATCTTTCTCTGTGTTCAACCAAACAAAGACATTTATATAGATTAGGAACAGTTGGATGGTGCTTAAATATAGAGAATGTTCATTTTGGGGTGAACTTTAAGGCAACATTTTGAATGGGTTCTGATTAGTTTGGAGTTTTTTATATCATGATTTTAGTCAATACCACATCCTATTATCAACAGTATATTGTGGCACTCCAAACTGTAAGAACACATGTCAAGCAGGTAATGACATCAGAAGCTTTACTCACGTCCTGAAAGAGTCTCCTGTCCGCAGCGAGCCGTTTTGAGGCCAATGTTTTGGTGACGTGGTAGAAGGTAAGAAGTGCTCTGTGCTGCTGGAGGCTGTCCTGAATCTTCACAGAGTCCAGCAAAATAGGGATCAGCTCGGGCCACTGCCGTGGACAGTCCAGCCGTGCCACTTTAGCGATCAGCACCGCTATCTGTGTGGCGATCTGCAACACGAAACATGGCGACATTTCAACGAATGCCATTTTAAGGCCAAGCAGCAGGTTTTACAGACACCTGAGAATACATTAATCCTCTTTTACATGGGAACTGAATAAATATTAGGTAATTCAGTACAGTCCTACTTTCCTTTGGGCATTTGGCTCGCTTTCAAATGCTTATGAGATTTTAATTGAGCGTTTTAATTAAATTAATTAGTCCAATATCCATAAATGCAGAAGAGCTATCGCCGTTAAATAAAACACATCGCAGTAGCAGTTAAATCATTTTTTGACAATGTCGAATTAATGCGGAAGGGCGCTCGCATATTTAACATATTTCTTGTAACATGATGCCGTTTCATAACATTCAATTGGATCAGAGGAAGCTGTATGTAATAAAGAGAAACTGAAAAAGGTGATGTCAGGGTTATTAAAGTGGTTGTATGTGCATAAGGCAGTAATTTGAAACATCCTCCCAGCTAACCACAAACATATTGCATTTTAAAACTAATATAAGATATCAGTATCAGAAATAATTAAAGAGGTATTCTCGATACGTCAGAAAGTCAGTGAAACCTTCCTTAAATCACATTTCATTTTCTTACAGAGGAAAATTAGCAGAAACCTGTAAGCTTGCTTTCATTTAAATCATTGTTATATTTTATTCAAACATGATTTAGTTTTTGGATTTCCATACAGTTTTATTTACAATTTTCACGTCCAATATGGAAATAACAGGAAAGCAATTGTGTACTACATCTACCTCATTTACTAACGCATGCATATCTCTAGATATTTGTGCCAGTGTCAGCCATCTTCTATAATGAGAAACTACATTAAAGCATACAATTAATTTTGTGACATTATGCCAAAACAAGTATTGAGCGCAGTCATCACGCTCTGATAACCCAAAACCTTAACTAACCCAACTAACCATCTTGTGGAACACGGAATCAAATGATGCAAGAAAAAAAAGGCAAAACAACGACTAGAAGTAAAAAGTAACTGTAAATGTATACATGTTCAATATGTGATAAACATTTCCTGTTTGTTAATATAGCTGCCCATCTGTGTGAACCGATCATTAACCTTTCCACATTTAAACATACTATGAATAAATATTATATTATTCATTCTCCATATTCGCTTAAAATCTATACCACCAATAACAAAATAACACTTCTGTATTCCCTAGTATTTTTGGGCTAGTAAATTTGTATCACTTTTCCATTATTGTCACAATCATTAGAAAATAGTGGATAAGGATTTAATAGATGGTTTCATCAGACACACACTCCTGGCCCAAAGTTCACTTCCGGTCAGTTTTTGGTTATAAAATAATTTATTTTACAGTCATTTAATATTCATTAATATGAATATTTTATTGTATGTCAATTGTTTTCAATTAAAACTACTCAACAGTTATTTATTCTTCAAGGAGGTCTACAGGTTGAATTGCATTAGAGTGATGTCATCATTTACAAACCCTCTTGACATTTCAAACCTGTACGACTTCCTTCTGCAGAAAAAAGACAAAATGAAGAATGTTTGGAGTCAAAAACCATTGTTCCCCACTGACTTTTTGTCAGACTATTGTATGGACCCAAAACCAATGCAAGTCAATGGGGACCGACCGTTCCCGCTTGCCAACATTCTTAAGTATCTTCTTATGTGTTCTGCAGAACAATGTCATACAGCTTTTAAAATGCGTAAATGATGACACAATTTTTTTTTTGGGTGAACTATCCCTTTAATGACAAAAATAACCCAGGACCATTCCATGGACTGGAAAAATTTAAGCGTGCCTGATAATTACAGGTTTTCCAGCAACAAAAAGAACTACCGACACCCACCATCCTATAAAGGTTTTATATACCCGTATCAATTAAAAATAATCCATGTTATTAAAGTTGAAAGGAGCAGATGTGGATTTAAATCCATGGATGGCATTTCTCTTTATCTTTATGGCTTTTCCTATAATGATCAAACATTAATAAAATACTCAAGGGCTGAATTACTGCGCTGTAAAGCCCAAGAATCAATGTCTCCAGCACAGCTCAACAACACATTACAGCAGACTGTCCTTAAGTGCTCTTCCACTCAACTTCCATTGATCTTCACCAGAATCACAGATTAAACTCTCACCTCCTAAACAGGAAAGCTTAATAGTGCTCGATCATAACTGATGGTTCTTTTTAACAAGTCTGATCATAAACAAAGGTAAGAGGAGAGCATGTGGTTAAGGATGTGGGAATAATCCTGATTGTTTAACCTTGTATCCATACTGACCTGGTTGACTGGTTCATTAAAATTGGTGATGAGACCTGCGCGGAGAGATGACTTCTCTTCCTCTGACAGGGCGCTGAGGAGAGAAAGTGTAAGTTATCGACATACATTTCAGCTTTCCCTAAAGAGCTGGAACACTTAAGACACACTTAAAAATGTAAGAATGGCCTTGCATTAAGTGTCAAAACATCAAATGAGTCGCATCTGCTTAATAGAAGAAAAAAGATGTTTAGTTAAAATGATACATATTCCCATTAAAATTAACGCTCAGACAGCTTGTGGCAAATGTCAGGAGAGGGGTTAATGAAGAAAAAAAAACTCTGGTGGCTTTCTAACTAACCAGAACAGAAACGACTCAACTCAACTTTTTTTATATAGCACTCTTGACAATGTCAAGACACATTATGTCAAGACACACTCTTGACACATTGTGACAAAGCAGCTGTATATGAGACATTTTGACTATAAGCAAATCAAATAAAGTTAGATACCTTTAAAAACAAGAAAAAGGTAAAAACACAGAAGACAGACATACCCACATACACAATATGCACATGCACTAACACACATAGACATAGACACACGGGCGTGCAGACACACGGACGCGCACACACACTTTTTCCCACTTTTATTCGAGTGAGAATTAAAGTGGGGAAAATAAGCTCAAATTAAACAGACGTTCAGGTGACAGAATCACTAAAGTCAGACTCTGAATTGGTTGGTCTGTCGACACCGAGGGCTGGAGGAGAAAATTAAAGAACTAAACAAAATGGTTCTCAAGAGAGAGGACTACTGTTATACTGTCCCTTAAACAATACCCAAGAAACCCTTCACTGGAGTCAATGTGGGCTAGTGTGTTCTCTTCTTTTGTGTTCTGCACAAGATTGAGTCATACCGGTTTGAAAAGCTCTAGTGTTTCTTTCAAATTAAGTTTCATTAAAAAACAATTGAGTTTCATAGGTTTGACTGTTCAAGTAGTTCAGGAAGCGCTGTAAGATGCCATGTGCTGTGTCAAGACAAAGCGCTGTGAATGTGAAAGCACAGCAGTCACGTCGTGCGCACACCTAGTGCCTTAAAAGTATTAGTCACCTCTCTCCAATATTGTTCGAAATATGGGGAAAACAGAAAGGCGATGAAAGAAAGTTCAAATCTTAAAGAACATGAAAATGGTAAAAAACAGCCTTAAAATGAAATGTTGTAATGGCAGATTTTCCCACTGCAGCTCCAATTTTCACTAAATTAGTCACGTCGATAATGCTGAAAGTCATGTGTTCGAAATACACGACAAAAATTCTCACTGATGTGCTTAATGGGCCATTGTAAGCTGCTAGTTTATTGAGATTCTGATGGTCTGCTTTGACACAAATGTGATAATGGTTCTAAGTGGGCGAAGAAGACATCTGAACAGTCACTTTCATCTCGAAGTTAAAGTATCAGCCCTGATAGAAAAGCCCAGAAAGAGACCAAGAATCAGATGTACTTACTGAGGTGCGACTCGTCGCCAGTAGCGATCGATACCGTTCTTGAAATAAAGGACAGCTAGCCATCTCACGTTGACGTCCAACAAGTGATTATTGAAGATGCTCTATAGCAGACCAAAGAAAAAGAGAAAAATTAAACTTTCCACCTTCAAACTTTGAGATAAAGTGAAAAAGTTACACTTCTTATACTTTATTTGGGAACAGTGACAGGTCAGCATATCTGGGTAGTTGCCATATACCGTACATCAGCAAACATTTTTCAAACAAACTGCAAACAAACTTCATTTGAATTTCTCCAATACCGATAACCAATTATTCCGAGTGTTGTCTGCCGATGCAATTACTTGCATAAATTAAATTCTAAAATTTTAATTAATGTTTCTTCACTTTCTTTATATTATGAATTAATATAATGTCTATTAGTACTCCGCATCAAAGTGGTGATGTTCTATACACAGAGCACAAATTCATTTCATTTCCTGTCCTCTTTTGATTGACAAGATATATCATCCTGATCATCGGCCGAGAGTGTGCGACATTGCATTTATCAGGCGAAAGCGATTATTGGACAATAATATCGGTGCTCGCTATTATTTATAGAATAGTGAAGATTTAACTTTATTGTTATTTTTTAACTACATTTTTGCTGTCACACCGACACATTTATTTGTCAACTACTTATGTCGAGGTAATTACAGTTTTAAACATTTCCGTTTATCGAAATCAAATAAATATCATTAGAAAATCTTAAAACAAAATTAAGCACCCTGTCTCAAGAATAAACTGAATTGAGGCACTTAAATATTAATTGCAAGTAAATAACTAAACTAACTAAACTAAGATACTTTAAATACTAATAAAACGAAATAAAATAAATTTATCTTATATAGCAACATAAAAAAGAAACAAATAATAATAAAATTTCAAAAGCAATCAAAAAATGAGGGAAAAAAACACAACAAAATTGCTAATAGTTCAATTAAAATAAATGTTGTTATTAATAATAAATAATTGATTAACAAAAAATAATAAAATAAATATATTTTAAACATAAAAGCAAAAATATGATTAAGAATTCAATAATTTGAAAACAAAACTAGGGATGAATTATTATTTTTTTGCAATTCCAGGTCGCGCCATTAGTGGATGAAAAAACCTTCACCTTTAAAAACAGATATAGATATTATATTGTATAAAATTATAACTTTAACAAAAACATGATTATTTTAACATTCCCGGGGGGTCAGGTGAAGCTATCTCGGAAGTTATTGACACAAAACACCAACACTCAAAGTTTAAGGCTCATTCCACCGAGTCTGGAATGAGAGTGGAGGATCACATCAAACTAATGCTCATTGATAAATATGTAGTAGCAGATGTATTTAAGTGAGACAGTCTATGCCAGGCTATGACGTATGGCCACAGTCCTCCAAAATCCCCACGCTCCGCTGCTCAGAGACCAGGGCTCATTCCACAGATAAGAGTCTACGCAGAGACACATTTCCTATTTGAGACGATGAGCACAAGGCTATAAATTATCAAGCACAACAGTCTCAGGAATAACTGTCAGTTGAGATGAAAAAAAACACAGTTTCCCTGCTCTGTGTCACAAACAGGTGCTTATTGCTTTCGAAATGTGACCGGCGTACGTCATATTAACAGAAAGCTGGCAAGTAAAGATTTGCATTCCCGGCTCTCTATTATTCACCTCAAGGTCGGCAAAAGAACCATTTGGGTAGAGGAACGAGCTTAACGTGACACCGTACAAATCAGGCTGATTTCCAGGATGACAGACCGAGTGACAGCAGGTTGGCTAGAATACAAAAAGATAAGAGGCTGACCGAACGTGAAAGACATCCTTATAGCGCGTGTCTACTGCAGTCTAACTTGACGCCTGGAGAAATCTCAGGAGGAACACTCTGCTGATACGTGGGATTGTGTTCCTTTACGATCCTATTTCATGCTAAACCTCAATAAAGAAAGACTACGTGCCAAGTTTGAGGGCTTAAAGGATTTGTGAGGATATATAGCATCACAGTCGGTGCTCTATGACAACACATGCACAGCTGAGTCTCTGGTGAAGGGCCTGAGGTTTAATAAACAACACATTTTGGGTTTAATGAGAGTGAGGAAACAAAATCACACTCGCAAGACAAAAAACAACAGGAACTTGTAAACAAATTGTGTTTTTTGTCAGGGATGAGTCACGGATTTTAAATATTCGATTATTTTATTTAATTATAGAATTTCGAATAGTTTGTGCGATCATAAAAAAAAATGACGTTTTCACGCGTAATCATTTTAACGCGTTTGGTTCATGTAACCAAAGGGTGGCACTGCCAATAACGACACACCTAAAACCTAAAGGCTGTCAATCAAGCAACAATAGAGGAAAACATTTTCTCACAACAATAGGCCCTTTTCACATGACGTCACGCATCCTCCCTTTTCCCGCGAAGCACAAATTTTTGCTAACAACATAATCAAAGCTACATAAAGGATACCAATTCTTCGTTGAACAGGCCCTGTTTGATGATGAAGGTAAGCGTTTTGTTTTCTTTTTGCGTTAGCGAAGGTGCTAGGATATATACTCGAATGAGTGTTCTTTTAGTTTTTTTCACTGTTGTTAAATACCAGCACGATGGCAAAACGGAAGTTCTTCTTCTTGTTTGTTGCAAGACGGATGTTATCAAACACTGCTTTGCGAAAAGGCGGAAGTTAAGTGACGTCATTGTGAAAGGGCCTATTGCTAACCTAGTTACGCACACTGTAGACCTGCCTGGCATAATGGATAATGTAAATTGAGACGGTGTCAAAAATGAGTTCTGTTTGGGGGTCCTTTAATAAAATAAATGAGAATAAAGTGCAGTGCAAACTCTGCAATGCAAAGCTGGCTTATCATTGATCAACAACTACGATGCACACTCATTTGTATATTTGTACACTCACTATTGTATAGTCTATATTGTTATCTGTTCATAACCACCTGTACATTAATGTTTACATTATATAGCCTTCTGTTTATATTGTTCATAGTACATACCGACGTCATATTTTCATAGTACATGCCAATTGTATAGTATTTTCCTAATATTTTATTCTGTATTTATTCAAACTGTATATCCTGCACTTGCTAATTGCACTTCTGGTTAGACCTAAACTACATTTCGTTACACTGTACTTATATATGTGTAATGACAATAAAGTTGAATCTAAATCTTGAATCATTTGAGGGCGGAGCACCCAGCAGGTCCATCCAAAGGTCAGCAATCAGTTGCAAGTTTTATGGTCACAACAATCAATTTGGATGCCAGACGGGCGGAGAAAATAACGGCTCTAATTATTAAGATGATCGCTTTGTCGAAGGAGAGGGTTTTAAAAATCGAGTTTACTGTTCCGTCTAGAAAAATGATCACTGCCAGACTGAAACTTCTTCATGTCAACGCAGGCGAGCTGTGCAGTCAGTTAGCGAGTGTGGAAAAAAAATGGCACTGACCCCAGATTCATGGACAGAGCTTACAACCGAATCTGATCACGGCAACCTGCCATTATATACTTAACTGGGAAATGTGCAGTCATTCGGTAAATATGTTTTAACACATTTTATGTCTGGTCTAAAATCTTTATAGCTTTAATATATTTTCCTGGATCAAGCTCACTGTTTTCTAGTTGGTATAAATGTGTATGCTCATTTTACAAGGAAATGTCCAAGGATTATTAGCGATTGATGCTGATCGACGTACTGTTAAGAAGTGCCGTCATTTGCTTGTTTATTATATATGAATGTTTCAGCACGTTATGTTAATGTTTGGCTTGATGTAAAATTCCTATTCCATAATAAATAAAGCAGTCTGTCATCATACAGATACAAAGCGTAAATGGTCTCTCTTTCTCTCTCTCTCTTTGTGTTTATGTGCATGTAATACTGTACATGCGTGCATGTGGGGAGGGTTGCGAATTTTGAATAATTTTCAAATAGTTCTCATCGATCTTCGAAAACAATTTTTGCTTAAAATGCCCATCCCTAGTTTTTGTATATTTCAATAAAACCCTTATTCCCTAATATGCAGTAGTAATTTAGTTCAATATTGACAGTTAATGCAGTACTGTACACCTAAGCACTACATTGGACGACACAGGACTAGTATGTCGTCATGTTTTAGCTTCTTTGATGAAGGAGATAACATTTACGAAATGTGCTCTGTAGAAAAGTTTGTCTGTTTTGGGCTACTGTAGAAACAACATGATGAATTCCATGTAAATGGACCCGGGGTTTATGTAGATAGAAAAAGCTAATTCTAAGGTAATAAAAACATAATGCTTCATTATGTAAGGTCTTAATACACCTCTGAATACAAAGTTATGCATATTGTATTGCATTTCTGTCAAATTATGGATAAACCCATTGTCCCATCTGCCAGGGAAAACAATATGAATTTGAAATGTTTCTGAAAATAATTTGGATCCCACAAGCTGAAACAATAGCCTTCTGGACCACTTACACCAAAGTTGTTTAGTTTGTCAACACAGGCATTGCTTGCTGTCCCTTGTAGCTGTCACATACTTAATCTTTCTGAAAGGCTAAATTTCTTATTTCGTCATTAAAGTACTCATAAATAAAACATTGGCAGGACATGAATTGCAAAATGAATCAGGGTGGCTGATGGCCATCTGGCAAGCTTACCAGCACATACCTGAGGTGGATCGCCTCTCGCTGCGGGTCGCAAAACAGCCTTCATAAAATCACACACAATGTCAATCTCCTAATGAAACTGACCGGATTCAGGGCATTTTTGAAAAAAACATATTTTTCTTCCTTCTGTTCTTCTAACCCTCAACGGGAATGTGGAGGTTCGAAACAGAAGATGGATGAAATGGCTAATCTTGCATGTCATGGGGTTCAGCATTGAAGCCAATGGACTCTTGTGTTGTCTCAGATAAGGGAGAATTAAACAGGCTGTAAGGTGTCTATAATTAAACAGCAAAGAAACTTGCTATGCAAACATTCCTGATGGAAACTACTATGCAGGTATCATGTTCAAAATGACAGATTGCGTCATGACGTCTTTAAAAATGTAGCTGCAAGTAATATTTGAAAGAATTGGTAGAGGGAAAAGTTATTTGAGGTTAAGGACTTGTAGGGATATTTCAACCAACAATAAAACTTCTGTCATCATATACCAACTCTCCATATCTGTATGAATGCATTAGTTCTGATGAACAGAGAGAAATATATTTGGAAGAATGCTTGTACCAAACAGTTCTTGGCCACCACTGACTTCCATAGTGAAAAAAAATAATAATGGTTGTCAATAGTTCCCCAGAACTGATTGCTTTCCAACATTTTTCAAAATATATGTTTCATAAAAAAAAGTATAAAGCAATTTTTCCTACTATAGTAGTCAATTGTGGGCAAGAACTGATTGGTAACAAGCATTCTTTGAAATATCTTTCTTTGTGTTCATCACAAAAAAGAAGATTTAACAGATTTGAAACAACTTGAGGGTGAGTAAATGAAGACAGAAATTTTCTTTTTGTGTAAACTGTACCTTTAAATTTCATGCTTCTTATAGTTTATGTGAAATATTGTTTCAAAATACCTCTTCTTATAACCATGTGAAATTGCAAAAGTGATGTTTTAAAGTGAATTGTGCCCCCTCAACAGCTATATTTAGAGCAGCTTTTACCAGAAGCACGGAGTAGAAACCAGGCTGGGTCTCCCACTGGCGAAGCTGTTCCTCGGCTGGCTTCAGCACAGCTGTGTCCTGACTAGTGGCCTGGGTCAAAGCCTGCAGCACCACCGAGCTGGCGCTCTGGATATCCATTAGAAGAGCCTGCGGATACAAACAACACAAAATATGCTTCATTTGACACTTTGTTAGTCTGAAAAAAGAAAAAACTCAGTTAACATACCCAACTATCCCTTGAATTAATATAATGACAGAAAAACCTCCAAATGAGTTCACAATCTCTCACATATTAACTGTAGTAGATGAGTGATGCTAAAGGTTTGCTGTCCAACTCTGCCCCCTATTGACGAAAAGTGATAATGACTGATTTTGGTTTTTCAATAACAAACAAAGCTACATTCTCATATAATGAACAAACCACGATAGTCCCATGATTCTGATCACCGGCAAACACGGCACATATGTAAAATTGTGAACTCAAACTCTCATTGTCAAGTACTGCACACAGAACAAAAAAAAAGCTATAAGCAATACTTATGAAAACAAACCTTTTGTTATTAGGCGTTAAAGTGCAACTAAAGCTTAAATATGTATAAGTGTTTGATGTGGGAGGTGGCAGCTGTGGTCTATTAGATTCAGGCAAGAATCAGCATCTTTGATTTATTTCATCTGATCCCAAGTGAAAGGTTGTGTAGAAAATGTAATTTACAAGTGCAAACGTATGCTTTCTGTGACTTCCATACATCCTTGCTGTTTTGTCAAACTGTAATAATTACGAAATAAGACAGCTTGTAAAAGTGCAGGATACAGTGTGTTGGAAAGAACACAAGTGAACAATTTATTTAACTCAAAAGGTCTACCTTAAGGATGCTGAGGATTCAGGCACTTGCAATATTTTATATTTCAGACCTTTATGTAACTATCAAAAAGTGTTGGTGAAATATTACATAGACAAAATAGAAAAATCTGACAAAGGCACAATAATCATGTAAATAGAGCATTTAGCCTATAAATTAAAAAATATTAAACTAGGTTTAATATTATGAAAGTCACACGTAACACCACTGCCAACTACCGTTTGGAAAATTGACAAATTAACCATTCTGATCATCTCAAAATGACAAAATATCAGCAGATTTATCAGTCAATCAATATTAAAGATAAGGTCTGTTATTCACATACATCAATGGGAACAAATCAAAACATCATTTTTTAAAGAACATTTAAAGGACATTTAAAGAACTGACAGACAACGTGTGGACTGGAATTAACACAATAAAACAATGAACAACACAAACAATCAACTTCCAGCAGAGGATCAATAACAAAACAGCACCGAGCAAAACATCATCTGTATTTACATTCACAACATCATGATTACGAACGATTTAAAGCTTATCTTCGGCCTTTTTATTACAGTTTATGTAAAAATTGCATCTGCTCTGTGAAACGACGCCATGAACTTTCTGCATTTTACAGAATAACTGCAAAAGAAGATCCGTGGACACACGTGAGGAGTTTATCATGAGCCTGCCATATGCACCGAGAATTGCTGTCAAGCATTGTTATCTCTGCAAATAAAACCAACTGAAAAAGCGTAATCTAACCAAGCACTCTTAGTAATATGACCATTTAAACATCATCAACAGAAAACCAGTGGATCATTTAATATGTTAGCTAAGAGGCTACAATACTGCACAAGAGCTGGCACGTATGTTGGCCTACATCGAAAAGTGCATCTTGTGATATCACAGTTTAGGAAACTTTTGGCTGTTTGATGTGCCAAAACATCCTCTCAAGCTCCTTGTAAATGTTAACGTACCTTAAGCAAATATGTCAAAGCCGATGAACACAGTCGTGCAGTCACTCTAAACACAGCCCACGCGTTGTGTGGATGGCGCCATACACAGCAGCTGATGTCGCGTCAAGATGACGTAATCACAATTTAAGACCGCAGTTATAATCGTGTATTCATTTATGTGACTATTTATTCGGTATAGACAGTTATTATTATTCATTGTAATGAATTTGTTAAAACTATTGTTTTTATTTGTTTACTATTTTAGTGTTGTTTGTAAACATTTTAGTTTCTAAGCCCGTTATTGAGTAAATTGATTGTTAATTTTCTTAAAATATTTTGGTTATGTATGTTGAAAAAAACATCGATAAATACTGTATTATGCATGACATAAAACGATGGGGCCATTCATTACTCCAATACACCATTATCATTGTTATATGTAGGAGAAAATGTATGTAAAACTATAAAGATATTCTTACCGTAACCTTTTGAAAAAAAAACTGAAACCTTTTGACAGCATATTAGAGAAAAAATAGTAGCGTGAACTGTCCTCTAGGCGGCGCACATCTACCATAATGGAGACACCGGGCGTAAACTAAGTCTTAAGGTAAATCTATGGATAATGCAAACATTCAAGAAATGTAGCCTAGCCGTAAAGCCTAGTACGATTGCGTGTGTGGTTTGGGCTTAGTATTCAAATTTAGATGAATGGACTGTGGGTGGTCTGTGGCTATGCACTATGCGGCAGTGCAGTGCTTAAGTATTTATTAGGAGTATCTTTACTTTACTTGAGTCTTTATATTTCTGCAGACTTGTACTCCACTACATTTCCTGAACAAATTGTATACTTTTACTCTGATACATTTCTCTTGGCATGTTCGCGACTACGAAATAAAGCATAGAAACACAACTGCGACCCGGTCACCTTGACAGCGCTGAACCAATTATTGGTGAAAGATCGGGTATCATGCATATGTCAAGCATTCTGACTTTTATACAAAAGTGCTGGTTTCTCATGCTTAACATGGTCAAATTGTTTAAAACGAGTTGGACGTTAGATAGAATATGTCTGTACTTGATACACTTCCTCAGCATTCCAACTTGTTTTAATAATAAGAATAAGCAAATAAGACGTATGCAATACTACTATATAGGCACTCAAGATCAGTATGAGATTGGAAGAATCTTCCGAGATACGTGCAAAAAGCTGCTCTCCGCGATTTATTTCAAAATGTTTTAATGTGCTGCTACTTTTAAAGATAAACAGCTAATTTTTCAGTTTCAATGAATTTAAAAGAACTAGGTTTCTAATGGAAAGGCAAGGAAAGAAAGAAGTAAGGGCCAGGCAGATTTGTTCTGATTTTGTGTTCTCTAGAGGGATAATATTGGGGGTGGGAGGGAACTATCCTTTTCTAAAGTTATAATTTATAAAGTAAAGTTATAAAGATGTGGTTTCTGGACTTGTATTTTGATAGTTTTGGCAACATGTTGTTCCGGATAAAACTACTGAACTTGAATGTAATTTTGATCTTTATGCTTAATTTTTTCTAAACTTTGCTTCAACTTTACTTTAAATACTTAAGTAGATTTAATATAAAAAGTACCTTAAGTACAGTATGTATGTTTTACTTAAGACTTTGAGTTTTTACTCATTTTTCAAGTAATTTTCTGGCAAGATATTTGTACCTTTTCTCAAGTGTTGCCTTTAGTTATACTTTATGCATCGCTGGTTTTTGGCTTTCACGCTATAAAGTTCATTCTTTGTCATTGACCTGTTTCATAATGAGTAAACACAACACCAAACAGCTTTTGGGGAGAAAAGATGAGTGGGCCATTTTGCACACAATGAAAGTGAGATTATTGTGTGATCAAAACCACAACCTGTTTAAGAGTTAGAAACATGGGGAAATCCACATTCTTTTGAAAAGTGCGGGTACTTTTGGCCAACAAAAATCACAGTACCACAGAAAATGAATTTTCGTATCAAAATCTGGGTACAATGCTTAATATGTTTGCTGCAACTTCATGATGCATCATCTTGTGCTTACAGTAAAACTTGAAACCTATAGATTTAATAAAGGGTTTTGCTTATTGGCCGGTCATGTTGCCTTTTGTTGGACACACTGTCTGTCTAATAGCTAGTAATGTAACAATTTAATTTTATATTTAGTTATAATAATATTTTATTGTATATTAAATTAATAAATCTAAACTTCTCAACAGTTATTGATTCTTTGCGGAGGTCTAACGGAAGTTAAGTTTGGGCAAAATAATGTTGTATCCTACGTATGTTGCAGCTAAAACTGTATATAGAGAAATAAAATGAAGCAATAAATGAGACAAAAGGTTGTCGCTCATATGACACTCCTTTGCTTCTAGACAATAAAGGTAAGAACGTTTGTGAGGAAGTTTAGAACAAATAGACACCTTTTCTCAAAAGAAACGTCCGGATAGCCTGCAGAATATTTAGTCTTTGTTTAATCTCATGGTTTGAGGAGAAACAAAAGGAGAGATTAAATAATTGTCATTTGTGTTTTTATATACAGGGGAACATATTTACATGTAGAAACTTGCATGTGTCTTATGTGAGTTCAATGACTGAGGACTTGTTGAGTTTCTCTTCCTGAACATTTGTTCTACACATGTGGCAGGATGATTATATTTTATGGGCTGGACTGTGTTTTCGTGGTCAACGATGAGCTTTCCATTATGGGCTACTAATGGAAGCTGAATGTTTAAGGTTAGCAGAATATACTATAGACAAGAAAATGCTGTCAAGCGTAGTGAGAATTGTTAAGATCAAACACAGTCTGACTATAATCTAACTCTATTACAGAGAAGCCAGAAACTGACAGGAGACACGTGTTTCTCCGGAAAAAAAAGCTTCCATAAACAGAGCCGGTAGTAAACCCGCACACGCCACATTTTGAGAATGTCACTGAACTCCAGTAACCCAGTATAAGGTGAGACCATAAGCTTCTCAGCCAATGGGAATCAAGGCAGAATCATGCAGTTGCTGTGGACCAATCACCACCTTACATTTATTTCACTCTTCTTTATCGTTTGAAACCCTATTTCAAGCGGTTACACCCACAGAAAAACGGCTAGCATCATTCAGAAAAAGGCCTTTGTTTTCTGTCTCTGTCTATATTTCAAATCAATACTTTAAAAAAAATGATGGATCTATTGGTAAAAATTGTTAATTTCTCTTAATTTTTACGACGGAACAATATTTTTCATCTTTAAACTGTGTCTTGGGCATGCAGACCTTTAGTGACCCCCACTGCTTTTCATATCAGTTGAACTAACATGAACTTGAACCAGTCGAGTATATTTGAAACTGGAGAACCACAGTACAGACTGTGTTACCTTATGTATCTATCTATCTATCTATCTATCTATCTATCTATCTATCTATCTATCTATCTATCTATCTATCTATCTATCTATCTAAGCTGTGAAACCTGTTAGGCGTTTTTGAAAAGACTGCAATTCTTTAAAACAATAAATCAATTGTATGTTGCCAAGCATTCCAAGACGTGCAGAACGGCTTCCTTGTAACTGTGTCGCGAGCCTGTGGCCTCCATGCCAGTTCTCGGATGAAAAACCCACAATACTTCACTGTCTCACCACGCTAGGGTGAGAGGGGACGATCTCCCTTTGATGTCTGTGGGAAAGTTCTACCTTTAGGATTTACTCCCTTGTGATTTACAGTAAGGAAAAGGGGAGTCATATGATGATCTGATCCCAAAAATGCGATCCTTGAGGAATACAATTTGTGTAAGGAAGTGATTCGCTTTGATCACAGTTCCCATTTGTCCACATGTCCCCTCTTTTTGGAGTGATCATTTTACCAGAATATCAATTACTAACGAAAAAGGGGAACATTTTTTCCAGAAAGCAGGCTTTAAATCATATTTTACAGTGCTGTTATACAGAGATTTGTTTGGAGAATTTATCTATCAGTAATAGCGCTTGTAGGCAAAGATAAGATTGTAGTGTTTGTATTTATTATCTTTACCTCACGCTAACTCCTCTTTACCCCATGATCATATAACCTGTATATTTCATCACTCTTACTCGTGGTACATCCTTTTTATGTTGTAAATTCTTGGCATTTTTCCATAATGTTGTGGTAATGTGGTAGTTTGCTTTTTGAGCATGCTTTCAAATGAACAACAGTAAACTAAACACAAAAACATGCATCTGGAGCATTCAGGTTTAAAGCATAAGATCTGAGTATCATCAGCACTACTTCAACCTTTTCCTGTAATTCAGCTCTAGATTAAAAGCAGGTAAATTTAGTAAACTCCTGTTCTTTTGATTTCATTCACACAGCAGCAAAAAAATGGTTGTAAGTCCTGCATGTTTTAGAATGCTAAATATGTTTTCCTTCGGACACAGTTGAGTTATTAATAAGAGTTTATCTGATTTTGAAGGAGTTTTGGGGATTATGCAAATTTAGAAAGTCAGACTGTGAACAATTTTGTTTTTTTTAAGATGTTTACAGTAGGCTTGTTCATGTAACCCATGCCAAGACCTTTTCTCTTTTTCTCACATTCTTCTTGTCATCCACTTGTTTCCCATGAGAAAGTCTCAAGGGTCATGTCTAATGTGAGATGTGTAGTTTTGTGGAGCCTGTGAGACGCCATTCTTTTCACTTAACAATGAGATGGTTCTTAATCCAAAAATGGTAAAATGTGCACACACATATCTCTGTACTGAATGAGTCTTCACCCATAAATTCTGAATGATACTTCCTTGAGGAATGAAGAAATACAGGATTGCTGAAGTTTTACAGTAGACATGATATGGCCTTTGCTGTTTTTTTTTCTCACGACTGTTGTTGAATGGAGGTTTATATTTCCCGTCTCTCCATCCTTATCTTGTTCTACCAGTATAGTCAAATCAGTAGAGACTGGTAAAAACGTTATGTTTGATAACAATTAAATGCCAACGTACCGAAAGTAAGAACGCATCTATGAATGATCAAATACAGTTACAGGGCGGTTCCAGTTGGGCCATCAGAACTGTTGTGCTTGTTTGTACTTGATGTCTTCAAAAGGATGCATCATTATTGCTCGTGTGCAGATTCCTTACCAATTTATCCGCCTAGACGGGTTCTATACTTTTCTCAGTCACTTTGGTGCTTTTTCACAGATCACAAATTACATTTTTACATTTCATCCTCAAGTCACTTGTGCACATCATAAAAGCAATTTCTCTCTTTTTTTTTTAAATGCAAAAATTCCTTGATACATAGGCTACAGATGTCTACTGTTTTACACCCTGTTTAACAATCTTACCCCCCAAAATAACTCACTGAAGAAGTCATCAGATACAAAATGGTAAAACCAGTTGTCATAACCTGTCAAGTATATTTTCTTCACATTTCTGTAGGATTTTTGCAATCGCCAGCTAAACTAGATTTACTTTGTTTCCAGGTTTCTGTCACTGTAATATCTTAGATTCCTCAGACATACAACACACAGCAGCGTCCGACCTTCTTATTCTTCTTCTTACAGTTGTTTTGGTGCATTTCTTGAATAAACCTCAGAATTCGCACAATGAACCACCAAAGGAGTGTCAACTTCAAGGGTTAACGTTTTTTCAACTTTGCACTTTAAATGATTATGCACTACGTGTTCAATGTGGAAAATGTGTGTTTATCGATTGTTTTGGCTTAGTTAAATATCAGATCAAATAACACACACTCACATATAGTAAATCCAGGGTAATTTCTTACCGCAGACATGTACAGTGAAATGTTAGATAACTTCAGCTATATGGCACAAAAGATTACAAAGGTGTTAGAGGAATGCTTTTTTAGAATCAACTAGAATAATCACACCCATTTAGATAATGGCATACACGCCACACCAACATTCCAAACTTTATTCTACTATTCACAAGATCAATTTCCCAAATCTATCATAGTCATGCTTTCATAAACTTAAGTCAAGAAATATAACATTTATAAACAAAATTATGATTAAATCATGTGCAATCTCTTTAGGTTCTTAATTATTGTTGTGAATGTGTTATTAAATTTCTCAAGTGGACTATTTGTAATACCTATATATTGCAATTTATGACACATGAAAGGGTTCTTATTGTTTGTGTTGACAGCTGCAGGACTTTTAGATTTATACCATCAACTACAACAAAATAAGGCACATTCAGTCATTCACAGATTAAAATCCCTTTATTCGAAAGACATCTATCACAGAAAAAAATGATAAAAATTACTCATGTAACAGTAAAAGTGAAATAAAACCAGTAATGGAATCTTTCCTAGAAAATTTAATTTTTTTCTAGTGTATGAATAGTGCATGTAAAATTCAATGCAAAGCGAATATAAAATTCAATGAGAAACATGAGACCATATCAACTAATATACGCTCTTGTTGGGAAAGGGTTTAATCAAAACTTAATAAATGTACTTGGAAATGCAGGTTCTGATACATAGGTGAAAAAACCTCTGTGTTCCTCAATGAAGTTGAGGAACATGCTCGCGGAGAAACATCAGGTAGCCAGGTGGCAGAAGGGTATGCACGAGAGGGCCTAGATGTAAGGGGGCATAAGCTGTCTAAGGAGGAGGGAGTTGTGGAGCAGAGAGTGTGAGTGGCAGTGGCAGTGTTAGAGTCCAAGAGAGAGAGCTGTTCAGAGGAAGGGAGCGTGGCGGAGACCGCAGAGGAAAAGCGGGAGGGAGTGAGTGTAAACGTGTGTACGTCGGAATGTGACCAGTGGGGAAGCATGTGTAGTGACTGGGGGAGTTAGGTCGAGACCAAGAGTGATGAGGAAATGATCCGACATGTAGAGCGGGGTGACCTGTGAGTGATGAGTGGAGCAGTAGCGTGTGTAGATAAGATCTAGTTTATTACCAGTCTTGTGATGTGGGAACTCGCTTGAGGCCAAACGATGCAGTCAGATTGTTGAAATCGGCACCCTGCGGTTTCTCAAGGTGGGTATTGAAGTATCCAAGCACCACCAGAGGAGTACCATCCTCGGGGAAGGATGACAGAAGCGTATCCAACTAAAAAAAATGTACAAGCTGACATGGGGGACGACAGATAACTACAACATGAGTTTTAACAGGGTAGATGACAGTAATATAGCATGAGACTCGTGGCGACGTTGTCGCATGAGGGTGCCAGCTGTTTGAATTTCCAGTCGTTAGGAATGAGTAGACCGGTTCCTCCACCACTCCCTGATATGCATGGGATGTGGGAGAAATTGTAGTTATTGGAGAGGGCAGCCGGTGTGGTGTTTGAATAAAATTTTCTTATACATGTGCAACATTTGGAGCAAACTGAAAAAAAACTCTATACTTTTAAGTCATTTTATAAAGAAACAAACATGTTTGCAGCTTTATTTGTTATTATAAACTGAAGCAAAATGGGACATGTTCAGTCCAAATATATATTTTTGTGTAGTTATGAATTGATGAAATATCTTTTACCAAATCAAATTCATTTTCACATGTTGTATAAGACTGAAGTCATGACAGAAGAATTATTATAGATGACATGATCTCAAAACCCACGCCATACATTCTCACATTTGGAGCATTGGGATCATTCAGTCTTTGTGTATTTCGACCTGTGAATGCGTAATCATGTGCACAAGGTTGTGTCCAACTCATCCCATCAGTTTATTAATATGACTTGTAAATCACTGTACCCTGGACTGTATCTTGCATATACTGTATTCACAGGTCTAAATACCAATGGGAACAGGTGTTTTGACTAGATGATGTGTGGCGTGTTAGCTGCACAACACCCCTCCGGCAATGTTTCCAGATTGCCCCGCTGTGTGTCGTAACAATGGATTCCAAGAAGATTAAATGGAACATTCTGCGCAGTTCACCTCCTCCTCCGGCAACATCAAAGCTTAGAGTCATGGAGTATGTTCTACTCTCTTTTTATTATGTTCTACATAGTCACACGAGTGCTGCGCAGTTTGTCAAAGATGAAAATAGACATTTCCATACAAGCGTTTATCGTAGGTGATGGAAATTACATCTTCTGAATGTGGGGACATGTACACTGTTAGAGAAGTGTGTGTCAGCCCACATACTGTCGTTATGTGTGGGGGTGGGGAGTTTCAGCTGACTGAGTAATGAATCTGGGTAGGCTTATGTTTGTAAACAGGTTGTATTGTGTGTGTACATTTAGGAAACACAAATCATACGACACGTAACGTTTGGTATGCCTCTCAGCTGGCTGAAGGAAAGCTCTGCGTCAGCTGTACTGCAAAGTCTCTAGATGACTTTATTATTGTTTACAATCATTCAAAGGATAATGTGTATCAAAGTGTTTGACAGAGGATAAATAAAAGGACAAGGCTCAGCCTTTCAGATTCAAAACTGTAGAGTTCAGGTCACATATTATTCATTAGGCCTTTTTTTTATTAGTCATTGATATGGTTTGATATCAGCGGCATATCTGTTTGAGCCGGAAATGTTAAATACACTGTATATAACCATGGAGATACTGTATGTCATGAGAAGTGATTGCATCACTGTATCATATTACTAAGAAAGCGTCATGTCAGACAACACCTATTTGATATCTTGGTTCAGGGCCATTCAATGTTATCTGTTTGCCCTCTCTATCCATCACACCATAGAGGAATACACTTTTTCAACATTAGTGAAAGATTTGCCACAGCAAATACTTCGAAGGTTTGTCAAGCCCTCACACAATCTTCATTCATAAAAGATTTGATTTTGCTTATCTAATCTAAACATAGATGATTATAATACCATTCAAATTTTATTAAAATACATGTTTATTAAAAACACTAAATGTATCATTATAGGTAGGGTATGGAATTTCAATGTGGCTAGCAATAGCAAGCTAGCATTGAGCATAAGCCCACTCTCTTTACAAAGCCACACCTCCTCCAAAACAAATACAAAGTTTGATAGACAAATACTGTAGAAGATCCTATAATTGCATTCAGACCGAATGCAATGATTGAATGAGGTTTTACTTGTTAACAGCAGTATAGCATTAGCTAACAACGAACAATATAGTTTTCAGCATTCAGCCTATTCATTCTTGTTAATGTTAGTTGAAGTCAATACAGTTATTCATGTAAGTTCAAGGTACATTAACTAATATTAACAGGCACAACGTTTAATTTAAGAAACAAATGCTTTAGAAAATATTGTTCAATATTCGTTCATGTTAGCTAACGTATTGACTAATTGCTAACAAATTGCCCCATATTGTAAAGTGTTATTGAACACCTTCGGCACCTTCTACAAAGGATATTTATGTATATAAATAGACAATTTTACTTAGTGGTTACTATGAGGATGTGAATCAGGACATTCAACCAACAAAACAAAAAATGGCTGCGTCCGAAATAGCATACTGAGGTGGCTAATTTTGGCTAATTCTTGTGAGTTCACAGTGTACAAATTCATACGAATAAGCCAGCTTGTTAAATTCATGGTATTTAGATGAAGTATTTACGAATCAAGTGTTTAAACAGTACGTGCTGTACGTCTGGGTGCAGTACAAATACATTCTGGACATCCATCATGTTTTCATTCTCATGTGACCCATATGCTCTCAAACCTGTGACGTTCAGTTCTTACACAGGAAAAATACACTTATGCATTGATAAACGAGAACAATTTAACCTTGCGGAATGTACCTTTTGGTGAATATAATATTGTATACAACTGAGAGCCATTCACCTAGTTAAGCCATTCATTTCTAGTTAAACTTTTTGGATTTGACTATGATGGACATTATAGTGTCCTTCCAATGTACACTCACAAATCTAGTGTCGGCAGTAGACCATCTGGGTATTTCCCGCACAATGTTTTTCCAAGGTTTCAGACATCATAACACACATTGAGTATGGACATGGAGATTTTGGATTTAGCCATTGTGTCGGTTCAAAGATCAAATACACAACACTGCATTGCTGAATTTTAATTAGTAAAACAGAACACTCAAATACAGAAATTGCAAAACTGAAAATGTTTTGGTTCATGAAGTCTCTTTATCGACAAGTTTTATCAAGTATGTTTGGAAGCAATGTTTATGCATTTAGTAAATGTAACTAATATTTCAATGCACTGGTGGGAAAGGGGTTATGGGAAACTGTAACCCAAACAAACTTAACAAAGGCTCTTAGAAGACTCTTCAGATATCTCAAACATATTCATGTTACACAAGCACTTGGTACGTGTAAATCAGCCTAAGTTTATAATTTGTTTTAGTATGCAACATGAAATCTATTTGTTATTTAAAATTCTTCATTTGTTAATATAAACACATAACCAACTTTACCCCATTAAAACACACATACTACAGTTTATAGAATCCAAAGTTATTTTATTACAAATGCTTCAGTATTTTTTACATTATATACATATAGTACATAACAATGCACTAATGTGCAACAGGTTTTTGTTACAAAGACAAAACGAGCATTCCTCTTCATTCTCCTGACCTTAAATAATACTGTGAATTCATATAAAATCCTTCTCGCTGTTGAAATCCACAGACACACACACATAAAATAAGTGGTCGTCAGGTAACTTGAGAGAATTAACTTAAGCCTTGGTTCAAGGTGTGCAAGTTGATAAATAGGCTTGGCTTTTTGCAGTGCTTTTCATCCTTCATAAATTAAAAACATACAAAAATATATATATATATATATATATATATGACGATGAACATGTTTTTGAGGAGAGTCTGAGATTCACAGAACGGAGGTTTTAGACAACAGTACCAAATATCAAAAGACAAAGATCTACAAAAAAAATCTCAAACAATCCAGAACATCCCAATGGTAGAAAATCTGCCCTGAGCAAGTCCGGAGCAGCAAGTTCTGTGTTCACCCCACTGGAAACAAATACGGTGCACCATCCCAGCAAATGTATACCGAAACAAAGAAAAGTGCTCAGGCTCTGTGCCGCCTCAATCGCTATTGTAACAGTGCTTTTTCAGAAGTGCAATCTGTGTGCGAAAAAAATATTTACAGATATATTAGAATACAATTTGTTGTAATACAACTATTGTTTGTGTTTTCATTTACAAGAGATTAATGGGTGCTTGGATGCGTCTTTCAGTCTAGACAAAGTATTCGAGCCGTTATGGCCATATACCAGCACATTGTGTTTATCTACATCAGATATTCAGCAATAAAACACATGCTTGAATGATACTGGATGTAAATATAAACATGCACACATATTGCATAATGCAAATGGCATCAGGGAATACATACCTTTTCCTGGGCTTCACCTCCCAGCCATCACGACATTTTGAAAACATTATTTCTTTTCCTGGTGATATCTCAGTGTCTTCAGCACAGAAGGTGAATCTATGAGGGTAACATTATGGCATTAATAAAAGTAGCAACTTCAAGTGTAAAATAAGCTACTGCTCTCCATGCGGTGTATTTCGAACAAATAAAACCTAACTTACTTTTTCTGGGTCTCCCCTGCTTTGATTCTGATCCTCCGAATCTGAAGAACTTTTTCAGCCTTTTTACTCGACCACGAAAATAATGAGGACTTCATGTGCTTGAATACAGACGACCAGGAGTCGGAAGGGCCTTCCCAGCGAAGTCCAATTTTCAGAAGGTCACCAATGTCCTCCTCGGTGAAGACGAGGAACGTGTTTGTGAGGTTTAGACCAACTCCATCAGTACTGTGAAAACCACAGAGAAACCCAAGCATTAAAATGTTGCTTTAGTTGTATTCATTTGAAAATATTCCCAGCAGGACACGAATCAGAATGTATAAGGAGTTCTGAATGTTAAAATGCTTACATGTCCACACTGAGATTAGTAGTGTCGTTATGGGACCCATATAGTTTGACGTGGAAAGTGGGATCTGCATCTTTCGTCATCTTCCTGTCGAACACATGCATTTTCATCTGATAATGGTAACCTGCAGAGCGAAAAACTGGTTGAACAATGCAAAAACCTCATTTCGGTGACTCATATTTACAGCATGTTACAGAGAACAAGGACGCCGCATGTGAATGACTTACCGCCAAAAGGTGTGTCCCCACGAGTCTTCAGGTACATTTTACTGTTTCTCCTCTTGCGCACTTTCTTGGAGTTGTAACCGATGGTGTTGCATCGGTTCTTCCTGCAGCTCAAGCAGATGCCTTTTTTGAAACGATCGGGGCCGGTACACTGGAAAGCGTAGCTGACGTGATCCTTGTTCATAAGAGAGTCCACGAAGAGATGCACCGCCCGTTCGTGCTCGCACTTCATGATTTCTATGAAATCTGTTTGGTTGCAAAGCATTGTTAAGAGAGCTTGAACGTTAGCATTGATTACATTAATAACTTTTCAAATGTATGGTTTTGAAGTACTCACTTCCAGCGGCAGCGGTGGACAACACGTCACCCAGGGAACATCCAGGTTGTACGTCTCCACCGTTGGGATAGATGTCAATGTGTCCGATGGGTTCCTGGATGCCAATGCTGACACCCAGAGCTCCCCGCGTGTACGTGTGAAGGACGTCGACAAAGTCAGCGTCGTCAGGAGAAAGTCTTTTGTGGGATTGCGAACCCTCAAACATGGGACCAGCAGGGTCTAAACCTAATCGAAATAAAAGATACAAAAGCTTGTTTAAAAACAAAAGTGGTGTACACGCCTTCAAGATGTACATGTTGCAAAGATGGAAATCTTACCAGTTATACGTCCGATAGTTCCATTCACAAAAGTTCCAGCATAGCCAGCGACATGAGCACCGAGACTGTATCCAATCATGTGAACGTCTTCAAGTCGTAGCTGCTTTTCTTGCTATAATAAACAAAGGAGAAGTCCATTTATATATCTTTTTCACAACCCAAACCAAAGATGCTCATAGCTATAGCTGTTTTTTTAGAGATATCTACATAAGACAGATGAGACCAGCTTTGAGCTGTCAAAGTCATTGTTTCATTTGCATCACTGCTTTATGTTCAATGCCAACTAGGGTGTGTGTTTTGGGCGGGCGAGATTACTCTCCTGCTCATTTATACTGTTCGCATGTGTCCAAATGCCCCAAAGTCAATTTAGAAAGCCAACTATCCATTAATACTCATTGTTCAATAAGAATACCCATGATGCCTTGGGCAAACTCTGAACACTTTTAAATAATTCACACAAATAGCCGCCTCTGCAGAAAACAAACTGTTCTTCAAAAGGACATCTGCTATGCTGTTCGAAGAACGAACGTATAATACCGACAAAGACTCAAGTACAAGACCACCAGCTGACCATTAACGGTTGCCAATTTGCTACATCAAGAGACACATGCACACAAAGAGAAACAAACACACCCAGTAGGATGTTTAATAGAGACCTACCTGGAGCCAGTCCAAAACGGTAGCTATGCTCTTTCCAACCCTGCGAGTGTGGTTAACAGCGTCGGGGTAAAGCTGGTGGGCCAGACCCAGCCAGTCCACCACGACCATGTTTGCTTCGGACTCTCTTTTCTGTACAGCCGCCACCAGCTTGTACATCCAGCTCTCAAACATCCCACTCATCTGTGAAAGAGATCACACCACTTACTATACTATACAATCATACATAACACAGAGACATCCAGCAAACAAGTGTGAAATTCCACATTTTACTACTTAAAAGCAAAAAACATATTTAGTTAAACTTGCTCCTGCGTGACCTAAAACTTCTGATCTTCTGAATATCTGAGAGACCTTAAAAGATAGATTTCTCACCGTCCATCCATGAATGATTAGAATGGTCTTGGCTGAGGTGTTGAAACCACACTGCTGGACGCTTTCCTCATTCCCGGGTATGAGGTAACAGCCATCCTCATCCAGATCGAAAGACTTCCTCATATTGTACTTGATATTGTCGTGAAGCATTAACGTTACTGGATCCATAGGCAAGTCATACTCCAGGTCATCTATAATGGATTGTTAAATAACATGAATGAATTTCAGTGTATTCTCAAAAGAATTTTAAACCTTATCGCTTCCTCCATTCCAACACAGCTTAACACAAGTAATCGTTTCATAACGTGCTCGAGACGTTTTATTGAAAGATTCGTGGAGTGCACATGTGAGCTAACACTAACACAAGGGAATGGAAAAACTAGGCTATTTTTGATTATCATAATAATAACAGAGAACATTCTAGTTCACTTTACAGGCTCTGCCAAATAACCATGAGTTTGGCAGTTTATAAAATAAATCGGTTACTTTTTAGTCCGAGCATTTGTAATTATTAGCGTGAGTTGAACCGCAGCCGATATGCGGAGGACAGCGCAATATATTTAAATGCCGCAAATGAAAGCAGTGTTTCAAGAGTCAAATCCTAATCACTAAGTCCTTCTAGCCGAGTGCTAAACATCTACTCTCCTAAAAATCCGTGGAAATAGGCGGTAGTTTAAAAGGCAACCCCCGAGTCCTTGTGGATTCTCCGGGTTTTCTTCACACAGCTCCAGCATGTCAGAAGCGGGTATTTTAAGCTTCCATTCATTCATTCATTCATTCATTCATTCATTGCCCGACAGGTTTGTTCGAATCGCAAACGGAGCTTAACTTGTACTTTTAAATCTCAACGTCACAGACCTTATTGTTAGTCATTGTTAATGAAAACAATGACCACACTGCTAAAAGAAATGAAAATCGAAGCTCAGCTTAATACCGGTTCGATCAAGTGTTAAAGACAAAGACATCTCTCTTACCCGTCAATGGCACAGTCTCCCCCGGTGCAGTTGCCAAAGCGCTGAATAAACGGCACAGGAAAAAACATAAGAAAATCGATCTTCTAATTGAGTTTTCTACCATAATGTTATGAGTTTTAAAATATTGTATTTATTGCTTGCACACCACGGTAACTGGAGGACGTTTATGCGTCTTACTCCCACAGTTAGAGGTGTCAGGAAAATGTATGAACCTGTGTCAGGTTGCTCATTAGAGTTTTAAATAGTTTTTTTTCAGTCATCTGACCATCGCCAGATATCTACGACAGAATTCCTTCTTTCTAATTGGTCAAGCCCCTGCAACTACGTGTGAAGGCGTGGCATGAGTTTGAAATTGAATGAGTTGTAATTTCTTTCTCACGCTTCGGTTAAACCTTTCCTCTCCGGCCTATTGATGGCGCGCGGGGCGTTCACGGTGACGCACACTGAGCTATACTAGAGGTTAACGACCCATAACAAAGTGTTGCACATGACTGTGTTTGTTTACAAATACACAAACATGAGACACTTTTGTGTGTTCAAGTTACAAACACATGGGCCCACTTTACCTGTATTTACGTTTCATAAGATATCTTTGTACTTATGAAATATAGCTTTAAACGAATACATAAAACTTTATGTCTGGAGGTCTCTGGACGTTTCTTGTTGGTTGAATAGCTGTTGCGCCAAAAAGACACCTTAATTTAAACAAGGGCTTTTATAATTAGAAATAAAGTTGTATTGTCGGTAAATAATGAAATAAAAATAATAAATAATAAAATAAACTGAATAACATTTAAAAGGATTAAAATTTAAGACACATTTACCAAATTGCAGACTTAATTAATATGCTTAATTAGTGTAGTTTTAAAAGAACATATTTTCTACAATGAATTTTTGTCAGAAATGTTCAGACATGTCCAAGTTTGTCTTAAAAATGATTCAAGAATACTATGTATAGAATTAGAACAGGCGGCTGAATGTTGATGAATTCCAAGCGGGTCATATAGATGAAGTCTGGCCCCCTCCCTCCATTATAGTGAAATCCCTGATGAAGCGTGTGGAGAACTAGCATTCAAGACAAGGGCTGCATACTAAAGAGCTTAACAAAAACACAGTATTCATCAGCTACATCTGTCATGGCAGAATAAGTGGACTGCAAAAAATCGACCTAGTTCTTTTGTTTCATCTGATGACTAGTGTATTCTACAAGTAATTCTACAAATGAAACTATGCACTTCACTCAGGCATGCTATGAAACATTTAATCCGGTGGATATAAATTGTTCTTTCTACCAGTTTACAATAGAGCAGAAGGCTGTATGTACACATTTCTGAATGTCTCAGACTACAGTGCAAGTTTTTCAATCCCAGGATTTTTAGGATACAATATTAACAATTGAATAAAAGTTTATTGCAAAACAACTATTTCTGAAATTAATATTAAGTTCTGGTAGGTATTAAAGAGCAACTATGCCCCCTACTGTTAGAGGAAAGAGAATGCAGGTATGCATCATATTAATACCACGTGCGTGTTCTGAATACGTTTAGATCTGTGCCATGTTTTTCAGAATTTCCTGATAGGTTTACATATTTGTATTTACCAGATCACCACGCTATACATTATGACACTATAAAGAAATACTATCACAAATAGTATCATGTTTTACATGACTACACCGGAAATAATTGCGTGACGCATTGTTTGACTTTTAAATGCAGCGCTGCGTACACCGATCAGCTCATGATATTCAAATACCGCGAGATCGATTCGTAAACGTTACTTTTGCTTCGCTCTCGCGGTGCTGTGACGACATTTGCCGATCGGTCTGCGCTGCGTCGCACGCAACCACTGAACAAAACACACCAGGCGCGCGTTTAGCCCGACTGTCAGTTACCATGGCAGCTCATATTGCCCTTACACTGAATTATACTAGATTTAAATCGTTAACGTCATATTTCCATCACTGCCAACGATCAAAGCGATGGATTAACCTGAAAACAGGCAGCCGGCGAAGCTCTTTTTGTCACTCACTCGTAAGGTTAGGACTGCGACTGATTCACTAAAGGACAAACAAGCTTGCGTTTGTTTGTGTTCTTTAGACGCATCATATCATTTGGTTTTACGAGACATGATTAAGAAGGTGTGACCATATAAACACGAAATACAGTAGTGATTTCTCCGAGTACGATTCATTGCTGCTGAATTGTTGTATTTCCGGTAACTGTTGTTTGAATATTCCGCCACCACGCGGCCCTCACAAAAATTAACTATTGTGTTTCTACAGCAACCATTGCTTAAAAATCCGACAAAAATGGTTTCTCCACTTTTATTATAATAAAACACGGTTGGGTGGGATTGTCTTTGATGCTGTCTAAATTGAAATCCTGATCCTGAAAAAATGATCCTGTCAAAAAAGGAACAAGAATTTATGAAGTATTCTGCATGTGCATTATAACTGGTTTTAATCAGGTGGGTACTTAATATATATGTCAAGTGCAGTGTGTTGTTTTTTCAAACAGACATGTTGCCACTGTGGTCTCAGGAACAGAACTCGCCCGTCAGATCCATAAAGAAATCCAGACTGATGTAGCAAAGCTACTGGCCCAAGGCAACAGAAGACCTCATCTCAGTGTTATTCTGGTGGGTGATGATCATGCCAGCCACACTTATGTGAGAAACAAAACCAGAACAGCTTCACTAATTGGTAAGCGAAACGAAACACAAGACAACAAACTTTCATTCTGGTCTGAACAACCTCGAGACTTTACATATTTAAATAATCCCCATAGTTTATATGACATTTACATTTAGGCATTTGGAAGACGCTTTTATCCAAAGCCACTTACATTGCTTTATCCTGTACATTTTACATATGTATTTGCAATCCCCTGGGCTTGAACCCTTGTTAACGCAATGCTCTTACCACTGAGCTACAGGAAAGCTTTGCTATGAGCCTCACAGAGCTTTTTTTATTATTAAAAATGGCTTTTAAAAGGGAGACATTTTGTTTAACAGGCATGTCAAGCAGCACAATCTTCAGACCATCATCTGTATCTCAGGAAGACCTGCTGGAACTCATCGATAGACTGAATAAGGACAGGAACATCAGTGGGTTACTGGTTCAACTGCCTCTTCCAGGTACTGCATTGCTGTTTTGAATCGGATGCTCATTTGCAGAATTCGCATGCTGAAGATTGTGTCATTCTCTGTCAGGCCACATAAACGAGAGGGCCATATGCAACGCTGTTGCCCCAGAGAAAGATGTGGATGGATTCCACATTGTAAACATTGGGAAACTCTGCTTGGACCAGAAATGTATGATACCAGCCACAGCAGCAGCTGTGTGGGAAATCATCAGAAGAACAGGTCAAAGCTTTCAGAGAATGTGCTGGTTGCACAAGATGGTGCCGGTGATATTTTGGGACGCCATTTCTGGTTGTTTCACACTGTTTGGGAGAGGGTTTTTGGGTGGCAAATATGGGAGTGTTTTAGATAGATAAGAAGTAAGTAGTTAAGGCAAAACAACTTGATACTGTTGTACGACCTAAGATCAGTCTGGGGACTTCTGTTTTTGCAGAATAGCAGAACCACGTCGCATCAGCGCCATGGCGGCGCCATCTTGTGCAACTATAGTCCATTGACATTATGATTTGCATGTTGAGCTACCTTTGAGTTAAATACATTACCTCCTACAACAATATCTAATGCCAGTTTATAAACTGCCGACTGCAGGGACTTGTTTAAAAGCATTTTGTATGTAAACTTTGATTATATGCTCAACTTTATTGTTCAGGCTTTGAAACAGCAGGAAAAAATGTGCTTGTAATCGGACGTTCCAAGAATGTAGGAATGCCTATTGCAATGCTGCTACATTCAGACCGAACACATGAACGACCAGGAGGTGAGACACGGTTAAATGGGTAATTCACCTAAACATGAAAATTCTGTCATGATTACTCGCCCTCAAGTTGTTCCAAACCTGTAAAAATGTCTTTGTTGAACACAAAGAAAGATATTTGGAAGAATGTCAGCAACTGAGATTTCTGGGGCACCATTGACTACCATTAAAATGTTTTTTAAATGTTACCAGAACTGGTCGTTTCCTACATTTTATAAATGTTTTCTTTTGTGCTCAATAGAACAAAAAAATACAATATTCTTTCCACTATGGTAGTCAATGGTGCTCCAGAAATCTCAGTTGCTGACATTTTTCCAAATATCTTTGTGTTCAGCCAAACAAAGAAATGTATACAGGTCAGAAACAACTTGAAACTATCTCCACATATGCCGCTTTTTACACTCATTTTGCATATAGGGGAAATTTTTGAAGGGAAAATTGTTGCATTTGTCAAAAAGTCCTTTTATTTTCATTATTATGGTGTATTCTGTGTCATTCACCCACATATTTAAAATAGTTTTTTTAATTCTGATATATGATCATCTTTAAAATACTTCTAAAAACATCACATCTAAGTCTAAGAGTTAAGCTTTTATTTAGGAACTTTGCCAGAAAATGTAAAAACCTAAGTTGACCTTAACAGCCACATACCGTGTAAAGATTTGCAGAGTCACGATTTTATAACAAATGAAAGATTATACAACTGGACTACAATATTGTTATTCATCAACAACATTTGAGCTAAAACAGATTGTTCTGTCCTGTTTTTTCACAGAGGGTGCAACAGGTTTCTGAGAGATTCAAAAGCAACGTGTTTTCATTAAAATCAATAAACTAACCACCCAGTCCTGTTGCTTGTTGAGGGGGAGTGAGATTCACAAAATGAACACATGCATGTAACCATATAAATATAAATATATAAATTTATTACTTGACTTGTTTATTATAATTATAAACGTATTCATTAATTTGAATAATAACATAATAATTTATAACAATTATTTTTTGTAATAATGAATTAAAACGTCTCCATTAACAGAATTTAATATGTTAACCAAGGCAGCCACGTAATCTGCCACTTTGACCTGCATGTCTCCTAGAGGTAATCAATATTTTAAAAGGTGATAGCTAAATGGTTATGGAAGGAGTCATTCTTATCTCAGATATTCACCCGTACCCATTTTCGGCCTGTTTCCTGTCTTGTAATTCGATCTTTTGCAGTTTTGTTCCGCAATCCTTGAGGGTAGTAGGTAAATATTGCATCAGCATGATTCAAACCAAGCATAGTTTGTGGGTTATTGATTTATCGATCTTCGCAAAATGTAGGAAAAGGAGCGGCCGGATGCTCTCTTTAATTTGGCATGTTTGGGATTGTTCAGAGTTGAACAGAGAGATTATTACAAACATTAAAGATTAAAGAAGAGGTTGACACAGGAATTTGACAATTAAAACAAAAGAAACATAAGGCATTCTTAAATTACATTGTGAAATCAATCACTTTCATAGTAGGCTTCTGCTCTGACATGTAGAAAATTCCTTTCGGGATAAGCACTCCTGCACAACATTCTCTAAAGTGTTATGGTTATAATGAGGACTTCGGCTTATAGAGTGATTATGAAAGTTGCTTAAGAAATTTCTTGTGAAAATCATATTTTAAAGCTAAAGGTGTTTTATCCTAATTTAAAGACATGAAACACTGACAAACAAATGATTCTTGAATGCTGTTATTATGTATATGACTGTCTTTTAATACTTCAATTTTTTATTAATTTACAAATGCATGGTCGTGTATTGTACAAAGCTGGATTGGAAGAATATGACTTTTATATATCTTCACATCGCCATACCAACCAAACTTGACTCCTATTATGTGAATTATATCTCGCAGGTGATGCTACAGTTATCATGGCTCATAGATGTACTCCTTTACTACGACTAAAGGAACTTGGCAATCTGGCTGACATAGTGATCGCAGCTGCAGGTCAGACTTTGTGTTTTAGCAGGTTTATGTTAAAGGAGTTTGCCTAAAAATGGTCCCCAAATGACTTTCCATAGTAGGAATAAAATTGACTATGGTGAAGTCAATGGGGACTATTTTGGGGTATACAGTTCTTTAAATCACATTACACCACTCTCTGTAATACTGATTCTGATTCCTTCTGGATGCGATAGGTTGTAAGTTCATATTTAACCATAAATTTAGATTTTCTGAATGAGAAACATGTCTGAAAGAATCTAAAAATATGTAGTGTTTTTTTTGTTTTAGTTCATTTTCAACTTTTCTGTATGATTTTTATTCCAAAGTAAACTCTAAACACTCTGGAATCTAGATTGCAACATGCAATATATTTGCATTTTTTGTTTTGGAGACAATTATTACCAGATCACATTTTTAAGATGTTGAAATCAGCACCGTGCATGTTCATATGTGACCCCGTGATTTATGGGAAAGGACACAAATAAGGAATTTGTGTTACTTTGTAATTTGCTATTAAATTCACATTCATTATCAATTTTAGAATAACAGTAAGATTATTAATAGTTGTCATTAGGTTCCATTTCATTTGGATAGATACTTTTTCATTTTAAATAAAAAACTGTACAATATTGAAATATAAAAAAAGTTTTAAACACTTCTTTTGTTAAAACATGTATTTTGTTGATTAAAGAATGTCTTTTTCAAAACATCTGATATCGAATTTGTATTAAAACAGGTGTGCCTCACTTAATAACAGCAGACATGGTAAAAGAGGGAGCTATGGTTATCGATGTTGGCATCAATCGTGTCCAGGACGCTGTCACTGGTAAACTTCGTCTGATTGGAGATGTGGACTTCGAAGGTAAATGTCGTATGCTAGATTGCATGAATCTAAGGCCATGAGCTTTCATCGATCAATAAGAATATCAATCTGAACATATCTTTATACACCATAAATAGCATTGTTGATTTATTAATTAGACATCTGTCTTTTTAAGGAACATTTTTTATTGTGTGTGTGACAGTCAACATATTCAAAATCCACTTTCATCATATAGTTATAGTCGACCTCTGTTCATTTACTTCATTATTTCATTAAGATCCGTTTGGAGCTCAAAGTGTGCTTGCTGGCAACAGTATGCACACCCCAAAAGTCACTTAGCAACAAGATTAATATTTTTATTTATTATATTGTTCTAAAAGTACTGCTTGTCTAAGGCAGAGGAATTACTGTCAAACGTAACAATAGACATTTGTTGTTTTGTCTTTGATCAGCAGTGAAAGAGAAGGCTGGATTTATCACTCCTGTGCCTGGTGGAGTCGGCCCAATGACCATCGCCATGGTGATGAAAAACACAGTCACCGCAGCCAAAAATGCCCCGACATACTGAACGAGCAGGAAGACACTACCATTAAAGGCATTTGGGAAGAAAGCATATTTTTTTAAGCCATGTCATGATCTGGATTTACTTAATTGGCACTTTTTTTGTTCATATCCTTGTTATACATGCAAGCCCCTGCAAGCTTCCTCTATAACACCCTTCCCTGCCCGTCGGCAGGCTGTTACAGCCCTTTTCTAGCATGGCAGCCATGCATGTCTGTGACGGCAACTACACCCTTGTTCTTGTCTTACCTCTGTAATAACGATTAAGATGATGCATCCTCACAGATACTGAACTGTTGCCTTTGTTCCCCGCAGGTGTTATTTTGTCAGAACTGTGAAAATAGGGGTTTTACTGTTAAGTGTAATATTACGTGCTTCCTTGACAATGCAATGCATGACAGAGGACGGAAGTCTTCTGAAATTTCGGTGGGACTTACAAGAGTGCTTAACTGGTGGCATCATTGAGGTTAATTGAAGGTTATTAGATTTGTGACAGACAAAGCTGTTAGACGCTCACATTAAAAGGAGGCAGCAAAAGACAGTTTGAAGGTTTAATACATTTTCTCAGGACAATTTTCTTGAAAGCGTCATTTAAATTCCAAACAACAAGATGGGACTACTGTATTTATTTATATATTTATTTATTTATCTACCATATGTGTTTATATTTATTCTGAAATGTGTGCTGTTTTTTTATATAGCATATATATACGATTTCCATCGGTATAAAATGATTTGAAATGATTTATGTTTTTTATTTCCCCATTCATATAATTTCTTCCTAACTAATAAAAAGCCTTTGAAAAAGGTTGATGAATATCGGAAGCTTCATTTATTCGGATTACTATTACCTTAAATGTCAAATACTTTTAGAATCATTAACATAAAAAAATTATGGGTTATTTTGAACTCAGTATTGTATCCAAAAGGGCCCAGAAAATGGTTTATATTTTATACACAATGGGTTAAAACAACCCAGAATTTTGGATTCATTTACAGTTGAGTTCAACCCTTTATGACGCAGGCTGGGCTGAAAATAACCCAACATTTTTTTAGGGCGTGCAAAACCAAACAATGGATCTGTGAAAAAAGATTGGCTTCTTATTGCAATTAAAGAGATGGTTTACTAAACATGAAAATTCTTTATTTTTTATTTTTTATTCAATGTCATTCCAGGGATTCAATTCCACGACTTACTTTTTCAGAACACAAAATAAACAATTTGAATAACGTTGGTAACCAAACAACATTTTCCTCGTCGACTTCCATTGTTTGTACAAAACCACCAAGACATTTTTCTAAATATCTTCTTTTGTGTTTTACAGGAAGTAAATTAACACAGTTTTGAAACAACTTGAGGGGGAGTAAATGATTACAGATTTTTTAAGTGAATTATCCCTCTGGGTCAATGTTTCAAATTTAATTGAATAAAAAGCTGCCTTGCCAAGCAAATGATGATCAAAGATAATACAAATAATCATTCTGTAAATACCTCAAAAACTATGAACCTGCAGTTGTTGTCAAATAGTTTCTCCAACAGATAAAAACCTGCGAGTGAGAACATGTCCATGCACGCTGCTCGCCTGTGGACCAGGAAGTGATGCGTGGCCTTACACAAGTAAACTTCTGGAAGAGAATGTACGACCTGTTCAATTGATTGGCTTACTTTAGTGACGCACAAGGATTTCCAAAGATGGTATGTATATATTTTGAGGAAAAAGCACTTTCATATGGAGAGCAGCAGACCAAGAATCTCCAAATCGAACCAAAGGCCCATCATGCCACGACAAGCTCTTCAAATGTGTTTACATCATGGTGAGTTATTTACTTTAGTCTTATTCACTCCGAGCTTCTGTTTCCAACACAATAAGAGTTTTATGATATATTTTTCTGTTTTACAAAACTGCAGCGGTATTTGGAGTGATTGTGGTCTTTGCTGCTTTCTGCGGATCTGGACATGCTAAGTTGACATCAGAGGATGTGTTTGTTTTAAACACAACGCAGCTTGCTAATAATGGTTAGTATTTATTATTTACAATTAACAGTAACAAAAATAAAGTTTTATTATTCTTATTTTTTATTTTTATATAATTAGTTTTTCCCCCAAAAAACAAGCATTTAGTGCATCATAGTGACACGATAATGATAGGACAAAATGTTTAGTAGACATTCAATTGTTCAATTGGCCATTTACAGTAAAGAAAACCTTAAAACTAAGCAAAAGATCACCTAAAGTTTGAAGCAGCTGATTTCTATCCCATAACTATAAAGCGAATGAATGTTCGTAAGAATGCAGCTTCACATGTTGGTGCATTTGGCATGTGGACACAAGTCTAAATACCTGCCATAATTTCACAATCCTTCATACTTTTCGTGTGAATATGTCGGGGTGTGATTACTTCTGCAGAAAGTAAAGAGGAACCGCAAGTTTTGGCAATGCAAAAGCCCTGTGGTTCTGAACACGAAGGATACTGTTTCAATGGAGCATGCACATACTTATCTGACTTGGACATTCCAGTCTGCCGGTGAGACCTGCCACAATCCAGATTCATTCCACATTGCTAAATAATACATCTTCCTTGATAAACATAATTTCCTCTCACTGCAGGTGTAGCCAAATGTTCAGTGGTGTGCGCTGTGAACATATGCTTTTGGACGCCCAAAGTTTTTCCAGTCCTGAGGAGGTCATTGGAATTAGCTGTGGGGTCATTTTATTACTTGGAGCCCTCGTCGGGGTTGTAGTGTTCTGCTTTTTGAACAAAAGGTTTTTATACAATGAATCATTATACAACACTTTTAATTATCAAAATATTATTAATTTGAATTGTGTGAGTGTTGAGATTATTTAGCTGTATAATGAAATGCCATTTGTTTTAAACAGGTGCCGGAAGACATCACCACCCTACAAGAACTATGGCTCTGAGAACTCGGTGTAATTTACTTAACTAAAAGGTGCTTTAAAATATATACACTACAGTTCAAAGGTTTAGGATCACTTATTTATTATTTTTATATATCTTTTTTTAGATCATAGAATAACAATATGAACGTATAACTTGTTTCAAGAAAACTAAAACAAATTAAAGCTATGTTATATTTGAGTGTCTTTAGAGTAGCTGACATTTGCCTTGAATTTTCAGAATTGGGATTTTATCTGTCAGTTTTTCGAGGTCTCACCCTGAGATGCTTTTTAAAAACTATTGAAGTAGAAAATCTGTGCTTGGCACTTATTGGTAGCCTTATCCCCATTATTTAGGCAAGTCATCGATCTCAAAAAACTTTTGAATTACAAGATACATTTCAGTCAAGTGATCCTAAACTTTGGAACGGTAGTGTGTAAAAAAATTATGAAATCGATACAAAACAAGTTAAATTGTACCCTCTAGTGGACAGATATAGAATTGCCAGGAGTAACACATCAAATGACATGGTCCACATCTGGCAAATTACGTATTAATGTAATTTAATATGTAATGTAATTATTTTATGAAGATATACCACACATACTGTTGATTATTGATTTATTTTTTATTATTTAAAAGTAGCTAAAGACATAACAAACAGGATGTGTTGTTAAACTTCATTTTTCTTGTTTGTTCACCAGCTCCCTCTCTAGTGAATTTATGACGTGCGCATTGATATTTATTGTATAAACAGCATGTTAATGCTAAACTATAAACATACTAATGTATATGTATCACATATTTATTTATTGCATAAAAACTTTAAGCATTAAATACAAGTCTAGTATGTGTCTTTCTTAAAAAAATGGCAGGGGCCTTCTTTAATGTGTCAATGCACTTTCTGGTCTTATCCTTTGATGGTGATATAAACATTATATAACATTTATATAGGATTGTATTGCATTGTACCACAGTGCAGTTCCAGTAGTACAACCATGATATTTGTCCAAATCATCATAGTAGTACCATGGTATCAGAGGAAAAAGAACAGGAATGCGGCAATCTGCTCTTTTGGCAATTGGTTGGCATTGTGCAGACAGACCAGTTTAATAATTCAATATTTTTACAATATTATGACATTTTGCCTGTGGCATAAGAGGCTGCATAAGAGAAGCATTCTGTCAGGAAATGAAGCTGTTCAGCAGCTAAAGCATTTATAAAAGAATGATGCTCTAGGGTTGTTTGAGGAATAGGGGGCTTTGACCAGCATCTGAAAAAAGGGGTCAGGAAATCGGCTTCAGAAATGAACCTCAACACAAAGTGAATTGTAAATCAGCTTACACCTTTCTCTTCACAGAAGAGTGTTGAATACATACAGCGGGGAAAATAAGTATTTGACACATCAGCATTTTTATCAGTAAGGGGATTTCTAAGTGGGCTATTGACACAAAATTTCCGCCAGATGTAGCCATCAAGCCAAATATTGAATTCATACAAAGAAATCAGAACATTTAAGTATACAAGTTCATTCATAATAAATAAAGTGAAATGACACAGGGAATAAGTATTGAACGGACTTTATTTAATACTTTGTAGAAAATCCTTTGTTGGCAATCACAGCTTCTAGACACCTCTTGTATGGAGAGACCAGTCGTCTGCATTGCTCAGGAGTTATTCTGGCCCATTCTTCCGCACAAATAGTCTTTAAATCTTAAAGGTTCCTTGGGCCTCTTTTATGAACTTTGATCTTCAGTTCTCTCCATAGATTTTTTATGGGATTTAGGTCAGGTGATTGACTGGGCCATTCAAGCAGCTTGATTTTCTTTCTTTGAAACCACTTCATTGTGTCCTTGGCGTTGTGTTTGGGATAATTTTCTTGCTGAAATGGTGTTCTTGGGGTGGTGGGCAGTGCCATTTCTTCTCCAAACATGGTGTGTAGAATGACTGCCAAAAAGTTCAATTTTGCCTTCATCTGACCACACTATATTCTCCCAATAATCCACAGGCTCCTCCAAATGCTCTTTCGCAAACTTTAACCGAGCCTCAACATGCTTTTTGTTCAGCAATGGAGTCTTGCGTGGTGAGCGTGCATGGATGCCATGGCGGTTCAGTGCATTGCTTATAGTTTTCTTTGAAACAACAGTACCTGCTTATGCAAGGTCTTCCTGAAGTTCTGCCCGAGTGGTTCTTGCTCTTGGAGAAGTCTCCTGATTATTCTTTGGACTCCTCGGTCAGGGATCTTACATGGAGCACCTGATCGTGGCCGGTTTATGGTGAACTGATGCTCTTTCCATTTACGGATAATGGCCCCCACAGTACTCACAGGAGCATTCAGCATTCAGGAAATGCGCCTATAACCATTCCCATCAAAAAGCTTTTCAACGATAAGAATACGAAGATCTACGAAGATCTACGAAGATCTACGAAGATCTACGAAGATCTACGAAGATCTACGAAGATCTACGAAGATCTACGAAGATCTACGAAGATCTACGAAGATCTACGAAGATCTACGAAGATCTACGAAGATCTACGAAGATCTACGAAGATCTACAGAGTTTTTTGCTTTACCCATCCCATCATGAAGTCTTTACTGTGTGCTTCCTAGGTAATGAGAAGCCTTTATAGGCCATCAATTAGGACTAAAGCAGCTGACATCAATTAGTACTGATAGGGGCAGGGTTTCTCTCTCAATACTGAAACATTTCAGGTGATCTCCTGGCTTTCTATGCCATTTGCACCTTGTTACCTTCATGTGTTCAATACGTATTCCCTGTGTCATTTCACTTTATTTATTATGACTAAACTTCTATACTTAAATGTTCTGATTTCTTTGTATGAATTCAATATTTGGCTTGATGGCTACATCTGGTGGAAATTTTGTGTCAACAGCCCACTTAGCAATCCCCTTACTGATAAAAATGCTGATGTGTCAAATATTTATTTTCCCCACTGTATGTGAGGAATGTCTATAAAGTTATATATATATTAAAAACAGAAAAAAATCAATAAGTTGAGGATAGCAAATAGTCTCCCTTTATTAAAAGTTTGGAAAAGCCACATGTAAATGGTGTGGGGTTATCATATAAAACTGTGCTCTCTTTAGAAAGCTCTCCACTCCAAATCATTTGATCAAATTAAACAAATACGACATTCCCAAGTACAAACATAAAAATCTGCAATACTCAACCATTTTGAACTATGTTTGCATGGCATCGGCAAATCTATTGTACATGCATTTGGAAATGAGTTAGAAGCATAAGAATAAAATCTATCAAAATCCATCACTGAAGAACAGCCACATATCGTCATAAATTTGTTGATGAGTACCACCACGAAAAGGCACTTTGCAAACTTTCATGTTGGAGCGGTACTTTCAGGTCCTGAAAATAAAACAAACAAAAATAAATTGTAGTGACAACTATTATATATTACTATAGTATATACTTCTAGTGCTGGCCTGTGGGTTTGCAACACATTTCAATAAGTGTGATTGTCAAAATGATTCAAATTACAATCTTCTGATAGCAATAATATCCTTATCCGTACCATAGACACTTCAACCTTCAATTGCAACTTCAGAACCTGCCAGACATCCATTCATGGTGTCTACAGTGAGGCTGACATCCACAAAGTCCTGTGGAAGTGAGAAACAACATGATATCAAATAGCACTGACAGGTGTAGTCAACTGTAAAAGTTAAGGGTCATATCACAAAATTAAACTGTCTGTGAGAGATACCTGGGCAAACAGAGAAATCTAGGAGGAACAAACTAAGTTAAAGGATAGTGAACCGCGTTATATCTTACATTACAAGATCGTGAAATGTTATAATAGAATCAAGTTTTGGGAAACAAAATACCTTTTTGGCTTCTGTTTCTACTTGTGCCATAAAATCATCTTGAGACTGAAATGTAAAGAATATTCAAAATAGATCACAATTTTATTTGCTAATAGAAATTCTCTTTTAAATAAGAGAAAAACTAAAAGCTGTATTCCTTCAAATTTAGTACAGAAATGTTCTGCAAACAAGCAATTGTCAAGTTCTGTAAAGACTTTAAACTTTAAGACAAAATTATATTTAATAATTTCCCTGGAAATCGTGAAATCGTACATTTAAGCCAGGACCAACCCTTAGTTAAATTTGAATATTTAGTTGCTTTTGTAAAAATGTCTAGCAAAAAAGGTTACTGGTGTGCATCTCTACACAAAACAATGGCACTGACATATTTTAAGATATTTTAGGGCAAGTTAATTTCAGTTAAGACAAAATTCATTTTAGTCTGGGAGTAGCCTTAAGCCTTGTCTGTGAAACTGGGCATTAATGAACTCACATTGATAATCACCTTTGGCACAAGCACAGTCTCAGGAGCAGGAAGTGTTTCTGTCAGCATCTGTGATGATACCTCTGGGGCTTCTGTTGTTGTGTCAGGAATCTGTGGAAAAAATCCATATAGTCTATTTGGATCCATCCAAGAAGCAAATAGGATTTAACGCTTGTTGAGCACATTGTAAAGGTAGGTGTGTCTGCATTGGAGACATGCGATGCTCACCTGTGTCTCTGGAATAGCAGCTTCAACAGCAAAAGACGACTCGGTCACAATAAAACCTTCAGCGACAGGACCGCAAGTGGACTCAACCGAAGGCTTAAGCATATGAAAACCCAACGGCAAGAAACCAGGTTCAAAATGAAACTTTAATCTTAAAGGATTCAGAACTTGAATGCTTATACAAGCTCATTAAAAACAAATTCAAAAAGTATTATACCGTGTGTTCTTCCAGTGGGGCTGCCTGTTGCTCAGGCTCTGGTTCAACTGCAGCTTTCTAAGTTATAGAGTTATTTCAAGGATTTATTTTGTTATTTTTTTCCCTTGGCATGATTGCAAATCAGTTCAAAGTTATGGCAGTCTTTTCATTTAACTGCAATAAAATGTAAGTTCAAAGAACTCACCACTGGAACTTTTTCTGGTTCAGGTATTGCATCTGCACCCTATAGCCGAGAGAAAGAATCATACAAATAGGTGCTTAACAAGGACAAGAGAAATTCACCTGTAGTGCATGCAGATACACTAATGCAAATAATCCAAAGAATCTGTCACCTCTTTGACTTCTGTGACTGTGTCGATATTCACAGGCTCGGCATCAACTCTCGTGACCTCCAATTCAACAGCCGGTTCTTCCACAACCTCAACAACAGGCTTGTTGATGTCTACTGAAGCTTCAACTACAGGCTCAACGTCAACCGCCGGTCCTCCTGTTGGAGGTTTAACTGAAGATATTGTTTCAGCTGCAGCTTCTTTCTCCGCAGGTATCACCAATGATTCCCCTGCAGGAGTCTCAGTAACAGCTTCAACTTCACGCTCAGGTGTTTCGACGGGTTCAGCTGCAACATGTGTCTGCGAATATTTTTTTTTTTAAGAAGGAAATAAATACTTAATGCGCTTTTAACAGAAAATTGCATATTAAATGAAACCACAGCTGTTGCACAGCATAGAGCAATATATCACTCCTCAATCTGAGGTTATCGGCATCTCCACCATATGGGTATGGAACAATGAGAGTAAATGATCTTACCTCTGTGGCAATAGGGCTGTATATATATATATATATATATAAAAGGTAGTTATAAAATAAACAAATTTAAATTTGGTTAGACCAACAAAACTTTCAATCCATGCCCATTACAAAGCCTCCTATTCTAGATGTTGTGTATTTGTGTATAGCTAAAGTCTCAGTCCTCTGTTGGTGAAAAGGGTCAAAGGGTTATCAACTTTGAATTAATTAAGTTTTTAAAACCCATAAGCCAAAGGTGTGAGGCAAAAGCACATTTGAACAGCCTAAAGGGAAGGATGAGGTGCTGGGATGAGGATGAGGCGCACAAATTAAAGCCTAATAATGTGTTTGGCCAAAGGCGAGGGTGTTTTTATTAAACATATACATGTGCTGTGCAGAAGACTGAGGTTGTTATGTACCTCAGATTCTGTTGGGATGGGCAATGCTTCGTCTATAGATGCTGTGACCTACAAAAACAGATAAGAATACGATTTTAAATCTTACTGTCAGAGTTTTAAAGGGGTCATATGACACGGCTAAAACACATATTATAGTTGTTTAAGATGTAATGCAATGTGTATACACGATTTAAGGTTAAAAAACGCTGTATTTTCAACAAACTGTGCATGTTTGTTTCTCCTCTTTGCCCCACCTCTCTGAAACGCGCAGATTTATAACTAAGCTCATCGCTCTGAAAAGTGAGGTGTGCTATGGTGGCCAGGAAACCAGTGCCTAGTGATTCGTCGAATACTGCAAGCATGTGACGGAAATGTAACGCATCTTACCATTTTTGGAACATCATGTTCCAAAGCTATTGTACTGACATGTACGCCCACCTTACGTGCGTATACATTTGGTCGGTTTAATTCAACTCATACCATGAACTGACGTAGATTTGTGGGCGTGTGGTTACACGAGGCGTTTCATGCAGGTCTGGGTGAGCATTCGCTTTTAGATAGAATTCATATTTTGTTCCGAGACTTTAATTTTTGCCATTTTATGTGTCTAATACATGAATGGGCATCTTAAACTCTTTGTCACTCCTAAGGATAGATTTTATTCAAATGTAACAGACTTTGCAATTAAATGGCCATCTGTTGTAAAAAGTGTAACATACGTTTATGACATATGGCAATAATTAATAATGAGTATTATTTAATATTAATGTGCCCTACATGTCTTTGCTAGTCTCTACAATAATAAAGTTTGCATTTCCTGACTTGCTGACAGAAGGTTAGTGCTCCAAGCACTTACATTTTTTATATATTTTTTATATATTTCCAAAGCTTCATGCATTGCATGTACATATATTAATGAATACTCGCATCCTAAAGGCTCTAGTGGAATGACATTAAGTTTCATGCATTGTGTTAACCACACAATGGCTTAGGCCTACATAGTATAACACCCGCACACACACTATTGCCACAAGGAGAGTTGTTAAATGAGACAAAAGACAGTTTGTTGGTCAGCATGCCCCCTCCAACCTCAGACTTCAGCTTGTGCGCATGTGATATTAAAGCAGCCCTCATGCTAAAATACAGCCACGGAAAAAAATTCAGACCACTTCACAATTATTTACATTTTTTTAAATTAACTATAATTCGGTATGTGTTAACTAAAATGTTTCATTCAGGGAACAAGTGAGAATATTTATCAGAATTTCTAAATTAAAATATAGTTTTTATATTGTTTTAAACAGGGCAAATTCACTAAAATAACAAAATAGATGCCATCCATAAATACTGTAAAGAAAAAACTTAATATTCATGTTTAAACACCACAATACTTATGTCTTACTGTACATATATTGGATCAAAAACGAATGTATGGAATAAGCCATTTTTTCACAACTCTCATTTGTCCTTGCAATCTCCCACTCTCTCACATTGCTGTTGAATGACTCTATGTCATTCCCAAGGTCTGTTTCTGTTTAAATTTAGCAGACACTGAACTGGAATTGGCAGAATATACAGTATAAAATATAAATGCAGAATAGAGACAAACTGGAGTGATCTATTATTTTTCCCATGGATGTACAGTATGTGCAATCCTAACCATTTACTAGGAAATCACGGAAGAATTGACAGATAATCCAATATAAAAGCAAACATTACAAAACATGCCACGCCCCGTCTTAAGCAGGCATGACTGAGCCATTCCCACCCAACCTATAGTACACTAAGCACATTCCTCCTCTCCATCCCTCCATCTCCATCAATCTCATCTACCTACCAAAACACTCATCGCATGTAAACTCCTCCTCTTCACTTTACATCCTGGGGGTAAAGAGCATTCTGTCTCTACCATCTAAACTAAACCTCTCAATAGGAAAGGGGTGTAATAAGGTGGGAGCTCACCTGCGTTTCCACTGAGACATCCAGCAAGTCAACGGGCTCCCGAGGGCCTCGAAACCAACTGAGAATGAGCCCCATGACATCACAGACCCTTCGCTCTAATGAAAGACTACGATCCTTGACTTCACTGTAATGCTATGTCCTTCTCTAAATGTGTGTGCATGTCCAGTCCAAGCACTTGTGTTTTCTGCACAGGGAGTGGAGAGGCTGAAGCAAAACTCACAGGAAAAGAAGGGTGGGCATTCAGGGATTGGCTTCTCTTCCAAAAAATACACGAGGGAGGGTGAGGGATGAAAGACTAGGGAGAGAGAGAAACTGACAATACTGTGGCATCTCAGACATCGTCCAGGGCCCTGACGACAAGCAGGGGCTCCAAAAAGGTATTCAGTGGTTGAGCCGACTCCATTGCGCCTGGGAAAAAGGCCTGTATGAGGCCTGTAAAAACGAAGGCCTGTATGTTGGGATTCTTTTTTGTTCAGAAGATAAGCTTCCAGTCGACCAAAATTCCTTCATAACGTACCCCCCAAATTTACTTTTATAATTTATAGCTATGCTATCCCAGGTATAGATGACTTTCTCACATCAGCTGAACACTGTCCGAATATATTTTAATAATTCTGGTGGATTCAAATCTGCTGAACACAAAATAAGGCCGATATACAGGCCTTCAATAAAAGCGAGTGGTTGACAGATCACTCATCAAACCACCATATTTGGGTGTAATATTATTTTAAGGGGGTGACTGCAACAAGCTGACATTATTAACTAGTTGGACTGGATGGACTGGGCAGTACACACAGCCACTGAAACAATTAAGAGACCATTTCAAAACCAGTTTGTCTGATTTTAAAATGTATATTTATAGGTAAAATTATCATTTTTGTTTTATTTAACTGAAAACAATGCAACAAAAGCGCTCAAACACTCACTTTTATGCAGGTCACAGACAGCTGGTGATTGATGTCAGTATAAAAAGTACTAAGCATAAAAATATACCAGTATCCAGAAATGCTAATAATCCCAGCACCTTGGTCCTAAATGAACTTTTTTTCATTGTGTACTAGCTGTATATGGTTAAAATTACAACGAAAGTATGCTTGAACTGACTTGACAAAATACCAAGCGCCTACATTGCATAAATGATCACACCTGAATTTCATTGTTTCCTAAAATCCACAAAAATGCATTATAGACTCTTTAGGTAACGCTTGTGATCTCTTCATTCCAAAAAAGGATGTTTCTGATGTGCACCGGATTAATATCAAGAGTTCTTTTAACCTTTGACCTTAAAAAGTGATCTCAATACCTCTGTTACTGGATCTGTGACACTTTCTGCTGTTTCAATCACAGGTTGTTCCTCTACAGCGGGGTCCACTGGAGCTTCTGTAGATTCCTCTGCAGCCTTCAACACATCATCTTTAATCTCAACTGTGGCTGGGATCTCCTCTTCCACAATTGGTTCTTCAGGAGGAATTTCAGCTGGAACTTCAACCGGGTCAACCGCTGCCACATGAGTTTTAACTTGAACCACAGGAGATGGCTGAGAGGTTTTAGCGACTGAAACCCGTGTGGTAACTGGGGCAGAGACTGCACAAACTCCTTGGGCCCCCTTTCCAAAAGAGCCATGCTGGTCCTCTAGGGCGCTTCTTTGGCCCTGCTGCTCGCAAATAAAAAAAAGAGTAGAAATCACTTTAATGAACTCAAAACAGGGATTTTGTGTCCATACAATGGAAGTCAATGAGGGCCAATATTGTTTGGTTGCCAACATTCTCCAAAATGTCTTCTTTTTTGTTCCGCAAAAGAAAAAAGTCATACAGGTTTGGGCTGTGCAGATGACCAAAACATTTCATCTATAGCTGAACTACCCCTTTAAGTTGAAGCAAGCACTAATAGTTTATGATAGGGCAAAACTTCACTGAGACGTTACGTAAGTGAACAAAACTTGGCTGTCTAAAGCCAAAAAATAAGCTGAATCCAAGTGATTCAGCCATGCCTAGTAAGGCGAGAGTCAGCACCCCTCTGAGCTCCAGACAGGACCATAAAGAACAGACCAAAATGCTAATCGCACCATAATGGAGTCACGATCGCTTTATAATCAGACTCACCGCTTCATTAGCCAACAGCAAAGGCTGGACAGTACGGTTTACATAGGCTTCAAAAGAGTTCAAGCTCACATATAAAGTGCAACCATGTGTGAAGACCAGCATCAGCACTGGGCTGGCCACAGCTCTTACACAACAATTGAAGCCAAAAGAGGCAAAACATGGGCTTGAATCCATGAAACAAGCCGGCTTCGTGTCAAACACCACAACAGGCTGTCAAAAGTGTGGCAGCGTAAAAAGGTATAGTGTTTGGGGGCAGATGGGAAGGGGTTGGTCATTCTTACATAAACAAGAGAAACCAGTTTGGAAGATTGATCATGGGTTACAAGTGAAGGCCAGTGTATATTGGAAAAGGCAGCTAGCCATTTTGTTTTGTGCTGGGTAGCAACAAACAGTGTGTTGGTATGAGTTCGCCCCCAGGACTCTCGCTATTTTCTATTTTACAAGGATGATTAAAGACCCTGAAATGTGCCATCCGGGTTTAGGAATGGCTAAATCTGGGAGACTTACCAGCTAGAGAGATAAAAGATACCTCTCTATTTTTATACTCGTGTGAATGGCAGGTCTGTTGATATGATGACATGCCATAGGGTTTAAGAACATAGAGGGCTGTGCAAAGTAAACTGAAGATGGTATTCAAGAGATTTGAATGGCATCCACTTAAAAAAGCTGCTGATAGTTCCAGCAATGAAATTCCGATAGCACAAAGTATGAGTTTTATATCACTGGCTAATGTCTGGCAATGTCAACAAAATGACATATTGCATTTGTTAAGTACCGAATAGTTAAAACAAAGTGATGGATTTATAATAGAAAACTAATAGAAATAACTGTTGCAGCATATTTTTGGAGGACAAAACCTTCATGAGTTTTTGTCTCTGTGGGAATGTGCCCTCAACCACGTTTGGAATCAGATTTGCCCAAGGGATGTGCCAATATCAACAAAGTCCATATGAGTTTGGGGGTGGGTCAGAAGATTTTATTTGGTATATGTGTGGACATTACAAGCACACAAAGCAAACCAAACACACTCTGTTGTAACATAATTTTTTTTTTAGTATAATTAAGAGTAAGGTATTTGAGTGAGTTGTAAGTTTAAGAAATCAGAAAATGCATGAGCCTGAGGAACTAGCAGAGAGTAAATTGTTCTAATCTTTCCTATATAATTTGCAATAAGACATAAGGTTTAAGCACTAAACTCATGTTAACCAAGCCTCTTATAACAACAAATAAACAATTTGCATTATTTATATAAAAGCCATGTTACGAAGCATTTCTGCTTGTTTCCTTATGGACACACCCACATGCTGTTTGTGTTAGTGTTATTAACAAATTAATCAAAAAAACAAAACTGATCATTGTTCTCTGTTCTTGTAAAATAAACAATATTTTAAGGTCTGTAGTTTGGTCAATCGTGAACAGACAGTGCGTTACAAACGTGTGACGACGGATAGCAGTTTACAGAGTGCTTAAGACATGTAACATGTAATTATAACATTTAGGCAAAATCTCACACATAGCATGTGGACAAAAATTTGACATATCGGATACAATTGCACCCTATTTAAAACATATTACAGCCCCTATACGCAAAAAATATTTTTTTTTCTTTTTGTCACAGAATATCTGTGAAAAAATCAAATAGCCCAACGTTACTTACAACTCTCCTCATTCGGCGCTTGTTCTTCTTTCTCTTGCTGGGCATCTTCACTTTCTCGAGAGCTTCAAAACGTTATGAAAAAATGCAGGATTGCCGTAACGTTAGATGCAGTGCGGATAAAACAAAGTCCCAATGACAGTAAGGTTCTATTTAAAGCTCTGTGTCTGTCTATAGGGGAGGGGGTTAGGACCTCAGCATCAATCCGCGGCGCTTGGTATTTATTAAGTGGGCTGACCCTAGCTCACTGCGACTCCGCAAACAAAACAAAACAAAATTAAACAAAATAAAACAACAGCTGTATTTTTTTAAACAAAATAAAACAACAGCTTTGTTATTTTTAAAATAAAATAAAAACCGGCCCGACATCACTTTTTTCTAATTTCTAATCGTTGCCATTTTAAGTTAAATGAGTTAAAATGATTTACATTAACTAACAACGTATGTTAATTTCAGCATTTCCTTATACATTTTTAAAATCAAAAGTGGTCATTGCAAACATTATTTCATACACAAGGAACTAACATAAAGAGTCAGTTGTTCACGTAAACGCTGTAAAACAACATATGTTAGTTCATGCATTAATGCATTTAAATGTTAACAAATACAGCCTTACTTTAAAGTGTTGCAGTTTTGGTTAACAAATTCAATTTAAAATCATTCTATTTAATAATATAGGCTACTATAAACAAATGCACGTTTGATGTAGCCTGCACAAAGTGTTCATTGTGGGATACACTCATCACTGCCCTATTTCTTCATCACATCCATACACCCACACCCACACAATACACGTTACAGAGCAAGCACGTGATCGAAAAACTGGAGTTGAGCTGTGATAGGCTTTGAGTTACATAACTGGTTGGTAGAGAAAACACTGGCTATTTTATGATTGTTCATTGCATTTTACCCACATAAACTGTGACAGCTGTGGAAACCCCAACTACTGTTGGACATGTACTCATTATGAACAAATACATATTTTTCTACCACATCCCGTATTTGAAGACATTTAATCTGTGTAAAAAGATTATCAACTTCATATGAAACTGATGCCCGGTTTCACAGACAAGGATTACTTTTAGAAAGGACTATGCCTATATTGGGACATTTAAATTGCTTTTATAAAAAAAGCTTTTGAACAAAAATTACTGGTGTGCATCATCAGCCAAAACTAGCATATATTAAGATATGTCAGGGCAAGTTCTTTTCAGTTAAGACAGCTCAAACATTCATTTTAGTCTGGGACTAGCCTTAAGCCTTGTCTGTGAAAGTCAAGATTGTTTGGAATAGATTTATCTTGACTTGTTTTCTGTGAGGACGAATATGACTTTAGTTATACGCTGAAGTGTTATAGAATGTGTTTTAGCTGGATGATTACAAATCTTCTAAATGTCTCAGCAAATAACCAAAATTACTCATATGAAGTAGAATGTATATGACAAATAATTTTGCACCACGACTAACTTAAATAAATTAAGTTCATCTAACTTAATTTGTACCAGTTTGTGCTGTAAAATACCTTAATTTCAAACTATTTAGGGAATCGCATGGTCTTTAAACAAGCTTAGTTGCATAGTTGAATGACTGGAAGATTTGAAAGTGTCCGTTAACCCCTCTGACCCTTGAAGAGCATGCCCAAATTACTTTGGTGGTATTTAAAAGATTTGCCCTCTAACTGTAAACGTGAAACTCAAGAAACTCAATTTTCTGGTTTGAAATAATACAAAGAATGCAATTTTTGTTAAGTTCTTGCTTTGAAAATCTGCCTTTGGTACTTGCGACTGAATGCAAACAATTAAACAGTCTACTTTGAAATATGTGTGATCTAAAACAGTATTTCCTCATCAAACCTGCTTGCATTTGTGTATATGAATGTGAACATATGAGCAACGGAAAATACATTTCGGCTCCTTATCTTCCTTTTTATATTTGTTTATATAACAAAACTTTATCTTTTCTTGTCAGTAGTCTTGCTGTGAAATATTATCTTTGCTTTTTATGTTTTAGCTAACCCCCCAAAATACCTTGACCACTCAGAATGATAAGTAATCTCCTTTCATCCAGCATTGGTCCCTTTGTCTCCATGTCCGCTTGGACCCCTCACTAACCAAGCACTTAACTTCTTCACTTCAGATTGTACCATTACTTATAACACATCAAACTGAGACCACCCTCCTGTTTACAAAATTAAAAACACGAATATATATTTGCCAATGAGTCTAGACACATGCTGTGTAGATTTCTACCGTATACAAAGAACGGTTATAGTTACAAGGTTTTGTTTTTTACAATTTTTTTTGACATCAGTAAGATAAAAAAGCAAAACAGAAAACAGCCTGTTTACACTGATGTCTTTTTAGTTACCTGCATCTTCAAAATTACCTGTGTTGTCTGTGCATCTGTTAATAAACAACTGAGCAGATCTGAGAAAAAACACCCAGACATCTATGAAACTTCAAGGAAGATAACTCAAGAGACTGCTAGGGGTTATAAACACTATTATAATTTAATGTATCATGTTATAAATAATTTACAATTTATATTTACAAAAAAACACCAATGTTACTTAAATAAACAACTACGCCTTTTTTATAATCATAGAATATAAAATAACAGAAAATCTTTTATTCCAGAAAAGAAAGCCCAAAGCTGAGGGGCTAAATCTCACATTGTTATATAATTTAACCAGAGTCCATCTTTTATCTCACGTCCCCTTCTATAGTCATTTTCCTTTTTTTGTTCCTTCTTTCATAAAAGTGTCTCTATATTTCTCAGTTTGATAATGATCAGAGTCAATCGCCCCTGGTGAGTCATTCAAGGTGAGTAACAGATCTCCATTAGATTCTGTCACAGTGTGTACTCTTTGTTTAACACCTTTAGAGCACCAGGTTGGTTTCAAGGGCTTCACAGAAGGGTCCACTGCCTGATAGAGTCCTTCACCTTCAGCTAATGTAATTTTGTACTTATGCCACGGGCACACTATACATGACCGGCCACCAAACTCCTTTATTGGCAAAGGAGAAAATGCAAAAGTTATTCATGGATTTGTGAAAAAAAGAAACTTGGGTAATGTCCCTATTATAGGCTTTTGAACAACCCACCTCTATATCTCCTTTGTGTAGAGGACCTCCAGCGTCTGCAACAAAACAATTAACATAAAAAAGCAACCAAGTACACTCCATTTTTAAATCAGATTATCTTTGCAAACATGTCAAATATTGATGATGTTAAATATTAAGGACACTTGTTTTGAACTCACGGTAGCAGCGACCATCGATGGCATAAAAGTCCCCCTGGTGGTAAAGCACGAGAACATCTCTGTCACACACAGACTTCACAACTCGCCCGGCTTGAATGATGTCTTCTTTCTTTCCTATGAAATGAAGAGGTTTGGATGCAGCCACAATCTGTCCATCAGAGTTCATGTTCACAGTGTAATCGTGCTTCAGAGTATTGACATTAAGCTTACAGAAAGAGACAGAAAAAGGAGAAATAAAGCGTTTATTAGTAAGTTAGGCACTGCAGTGTAATATTGATGTGTCTGCCATAAAGACACGTATATATTATAGCCACTTATAAATTTACTTAAAAAAACTACTAAAATAAATTACCTTTGTGTAATGTCGCACGTCGCTCCAACAAACAGCTGCTGTATTATCGCATGACTTTTGAATATGTTTGTTTGTTGACTGTCCAAGTTGATTAAGTTGCAGCAGAATTGGGGAGAAAACGTGACCCTTCCGAGCAGCCCGGTTAAAAGGACAAATTTAGGTTAAAGGGTAAAGTTCATGTTAAACGTTTTACTCTGCTCCGCTGTCTTGTCAATTACGAAAAACGCATGAAATACAAATACTAAACAAAACATCAACATGTCTATACATATTTTAAATTTCATATCAAACCGTCTTCAATATCGCTTTGTCTCGTTCATCTAATTTATAAAATAGCCGATGAACAGATATTACAATTTCAAAGGAAACCACCAACTTCATAGTTGCTCGTTTCCGGCCACATTCTTCTTCAAAATAAAAGTTAGTACGCTGCACCAGCAGTGCTTTATGACTGAAAAGGCAACTAACGTCAATAATTTTTTTTTTAAATTATGCGCAGCATGACAGATGGTAATTAATATATATATATATATAACTGACCCTATGCCATTTCATGTTGATGTACATTTTGTATTGCAGTTTAAAGCGAGTCCTTTAGGAGGTGCTGTAGATACGCAAAAATATAAGGCCGTAAAGCAACATCTTTTTTATGTCATTTGAAAAATGAATTCTGACATTAACTGTGTATATTAGCTAACACAAATTAGATAAATATATTATTTTCGTTATTTGACGTTTTAAAAGTCAAATAACGAAAATAATGTATTATATAATATATACATATTTGACGGGGGTACATGGGATTGCATTAACATAGTTTCCTCCACAGGCCAAATGTTGCTTTTAACAGTTATTTAACATCTTGGGAATTATGAGCAGCATATTTTATTAACATCAGAGAGCAGCAGAAGTGGAAACGATGCTGAATTGGTGTTAGCCCTTTCTGTGTGGACCCCATCTCACCAAACTCTGTGAGAAATGCTGCATAGGTTTGTAGAAAGGTCATAGGCTTGATACAGAAGGTCTTCAGTCATTTATCCAGACTCTTTTCAGCACTAACCATATATTCCATGTTACACAGACACTTTTATCCAAAGCATGACGGACAGCCCAAGCAATTTGCCAACAGCATTTCTAGTTCATGTTTAATGCCATATATGTGCAAAATAAACTAAGCGTAACCAAGTTTGATGACAAATGGCTACTTTGTGCCTGAATGGCAAACAAACAGAGACACTGGGTGCATTTGTTAATAACAGCACATCTTAATGATGCTCTTGGTTCATGTGAAACTGTGAGCTTGATATAGCCAATAACAGATGGTGAAAGAGGCCTGGAATCAGCTGCCAGTGTGCCAAACAAGCACATTGCTTGGCAGGACCATCTCCACTGGGTTTTCTGTGCATCTCCCTTCTGTCAGCATTAGACTTTCCTATAAACATCTCAAATTTGCATAGAACAGTACTGTCATTCAGGATGCTATGACATATATCTCGCTAACTAGACCATGCTTGGAGACAACACCGCATCTGCTACAAATTCAAAATCAAATTAGTTTTCTTTGCTTTGAATTTATTCTGTAATAAATTACATTTCTTCTAATTTGAACTGTCTTAAATTTGTACTTATTTTCTGTAAAAAAGAAATAATGTCAGTATCTGAAAGGAAAAAAGGATTGTGTTTCCATGCCAACAAATCATGTTGCTTTTCATTTTTCAGGTTGCAAACAAATGAGCTATTAGGGGATGTTAAAAGAACATGTCATACTATAAATAGTAGGCTACAATGAACTCAAAGCCAGTGTTTTTTCTCTTTTTTACATAAGCATATATTTCAGAGAATTCCTTTCTTTCTTTTCATTCTTTCTTTCTTTCTTTCTGTCTGTCTGTCTGTCTGTCTGTCTGTCTGTCTGTCTGTCTTTCTTTCTTTCTTTCTGTCTGTCTGTCTGTCTGTCTGTCTGTCTGTCTGTCTTTCTGTCTGTCTGTCTGTCTGTCTGTCTTTCTTTCTTTCTTTCTTCATTTCTTTCTTTCTTTCTTCATTTCTTTCTGTCTGTCTGTCTTTCTTTCTTTCTTTCTTTCTTAATTTCTTTCTGTCTTTCTTTCTGTCTTTCTTTCTTTCTTTCTTTCTGTCTTTCTTCATTTCTTTCTTTCTTTCTTTCTTTCTTTCTTTCTTTCATCATTTCTTTTTGTCTGTCTTCATTTCTTTCATTATTTCTGTCTTTCTGTCTGTCTGTCTGTCTTTCTTTCTTTCTTTCTTTCTTTCTTTCTTAATTTCTTTCTGTCTTTCTTCTTTTCTTTCTGTCTTTCTTTCTTTCTTTCTTTCTGTCTTTCTTAATTTCTTTCTTTCTGTCTTTCTTTCTTCCTGTCTTTCTTTCTTTCTGTCTTTCTGTCTTTCTTTCTTTCTTTCTGTCTTTCTTCATTTCTTTCTTTCTGTCTGTCTTTCTTTCTTTCTTTCTTTCTTTCTTTCTTTCATCATTTCTTTCTGTCTGTCTTCATTTCTTTCATTATTTCTGTCTTTCTGTCTGTCTTTCTTTCTTTATTTCTTTCTTAATTTCTTTCTGTCTTTCTTCTTTTCTTTCTGTCTTTCTTTCTTTCTTTCTGTCTTTCTTAATTTCTTTCTTTCAGTCTTTCTTTCTTCCTGTCTTTCTTTCTTTCTTTCTTTCTTTCTTTTTTTCTTATTTCTTTCTTAACACACTTTTTAATGCAATATAGATCAAGTAGCCAAAATACGCCACATTGATGAAACTAAAGGGTTAATGGTGAGTGATGAATGCAGGTTGTCCAGCCTCTGGAGAGTCTGTGAGAGCAGTGAGTTAGTCTGAATGAACTCACGCTTACAGAAGCTCAGGGAGTGAAGGAGGAAACCCAAACACACCCTGAAAGAAGAGCGATGTGTGCAGTCCATCACTAGGAAACAACCTAAAGGCTAAATACGACTCGGTAAGTGTCGTTAAATTTTGACAAAAACACAAAGAGAATGTGCTTCAGTAGAGTGTGACACGTAGCTTGATGGCAGCATGCCCTTAAATTCGTCATGCCGGTTAACGTTAGAGTTCCTATGGAGACTGTCAACTTTTCCATTCACAGCGGACAAACTGCTTGTATTAAAGCGAACGTTTTGTAATAACATAATGATTTTATCTGCTTTAGAGATAAGTTTACGTTCACTTTGGTGAATCGCTAAGTTGTTACCTACACCTGGCAAAATGTGCGCATTTAAAATAGGATATTGACGTTAGTATTATTAACAGACGTAATTTCGTCAACAAATCGCTAGTTACAGTTCAAAGGAGACTTGGATATTCTGAACTTTGTATAAGTTTATAAGATAGACTGCAGCTATGGCTTACTAGCTATAAATCATGTTATGGTTATACCATGGTTACTGTAGTGAAAACTATGGTTCATATTTATGGGCAGATTTATCCAGGTTGGAATGTTGCATTTGTAACAAGATATCTTAAACAACTGAGACTTCATGAAAGAGTTGAAGGAGAAATTCTGAATATGTACCAACATGTTAATATGTAAAACTTGTAACATGTCCCACATCTTACAGTAATTAAAGATGAACAGATACATCAGAGGAGTATAAGCATATCTGAATGCAGTGTTTAAAGGGACAGCTCCCCAAAATGGAAAATTCTTTCATGGATGAACAACTGTCTTGTTCCAAATTGATATACATTTGTTTGTTAGGTTAAACACACAGAGAAAGATATTCAGAAGAACGCTTATAACCAAACAGTTCTTGGACCCCAGTGACTACCATAGTAGGAAAAATAACAATGGTGGTCAAAAGCACCCTAGACCTGTGTGTTGTCCTATATCCTTCAAAACATATTCTTTTGTGTTCAACAGAACAAAAAAACATATAAAGTAATTTTTCCTACTTTGGTAGTCAATGGGGTCCAATCATTTTTTGGTTAAAAGCATTCTCCAAAATATCTTTCTCTGTGTTCAGCAGAACAAAGTTATTTATACAGATTTGCAATAACTGGAAGGTTAATGATGGCAGAAATTCTGTTTTTTGGTGAACTGTCCCATAATGGGTTTTACAGGCATTGAACGCACATCCTACATCAATCTAAATGATTGTGGTCGATTTTCTTTTTCTTTGGTGCAATGAGACAACAAGACTATAATGTAATATTTGGTCTCATAGCTTGTTTCAAATGGCATCTGTGACATGGTTATTTGTAAAAAATGTTTTTATGCTGTGTGCCTTGATTCCAAACATTCGCCCAGAACGTTTTGCAGTCTGTTTATAACAAGATCTGAGGAAGATTTTAGTCCCAGAAAGAATTATCCGAAAAGTTCAACTTTAATGCCTCTGTCATGCTGGTTATTTATTCATTGCCTGAGATCTCATAGCTCCAGTTGAACCGTATCTGACAACAGAGTTTGCAAACATCAGTAGAAAAATTTAAACCAAATACAGAATCCTTCTTGTAATATGATTTGACTAATTCAGTTTAACCCCACTTCAAAGGATATTGATCCGCTTGCAGTGCTGGCAAGAGAGTAGGGTAGTGTACCAGCGTACACAGACACGGAGAGAAAATCATTCTCATGAAAGTCAAGTGTGAGAGAGATCTGCATGGAGAGCGTTCAGTCAGCGTTTTTCCCCGGGGCAGTGCTGCTCATCCCTCAAGTCCATCAAGATTGCTGGAATAAAGGCACTGTTATCTTTTAGTGCAGTCGAACCTCATCACTGTTTGTGTCCATAGTGTTTGGAGGTTTCTCTGGACAACCCTACCTTAACAAACAGGAGTTTCTGCTTTGATGAGAATTGGAGATAAGCAAACAGCAGTTACTAGGAGATGCTTTGCTTTGGTTAATTAAACATAAGAAAAAGTGGCATCAGCTGACTGTGACACCAGGAAAATTAATTTATCCACATATCACTTAATGCGACCTGTGAGGGTGATACCGAGCAGCCCTGTTCACATCCATCTTTCTAATATTTCTACTCTGCGTCATTATTCACAGACACTGCTCAATGACATTGCAGATCCTGTCACCTGCCACCGGAAACACTTGGACATCTCGGAGGCCATAAATCAAGGAGTGTGTACCTCATCTAACAAGTCGACAGGAGTGAATAATCTCCTTAAAGAGTCACTCACAGCTAACAAGACAGGGAGGGAGCAGGAGGCAGAGAAGAGGAGGGTGGGTGGAGAGGCTCAGATCGAATTGGCGCTTAAGCTGGAGCGAACAGGCGAGCTCTCGGAAGCAGCGAATAAGTGTCTATTGTAACCAATGGTCCTCTGAAAAGACCTTTCATTTTCCACTGAAGGATCAAAACCAACAAAGGTTAGCATCTGAGCCTCGTACCTCAGTGGACGATAGAACGAATGGCTTTTATTTGAGAAGCAACAGTTCAAAAGGACTCGACCGTAATTGAAGATGGATTGGTAAAAAATCTTAAGGGGCAAGAGTAAAGCAACATTTACAATATATGGAATTTCTTGGGTTTGTTGTCGGTGCTGATCTGTCCATCACTTTGACGCCTTGGTTGGATCTCTAGCTGACATTTCCCAAACCGGTACGGGTCAGTTCCAAACTGGAACCCGCAAGCTTTCTGGAGGTGGACAGAGTTGGGTGGAGAACATGGGGAAGTCAAACAGCAAGCTCAAACCAGAAGTGGTTGAGGAATTGACCAGGAAAACATATTGTAAGTAATGCACTTTTTAACACACAAAATGTATGGGCATTTCCGCGTAATGAATGTGACATTTTTAGGAAAAAGTTGAAATATAAATTCTTAAAGAATATATTTATTAAAAATATATTGAACCATCTGTTTATATCTTACAAAACCCTAATGATAGAGTACAAACAAAAAAAGATCAGTCTTTGCACAAGTTTTAATAGAGAGAAAAATTCACCTGTTATGGATGTGACAAAAATAGGACGTCTTTGAGAGACAACATACTTTGTAGGATTTCTGTGAATTAAAATGTTCAATCCAGAAGTAATAACACCCAACAAATAGAGAAGAGATATCTTTTTATAGAACATAAAATAGTTACTGTATTTTGATTAAATGTACCCATTTATGAGGCTTATGGACTGTTTTGGATGTGACAATTTCATTCTGGATGTTACAATTCACTTACCTGACCATGGAAAGCTATGCTTTAAAAAATAACTTTAAAACTTTGAGAGACTTTAAACAGGTTTGTCAACAAACAAATATTGACCTATCAGTATGGTAAAAATCTTTGGGAAAAACAAGAATACGACTCAAATTTGTATGGACTTGCCATAAGAAAAACAGTTTTTTAACCGTTTGTTTTGATCATTGTTATTTCTTAGTATTCATTTTTACTGTTTTGCAATAATACGTGTTACTCTTTCAGTTTCCAATCAGATTTTTCCTTTTCTTTTAGGTTTTAAATAAAAAGGACTTGAAAGTCTTAGGCTATTAAGAAGCAGATTATTTTTATTATCTGACTGGGTCCAGCTAATGTGTAAATTAATAAATGAGTTTTATTTTTACAAAATATTTTATAATAATATAATATAGCAAATATGAACATGCAGCCAGATATTTTGCATCTGATACACGTTTTTTATACGAAATCTCATATCCCACAGCGTCGCAAATTGTGATTAGCCGAATCCTTGAAGTGGTCCTCATCAGAATGTTTTAAAACCCCTCCAATTGGGACTCAAACTTTATGAATATGCAAATTGCTGTGTCTTGAGATCTGCAATCAGGCTGGAGGTTGCCCAGAGACATGTCTGAAAGTGGCTTGCTCTCTGCCTGTGGAGGAGATTGGGTTTCCATGGATGCAAAGGATATATATGTAAACACATGAGCTGGCTCTCTATTCTTAAACTAGTACAGTCAGAAGACAACAGTATCTTGAAATTGGCACGAATCACTGTATTCGGTTATGTAACTATGTTGTATATGCCTTGCTACAACGAAGCTTAAATTGAACATGTCAACACAAGTATTTTGATGGTACTGTATGCAAGATTTTTAAAGGGACTCTTCAACCCCCAAAAAAGGGGCACACAATTGTAATTCTTTCCTATTTATTCACCCTCATGTCATTTCAAATCTGTATGACTTTGTAGAACACAAAAGAAGATATTTTGATGAGTGTTGGTGACCGAACAAACAACAGCGACCCAATCACATCTGTTGTTAATGCAGGTGAATGATACCGCCGTTGTTCGGTTACCAACATTCTTCAAAATATCTTCTTTTGTGTTCTGCAGAAGAAAGTCATGCAGGTTTGAAATGACAAGATGGGGAGTGAATGACAGAATTTTCATTTTTTGGGTGAACTGTCCCTTTAAGAGAGAACTGTCAACTGATAACTAGATCAATGATCACTATATGTTAGATTATTTAAAATCAACTTTTTGACTTAGGAATCATTAGAATCGTGAAATCAGGTCAAGACACAGAGTAAATAGTGTTTTTGTTAAAACACATTGAACACAGTAATGTAGGCAGTGCTATTTAAAGTCATTCAGATATAAAATGGGAACTGACATCGAATAGCTTCCTAATAATGGTGTGTGCTGTGCGTTGAGCTCTGTGGTGGGCGCTACATGGAAAAGTGCTGGGCACAAAATTGCAGCCTGTAGGAAAATGTGCCTCCTTGCTGGGATGGGCTCCATGACCCTGTCATTCCTCCCATTTCTTTCCTCCTTTTTTCTCTCTTGTGCTCAGTTTCAATCCATCTCCTCCATTTTATTATTTAGTATAGAGCCAATACTGTAAAAGTCTTATCAGTTCTGCTTTGCAAAGTAGTACATTGCATTTCTCCCTTTATGCATATAGTCCTCTACCTTCCCCTCTCTTTCTTCTCACCAGTTCTTTATCTTTTCTCTCCTTTGTTTTTATCCTCTTTCACAATTTACAATCATCTTATCATGTATTTGTTCTTGGAGTGTATCCTCTCCAGGAACAAATGTTTTAGGGAGATTAAATATTTTGTTTTCAGTGATTTTATCATTGAGATATTTTTCATTTGCTTAATGTAATTTATTCTTAAAAAGTGCCAAACTGATATATTGTTAAATTATGTTTTCTGTACTGTACTAATTTTTAAACGTAAAATATGTAAAATTACATAGAAAGACTGAAATTTTACAAGAAAAACTAGAAAAAACTTTTATGTGGGTTTCACATGTGACATTTTTCTATCACCCCAGCTGCCAGAAATAAACAGTTTTTTGAATGGGATTCTTTTTACAGTAAAGTACAGTTAAAACTTCAAAATTAGAGAAAAAACATGTACATTTATCAGAGTTTTCTTACACTGTCAGAAAATGTCCTTTTTTTACAATGAAATACGCTAAAAAGGGTCAAATTCTACAGAAAGACTGTAAAATGAAGAACTTCATTTATTCTGGCTCCTTGCAGTGCAGATAAAACGTGTAATGTTTCTTGTCTAATCAAATATATAAAACAAATATGTAATATGATATCCAAAAAGAAAAGTGTCAAGTAGACTATGTTGAATAAGATAAAATGATTAGTATATGCATTGCTGTCTCTCTGATGGTTTGATTCATTCTATGGTCACGGTCACCATATCTTGTGTGTCTTTATGTGAATTAAAAAACAGCTTAACTTGTTTAACAGCTGTGGAGAATGTTCTGCTGAATGTGTTTATTTCTCATGAGTGGGAGACATGATTTAGTTTCACATGTGGTGTAGAGCAAATGGAAGCATGTACAGACTAGATTTTTCATATAGGCAGATTTCTCCCTGTCCTCAGAGTTCTCTCCTGCCAGGAAGACCCTGATCAAAAGCTTCCCATCCTCGCCTATTCAGAGCGGGGTGAAACCTATTTGTCATGGCATTTAACTAAAATATATGGGGAATCTCTCTTCTGTTGTTATGTAACATTGCATGATGGCATTTTCATTTTAGCAATAGTTGTTGGATATTTAATGGAGGTCATATCTCTTGGTATTGATCGAAGCTACTCTACCAGCTCTTTAGCTTCAAAGCATTACAAGGCCGGGCATTGAAGGCCTTAATGATTTAATAAGGACAATTTAAATAAAGAGGCGAAGGTTCAATGGTATCCTAATGACTGAAGTATTTGGCCACAGAAGCGATTATTCTTTTGAAGAGAGTGCTATCCACTTGGAGTAGTGGAGGAACATTAAAGTTGAGCCCTTTCTGTTATTTTCCCATTTGGCAGATTTACATACAATTGACATTTAAGTTCCCCTCTGAGTTTAGTGGCCATATAGTCCAAATGCAATACAGTCATTTTGCTTCCAGCATAGAAATGTGAAGGCTTAATTGCTAAGATATTGTGCTTCAAGTCTGCAGGGTCAATCATTTCCCTCCCGTCACGCTTTTCCAAATCGCTTTTTCCAAAGCTTGAAGTACAAATGATTTGTTTACCACCTTCAACAATGATTTCCGGTGCCTTTGCAATGAGGCGCATCACAATATCAGAAAAAAATCTTGCCACTGTGTGGTTTCTTAGTAATGGTAATCCTAATACAAACAGAGCTTGGCTACGGGAGCAAAAAAGTCATTCATAGAATTTTGGCTGTGTTGTTCATATCAAAAGCCAGCTAGAAGATTTCCTTTTAGCAGAGAGTTGAAAATGCAACCTGATGCTGTTCTGTTGCATATTGGTCTTGGTCTCAAAACCATTTTTACGGGTTTGCTCTTGGTTTCGATTGCATTTGGTCTCAGTCCTGTCCTGTCCTCAGACTTACTGTAGTTGATTGGTCAAACTGCATCACAATGTTACTTTGTTGCCTCTACATTGTCTGATTTATTTTTTAACATCACTATATGATTGAATGTAAAACTTTCTGCATCAAAATGCAAAAATTTATTGGACTTCTTTTGAAACTGTTTTGGCGAGTCAGAAATGAATAGGCTTTTGTTAAATATTTTAACAAAATGAATACAGATGATTAAAAAATTCAAGAGATGATTGAAAAGGATTTAAAGTTAAGGTTATGCAGATCTTTCAAGGTAATTTGAGGAGTGCTGGTATGGTCTTGGTCCTGCCTAGGTCTTGTCTTGGTCTCAACACTCTTGGATGGTCTTGATCTTGGTCTAGGTGGTCTTGAGTACAAATCTAGCAGTCTACATTTTGCTTTAACTTCAACCATTGTCATGTTTATGCCATGTGTGAACTGTACACTGGACCATCATTTATTTACCCTTATGTCGATCAAAACCTTTCATAAAGGTTAACCTGAGTAAACAATGAACAAATTCGCATAGATGTAAGTAGTCTGCATCAAGTCGATTTTTGTGTGACGCACACAGTGTGTTGTGATGTGGGTTCGTGATTATCTTCTCTGTGGAAAGACGTCGTCTTGTCAAATTGGACAAACTCTGAAAGGAACAGCTTTTCTTTCAGTTTCCTTCCCTCCAGCACATTTGTTCAAAGAGGGTGTGTTCGGTGCTTATGTGGAAATGGTAGAAATTGGGAAAGCGTTTGTGTGAGCATGTGCTAACAACGGGATGTGTTTAACGGATATTATATTTTTTCACTGGCTGGACTGCAAAGAATTTTTTCATCTACAAACAAATTAGACTAAGTGAGAATCACCCCAGGGCATTTCTAGAACAGGGTCAATATAACAAAGCATTTACACAGAACAAAATAAAAAATGAAACTTTACAGTATTAAAGAAACATCTGATTCATGGCATGAATTTGGGGCATGGCTGTCTGCTTGCCCAACAAATGGCAGATAGCAGGAGTTTTGTGGACAAAAATATTTTTGGAATATGGTTCTAGATGGTAGATGATTGTAAAGGATGCAGGGAGTTCTCTCTTAATGCCCCTCTCTTTCCTCACACACAACATTCTCTATGGAGATTTTAATTTGACATGTTGAAGGTGGACTAGAGACTCTATCACTCACTTACAATGCTTTTCTTGTCTACTGTGATAGATTTACTGCACTGCACAAACAGCTACTTCACATTTCCAGATTATCAATTTCCAAAGCAACCAAGCGAATAGACAAATGGTGAAGTGACAGTGTGGAAGCTCTAAACTAAATCCATGCCTCTCTGTTTTGTACAGTAAATCCTGCTTACTAGGTGCTGTATATCTTCACTGATTGTTACCATATTATTTCTAGGTTACCGCTGTTTCCCAGCAACAACAAAACTGTACTATTCCAGCACTTGTGTGGGTACAGTTTTATGTAGATCCTCATATTTTTTTGCCCAACGTGACATCTGTTGCATGAGCCAACAAAATCCCTGCTCAGTTTGCGAGGTTGCCCACGTTTAAACCCGATCAGTCAAATACGTTTGTCTTCTACAGGAAGAACAGGAAGCAACAGCAGGATGATTATGCTAATAGCAAACAAGAATTCTCCTCCAGTTCCTGTGTATTTCACAGATTGTAAAACTTTAAGGAAGTCATTGTTAATTGCATGTGGTGGATCCTTCCTTTGATATTGTAAATATCAAAATTGCTGGTTCCGATTCCTGCCTATAGACACTTTCTATAAATAGACCTCAACAAGTTTCAGATAAAGGAGGTATAATGTATAATGTATAATAACGTATAATGTAGGGATGTAACAGTTCACTCAGTTCATGATGCGATGTGATTCACAAAACGTCTTGGTTACGCAACTCATAGCACTTGATGCTCCTCTTCCATGACCTTGCATAGGATCTGTGCAATGAGGCTCACTGGGTGGAAGGAGTACTTCTGCTTGTCCCGTGGCCAGCTGTGTGCTAGAGCATCCTTGTCGAGGGGGACCTCAGACAGGGATTACCATAGCGGCCAATGGGTGGTGTCCAGGGAGGCGAACAGGTGTACCTGAGCCTGCCTGAACTGCACCCAAAGGAGCTGGACTGAGCGGGTGTGGAGTCGCCACTCTCAGCAAGGCGTCAACTGAAGAGAGATTGCGTCGGCTGTCTGGTTCAGGTCGCCTGGGTTATGTATGGCTTGCAGGGAGCTGATCTCCTGTTGACTCCACCGGAGGAGGCATCGGGCGAATCGTGTTAATTGCCGTAAGCAAATGCCACCCTGATGGTTAATATACACTACGGCAGTTGTGCTGTCCGACCTGGACCAGCACATGCTTGTCCTGCACGAGAGGACGTAGCCTCTTCGGTGCAAGTACCACGGCCAACATCTCTAAGCAGTTGATCTGCCGTCGCAGGCCGGGGCCTGTCCATCGCCCCGAAATGGTGTGCTCATTGCACACGGCACCCCCACCCTGCAGGGAGACGAATGTCATCACCACGACGTGCCTCGTAACTTGCCCGAAAGGGACCCCTGTCTGTAAAAAAAGTCTGCAGAGGGGAGAGCTTGCTCTTTTCTCGGCCGACCTGTAGTCCAAAAGCGTTTCGGGTGCTGGAGCACCAGGTCCCTGTGTGTACACAACAGATCTCGCGAGTGTGCCAAGATAAGCCAGTCGTCAAGATAGTTTAGTACCCGCACGGCCCGAAGTTGAGCGGATGCCCCAAAACTTGGGCGGGTGTCTGGCGAGTTGTATCGTATAGCCTAGATGGATCGTATCCCGTAGCCACTGTGACGGTTGGGAAGCTCTTGTCAGGCTCCCAGGGATCGAAGCAGGGGGGATTAGGGGTGCAATCTGCTTCATCGACCTTCCGGGGGGTGTTTTAATGGCTGGCATTGCGGATTCCTTTGTCGTGGGGAGGCCCCAGGGAAGGAGATCGGCTCTGCGAACTTTCCTGCCCGGCGATGCGGCTCAACGCACCGTCTATTTGAAAATGCTTGAGGAGAGGGAGATAGTGGCTTAAAAAAACACCCAGAGATAGAGGAAAATCTTTTTGTGAGGAAGTGGGCTGTTGGGACGGGGCAGGGACCGTCCCGGATCAACCGATCACCGATGGAATGGCTGGGGTCAGGCCCGATGGTGTTCTCGATCTCCCTAGGTTTTTCTTGTGTGGGCAGCTTCTGCTTCTGCTGCTATCGGGGTGGTGGTCTCCTCTTCGAAGTGGTCCAGGTCTGTTAGGAAGCAGACGGTGCACAGGATCTCGACGACCAGAGGGTGAACGAGTCGCAGCAGGTGAGGATATGCTTGACAGCCTCTGTCTGCTTCTTTACCGTCGAGAACTGCTGGGAGATGTCCTCGACAGTATCACCGAACAGCTCCCCTTGCAAGATATGTGCGTAGAAAAATCTGAGAAACCTCATCTGTGCAAGGTTCAGCCAGAGGTGTCTCTCCTGGACCACAAGTGTGGACATCGTCTGACCCAGGGCCTACGCGGTCACCACGGTCACTTCTGGAACAGCCGAGACGCCCAGGGGAAGTCGTGGCAGGAAGGGACAGTCCGCTGCACCCAGTCCTAAGATTCTGGTAGAAGTAGTAGTAAAGAGTAGTAGTTCTGAAGTCGATTCATAAACGAAGGCTCCGAAGAACCAAAGGTGAATGAATGCAGAACGCTGTCTCCGTTTTATAACCGGATATACGGGGGCCGAGTCAAATTGAATATCTAGTAGATTTTTCTAAGTCTAGTAGAATTGATAGGTTCTCAAGACAAACCCCATCTGTCGGTTCGACACAACGTTGAGAGACTGACAGAAAGGGAACTGATCTCACGGTACATTCTTTTTTTACAAAATGAGTTGAGACAATTAGAAATGAACAAGAGCCCTTTTATTATTTCTTAAATGCTACAAAACAAAAATCTCTTTTGTGTCAAATAGCAGAACAAAATGACATTTTAAAACAATTCCAAATAAAATAAAAAAATCAATAATACAAAAGACTCTTTGATATAACAAACTAAGACACTGTGAATCGTTACATCTATATAATTTTGAAATATATTAACAGAAAATCCATAATATTAGAAGATATATAGAAGATATTTGGAGAAATGTCTAGGGTTTTGTGTCCATACAATAGCATTTAATGGAGGCCAGTGTTGTTTTGTCACAAATATCCTTCTAAATATCTTTAGTGTTCCGCAGAAAAAAATTTTTTTTGGCATAATGTATCACATGAAGCAAAAGAACCACTTATTACTTCAAAGTTTTCTTTGTTCAGTGAGTTAATGATCTGTACTTGCAATGAAGTGTTTGTAGGCAAGGTAATTATTAACTGTAGCTTAATAAACTAAAATGTTTCTGTTCATTGAAATCAACTAAAATATTGACCCAAAAATTGATGGATAAACGAGACTAAAGGAAAAATTTAAACGCCTTAAAAATAACGTAAACATAAACAAATAAAATATTAAATGACATAAGCTTCAATTAAAATGAACATAATCTAAAAATAAAATCTAATTTAAAATATTATAAAACTAAAATCAAATCTAACTCTACTTGTAGGTACAAACATTGTTGGAATGCCCCTGTTATAAGCCTGCTACAGATGGAAGTGATAAATTATGTCTAAATATTTTCAAATTAAGATGTAATATGTGTTGACATTAAGGGAGGCACACTGAATGAAAAGTAACAATCTGTTTGACAATGGGGCTCCATTTGCATGAGAAACATAAATTTTGCTTCATAATTGAATAACATTCCAATAACTTGTATCCCCGTTTTCCTCCTACAGTTACAGAGAAAGAGGTTCAGCAATGGTAAGTCTGTCTGTCTGTCTGTCTGTTTTTCTCTCTCGCTCGTCTGTATTGTGTGACGCTGTCTGTTTCCTCCTCTTCCATCTCTGTTGTCTGTTTTGGTATACTGTGGACAGCATGTGTTCATACCTCCATCTGTTCTGGCCACTCAACACAGCAGTCTTTTCTCTCATTTTTTGTGGTTGTGCTTCCTTGGGAATAAAAAATCAGTTCCTACCCATAAAACACACATTTGACAGTCATGCTATAGTCTAGCTGTCCAATAACTGCTATAATCCTTTTCCCAAATGTCAGGTAGAAGCAGCTGTAAAATACGTGAAGACTGTTCATGTAATAATAGCGTTTTTTAGAAGCCATACTGTGTAGATGTGTGTATACAGTAAAACATGGTATAAAAGGACGGTTGGTTTATTCAGACAATATAAAGGAATAGTTATCCAAAAATAATCTGTCATTATTTAGTTACTCTCATATCTATAAAAATGTTCCCTTTTTCCATACAAAAAAAATAGTGGCTGAGGCTTGTTCTCAGGGCGAGATTTTTAGTGATTTGATTTTTATACTCTGTTCCTCACACAATGCACAATCATTTAGCTTTAGAAAACTCAGAATGAAGCTCATATGAGTGACTTTTATCATGCTTAAATAGAGTTCTGATCCCCATATACTGTGTTAAATATGACAAAAAGAATTGAATGCAATATTTATATTTTCAAAAGTTCCTCAAAACCTTCTTTTCCAGTTTCTCCCAGAGAAACTGAAGTCTTAAGAGCCTTTATTATAGTATAGGCTTGTGTGATTTGGCAGACTTGCTGAACGCCAGTCTATGACTGATTTAAAGTGTTGGCACCTCTGCTGGCATGTCCAAGGTCAGTCCAGCACTGGCACTGCCTCCTTGGGCGCTTGCCAGGCTTAATTGTTGACTCATTTCTGCTGGGGCTGGCAGACATTAAACCAGCCATAGAGGACGTGCATGTGGATCTGCAGTGAGACGTGAGCTAGGTGCATTTTGGGTAACTGAAGTGAATTCTGTGAATGTGAGCAAAGGCGTTAAAAGTAATATCGTATTCAAAGTCTAATATTTATGTCTTCAGATCTCAGTTGGTCAATGTACAATGTACAACGCAGGGCCAGCTCAAGCCTTTACGGGACCCTAAGCAGAATTTATTTGGTGGTCCCCCAATACAGTCGACTATTATCAATGTTTGATTATTTGTACCCACACTTTAAACAGAACACAAAAAATTATATTTGTTGTAGATGTGTTTGGGATGTAGGAATGGCATAAAAACTTTGGATTACAGCTGTATTGTGATTGTCAAAATATTTGATAATTTCATTACTTCCAATTTTAGGTGAACTGTCCCTTTAAATTTTGAGCACACAGACCATACAAAGGTTGTGGCATTTATTGTTCAATGCAATTTACAACCTGCAAAGATTTCATTTTTATTTTAGTATAACCACAACCTTTTGAAGCCACACATTTGATCTTTTTTATTTAGTGTATTAACTTCCATCCATCCATTTTCTACCGAACTACCTCGGGTCACGGGGAGCCTGCGCCTATCTCAGGAGTCATCGGGCATCAAGGCAGGATACACCCTGGATGGAGTGCCAACCCATCGCAGGGCACACACACTCACTCATTCACTCACTCATTCACTCACTCATTCACTCACTCATTCACTCACTCATTCACTCACTCATCACTCACTCATCACTCACTCACTCACGCACTCACTCACGCACTCACTCACTCACGCACTCACTCACTCACTCACTCACGCACTCACTCACTCACTCACTCACTCACTCACACCCTACGGACAATTTTTCCAGAGATGCCAATCAACCTACCATGCATGTCTTTGGACCAGGGGAGGAAACCGGAGTACCCGGAGGAAACCCCCGAGGCACGGGGAGAACATGCAAACTCCACACACACTAGTCGGAAGCGGGAATCGAACCCCCAACCTTGGAGGTGTGAGGCGAACGTGCTAACCACTAAGCCACCGTGCCCCCCCTGTGTATTAACTTGATAACCATTAATTTAATTTACAATATGCACACTTATTCTTAACCTTATCCCAAATAAAACGCTGAATTGACAGATCATTTTAAATGACATGAATAACGTGAATGACACATTTTTCCTATAATCTAACTTTGTAGTTTGCATCAGTGAATACTGTCAGATGTTCAATATTTCTATCGTCAAACACTAAACAGTTGTCAAATATTGAATGTTTTTAGTCACTGACAGTATGTCCAGAAATATCACAAAAAGTTGAAATTTAAATTGCTCTTGGGGGCCCCCTAGTGGTGGCGAGGCCCTAAGCAGACGCTTAGTTCGCTTATAGGGAGGGCCAGCTCTGGTACAACGTAATGAAACTGAAATCATATTAGAGATAGGCAGAATTGCATTCTCAATGGCATAGGACCCAGACATTCTGTCGCTGGTAATTCATACCCATCTGTAGTAAAATCCCTAGCCTTGACCAGGGGTTTGATTTGCTACATGCATGTAAATGGCTGTTTTTAAATGTACAGATGTGCATTGATCAGCTAGCTGCTTTATATTGAAACTGGCCAGCTCAGAGTTTGAATTATTGACTTTGCTAAGGTTAACTAACAGCCTGGGGAGCAACACTTCAACAAAGGGCCAATTCATTTAGTCATTTGTCTTTGGCTGGAGGAGATATGAACTCGTGTGTGCCCGCCATCACAATGAACGCTTTTGAATGTATTTAACTTTACTGCAATCTGCAAAATGCCGCAGGATTGAAAAGCTTTTATCAGAACTCTTCCTAAACAGAAACACATGTATAGACATGCACACTATACCTAGTTTGGCACCCAAAACCATGACATGTTTAGGAAGGGCATCTTTTGTTGCCTCTGGAAAAACAGACTTGCTATGCAATTAGCCCTCAACGGTCATCCAAAAAATGACTTGTAATCTTGACATGGCATGGCAGTTTTCATATGTATCGACCCATCCCATGTTGAAGGAGAAAGAGGGTTTTCTGTTCTAATTACATATTCGTTCCACAAACTGCATCCCAAGAAAGCGTTTCCCGGAGTTTAAGAGCAGAATGGTTCAGAAGTGATGACGGACAATTTAGCCACCAGCTGTGAAGCTGTGTGAGGAATAGCAGGGGGTTTAAGAACAAATGGTGTGAAATTACTGATCTTTGCTGCCAAAGCATCTGAGATCCACTCTAGACATACAGTCAGTGTACATTCATAGTAGTTGAATATAAGAGATGCATAGACAATTTGATAGTAATTAGATGGGGCAACAGCGTTTTCACAAACTAGAACGTCATGAAGCATTGCAAGTGTTTTGGGCAATCAGAGTCTTGCCTTGTAAATGCTGTGATGAAGATAGATCATCGCTTCAATGTTTTTAATAACAGGCTTTTCAGGGTAATTTTGTTTTCTGTCGACATCTGGGTGTCTTTTTTTAAAGTAGATGCTCTATTTATTCACATCATATTTGAACTTGGATCGCTTTGCATTTCTCACTTTTCCAAAAACAGCAGGGGTTGCTTTGACAACAGCGGCCCTCTCAAATTAAGTCGCAATCAAGGTGGTTAGTGGAAAAGGGAATGTGGATAGCCCTCTCATTTGCACCATGCTCGCTCTGTTCGTGGTTTAAACCCATGCAGAGTGTGATCCTTCGGTTATGGTTGTGTGTTCCACTCTTTAATTTGCAAAAATCGACCCTAAAAAGTCAACCGAATAAATGTGAAATTGGTAAACTGTAATCCTAATATGGCTATAACACGCTTGATTTTCGGGAAATGGCGTATCACCTATTAATATTCATTAACTAGGATGATAAGATGACTCCGAACTATAAATATATTTTCCTACATGTTACCTTCGATATTAAATCATTTAATTCAAATTGGAAAATATATGGAATTATGCATTGTTTATTACAATATTAGAGTATATTGAATAATACATAAGGAATCGCAGCTTTTTATTTTTGAAAAATATGTGTTAAATATAAATTACCAATATAAACATATGAAATGCATTTATAATAAATATAATTATTAAAATATATGAATATATAAATACGTGTTTTATATAAACAATATTTTATAAAATATATTACATAGTTATATATAGTCATATAAATATTATGTTATTTAAAAATGTTATAAAAAAAGGGGGCCTTAATGTATTACTTAGTTCCCCCCAAAATTTTAATTCTCTCATCATTTACTCGCCCTGTGATCATTTCAAACGTGTATGACTGTCTTTCTACCGCAGAACACAAAGGAAGATATTTTGAAGAAAGTTGGTAACTGAACAGCACTGGCCTCCATTCCCTTCTATTGAATGGACACAAAACCAATGCAATTGAATGGGGACAAGTTAACAACATTCTTCCAAATATTTATTTTTGTGTTCTGCGGAAGAAAGAAATTCGTAAAGTTTTGAAATGACAAGGGGCTGAGTAAATGATGACGGATTTTTGGTTTTTGGATGAACTATCACTTTAACATTTAGCATCATATGTTTTCGTTTCATAAGGGCTAACATCCCTGTGTTTAGGTTGATGTGTTGGGTAAGGGTTAAGACGTCAAAGGTTCTTGAGGTCTTGCCGACAGGCAGCAAACACTCTCCATCCCAACCCAAACCACCTACAAATGCTTTTCAGTGATTGAATCAAGCATGATTCATACCTACAGAGAACATTTTCTCCTTTCTTTTACTTGTTCCGGTTTCAGCTGTAAAAAAAGCCAAATTGATTTGTGAATCATCAGTTTGATTGTCTGGGTGTTTTTTTTCCGCCCGTTGTGGCGTAATGGGGCAATTGTTGAGACATTACACAGTAGGCATTGCACAACATGCAGCCAGATGATGGCGTCATACAGCCACAGGGGGTTATACAAACTCCTGACCCCTTGTGGACACTAGAGTGCATGTGTGTTTGCGTAGCAGGTTTTTTGTGTTTTTCTCTGGTTTCACAACTTTGATAGACCTTAAAGCTAAAGTGTGTTTGGGTTTAAATATTCATTTTAAAGTTTCTCAAGACACTTGTATACTGATTTCCCCATTTGAAATATTGCCTTTTCCCCCTTTTCTTTACCAATAAAGGGGCACACATACCAATCAAACAGAATTAAAGTTGGATTTACTAGACATGGTCACTAGGAAGTGGCAGTGTATGGCACATGGTAACAGCATATGTGTTTGCAATAACATGATGGTTCATAAATAATGACAGATTATGTATTTTTTGTGAGGTGACGCGTTTCATCACTTAACATGAATTCATTATGTGGTAGGTCGAGCTTTATTAACCGTCTGCATCCATTGAACTTGACATCAGGGGTTTCATTTAACATTTTTAACACACTACTGTGTGAAATGTGTGAAATTTCTATGTGTGAAACTACTGTGTGAAATGAAAAGTGAGCAAAATTAAATTTATGAAATACAGCTTTCCTTACTTTTCTATTCTTCTCTGTGTGTAATAGTTTAATGCGTTTGTCAATTTTGTTTTCCTGTTGACAAGACAGGGATTGACAAACATGTCACAATCCAACAGACACTCAATCGTACCACTTTAGACTCATTCTCGAGTGTGAAATTCGAATATTGAATAACTTGGCTGTCATGTCATTCTTAATTTACCGCGAGGTATGAGAAGACAACAGATTTAGCGGTTTAAAGAAGAGCAGACTTTATAGCTCTTGTAAAGCAGCATGTGCTTGATATTATTGTACTATAATATGAATCCATCCTCTCTCTTTAGGTACAAGGGCTTCATTAAAGACTGCCCGAGTGGTCAGCTCGATGCTGCAGGTTTCCAGAAGATCTACAAGCAGTTCTTCCCCTTCGGTGACCCCACCAAGTTTGCCTCATTTGTCTTCAATGTTTTTGACGAGAACAAGGTAAAATAAACCACTATTAGGATGCTGCGTAATTGAATTCCTTATAGGCCAAAGATTTTTCTATTGTCTTATATAAAGTCTAAGATAGGAACACACTTTATTTAGTTAATTACTGTATTGAGCAGTTGTAATTTAATACTAAAGGATTCTTTTTGGAAAATTGAGTTCTTGAGAAATGTCAATACCGAATACTTTTATCAGTTATTCAACTAAGTGTGTAATTTGTGTAGTTGTGTAATAATCTTACATAATGAAGCATTATGTTTTTCTTACTTAAGAATCAACTATTTCTATCACATACAGCGTGGCTCTGCTTAGATAGAATTCACCATGTTGTTACAACATTAACCATAAACGGACAAACTGCACAAAAGAGCGTCATACGCGAAAACTTGATGAGATCTTAGTCCTCTCTCAGCCTCCGTAGTGCTTCGAAAGGGGGGTGGAGTGAACCATTAGTAGCAATTCGCAACCACACCCACGCTAAAGATTAAACAATGGTCCTTTAAAATCATCAATCAGAATAAGAATAGAAAATTATCAAGTTCTTTAAACAGTCTAAAAATACTGAAATTTAAGTCCAGTTTTGACTTGTCTGTTGGGTTCTGATGCTGGATTCATGCTAGGTGTAGCTATATGTTACAGCAATTATGTATTCTTTATTACATGGCTCGTTAAAATGCTTGATTCTGATTGGCCGATCACAACATTTGCAAGTTTATAAACTATGGGATAATGTATTTAATGTAAGGTTTTTATTGCAGTGTATCACACTGAAGGGGCTTATTTCGTGATAACAGCCGGCTGCTTGTACATTATCCCGCTTATTACACGGCTACTTGCCACATGAGACAGAAACTGGAGATGAAATGTGAATTTAAAATCATTTATTACCAAATTTTTACCACATGCAGACCTTCCACGAGGAAAAGCCGCTTACTTTATGTTTTAAGGTAAGAAACGACATTCAAATGTCACAAACAGGCAATTTGGTTTAATCATTTGTAAGTATAATGTCATATACAGTTTGTTATTAAAAGACATATTTATGCTTTCAAAAAATCCTGTCAGAATAATTTGCTGCATCTGGGTTACCATGTGTTATTAGTTTTGAGCGGTTGTTATCTGGGACTATTACGCGCGTTGTTGGAATGCTTGATTCTGATTGGGCAGTCCTGACATGTGCAGGTTTCTTATTCCGATCCAAACTAATAACTAGTAATCCGGATGCTGCAAACCATTTTGACAGGTACCGTTTAGTATTGCACAAAAAATAAATATGTCTTTTAATAACATACCTTATATAGCATTATACTTACGAATGATTAAACCAAATTGCCTGTTTATGACATTTGAACGTTGTTTCTTACCTTAAAACTGAAAGTAAACGTTTTTTCCTAGTGGACGGTCTGCATTCAGTAAAAAATTGTTTATAAAATATTTCAAATTCACATATCATGTCCAGTTTTTTCTCTCATGTGGCAAGTAGCCGTGTAATAAGTGGGATAATGTACAAACAACTGGCTGTACATTACCCCTTACATGTCTGACCCATGTTTCTGTCGCCTGGTGTCTACATTTCCATTAGAGCAGTGATCAAAGGACAGACATTAATCATGGATGACCACAAACCAGACACCTGCTCAGGCTGTCTGCGAGTGTGTTGGTGGTCGTTGTTGTTGTTTGATGTGAGTGCATGTTTCAGCCAGAAATGTGTGTAAAATACTGTTAAAAAGAAATTGAATGTATATGTATATGCATGGGATGTAAAAGGTAAAATTCCTTTTTAATTTCCTCTTGCATATTGTACTTGGTTCCAAGTAATGCTTTGGTTAATGGTCTAATTTGGTTATCTGAACAATCTTATGTGATTATATGAGCCAGTTACCCCTGCCAGACAAGAGCTGTTTAGCAGCCAAACTAACATCTGAGACTCAAACACAACTCCCTGTTTATTTATGGGCTCTGTTTGAAAGGCAACGCTGTTGTTAGAGAAACACATTAGCCTTGGCCTTTACTTGCTCTTTTCCAACGATCCGTTCCATTCTGCAATGTGGTTAGCCTCAACTTCACTTTTCCAGCGGTCGTTGTTCTGAAGATAGCATCAGTCTTCGTTTGTAAAGAACCGCAGTGATATCCCGCAGAACAAGCTCACAAGTCTGACATTACAGCAAGGATAAAGGACCAGGACTTACAATAATGTTTGTTCTGACCGCAGATTCCCAGACGTTGCTGCCAGAAAATTTTGCTTCAGCACTGACAACAAAAAAATGTTGATTTAATGCTCAGTGTTAATGTTGCATTTAAATGTTAGTTACCCTGTACATTTCAATGCTTTTACTGGGTCAAATATTTTTCACATTTGTTTTGTTACAGCATAGAAGTAGCAGGGCTTCACATTAAGCATTGTCATGTGGTTGTCCTTCACTTTTTGAACAAGAGGCTTGTATTTCTGGAAGTTGACTCTGACGAATGTGCCCGCCAGAGTTGACGCTAACAAAACTAAAAATGAAGCATTGGTCACCGGGACTTACGACTCGCCTGCGTCATCTGCTGGAAAAACAAGCCTCTGGTTCACATGCATTCCGGAGATGACGGAAGCTAGACATAAACATTAAAAGTAATGTCAAAATATTTTTTTCTCTTAAATAAACGCGTCGATTCGCTTCAGAAGAACTTCGTTAAGGCCACGGGTACCTTAAATTTGTTTTAATTTAAAGTTCTGTGTATTTCATTTTTTTACTTTACAGTAGAGGCATATTTGTCCACATAAATTACTGTAGTATTCTATAGTGTTATTTACTATAGTTAACTGCAGACAAATTTTGACTGTTTAATGATAAATATAAAAAGCTATTAAAATAAACTCTCAGAGCAACTCTGGAGATGAAGTTCACATAGACACGAAGGACAACCAGAGGACATATATAAATAACAGGATTCCACGTCCACATCTAGTTATATGGACTCAGTGCGGTGTGCCATTGATTATTGTCACACACAAACAAGCACAGCCACGACAAACGCAATTCACACATACATGCAGCTATGTCTAATGCACCTATTCTTATTATTCTTAGACAGACCGATTTTTTCGTGGCACTGTTATATACTTTTTTCAAGTATTCTCTCTCTCTTGCCACTACAAAACAGTCACTTGTCCCGGACAAGGGTTAATGTCGAGCCCTGAGTAGTTCTACAGTACTTATCAATACAATGTTTGTTAGTTTAAAAATAAAAAGGAATAGTCTTAAGTTTGGCTATTAGATGCATTAAGGTACTTTAGAAAGACTTAAAGCAGCAATGTGGAGATTTTAGCGGCATCTGGTGGTGAGGTTGCAAATTGCAACCAACGGTTCACGCCAACTCTCCTTTTCGAAGCACTAAGGCGCCTCTTAAAGGACGAAATGTCATCACATTTTCACTTCTTTGCTGAAGGAGATAACATATTTACAAAATGCGCTCTGCAGAGCAGTTTGTCCGTATAGGGCTACAGTAGAAACAACATGGTGAATGCCGCTTCATTATGTAAGGTCTTTAAATATCTCTGAAGACATAGTTATGTATATTATATTGCATTTTTTTCAGGGCTGTCAACGTTAACACGTTAACGCATGCGTAAATTTTTTTCAGATTAACGCGTTTAAATATTTTACACAATTAACGCAGCATCTGTTTATTTTAGCATTATTTTAGCGTTACGTTATATAATCACGCTGTTATTCATGTAAATGGCTTTAAACCATTTTAGTGCGATTTGAAACGGTTGCTTTGACGTGTTCAGTAGACTAATGAACCCGGCACAAAGCAACACTATAGCTGTCTCTTCTGTTGGATACAGTCACGGGCATAAGGCTGTAATGCTACATCATTGAATCTTGTCAGAAAGCGCATCAGTATTAAGTTTTCTTTCATGCTTGGATGAACAAATTTCTACAATTTTGTAGGCACAGATTTAAAGTGTTAAATAAATCCAAAATGAATGCAAAGAGTTGAGAAAATGGGAAAGGGCACCAGATCTGCGTAGAGCTGCAGCTCTTAAAGACGCCGCCGTCTTTTACCTGCTGCTGTGACAGTACTGTTAATCAAAGAACAAAAGAAAAGAGAATTCAATGTGTTTTGTAGCTTTTAATTCTTTTTAAGTTTTGCATTAAAGACTGTAAAGTGTTTGAGAAATTAAGTCAATTTCTGTAGATTTCCTGCCTGTTAGACATGAGAGCTATCCGTTATACTGTACTTCAAGGTTAAATGTCTATAATTAATGATAAAATGAAGAAAAAATTATACATTTAATGGAGACATCAGTTGCAGTACTAATATCAGAATGTTGGCTTTCATTCATAAAATAGCGCTGTTAAAGAAATCTTTTGTTTCTACATTAATTTGGAGATTAAATGTCAAATTATTAGAATGTAAAAGTATATTTATAAACATTGATGCTATGTGCGTCAATGGAGATGGTGGTCTAGTGGGTTAAACCACTGAACTGATAAATACAAAAAAAAGGTTGCCGGTTCGATCCCAGCAGCCACCACCAGTGTGTCCCTGAGCAAGACACTTTACTCCATGCTGCTCCAGGGGGATTGTCCCTGTAAGAAGTGCACTGTAAGTCGCTTTGGATAAAAGCGTCTGCCAAATGAATAAATAAAACAAAAAATGTGCGATTATTTGTGATTAATCACAGAAAAAGTTATGTGATTAATACAATTTTTTTATCGATTGACAGTACTCATTTTTAGCATTAGATCTTCCACAAGAGCACCTTTAATTGCTTTAAATGCTAGAAAACATCCAGGCATTACCAGACTTCACCTGTCTGCATATTCGAAAAAAACCTAAGTCAACTGTATAACCATCTTACATTTCAGTCAAAACATTTTCATAGTGTGGGTATTCATCAAAGCACAGTGAGAGTCATTAGCCATGTTTCCATTACCCTTCAAAATCCGCAAAATTGAAATCGCGCTTTGAAAATACGCCCAATGGAAACACGTCAATTTCACAAAAACTCCCATGTATCGCAAAAAAGTTCTCACGCTCGAATGAGGTGTTTTTTCAGGCAGTACGATAAAGACATATTTTACTAAACTGCAATCGAAACAATTTTTGTCATATTAATAAGTCATGTGGCGAATAAAATATCACATTACCATAAGCGGTATGTTTTTTTTATAGAACATTTGGAAAGGTAAAATGTAAGAAATTCACATTAGGTAATATCTTAAATGATGGCCCATATGCAGTATGCAGAATTATTAGGAATAGTGAGGTAATATGAAAATACATTAAGAAATATAGACATTTCTCTTCACTCTTTCATCACAGTAGGTGGCACTATGCACTAAAGTTTGTTTTAACCTGCCATAAAACGTACAAAAGAGAAGTACGGCCAGAATGACTTATTAAGAATCAAATTACACATTAATCGCATAACATCATTTAATGGAAACGCAGTCATTCCGTGATATTGTTTTAATTGACATTTGCATAAACCTGGCTGCATTAGCCACATGAGAGAACAGGTAAAAAAAACTTAAACTGACTGAACCCCAGAACATTCTCAGAATGGTAGAACCATTAGCTGTACCAGTAGCTATAGTCATTTGTCCATAGGAATTGGATGTTTGGATCTCAATGCTAAATTTATATTCGGCTGAAACCCAAGACTGCTCACCATCATTTCACTGGAACATGGTAGATTCATTTCTACAGCACCGACCGGAAAACTCATGATCTCCCTTCATATTTCTTCTTACTCATTTGGAACAATTCAGTCCCTAAATGTGTCTACTGGGTGTAGAAATGCTGTGATTTTAAACATGATTCATATACCTACGGAACAGTGACTCATAACATAGAGCAGTAACCACATTGTAGCTTTACATAATAATGATTTCATTATCAAAAAATAAAAATCACGAAACATGGAGACACAAGGTTTCGGACGGACAGCAGCGATTATTGCCCATTATTGTCAGTCTATTGTCTCTCATAAGCCTCTTGTCAAGTTAATGCATGCACACTAGTTTTTTTATTTATTGGACGCTTTTTGAGTTTTTAGTAATGCATTAGAAAATAAAAAAATAAACATGCAAACATGTGCAAATCAAGTGACTAGGCTGAAAGCCTGGAACAATGCTTTGATTGGATAATTGCATTCACAGGACCTGAATGCTGTCTGTCATTGTTGAAGTTCCTTACGCTCTCCTGCTCGATCTGAAGTGAACACAACAAAAGTATTAGTCATCATAATGTGCCTAAACATGAATCATACAAATTCAGGCTATAGAGAATGGATAAGGGTATATAATAAAGATTTTGGAAGCTGTATTATCAATTATACTGTCAAACGTTTAATAAAAACATTTAAAAAGGTGTCATAACTTTTTATTTATATTTGGCAATAGAAGGCAATTTCTGTAGCCCCGAGGAAGAACAGAGGGTGGGGCAGAAATAAAAGACACAATTATTTCAATTACTTGATTTTTTGTCCTTTTTATCTGATTTTCTTTTTCTCAGGATGGAAGGATTGAGTTCTCCGAGTTCATTCAGGCTCTCTCTGTGACATCACGCGGGACCTTGGATGAAAAGCTTCGCTGTAAGCACGTTTTTGATTAATTGTATAAGTCCAAGGTGATGTGTAAGAAACAATGTAATCATGATTTATCCTGAAGTCACGGTACTGTACTCAACATATGCGTTCATCCACCACCAAAGTACCTGTCATCATTAAACCATACAAGACCACAAAAACATAGTCAACAGTGAAATGTTGAGGCATTTATAATATTAAAGACCACACCAGTTCAGTTTCATAACTAAAAGTCAATGAGATCTTTTATCGTTGCTAGACTGGGCCTGTTTCCAGGCCTGACAGCTCAAACCTTTTATCACTAAAGTTCAGTTCCCTCAGTTTATCACAGTTTAATTAAACTCCCCCCTTCTTGCTTGTTCCACCCTCTCTCTCTGTTGACTTGTCACTCCAGGCACTGACCTGTGTTTGCACTCTGACATGTAAGATTGTCTCTTTGTTACATGAAGGGAGAATGACTGTATACTCTATAGGTGGGTTTGTTCTGGGGTCCTGAAGTGAAAAGAAAACTAAAGATGGAGATGAAAGAATTGTTTCTCACATCTCACTGCTGTATTTGCCATAGTGTTATTTGACTCGTACACTCGATGCCTTGTTATGAGTCACTCCAACAGCCAGCCTTCGATCCTTACTGTGGAGATGTTTTTTATGTCTCTCATTTCACAATCCAAACACTTCAGTAAACATCAGTAATCGTAAGATGTCCGATTTGCTTTTTGTCTGGTAAATGTAACGTATCGTAGGGTATATGATCTATTTTTTCTTTAAGAAAAAACTACAAAACTGTACCTTGCACCTGCAAATTCACAATGAAATTGACAGCTCCCATTGTTTTATGGATTTATTTTTACAAATGACTTATCTGTGCACTTCATCATTACATTTTTTAAGTTTATGTCCCTTCATAATCTTTAATCAAAAATCTTAAACTGCGCTTCCTCCCGAAAAACATGAAACATGAGAAAGTGGACGAAACATGAAAAGTGAGAAGAAATGTGTTTTGCAATGCATGACATTTTCCATATTACTATTAAGATTTTTGTGTGTGTGTTCAACTTTAGTTTTTCTTAGTTTTGGTTTTGTCGTATAGCTGCTTTGATGCCATGCACATTGTAAAAGCGCTATACAAATATAATAAACTTGAATAGAATGACAGTGAGTTAACTGTCTTATTAGAGACACGCTCTACATCCAAGACAGCGCAGAAATGCCATAGCGCCAGAAAGTAATCACAACACATTCTGCAACTGGAAAAATACAATGATCAAGCAGAAATTTGATCATAACCTTCTATAAGCAAAATGATCACACAAACAATTTGGATATTTTGCAAAAGTACGGTAAAACAGAACAATAAACATATAATTAATCATTTCAATCTAATGTTTTATACTTAAATCCTATAGTTAAAAGAGCTGTTTTTCCTCATTGGGCAACCAAATAATCACTGTCTTCAAAAGACTGTGTCATACATAGCAACGGGGTCAGCCCCTCCTCCTAACTAAGAAAAAAGATTTTCCTTGATCAGAGTTTATCTTAGATTGGTCCTGAATCATTTTAAGCTAAGACTCCTAGTAGTATTTAAGCTAAATTAGGAGCTTTCTTAGTGCATTGACTACTATAGTATACTGTATGAAAAATAACAATAGTAAAAAGTGCCCGAGAATTTTTTGCTGTCCTACATTCTTCTAAATATCTTCTTTTGTGTTCAACAGAGCAACGAAATTTCCCACTATGGTGTTGTGGATGACTAACTTTTCTAAAGCTTAGCCATCTCCTTTTATTGACCATTTGTTTTTGAAGAGTATCGGGTCCTATTTCGACATTCTTCATGGAGTGTTGGAATAGCTACTCACCAATCTCACCATGACCTCTTGTTACATACGGCAGGGGCCTTTAAGCTATATGATCTTGATAATGATGGCTACATCACACGTGATGAAATGCTCAATATAGTGGACGCCATCTATCAAATGGTGGTAGGTACATTTTGATTTCAGCTGCAAGTGTAGACAAATATTCCATTTTTATTGTGCCAAATATCACCTATGTTTTAAATATTGCTTGCGTTTTTAAGGGAAACACAGTGGACCTTCCAGAAGAGGAAAACACACCAGAGAAGAGAGTGGATCGCATTTTTGCCATGATGGATAAGGTAACATGTCTGTCTAACTGTGGTCTTGTATTGTTTTGTGACATGTCTGTTTTGTTATGTTAAAAAAAAAAGAATTTGGATAGTTGATTTAGAACATGCAAATCGCTGCTTATTTAAAGGGGTAGTTTACCCCAAAATGATAATTATGTCATTTCAAACCTGTACTCATTAAAAATTGTTAAAATTGACCCAACAAATAACCCAATGCTGGGTTACCATAGCACCGACCCATTGTTTGGTTATTTTAACCCAATATATTGGGTTTAAAGTTTATCTCAACTGTTGGGTTATTTTTGCAAACATGTTATTTATTATTTTTGTTATATCTGTTATTTATTATTTTTTGCGGTGTTGTTTTATTAATGTACTGCCTTTTATCATAAAGTTACTAGCAATTATTTATCAACTTACAATAAATAAATAAACAGAACTTGAGCTGCAGAATATGGAGGTTTTTCATTGCTCTTCTTGATACTGGATGGTGTTTGTTCCAACCGATAAACAGACAAGTCTACGTCTAGATGGTAAAAGTTGCAACTGGCTGGGTTGTTACAGAATGGACCCAATGAACGTCAGAAATGACCTAACAAAACGACCCAATATCTCTAACCTAACTATCGGGTTACAAAAAAAAACCCCAAGAACACAAAAGAAGATACTTTGAAGAACCTTCAATACAACCGTTGTAACAATACAACCGTGATCCTCATTCACTTGCATTGGCTTTGTTTCCGTACAATAGAAGTCAATAGGACCATTCTTCAAAATATCTTCTTTTGTGTTCTATGGAAGAACGAAAGTCATACAGGTTTGAAATAACAAGTGGGTCAGTAAATGATTTTTCATTTTTGGTGAATTACCCCTTTAAGTAATGTCCAAACCAGTGCCGTTTATACCTTTGACATAATATCAATAGTTAATAATTTAGTTTCAATATCCACATCCTCTACCATCAATGCAGTAGCCTACAAGGCACATCAAGGAGATACAGTAAGAAACAAGAGCTCATATCTGTGGTCAAGCTAGCATCACTTACACTGCCCTCAGGTCTAGAAATAGTGTGGCATGCGCTTGAACTAACGTTGGCATTAATGCCCAACTTGAGCGCTGAAGGATGAGATCAAGGATTGTTTGGGAATATTCACAGTTGAACTCCCACAGAGATTGTGTTTCTCATTGAAATCTCAGATCAGGATCGCTTTTCCGGGTACTCGGAAGATACTGGTGCTGAAGAGTGGTGTTTTGTGCTTTGCATTGTTGTGAATCCGTTTTCGCCCCCTGCTGGGCATGTGAAGCAACATGTTTTCTTCATGCATAATGGAAAATCTTATTAATGTGGCTTATAGTGTGTGAAGTTTCTGAGACAGCATGTATCATTTGGAACAATGTTTTTCATAAAGAATGTCTTCTAGCAGACATATTCATGAAACAGACTAACATCATGTATACTTGTTACCCAGAATGCTGATGGGAAGTTAACTCTACAAGAGTTCCAGGAGGGTTCGAAGGCAGATCCATCCATTGTACAAGCTCTGTCACTCTATGATGGACTAGTATAGTAGCAGTTCGTAATAAAGGTATGTTGTGTTGAAAAAAATATATATATTTAAATTTTCTTGTCAACATTCTCATAAGGAAATCACTGTGAGCACTGTGTTTTACAGGTCTGCCTGAGGATTCAGTGCAATGGCAACCCACCATGCCATGTAAAGAGATGAGTCTTCTTCATCTGACCTCTCATTCTGGACACTTATGACTGAGAAGTACAAGAGAGATAAACCACTTTGAACTCATCTTCTTGTCTCCTCACAAGCAAATCGCTTTTGACCCTTTTCTTTGTCATACAGTGACAAAAAGGAAAGAGATTGCCATTCTGAAAATTGTGTTTATGTGTTCGCAAACTGAACGATCCCACTGGATTTTCACAAGTGCTTGTTTCACTGAGAAAATAAAGTGAACACTGTGGAAGGCACTGATTTTAAAAAGCATGTTGACTGACCTGAATTATAGATATTTTTAATCATACTCTGCTGGGATATTGTAGACGTATGCTTCTTTTATTATTTAAGAGCCTGGTTATGTTTTATTTATTTTTTGTTGACCTTGAAATGTATGGATCACTGTAACAAGCATCAATGCTTCAAAAGCTTCTTAAAATGAAAGACTATTATCCTGTCTTGCATTTCTTTTGTAATATTAATTTGAAAGGAGATTCATTTATTGTGTCTGTAGTACTCCATTGCTGGCAAAACTCATTACAAAGACCTCAACAGGGTGTCATAACCAGGCAATGTGCTACATTGTTATTTTGAACAGAACTAATGTGTGTGCATCTGTATGTAAAGGCTTCCAGTACTTATGAATACACGGCACTTTGATGTCCCAAGAGTTTGTTAAGAGTATAAGAGACACAACCAATGTTTTTTTTTGTAAGACTTGTCAGATATGTTAGATAAGCTATTATCTAATATAAATTAACATAGCATGTTAAGCAGTTTAACTTGACCTTATCAACTGCATACATGAATTAAAATAATGAGGAATACAGGTGCATATACTCATCTATTTATTACTTTTCACAGTGTTTGCCTTCACTGCATTAATCAAGCTTATAATAAGAAAACACATTTGTGAATTTATTTATAGAAATATTTACAGTGTTGCCCTTCACTGCATTCACCAAAAATATATACAATAAATAACCTTATTTTTTTAGAAATATTTGCTGTAAATATTATTACAGTAAATATTTACAGTATTGGCCTTCACTGCATTTCCCAAACAAGATATACAGTACAACAGCTATATATATATATATATATATATATATATATAATGCAATATTTACAGTCAGAATCACAGTATATGAGAAAAACATGTATCATTTTTTTATATAGAAATATTTACAGTAAGTATTGTTAAAGTAAATATTTCAGTCAATATTTTGTGTTGGCCTTCTGCAATCACCAGGGTGGTAATAAGAAAAAATTATACAACAAATACCTTTGTTTCAAGGTGTTTTACTCTACATATGTCCAAAAGTATTTACAGGAAATATTATTACAGAAAATATTTAAATAAATATTACAGTCAATAATTAAATAAATATTTCAGTCAATATTTACAGAAAAATGTACAGTGTTTGCTTTCACTGCATTTACCAAGCTTGTAATAAACAAAATATTATGTAACAAATACTGTTATTTTAAAATGTTGTGAAATGTTGTGAAAATAACAAACCTCACAGCTTAAGTATAAACCTAAACATTTGTTTATATATATTTTTTTCCCCTTAGATCCAGCAACTAGCTTAAACAACTGCTGTTCCTTTCTTTTCCTGTTTGGTTTTCTTTCAGACAAAAGCCATAGGCTTAAAGATATTTGTGTCAGGTAGATTAAGACCTCCCTTGTTTCAGTTGGTGTCATGCTTTATCCGTCACTCTCTGCCTAATGATTAAATTTGAGTTGCTACATAATTGCCTGTAATGTTATTTACTGTCTGTAAGAAAGATGAATGTATTAATATCTTAGGTATCCACACTTATTAGTTTATCAATGTCTGTCTCCACTTTCATCACTCTGTGGTACATATGTAATTGGACAGGATTGTTGAGCGGTTTAAGCAGTCAGTAGGAGCACAGAGTGTGTATTCCATCAGCACAATGAATAAGTTGGCTCTCTTTCAAGAAACTTTGCAGTGGTCAATGAATCCATAACCTTAATCTAGTTTGTCACACAGAAGTGAAGCATAAATCAAATCTCAGTCTCGGTGTAAATCGGTTCCAGAGAATCACAAAAATATTGCTCAAACAGTTATCCTACCTGATACTGTTACATCTGACCCTGGTACAGTCTTATGAAGCAAATCTACTTGGTTGAGTTAAACGCAATCATATGAGTGCCAGTGTTTGCTATCCCATGTCATTTCTCCACAGAAGATCCTAATATTTTCTAATCTATATGACTGGAGTTTTTGTTGTAATAACATATTTTTATATACAAGTGTTCATTTAGTGCCCTAGACAAGCTTTATAATAATAATAATAATAATAATAAAGCTATTACTATATTTATAGCTATTATTATTAATGATAATAACATAATAATAAGGTTAACACTATACTCCTATTATAATTGTGCATTTAAAGATCACTTGGCAATACTTACAATTCTTACATTTACAATTGTGTAAACAATTACATATTATCATACTTTCAATTCAGCTCCTGTTACTTGACCTGGCATTAAAATATTCTTAGTGTACTAAATAATAAATAAATAAAATGCATGGCACTGCACAACACATACAGCAACACAAGGGTTTCATGTATCTGTACATAAGTCTTGTGACGGCTTGTTGCTGCAGCACAAATTCTTTTATCTGAATGTTGCGGCTCTATTGTAATGGAGCTCTCATTGTGCATCTGTGGCACGTCTTCAATTTCATTATGTTGTTCTCAAGCCTGGTGGCCCAGTCAATGCCACCGGGCTTCTGAATCAGCAATAACAGTTCTCGTTGAAATAAGACAGGCCCCACACTCAACTCACGTACTTGTTTTCCAGATCCAACAATAAAACAAAACAGACTTCACACCCAAGCAACAGGGAAGTCAAGAATGACTTGCGAGTAGGGAGGATAGGAATGTATGTTTTGCACAGGCCTGAATTGCTACATGAAAGGTCATAAACATGTTTTGTTTTTTTGCCGTGTGGTCTGGATTATTTATCTGACATTGTTAAGAGCAGAAGGCTGATGAATTGACTGTTTAGGAAAACTGGAGAAGACTTGGAAAGAGGCAGACAAACAGTGTTTCGTTTTAACAGATGCTCTGTTTCTCAAAGTAAACTGATATGAAAATATTATAAACTTGGGCACTGAAAATGGACTTGTCTTTAAAATAATGGTTTTGTCTTTGGTATAAACAATGTTTTAAATACAGATATAGAGGGCTGAGGGGTTTTTCCAACCCAACTCAGTAAATCGTTGTATAAAAACACATCATCAAATAAGTAAAATCCAAGCAAAGACCAAATTCTTGTTTTATAACATGCCCATTACTGTATGCTGATGTTGAAATATTTTCTAAAGTTCAGTGGGTTTGAATGGCATTGTGTAATTTGGCAAGGTTATTTGGGTGAGACTTGATTGTTTGACCAACCGTGTGCTGACTTGATTGCAAATTTCCTATTGACTTTACATCGAATTATCGAAAGAATAACATCTGTACACTCTCAATAAACCCATTCTATTTCTAATAGTGTGATTACTGAAAACTATCTGCGATTAATGGGTTGTGACATCGCCATTTCCTTCCTTTTTTTAGTAATCTCATGTTATCGACCGGCCTTACGTTTGTTGCCTTGCTATCCGGTTAAAATAACAATAAATGACAATAAGTTGCGTGACGTTTGATTGATGCATCTGAGCATTGCTACAATTCAGCCGGATATACAAGTAGGTTGCGGTGTATCCGGAGTATTTCCTTTCAAAAAACATCTGGGATTCCTCTACTGGAGCCTTGTCTTTTATGCCAAACATTAGATGGAGTCCACTGAGCGCGTGTATATTATTAGATGTGTGGCAGCTGCGTGTATAAACCCACTCTATTAATACACCGAAATTATTTCAACTGAGACTAATAATTGCGCATGCTGAATTCGAAAACGCAATGTTTACAACAGACCATCAGATCTTTTGGTCACACTTTACATTACATTTGGGGTACAATGCAATTACATAAGTAGCAATAATTGTGAACAACATATTTTATCTTCCCAAGCCACTTGTATATCGCCATTGCATTTGTTGCTCATATAATGGATGTCAGAAACATGTTTAACACCACTTAGGAAAGTTAAATATGGTTTCATTATAGTAAAAGTAGTAATCATGGTTTTGGACACATTGATTGACCAATATTTGTTGTATTTAAAATATTGTAGTGAGGCAATTGTAAATGTGTGGTTATGGTGTTACTAAAATACAATAGTAAAACTCTAGTTACTGTTATTAAACCTTGGTTCCATTTTCAGATTCCTTACGAAAATGAATCATGTTTTTGGTGTACTTGTAGTAACCATGTTTTTTTTGTTAGGGCAAAACCATGGTTTTACTACAGTAACCATCGTTTACTATAATTTTTACAAAAAACATGGTTTTCAAAACAATGGTTATTTTGTGTTTTACTACAGTAACCATTGTATTTTGGTTTTAACTTTAGCAAAACCATGTTTTTTCAATTTGAACTGTAGTAATACCATGTTACATTTTCGTAAGGGATGGACGCTGCTGGCATGGGCGTTTGTAGAATCCCCCGTTCAAGTGGAGCGCGCCATGTGGGATGGGGTTGGAAGTCACAATCGGGTCAAGTTACACACAAAAATCAGGTTGTAAGGGCTCCCCTCCCCGACAGTATTCTCAATGTGCAGCGCTCTACAGAGGTTGTCCACGCGCTTCAAGCTCCTTCAACTTTTCTTCCAACTTCTGCCAAGGATAGGACAATACATAAGGACTTTTCTTCAAAACGCTTCTTTTAAACCCAACTAGGATTACTTACATCCAAACATTTTCTGGAAAACTAGTTTTAATTGCAAACGTTTCGATAAGGAAATTGAATGAGTTGGTTTATTCCCAAAACATTTACCTGGTGAGGTTGTAATACCTTTAAACATTCTTGGCTGGGATTGATGGGACTTGGGTTTCTTTACACTTTGACTCGTTTAAAGCAGTTGTGAAATGAATTCATAAATAAGAATGAATCGGTCCGTGGTTAAATTCTTGTTCTTGGCGCTGAGTGTCAGCGCGCACGGCGCTTCATCCAGTCCGCCGGTGAAGAAGAGCTCCGACGCGGATGACAGCGCGTCCACACTGGCTTTTGTGTTCGATGTTACTGGCTCTATGTACGATGATCTCAAACAGGTGATAGACGGCGCGTCACGCATCCTGGAGAGGACCCTGAGCCGCAGAACCAGACCAATCAAGAACTTCGTCCTGGTTCCTTTCCATGATCCAGGTAGTTACAGTCTCTTCGTTATTCTCATTGATAGAAAGTGAGTTTTTCCTGTTTTAAAAAGCCCAAATACAAGAACGCAAGAAAATAGTTATCCTATGTAAATGTGAAGTTTATATCTATAAAGAGAAACAGATGGCACAGTATAAAGTTTTCAAAGTTTGTATTGCACTGAAGGAATGTCATCGGACTGTGATGTTTGGTAAAAAAGGTGTTCAAATGCAAGAAACATTTTCACCACAAGGGACCGCTGAAGCAAGTGGTCCATATCATGGAGATATGATTGGCACATATGGCGAAAAACATGTTTAACAATACGAGTGTATTTAGTGTAAAGTGTGTTATAGTTTCTTTAAGTAGGAGCAGATGGTTAAAGTGACAAAAAATGTAAATGCTGTCATCATTTACTTTCTCTAGTCTTTAGTCTCTCCGCAGATGTGTGATTTTAACATAGATGTTAATAGAACGACAAACTTATGTAAAGCAAATATCTGTTGTGTGTTGGAAATGTGAAAAAGTCCAAAAAAAATTCCAACAATAAGAATTCTGTCATCATTTGCTGAATAATTGCTGGTCATTTCAAACAAAGAATAAAAGTCATACAAGGTTTGAAATGACCAGAGGGTGGGGAAATGATGTCAGAATTCTTCTTTTTGGATATTTTTTGGGCAGATCATTCTTTTTCACATTTCCAATACACAACAGATATTTGCTTTACATAAGTTTGTCGTTCTAATAACATCTATGTTGAAATCACACATCTGCAGAGAGACTAAAACATTCTCAGGTAAATGTCCCCAATGCAGTATGCTTCAGACCAACTATCTGTTGCCTGAGGGGGTAGGGTGCCCTAGGAGTTGATGAGAAGCACATGTTGTTGTCTGGTAGTGTGTAATTAACACAATCACCCCCAGTTCTCCATCCAATTCTCCGGAAGAATCAACCCAGCCCCCCGGTCAGAGGAGAGACGTCAGTCTTAGACCCGTGGTGTGGGGGGGATGGTGCCAGTCCTTCCCACACCTTTTAAAGTGACGTTCCCTTGCTGACCTTGTAAGTCTCTGAGATCACAAAGACAGCTGGCGACATACAGAAAGGTGTGACAGCTCAGAGTCTATGGCTTCCCGCAGCTGACCTGGAGAAAGAGAAAGTGTAGAAAGGGAAGTGACGTGGAGGAATGTTGGAGCTGGTTTCAGTATTTGCGTGGATGCTTTTAATATGTATTAGATGAGTGAACGGTGAGGTGTGAAAGTTCTGCAAAGAAAATCACAATAATAAATATTTCCATTGTTGGGACAAACATAAGACTACCACTCACGGCGTGTCAATGGTTAAGCCATTGTTAAAAAGCTAGAATAAAAAGTATTAAGTAGAAATCAAATTTGTGCCGCTGGCGATTGAATTAACACACAAGTTTTACCGTCTGGTCTTTTGTTTCGAAGATATAAATAGATTCATTACAAATATGCTGGCAGTGAAGATCATAGCTTCAATCTTTTTTATTATTAACCGCTGTATTGATCGATCTGTCCCGGTTGCTTTCAAAAGACGACAAGCCTACCCTTAAAAGTGTGCCAAATGTATCTCTTTTCATTTCCCCCCAAAGCACTGTCAGATTTCTAATCCTCCTCTTTGTCTTTCATTTCAAATAACTTCAAAAATGATGTTTTTGTCTGAGTAATAAAAGAATATCATGGGGCATATCTGACTCGAACAATGTATCTTTTTAATGCCGGTTCATCCATGTGTTGTTGATTCATCCCTCTAATCAATCAACTTTTCAGTCAGTCCAAAGCAGTGCCAAATTCAGACAAAAAAGGGAACAGGTCAGAGATTAGCTTGGTGGATGATGACAAGTCTAAACAATGATGAGATCACGTTATGCGCTCTTGCGTGAGGACTGCTGGAATTTTTCCACGGTCGATCATTTTTTTGTCTCAGCAGTCAAACGTTTCCAGTTAGCCGTTTGTAAATGCTGATCGTAATGAGGTATAATCGGGGACAAATGTGTTTTGTGATTCCAAGTCGGCTTAGGATGTCTTGAAACAAACTAAAGACACTCATTAGTGGTGTTGTGTGTTTATGGATGGGGCTTTGCGCCCGGGTCTAATCCTCACTGCTTAAAATCATTAATGAGGGTGAATAAGGCTAATCTTTTCAAAACTCCCGTCTACTCCCGAAGGAATTATTTGTCGAATTGAGGTGTTCAGACTGAAATATTTCCAGACAGTGAATGAAGAGAAGTAAAAGCATTCTAATATTAAGCTTTAGTACGCAATAAAGACAGCTGACGTTTCTTGATGCTTTATTAATTCTTTGTTTTCCCTCACTAGACATAGGTCCGGTTTCCATCACTACTGACCCCAAGAAGTTCCAGGAGGATCTTCAAGAGCTGTTTGTTCAGGTGTGTACAAGTCTACCATAAAATAGATTAACTTTATTATACTTTATTTGAATTCTTGATTAGATGATATTTTATTCACTCATATGATCAAACATCATTATTTGTACATTTGCTTTTAAATTGTGCTCCAGCTATTTTGTGTTATAACCCACACTCTTGAAAATAAAGGTGCTTGACAGGATCTTCCACAAAGAACCATTCGGTCAAAGGTTATTTAAAAAAAACATATTTAATGACCTTTTTGTAATCCATCTCGCGTTCACACCGCCATTGACTATAGCTGGTCTCGTGCTGTGTGTTGTTAGACTCTCGCTATGAGGTCGTAAGAAGGCGTTCCTAACTTTAGTTGTCCTAACATTTAAAAAACATACTCTGCAGTCACTTAAGGAGACAGATGATGAGAGCGCCGTTGCTTTATTCCCATTGGTAGTTGCTCCCGAAAGCCGCTCATAATTTGCATAAAGTTGAACAATTCTCAAATTGTTTCGTCGCTAGACACACAGACTTCCTGTCGCCAACAGTCACTGTCGCTCGTCTTGCCGGAAGTAGCCGAGGTTCCATTGAAAGAGAAATTGCATCACTCTGCCTTTTTTGCCAAAGAGAACTTTTTTTGAAACAGAAAGGTTCTTAAGATGTTAATGGTTCTTTGTGGATTCCTCTTTGGGATCGTGAAGCACCCTTATTTGTTGGATGGGTGAAATATGGACAAACATTACTGCTGGTTTTAAAATGACAGAAAATTAATTTTATCCATATTCAACCTAAACATGAGTTGAAACGGTCATCTTTTTAGTGTAGCCTACATTTCTTAGTTATAAATATCAACATCCTATATGTAATGATGTCCAAATTTAACTTCTGGGAAATCTGCTAAATTTATTTGAACATGCTAAAATGTTTTAAATGGTTCTGAAAGTCCCACATTTATAATAAAAATAACTCAAATATTTAACAAATGAACATTGAAGGATGGGTGAACGACTGCCGATTTCATGTGGGGCTTCATTTACCACAACTTTCCGCACCTCATTCAAGCACATTCAAAATGCTGTTGCTCCACCCTACTTCTGTCTCAAGTCTTCACTTTTTTCACGTGCTTACGCATGTATTATAAATTATTTATTATAAACCATCAAGTCCTATTTTGTACTCTGTGTTCTTACTTGCACTCTGTGGCTCTATCTGAGTATCCTGGTCCAACTAAACACACAGAGTTTTATTAGCACTGTGTTCTTATGGTCCCTTTGGGGTTTTGAGTAAGTACTAGAACCCTTGGCCTGAGCCAATGCAATATTTATACTTTTATTCTCCTCGATTAGCAGGAGTCTATTTAGTATATAAATGTACATGTTCATACTGAAGGCCCTGTTCTTCTTGTTTCTCAGGGTGGAGGTGATTGCCCAGAGATGAGCATTGGGGCCATCAAAAAGGCTTTAGAGGTCTCCCTGCCTGGATCTTTTATCTATGTTTTTACAGATGCCCGAGCCAAAGACTATCGGTTAAAGAGAGATGTTCTTCAACTTGTGCAGCTCCGACAGTCCCAGGTAAATGACAGTCTCAGGTACATTTTTGGCCAGTGTCATAACCATGCTCTTGGTTCTGTATGATCAGAATAGGATTTCAGTTATAGGTTTGACTTTACGGAAGAAGGACATTTGAAATCAAAATTTAATGGAGATGTATATGATATTCCCTACACCACTTAGTACCAATAGTGGCCCTTTAAATATATTGTGCTCAGAGTGCAAGCCGTCAGTCAAACCCATGGTATGAATCTAAATTGCTCACAGTTCATTTAAAATCCATCTGTTCTTTTTATGGATTATACACCAGTGTTGACGTTTAACCCCGACACCCTTCCCCCTAACCCAAACACTCACACGCTCATAAATGTTCCCGCCATCCCCTCTGAATCCAGGTTGTGTTTGTGCTGACGGGGGATTGTGGGGATCGGTCCCAGCCAGGATACAGAGCATATGAGGAGATCGCTGCTACAAGCTCCGGTCAAATCTTTCACCTGGACAAGCAACAAGTCAATGAGGTGAGATGCATGAACTGCGTGACATTCGCATGTACATAAATTGCAGACACACTCAAAAGGATAACATGTAACACATATTGGAAATGCACTTTTGGGGGAACCAGGTTGCAAAGTTCCTGACCTAAAATAATTTATTTCTGAAAAACTGAAAGGAAAACAGCACCTGAACTTGACAGTCATTGATCATCTTGGATTTCCGCTTGACTTGGATATGTAAATAAAATACATTTGTGTCCAAGCCAAAATCTATCCAACTTACAATAAAGTGAACGTTCACCCAAAAATGTGAATTCTGTCATCATTTATTCCCCCTCATGTCATTTCAAACCTGTATGACTTCGTATATTTTGAATAATGCTGGTAACCAAACAGCATTGGCCCCTATTGACTTCAATTGTATGATAACTAAACCACAGAAACATTTCTCAAAAAATCATCTTTTGTGATTCACAGAAGTCATATAGAAGTTTCGACAACATATGCGTAAATAAATTATGACAGATTTATTTTTGGAGAACTATCCCTTTAATATCAAAGATGCATTTTTTTGTTGCTTTCCTCAAAAAAGACTTTCGAAAGAGCATTTCGGTTCTCTTTAAAATGGAATCTAGAATCAAGACTACTCAGTCACCGTCAGACATTAAGCATTAAGAACATAAAGGACAGCAGAGATTCATTTACGTGACACAATGGTATCATGCATGTCAACACAGGAAATACTGAGTCTGACAAGTAATCCATAAGCAAATACATCAAATAACAAGTAAGCTTTCTGCTCAATGCTTCAGCCATGAAAAGTGAAGACCTTTGTACCTGCATATGTGTCTATTTGTAACAGGAGATGTGTGTGTTATTGATTTATTGCCTTTGAGAGCTTTTCCACATGTACCTGTTCGTGAGCGTGTCTGCTTTGCGGAGGACTGGGCAACTTCAAGCTGTTAACAGTCTACAGCACTCCTGCTGCACTGTGGGTGCTGTCTCAAGGTCAGGGTCAAACAATGACTCTAAAAGATCATCGCTCTGTATCCCCATGATGTTCATCAAAAAGTCATTCTCGCCCAGTCCTCCAGAAACCACAGAGCAGCATGTTCTTCATTACTAGTTCATGCCTGTACATTTGAGACTCAGAATCTTCAGCATTTGAGATCCAAGTATGTCATGTCACATGTATTTTCAAACCTGTATGACTTTCTTTCTTCTGCAGAACACAAAAGAAGATATTTTGAAGAACGTTGGTAACCGAACAAAATTGGCCTCCATTGACTTCCATTGTATGGAGGCAAAAACCCGAAGATTTCTCAAAAAATCTTCTTTTAAATTCCTCAGAAGAAAGAGTCTCATACAGTTTTTGGAAAACATGAGGGTGATAAAATAATGACAATATATATATATCTATAATATATTTAAAAAAGGACAAAAATGCAAAGGGAAATGTTTTAAAATGTTCTCTCATATTTTTTTTTTTATCTTACCCAAGTTTACAAGTAAATAAAGATGCTTGTGTATTTTCACCAGGAAACAAAAACAAAAATTACTTGTAAGACTGAGAACATTGCAGTAGTCCAGGCATTTTCAAAAATCTTCTGCAGCAAATCCCTAAATCCGCCGAAACCCCCATGATTACCTTCCAAATCTAACCAGAATGCCACTTCGCTGATAAATAAGAGTACAGGATAAAAAAAGAGTTCAGTAAGCTACAGCCAAATCAAATACACATAGCGCTTTGTCATTTTTTGGGAGAGAAATGGGGCAAGAAGTGGGAGCAGAGCTTATTTTTCTTAGTAATCCCGGATATGATCTATCATGCCTGCTCGCTCCAGCACAGCTGCTTGTCCAGGGCCGGCTCCAGGTTGGACGGTTCCAACAGACAGCTCTTTGTGAAACTGAGGGAGGAGGCAGCCCTTAAACAAAAGCCTGGGCTCGCCTTAATCACTGCAGCGATTTGCTTATAAAACTTTATGAAAGCATGTCGGTGCTTAAAACGCTCTATATTGCTTTGGATGAAACGGGCAGGCTGGCCAAACTCAACATGTAGTTGGAGATTACTGTAGTGTTGGAAAAAAGAGTTTAGAATTAATGGACGCTTTGGTTTTCGACCTGATTTATAATTGTCCAAGGAGTGCTTAAGGTATAATGATGCTTCTGTCAGTGATGATGGACATTAGACCAGTTACAGTAGTGGATCTGCTCTGATATGTTGTGAACTGCAGGAAACAAAAATAGATATAGATGCGTTTGGGAATGCTCTTATTCAAAGCGCTTCACAGTAAAGTTTTAATGAATTTCATGGGAATCAAACCCATGATCTTGGCAGCATATAGAAGTATGGAAGGTAAAAGAAACACGCACACCTGCATACATGCACACACGCAAGCATTAAATACACATTTACATGCTCAGTTTAGATTAGTTTATTTACAAGTGTACTGCACATTAGACAATGACTGTAAATGTGGCAAAATTAGCCAGATAACCTATTTTTATGTGTACGCAATTGTTAGAATGTTAAAGGAGCAATATGGAGATTTTAGCTGCATCTAGTTGTAAGGTTGAAAAGCACTATGCACTATGGTGGCTGACACAGAACAAAGATGGCGACACGTCTTTGATTTGTTATTTTTAAAGACAATGTATTCATGAAATGCGCTCTTTAGATCAGTTTGTCCGTTTAGGGCTACTGTAGAAACAAAATGGCGAATTCCATGCAAGGGGACCCGCGGTGTATGTAGATAGAAATAGGTAATTCTAAAGTAATAAAAACATTAAATTTCATTATGTAAGGTCTTTATACACCTCTGAAGATATAGTTATGTATATTATATTGCAATTCTGTCAATAGATCCTTCAAAAAATGACACCCTGGAGAAATCAAGTCACATCATCCTTTTGTTTGCACTACAATGTAAATATCATTGCTGTCCTTCCAAAACCCTGGATGTCCAAATTCACAGTTTACAGAAAATATTGTGAAAGATGACAAGCATTTTTTAATCCTATTTATTGGTCGGATATTTGCAAAGCCGATAGTATTTGCAGCGATATGTAAATATATTTAAAGGCATGTGGTGTGATGTCTTGATTGTAAGTAATGAATCTTAGTATTTTGTCTTTTTTTCTTTTACCTCTATTGTGTCATGTTGATGTCTTACACTGCGGGCTTGAGGGAAGCCAAATTTCAATCTTCTGTGTGTCCTATACATGTATATAGCAGAATTGACAACCATGTTGACTTTGACATTGATATTAATACATAAAAAGGACAAAAAGTAAAAAATAAACATGCAACCTGTATTGAATGGGGAATGTGTAACAACAATGTTTTTCATGCAAAATTAATACAGTACATTTCAGAGCCTAGCATTGCCTTCATTCACATTAGCCATTTTACAATTCATTCTCTCTCATTTTCATTCTCTCTTCTTTCTTTCTTTCTTTCTTTCTTTTTTTCTATCTTTCTTTCTTTCATCAGTACTTCATTAAAGAGCTCAATATCCATGGAATTGTATTTGATTTAGCACATCCACAACCAAAGGGGCTCAGGCCCAAACCAGCCCGCAGGCTTTTCCCACCTAAGAGCATTGAGGAAAAACTGTCTGAGCTGTATTTAGCCTATGTAACAAGTTCTATTGTTGTCTAGATCTCCGGCTCTGTTTTCGCCACTGGAGAACCTTTGTGACATCACCTTTAAGAGACAAAGACAAATGTTTCTTCTCCTGTGATGTCACTGGAAAAGACAGGGGCAGTTGTCTAGGCGGATCATCTGAAGTTAGTTAGGGACTCCGTTGTGAGGGTTCGTATGTTGTCTTCAAAATGAATGTGACCAAGTGTGGGTGCAAAGTAGGAATTTGGTCCTCAGATGACATCCTCGGCTAGTCTCATCTTCAGACAGCACACCCACTGTGGTTGACCTCTCTTCCTGTTTCCAGTGGGAGTTTATTCTTCTTTTTAAGAAAAAAACCCTCCAAACTATTTGCCGTGGTCAGAAGCCCCTTTACTCGAGACTGATCCTCACTTGACCCCTCTCATCCTTTCCATCTCTGCCTCTTTGCTTCCGAACCAACACTCCTCCACGGCTTATCCATTGCATTAGAAGCCGGTTGATTGCCTCCCATTAAAATTTGTCTCGCTGGATGTGTATTCAGGGATGTTTTTGATGATCCTTACAATTCTTCTGTCCGTCTTTGAAAAATATTTCAGAGACACACGCATGTCCTTATCCAAACTCTAGGTGGACCATATATGTCCATTGCCTATCACATAGCCAATCTATCCCGCGAGGCCTGCGCTGAAACAGCCGCTGGTTTGAGGCAGATGTAGGTCATTGGTGAGTTTTTGTTACTCTGTGGGGGATAGTTGCACATGTGGCACTCATTACAGCCGTTTCCAGTTGTAAACTCCGAGAGGAACCAGCTGCTGTTTGCAGCCAGAGAGCGAGAGATGGAGAGAAAGAGTGAAATACAGAGGGGAGAATCTGAGTAATGAAATTATCAAAGGCTACGTTCACTCCAATTTGGTCTCACATTCCTAAATGTATAAAGATGTGTTAAGGAAGCCTTGTTTTTTGAGGGCTTACTGAAGCGATGTTTTCCTTCAGTGTTATGGACACAGAGCGACCATTACGGCTGTTGTCGATATCGAAAGGTCAGAACGAATACACACAGCTGCCTGTTAAGACGTTAATGGTTGAAATCTAAAAATACAACCCGTGAGGGAATGAAACCTCAACTGTTAACACTCTTTGTTTCCTTTAGTTGTTAGACAAACTGATTTAGCTAATAAGCTGTTGGAAAAATCATCATTTCCTTTGCTATCTATCAAATTAGAGTTTTCGCAAGCTTTCTCAGGTCAGTGATGTCTGAGAGCAGTGTCATTTCACAGTGGCAAACAGAAGACTCACAAACCTGCACATCTGATATTTTATGTCTTCTATCCTCATTATAAATCAGTTGAGCCCAGTCATGTCTGTCTTTGATTATTCTTTTATTTGATAATCATCCGAAATGGTTTTCTGCTTATCTTTTGTTGCCGTGTATATTTGTATCTCTTCGACTCTGTGTTTGTGTAACATAGCTCCTTTACTGTCTGGGTTGCTCTGTATAAAATTGATGGCTTGTCAGCCTGGAGATAGTTTGCCTTCTCTGTCTGACAGTTAATCTGATCTCATTTCCTCACTGTTTAATAAGGTTGGGCTTGTGGCATACCTCTGTTGTGAGGGGATGTAGTGTCGAGACCAATGAGAAGTCTACATGAACAGAGTGCAGTCAGTATTTCATCTCTTTGAATGGGTTCTTGTTGAAGTTAATCTGAGATGCACCAGACATTTTTTTGGGTCACAGTTCGGGTCATGAGGTACAATTGATGCAAATTTGGAGGCAGTTTTCCAGACTATTGAAATCATTTAATAAGTGACAAACAAATGATAAATTTAAAAAATATGTGTAAACACATTTTATTAAAACATGTTTTTTAATCTATTTCTAATTAAAATTTTAATCTAAATGTATTTCAATTATACGTCAGTGCAAATGTTTGGTCATCCTTACCTGGTGAACATGTCTTAAAACAAATGAAACAAAATAAAGTCTAGAAAACAATGAATCAAATGAATCTAGAAATTGATCCTCAATGGAATTTTCTTTTGAGCTTTATTAATATTATGAATAAGATTTTTCATATTTGTATAGTTTACATGTTATGTTTATACGGTGGCCGCTGGGTGTCACTGCGCTGCAACAGAAGAAAACACATGCAAACACAAAAAAACACAAGCAAATTCAGAAAGCATTCGCGTTAGTTTGACGACACATGCCCTGCATATACTCGCAACACAAACAAACACAGAAACGCGCTGCAAATTCTCGCAACATAAACAAACACAGAAACGCGCTGCAAATTCTCGCAACACAAACAAACACAGAAACGCGCTGCAAATTCTCGCAACACAAACAAACACAGAAACGCGCTGCAAACTGCACACACGACAACGGAAGTGTTTCCGGGGGACCGCAAAAACTGATGCACCTGATTGGGACGCGCTTCACTTGGACTGTTCAAATTCGTTAGTGGAGTTGTCAGCCACATTGAAGGTAGTTGCTTTATAACTTTATTTTAACTTTCTTAACGTACGTCCGTAGGATATTATTAGCCTGTCGATTTGAACAGTTTAACAAAAACTATGAGACATAGTAACTGCTCGACTTACTTAAACAAGTGTCACGTTAAAAAAGTTTAATGGTTTAATGATTAATGATTAAAAATGTATTGTAGTCGACATAGTCAGTGTGGCTGACAACTCCACTAACGAATTTGAACAGTCAAAATGAAGCGCATGAAGTTCATCAGTTTTTGCGGTCCCCCAGAAACACTTCCGTTGTCGTCCGTGCAGTTTGCAGCGCATTTCTGTGTTTGTTTGTGTTGCGAGAATTTGCACCGCGTTTCTGTGTTTGTTTGTGCTTCGAGTATTTGCAGGGCATGTGTCGCCAAATTAATGAAGATGCTTTCTGAATTTGCTTTTGTTTTTTTTGTTTGCATGTGTTTTCTTCTGTTGCAGCGCATTGACACCTAGCGGCCACGGTATGTTTAGTTAAAAACAATTTTGTGGTCTTTTCCTTTTATTATTCATTTGTTTATTCATGTATATTTAATAATTTTTATTTCAATTTTTATTTTAGTTTTAGTAACAACATTTCTAATTTCTTTTTTTTAAATTAATATCTAGGCCATTTTTTTATTTGATTTCCATTAACAGAAATATAAACGTTTTATTTTTGAGTTCACTAGAATAATAACCTTATTTCTAGACTAGAAATGATTAGTTTTTGTAAAAACTTTCAATTCAATTGTTGACTCATATTTGTAGGTTCTCAAATGGGTCGAGGAAACCGTCCAGGCCATGAAGGTTCACCTTCTCTCATCCGATCATGAGAACGCCCAGGAGACCCAGTGGGAAGTGCCCTTTGACCCCAGTCTAAAAGAAGTCACTGTTTCTTTGAGTGGTCCAGCACCACAAATCGAGCTCAGAGACCCTCTAGGTAAAAACATGCTCTTATTTTGTACAGACCAGTTTTGCATTGAAAACATATCAACTAGTTTGTGATTTGAAATACAGAGATGGGATTTGGGGCAAACATTCCTTCCTTAAACTTTATGATTTGTAACCTGCAAAAATTAGGTCGCACAGTTGGGGAAAGGCAGGGCCTGACAGAACTGCTCAACATCCCAAACTCAGCACGGGTGGTCAACCTGAAGAACCCTCGACCTGGACCGTGGACATTAAAGGTTCCGACAGCTCTGATCATTGTCTATTAAGATGCATTATTAAAACATTTTAGCTTTGGCCATTGAGACTTCCCTTTTTCTCTAGGTGAGCTGCAGTGGGCGGCACACGCTTAGAGTAACAGGTGTGAGTAATCTGGACTTCAGGGCGGGGTTTTCTAGTTCGCCGGTCACAGAGTTTAACAGGACCAGAGAGAGGCCTATCAAAGGTACTGCAATCTAATCATTTGTTCATCCTCATCTTGTCATTCCAAACCTGCATGACCTTCTTTCTTCTGCAGAACACAAAAGAAGATATTTTGAAGTATGTTGGCAACCAAATAACATTGGCCTCCATTGACTTCCATTGTATGTACACAAATCCACTGAGACAGTTCTCAAAATATCCTCTTTTCTCTTCCACAAAGGAAAGAGTCATATATAGACTTGAATGACATGAAAGTGAAAACCGATTTTTATTTTTTGAAGAACTCTTAAATGTGTCTTTTAAAAAAACTAAGAATTATTGACCCAATATTTCTTCCAGGCATTCCAGCTCATGCGATTCTGAAGTGTTCAGGTCTGAGGCCTCCTGGGCTTGTTTCCAATATGGAGTTAATGTCTCTAGGGGGCCGCTCTCTGCGAACCATTCCTGTTCCTTTACCAACCGATAGAGGATTTGGAGGTCTCTGGAGCATCCCAGAGTTCAGAACTCCCTCACAGAGCTTCTTCCTCAAAGTATCTGGCAAAGATGGAGATGGCTACAACTTTCAGAGACTGTCAAGTGTCTCCTACACCAACATCATCCCGGGTGAGAGATGTTTCTGCATTGTCTGCATATATCCTCTTTTATAACTTTGTTCTCTTAGAAAACAAAAGGGAAAGTAAAAAAGATGAGTCAAAGGGCATCATGTATCTACATAAAAACCTGTTAAACCCTCTAATACGCACAAAGTGTTTTTCTAGCATGCCTGCATTATTATTATTACCTTTACTTTACATTAATCAGTAATCAAAACTATGCATCATTTGAAAGGTAAGACACTTAACATTCATGTTCTTAACTTGATTTTGCCATCAATTCAACTTTCAAAAATAGGGGCACTTATTAAAAGGTTTAGAACTGAGTAGTTCTTAATATTGTCAAGAAACTTTTATCCAAATCGACTTAGACATGAGGGAGCATTCCATATTTTGTCTCGCAAGCCAACCATAAGCATAGTACACAAATGGCTTAGCTATGTTAAACAGAGTTAAACAGTGGAAAGTTACATGCTGGGGATAAATCAAGTAAATTATAAAGTATACATTTAATAATTATTAGTTACATAATTTATGTTATAGCTAATGTAAATATATTGTTTAATTTTAAGATATTAATTTACATAACGGTTATAAATATATATATATATATATAAATATGAAGAGTTTGGTTCCAAAATAAGTAACTCTGCTTGAATAATTTTTCAAAAATCATAGTTTTTTATTGGGCATTCCAGTTAATGTCAATTAAACTGCAGTTGGTTTGTTTTGATTTAAGCCTTGATACCTAAAAAAATACAGCTAACTAACACAATAAAACACAATGAAAACATGATAACATAATCAAATTTTGTAACATAAATCTTTTTTTTTTTAAAGTCATCTCATTTTGGCACCAAACTCTTCATATATACATACATATACATTAATTATTTTCTATTTCATTTTTGTAAATTTCATTAAGCTTAAATTTGGCATAAGCTATATATACAGTATATATACATTCTGTATATATATGTATGCAGAATATTTTATTTAGTTAATATTTATTGCTGTAATTAATTTTTTTATTTAATTTATTTGTAAACATATATCCTTTTCTTTTTAAAGTCCCTTTTGAGATCTGTGAAGACTATTTAGCTGAATTGAAGAGATCGTTCTGTCTCTGTTAATAAGTTTGTTTGCTGATGTTGTTTTTGATGTATTCATGTTGATTTTTCGGGTAATCCAGCTGTGATCAACTAGTTCCTTTAACCTCTGACCCTCACGACCCCCCACAGAGCCTCCATTGGTAAACATGCCCACTGTGGTGAAAGCGTTCTACATGCAGCCTGCGACGATTGACTGCTCTGTGAACAGTGACCTGCCCTATAAACTCAGATTCACCAGAGATGGAACCACGATAGGAGATGAGGGAACCTATGAGTGAGTCTATCTTATTCTTACCTCTCTCTGTTTCAGGTACTGTATATTTAAAAAAAAAAGTATTCTTTTGAAAAGACAAAACTATAGTACTCTACTATATAACAGACTTCTTATAGCCTCTCTGACATCTCCCTGTTCAACAAACTTCACACAAAACAGACTGGTTGACCACACCATTGCTGTGCATGGACCAGCCTCAAAATTTCTACTTACCTAAGCTGGTCTTTTCAACACGGTTACACCCTTTCTTCTCTTTCTCATGACTCTCCAAACCCAAACATGTCCTAACACTTTTGCAGGCATTCTCTCCAGCGATATGACCTTAAATAAACACAATGGAGCAGATGTTAAAAAGAACATCTGTTAAATGATTTTTTGCTCTGTATGATACAGCGTGCTGACACGGGGCATTTGTTTACAGTCAGAATTCAAACCAAGAAGGATCAGAGGGTTTACTGATATTTCACTCCTGGAAGGGATGTGAGCAGCAGGGGTTGTGTACGTTACACAAAAGAAAGTCATCTTCCAAACTGAACAAAAGGCGTTGTTGTTGTTTTTTGTTCTACGTGGGTGCTCTGTTTTGAATTACTGACATGAAATAATGTTGACTTATGGTGAAAGATATTCGGTGCGAGCGGGTTGTTACTGACTTCAAACTATCTTTTTCTTTTCATTTGTTTTCATTTGCAAAATCTAAAACTAAATATTTAAATCTAATTTAATCTCTGTTATCTATCTAACTTTTCTTCGGGAAGTGAATGTCTGTGTAATTTAAATGTGCATGACAGCGATCAAAGGCTCTAATTTTTGACTCATCATTTCTACCTGCTGCTTTTTTGTAATTGAAGGTCTTCCTTTAAAGCATCATGGGAAATTCCCAGAGCCTCGGGCGATGATGAGGGAGGATATGAATGTGTGGCCCAGAGCACGGCGGGTATGGGGCGAGCTCTCACGCAACTCATTGTTAGAGGTATTGCACAAATTCGGATACATCCGACATTTTCTTTCACACTACCTTCATTGACACCCATCACCTCAGGATGAAAAGGAGGTTGTAATTTTCTGAATGAAAGGAAATTGTAAAAGAGAAATGGGATTATAAATAAGACATAAGATTTGTTTCACTGCTCTAATAACAAATTACAAAACCATTTTCTCAAGTGTTTTTGTCCCACAGTTAAAATACATTATACATGATTTCTTTTTTCAGAGCCCCCTCCCGTTCTGCACCCCACCGTGAATGTGATCTCATCCCCTGGTGCATCGGCCGTTTTGTCGTGCCAGGTTCAGGGCTCTGTGCGTCACAATCTGACCTGGTATCGGGCCGGCACCGTTTTATCATCCCGCTCAGGGAGGGTTAAAGTGCTGGCCAACTCCTCTCTTGAGATAAGCTGGGTTCGCACCCAGGACGAAGGGCCCTACCAGTGCAGAGCCACAAACGCACACGGCGAGAGTCAGGCTGTCGTGTCACTGGTGGTCTTAGGTACTGTACACCACCTGGTCGAACAATCAACTTGTGGTCTCATGAGTCCAACCATCATGTGTTCTCCATTACAACCCTCTAAACCACAGCACAAATTCGACACAGCAAGCAAGATTGAGCCCAGCATGTTTCAAATAAGAGAGACAAATGCGATCTTGTTGAACAACAAGATGAACAAATCAGAGATGTGTATCTCATTGGGAATAATGTTTAGCATGTGCAGTAATGCTACCACAGATATTATACCATTATGTTTACGTAGTCCAATCTTTTGTACCCAAAAATACCCTCATGTCCTTCCAAAAACACATGCTTTTAAAGCTACCTCAAAACAAATCTTTTTAAATATTGACAGAATTTTCAGTTTTGCGTGAAGTTTTTACTCTATGTATGGGAATTTTTCATCATGCATTTCTGTTTTCTTTACAGAGGCCCCATCTGTGGTTGTTTCTCCTCAGACCCAAAGCTTCTCTATGGGTGCAGAGCTTCACATTTCCTGTTCTGTATCTGGATCACCTCCTCCCAAAGTTTTCTGGAGCCATGGCAACATCTTTCTTTCCAAAAACCATCGGTAGTCAATCAGCTTCTCTCCAAGATGTGTTGTTTTCATGTACAAATAGATAAAATCCAAAAATGAAGATACTTGTGACTTGAAAATTGAGTCTCTATTCAGAAAATGTGTCAGAATTTACACAGTTTCTCCTTAAAACTAAAAATATCTATCAATGGAGTAGGGAAAATAAACCATGTTTTCAGTAAAAAGTTGATGCATGAACAAAATGTTATCATGTTGCCAGATATACTTAATATTTTGCCAGATTAAGTTGTTTTATCCGTTTTTTTCCAGAAAAAAATACTTGTGATAGTTCACCCAAAATGTAATTCTGTCATCATTTAATCACCTTCTTGTCATTTCAAACCTGTATGACTTTCTTTCTTCCGCACAACACAAACAAAGATATTTCGAAGAATGTTGTTAACCGGTTTTGTGTCTATATAATAGAAGTGAATGGCTGCCAGCGCTGTTCGGTTCCCAACTTTTTAAAAATATCTTCTTTTGTGTTCTGCGAAAGAAAGTCATGCAGGTTTGAAATGAAAAGAGGCCGTTAAATGTTGACAGAATTTTCCTTTTTGGGATAATTATCTTTTACTTCTCAATAGTCAATTATCTTGATTTGATATATTTTAATAATATATTTAAATAAAGCAACAAATACTAAGATATTATTTCTTGCAGTCTTGTCTCCAACAGCCGCACACACAAACACAGTTTTTTGCGCATCTTTCCTAAAATGAATTACTTATATTCCACTGCGGTTAGAGCGGTTAGAGCGGTTAGAACAAACCATCCACGACTTTGGTGAACAGATTCAAATAAATCTAATATTCTATAATCAAAAGTCAGTTTGTAATAATATTAACGCCTGTGGTTAATATTTCCCTTACTGTGGTTTCAGAATGAGCATCTCTGAGTCTGGCACTCTCACAATCAGAAGAGCTGCCCCTGTGGATGCTGGGAACTATACGTGTCTGGCCACCAACGAGGCTGGCACTGCCTCCCAGTCTGTTACCATCAGTTATGCAGGTGGGTGCACGAATCGGTGGCTGTGTTGAAATGCTTTAATCTGCTAGTAAACCAGTCAGAACGTGTCAACTCAAAGACAGACGAGGATGAGGATAATTGTGGGGTTAAATCTTTATGCAAGTCCTTGTGTTTGAGGTGTATTCAGTTTAAAAACAAACGTTGCTTGTGTGTGTAAATTGTATCTATTGATCAAGTAAATGTGATTTGGCATTTTGAGGAATAGTGCTAGCTCATTAATATGCATGAGCTCATACATGCTCCGCCCCCGCTCCTCCCCTAAGCTTCTGCTGCATCTTTCTGTGAATTTAAGTTATTTAAAAGACCTGTAAATTCCCAGAATGTCATTGTTATTCCGACAGTTTAAAAGCCAAATACCTAATCAGTTCTCATTGATTTACCTCACGTCTTTTTGACATCTCCTAAAAGAGACAGTGTTTACTCAATGTCTGGACTGATGCCCAATCAATTCACATAAAAGAAGTGTATTTCTGTAGATGTAGTTTGCAATGACATGAAATATTAGCCAACAGAAAGGATTACCCACAACCGTCCACTTATTACAATATTGAGAGTGCTTTAAAGAGCATCATTGTTGCCTTAGTGAGCCTAAGTTTCGGACCTTGTTTTTTTAATCTTTCTTTTGGCTTTTGAATATTGTATTCTCAGTAAATGTATCTTTCTTGCCCTTAGTACAGTCAATGTTATTTCACAAATGCAATACAGGGGCTTCACAGAGACTCTAATAGCATAATAATGTGAAAGGATTCGTTTTAATTTATCTCTCGGCTGTTGTTGTCTCAGAGCGTCCAAGTATCTCGCTGACACAGCAGGTGGTGATGGTTGTTGCTAGCGGAGATGCCACTCTTGAATGTCACGCTTCTGGCACACCACCTCCAACAGTGACATGGCAAAAAGGTAAATACTTTCTCTCAGGATAAAACATGGGCCTCCAAGTGTATAAAAGATCTTGTGCAGTCCAATTGTATTGGCTTATAGTGTCCTGGAGATCCAATTGAATTTCATTGAAGAATCAGCTTTGTCCCAGATGTTTCTTTAAAATGTCTTTCAACATAAAAGTAACACTATTTGACATGCTATAAACATAAGTTAAAATAAAACAATTGGTTCTCGATATAATCTGATGAGGCAGTGTTGAAATTTCTTGTGAAATTGTTGTGGAGGCTCATGTGAGATCACAGGCATCTGTTTTCGTATCCAATAACCAATAAGCCGGGTACTTAAAGGAGTAGTGTATCCATAACTAATGATGTCATTATTTATCCCTGTGTCCCTCAAACCCCTTTTTGATCTTTAAAACTAAAATCCAAAAGTTTGGTGTTCTGGTTACAATGGGAGTGGATTGTGACTCAAGCGGCAAAAGCAAACAAATATGTTATAAAATAACCAAACCCAGGTGTGAAGGCATACGATGGTGAACATAAAATGTGATCCATTATTTGATCAAGTTTTTGACTTTTGCTGTTTTTGATGCTGTGAATATCTTGTTAAAGTTTTTATAGCAACAGACAGAAATGACCACTAGCATCCTGATATGCATCATGCATGGGTCAAAAACTTAGTTTCACATAAAAGGTTATATTTTATTTTATTTCACCAAACCTGTTCGTAAGAATCCAGGACAATTGAAACATACATCATGAGTTGCTTGTAATTATTTTCTAATCTATTTGTGTCTTTTTGAAAACACTTCCATCATAACCCCAAAACAAGATTTTTAAAATAAATAAATCAGTGTTGTGATTCTAAATATCAAAGAAAGATAAATGGGGTTTGAACCACACAGGTAAATATGACAAAATTATCATTTTATGGTGAACTTTCCCTCTAAATGGATAGTTCACCCAAAAATGAATATTCTTTCATAATTTACGGATCCTCCTGTCAACCTGTGTGACTTTTTTCTTCTGCTGAACACAAAAGAAGATATTTTTTTAAGAAAGTTGGTAACTGAACAGCACCGGCACTCTTGCACTTCTATTGTATGGACACAAAACCAATGCAAGTGAATGGGTGCTGGTTACCAACATTCTTCAAAATATATTCTTTTTTGCTCTGCAGAGGAAAGAATCACGTTTGAAATGACGAGAGGGTGAGTAGATGATGACAGAATTTTTTGTGAACTATAACTTTAAGCAAAATATGTTTTTTTTATCTGATGATAAGACGGCTGCAAAAAAAACTACACACAAGTTTTCCATGTGCTTTCAGCTTTCAAAACATTGGCTTCATGTATTCTTTGATTTTTACACCATCTGTCTTCAGGAGATCTTGATCTGGGGAACATGCCATTTGCTGAACAGGATGTCCATCGTGGAACATTGCAGATCCGAGGGGTCCAGGAACTGGATGCTGGAGAGTATACCTGTGTGGCCACAAACGCTGCTGGCTCCACATCTGCTGTGGTCAGGCTGGAAGTGGGAGGTGAGAACATAAGTCCACAACCGCAATACATGATAACTGCTTCAATACGATAGAAAATCACAATACTGTTTTACATTGTGTTTCATTCTTGAGCTCAGTAGCTGAGCATTTCGATTTCTTTTTTCCATGACTTTGAACCGCACATAGTTTGTAGCATAAATCAAAGAACTTGGACAAAACTGTTTGATTTTCAGCAGAGCAAAACCATAACCTCATAAGCTTCAAAACCACAAGTGGAAATGTTACCCCGCACTGTTGCAGAGTGTGAAATTTGGAGAGCAAATGTTGGTTTCAATAACTTCATATTTGGAAATGTTCCTGTAATACCTTCTTTGACAACATTCTCAGACTCCAAGTAGCTCACACGGATACTTTACGAGCTGCTCTGACAGATCCAAAACCAGACTATAATGTTTATTAAGAGCGGTCTTTCATAGCTATTGTACTATATGTGATGTATAGGGGGAAATATCTTGTGGAATACTGTATGGTATAATTTTCACATGCTATTTTCCACCTTTGATGTTATGACAGTCATATCATGTTAATATGAAACAGCAGATGGTTTGTTTTATACCTTACAGAAAAGCCACATGGATCTCACATTTGTGCAAAAGGCACACAGAATCACATTTGAAAGTTTCTGTTTTCTGTTAATGAAATCAAAGGGAGCGTGATTAAAAATTAAAACTACTAATGAATAAAAACACAAATGGAATTATGGCACAGAGAATGAAAGACCCCAAAACAACTGAAATCTGCCAAATGCTCCAACACTATCGTTCTGAACCATTTAATGGCTCTTTATCTTTTGCAGCTGCTCCTGCGTTCTCTGTGTCCCCTGTGGACGTAACAGCCAGTGTGGGCGATAACATTACTCTGTCGTGCATCGCCCGCGGTTTCCCCACACCCTCTCTGACATGGAGACGCCAGGACGAGCGGCCCATTTTTGTCAAGTCGTCTGGCCACGCAGGCACATCTCAACTGCCTTCTGGTGCCCTTCACATTCAGAGTGAGTAAACATATCTTTCAATACATGTTCGGGGAGGACAGTTGCTGATACTGAATCAGACCACCACAGGAGGTGGTTCAGAAACCATACTGAGAACATGAAAGCCAGAGCTGACAGCTTCTTCTCTCTTAGAGGATGAGAAGGGAAACCTGGATGGGATGGTCTCTTAACCCAAGAGGGTTGGGGTGGGGCAAACAGTCAAACCGCAGGTCCCAGCACTGAAGCTTCTGGCAGAACAGGGAGCTGCATATGGATAAAGTAGATGTTTATAGCCGCAATGTTTTTATTGGACGACCACTACAGAGTTGAGCTGCACGTCTGCTGTTGGCGGACCTGGTTACTTAAAGTATTAAGAGCATGTGGGTCTGTTCCCACCTGCCTCTGAGTGGGTCTGTTTAAAGACCTGTGTGTGCAGTGAAAATGTGTTTTAAGAGAGAGACATTCAGCCGAACTGTTTAAAGGCTGCAAAAATGCAACCGAGGCCGACACTCTTGAGAAGAACATGTAAACATGGTTGTTTTGTAAATGAAGACATAATCATTGGTATTTAATGTATCACTTTTTGTATTGATGCAACAGCTACAATTCTGAGTGCAAATTCCATCCATGGAAACTGCTCTTAAGATCTCTTGAAAGCTAAAGTGCTAAACAATGCTTTCAATGTTTTGAATAAGATGGATAGTTGCATCTGTAAAGCAGAATGTGTGTAATGGAGGAATGAAATTCCGCAAATGAAGTTTAATCTGTCATCCCAATGGAATTATCAGCTTTGCTTCTTAATGTAAGGAACTTCTGCAAACCTGAAAATGTTTAAGTCAGAAGTTTATATCTGTAACAAACATGCAGATAATAGGCTGTGTCATTAAACATGTCCTCCACCACCAACACACGCGCACACACACATAAATAATTAATGTAACATTAAAAAACTGTTTTTTTCCTAATTTACTATTTCTATGTATTTAGGTAAAATTCAGAAAAATCTAAAAATGAAAACTGGAGAAACAGGTCAAAATAACTTTAGAGACTTTAAGACCTCAAATACTGAGAAAAAAAACATATTCACTTTTAAGCAATACAGCAGTAATATTGTACAGTACAGTAATGTAAAGTATTTAGGAAAAGTTCAAAAATATATCACAGTTTTCATGTGTTTTGCATGCTGTCAGTTTCTCACATTCCTGTTGACTTTGTCACTCTTGAGGTTCGATTTTGTTGAAATTCAACAGACTAATTAATTAAATTAAAATTTGAAATGTATTTGAATGTGTGCTTTATAGCACTGACATGAATAATTGTAACTATGAACTATCATAAACGATAATATTAAATTTAATGATCTAAATGTTTATAAGCTTCATTACACAAGAGCCCTTTACATTATAAACAGTGCAGTTCTGTTCACTCCCTCCAGGTGTTTGGGTGGACGATGAAGCTGTATATGTGTGCGAGGCCAAAAACCAGTTTGGATCCATCAAGACACAAGCAAGAGTCACTGTAACTGGTTTAGGTATGCAGTGTTCTCACCATTATTTTAAATATTCATCAAGAAGTCTTGAAAAGGGTCTTTTGTGAAATCTCACTTTCTTGTTAACAGAACCACCGTTATTAGCTGAGGGTGCACCAGCTGTTACAGTTCTTAGCGGTCAGCCTTTGAACATTCCCTGCATGTTACTGGATGGGATTCCGCTTCCCGAGAGAGTCTGGATGCACAATGGAAAACAAGTGAGTTATGCAGCATTTTATCAAAGCTGGAGATTTTTGATGACATGAAAAAGGACACAACAAGGATGATGGCTACGACTATAAACAAAAAAACTTAAAAAATTGTTATGAATTTGATAGAATAGTTGAGTCTACAGCTTAACTTAGACAATATAACGAATAAGACAACAAGAACAATATAGTTTGCATCACTTTTAGTGTCATGATTCCACCATCATGTCATGTTTATTCTTGGTCTAGAGGTGGAGTCATGGCATTGCCTTGTGTTTTGTGTGAGAAAGACATGGCTTTGTTTATGTTTTGGCTTGCCATGCTCTTTCACGTGTCTCGTCAGTGTTTCCCGCCCTTTTGTCTCGTTAGCTTTCCCTTAGTGTTTAACACCCGTCACCTGGTCGCTATTAATTATCCTGTGATTATTCTCTTTAAATAGTCCTCATGTTTCATTGTCATGAAATGCATGTCATTGCTTTAGCATGTACCTTTGTGTGAGTTCCTCCCATGTCTTGTAATTAATGTTTCTTCCCAAGTCCAAGTAAGTGTAGTTGAGTGTTAGTCCATGGTAGTCTTTCCTAGTATTGTATTAAGTCTTTGTTAGTTTAAGTGTAGTTAGTCTAGTTCCTGTTTACTTGTCATTGTTACTGTTATCATGTCTTGTTTTACCCCCTCATGGGTCTCTGTTTTGTGTTTTATTAAAGTCTTTTTGTTACCCCGTACCACTGCCTGCATTTAAGTTCTTCCTTTTCCTGTTTCATGACATTTAGGGCATTATTTTCTCAAGCGGATGCACGATAAAACATAAACATCCAATCAAAATCTAGGATAATTTAAAGGACTTCATCACACTTAGAATAAACATAATCGTATGACCACTGGACCACTGGCAAAGTTACAAAGTTGAGAATAGTAAATTGATCTCATTTGTCTAAAATCACAGTGTGTTTGAACATAAAATATATAATGTTTTATTGTTATTGGATAACATCGTACTGCTGTTCTCTCTACTGATTTCTGGAGACTGTTGTAAAACCATAAATTCCCAAAATGCATGTATATTAGCAGCCCATTGTGTTATTGTTAATACAGTTATTCATGATTATCCTATTCATAGGTGCCTTTGGACAGGAGAGTCTTTCTAAGGAGTGACGGCAGTCTTCATGTGGATAGAGCTGTACCTGGGGATGCTGGGATATATGTGTGCACTGCTATCAATGTGGCAGGATCAGTCAATATCACAATCTCTGTGGATGTTCATGGTTAGAAGGACACCATCTCCATATAAAAAAATAACTGAACCTTTCAAGTAATATTGTAAAACTGTTTGGATTGATTTACACACATTTTGATAAAGGGTCCTTTTCAAAACCTTTTCTATTTAAATTATAACAACGCTATATGTGTGAATGTGACCACTGCTTGTATTGAGATGCAATGTTCATCTCATCTTGTCGATAATGCAGCTAAAATCAATGCTAATATTAGAGCTTGATATTTAGAGGTGTTAAGCTGAATTCCTCGTGAAGTATCTTTAGCGAAGTCTAATCTTGAACCAGGTTGTTGGGGCACTGAACAGCTGTTATTCTGACCTACTTTTGCAGTCCTTCCCGATATCAAAGCCGGACCCCTGCACTACACAGCTAATGAGGGAACAGCCATCTCCCTCTCCTGTGAAGCAAGCGGGGTCCCCGCACCATCCATCGTCTGGTCCAAGGTACATCATCACAGTTGTTCTAGTTCATTCCATCTTGTTCACTAATGACACTTTTGGCAGTGTTATAAACCCGGCGATGAGAGATAGCACTATGCTAAACAGTGAGCGGGGATCATTTAATATAATGGCGGTAAGAGTAGTGCTGATGTCGTCCATTTGTCTTATGATGCATCACTTTCTCCAATGTCCTTTCAAACAAATGTAAGCTCACATCCGGCTGGCCTCGTCATAGGGAGTTCATTTTTCCACCACTTTGTTACAGAACACGATAGATTGGGGGCGTGTGGTCAGCAGAATACACCCGAGGCATGTAAATTGCTATTCTGGTCACATGAAAGAAGTTCTGCTAAAGCTATCTTGTTTTCCGTGGAACAAGGGGTGGGGGTATGGTATGCACGGGGAATGCTTGATTCCTGGTAACCTGAGAGGCGGATTCAGAGGTTTCGCTGATCTGTGGAGACTTTGGACTGTATGTGCATTCCAATGCAAACAATATGCTTGTTTCAGGACCATCATCTTCTCTTCCCAGGGTCGAGAAACCAAAGCTTTGTCCGCACCTCTTGAAGGACCTGATGGAAGCCTGTACATTCCCAGTCCCACGGCGGAGGACTCAGGGGTGTACATGTGTACCGCCACCAGTGCAGTGGGCTACACCAACAGAGAGATGCATCTGAGTGTTAACAGTGAGAAATATCATACTTCAGGCTCAATTTCCATCTACAAAAATGATCTTTATGCTGAAAAAGCTTTCTTAGTCAATACTTTTATCTTGTCAAAAACAAACCAAAGTTATATAAACACAGTTGAAACGGAATAAACTGAATTGCAAAATTGCATAAGAGAACACAGAAGATATGTTTTCAGAGATTTTTATAACAATTGGAAATCATTTTTTCTTGTTTACGTGATTCAATTTGACCAGATTTATGGAAGATAAAAACAATGTTTGTAAGTGGGGTAGAAAAATTATTTAAAATTAAATTGTAAAAAGAAAACAAGTCAATCGTATTTATTGATTTTTATAAATATTTTTTTAATGTGTGACAGATCAGAATTATTGTTGTTGAAATATTTTGTGCACAGTGGCTTTTAAAAGATTTTTGACTCTATCTGTGAAATCCAATATCTATTTATGAGATTGGGATCATTAAAGTAGTCTTTAAGGATTTTATTGGCACCACGTTTCATTGTTTTGCACATAAAAGAAAGTTGTCCACTGATTTAATCTTTGACATGGCTTTGACATCCTTGACATTATATAGAATGATCACAGAAAACAACAAATCACAAGCAGGATCACAAATTAGACTAAAAATATATTAATAATTCTGTGGGCTTAGTAAATATCACAGAAATAAACAGCGACACTGCAAAAAGATCCCGAAAGAAATTAAATTTTCTGTCAAATTGACATTCATTAAATAAACTTTAATGCAAGTATTTCATTAACAAATAATTTTTTTAATATACACATTTTTGTACATTCTAATAGAAAATGTGAGTTACTCGGATTTAATTCATTTTTTACTTTTTTACTTCGAGAACTCTATGTTACAGTTTTAAAATGTACTCCATTTTTTTGTGTCTAAATTGTTTCATGTAAAATCACAGTTAAATTGTATCAAGTAACTAAACATCTAAAATCTCATTTCAACAGCTAGACCAAGAATCGTTGGCTCTGATGGACCGCAGGCAATGGTTGAAAAGGCGGCTGAAGTCGGCTCAGAGGTCATCCTTACATGCGAGGTTCAGGGAAGTCCTGCCCCTCTGGTGACCTGGAGCAGAAATGGTCAGCCCATTCCCCCTGTCACAGCCTGGTAAGATTATTCTTATCCGTTCTATCAGACCCCGCGATGATCACATAAATACACTACATAAGTCAACTTTAATGCAGATCTTTCCAAAGTGTTCCAAATGACCATAATCATTGAACCACAAAGCTGTAGCCTTTTCGACCGCGTTTGACTTCATCTAAATATTTAAACTGTTTGTTCAGTGGAACAATGCCATTACAGTGCATAATAAATGGCAAAAATATGTCCTCGATGAGTGATAAATGATTTCTTGCTGTGAAGGAATGGGCCCTGATGAGGTGATGTAGCCATCTATAAAAGACTTCAGCTGTGTCAAAATTGACCCCAGCTGACTTTCCTTACCTCATTCTATCTCTGACTCCCATAGACAAGAACACGAGCCAGTTCTGTTTCAGTGGAGCCGTCCGAGTCACATTAGATTACAGCTTCACGGACTGATGCTTTACATTAATTTGGCTTAACTGAAAATAAGAGGGTCTCAACGCTAATCTCTCGTTTTGAGGGTTGGAAATTATGATGAATTATCCGTCCCTATAGATCTCTTCAGAATTACAGGGATGTGACCTCGAAGATGTGGCTCTCACACCAGTTAAAGCTGGATTTAAGATGTCTTTCTTGATAGGTTTGGGTTTTGTCAGAACAAAACTGAACGAGACGTAAGTGCCTAGTCATTGTGAAAGTCCTGTGGAGTCATTCTGTATCTACTATTAAACAAAAGCGAAAGGTGGAATCACATGGGCTTGACTGGAAAGCAGATGTTAGGTTCATTATGTTTAGCTTGACTCATCGGGTTGATGCTTTTACTCATATCAGCACCCATAGGAGAGGAAGATTGCACATACAATCTTTAATATCTCAATTAAAGGTCAGCGGTGAGATTCAATTGAGCGAATGGACAATTTTGCTGAAGTCTCTGGTTTCTCCGATTTTAATTCTGAGACAAAAGCTCAAACTGTGCTAAGACATGCCAACGTACTTGCAGTGTTGGGGAAGCTACTTTGAAACTGTAGTTAGATAAGCTACAAGCTACTCATCAATAAAAGTAGTTAAGTTACAGCTTAGCTACACATTTGAAAAAGCAGTTAGCTACACTACAAGTTACTATAAAAAAATAGCTAGCTACATTGAAACTACTTTGATTTTAGAGTGTCATTGTATATAAAGAATAACTGATTCATTGTAAATGAAAAATATTTTAAGAAAACAATGTAATACAATACAGTTATGATTTCAGTGTTGTTTTATTTTGTAAGCTACACAGTACGCAAGTTAAAGTTAAACTCAAATTTATCTCAAGTTTGCAAAATGTAGACAATGTGAATTATTAAAACAACAGAAAGAACAAATGTTGGGCCAAATAACTCACCTGCATGTGTTTCCTTAAATTTGTGCTTAAAGTCTTTGATGCAGACTTTTAATTTTTAGTTTTGAAAAGAATACATAAAAGCGTGTAACCATTACTGTTTGCATCTTTTAGAGACATGAACTTGGACAAATAAGGCCATGGGCAATTAATCACTGAGGGTCAAGCCAGCCGCCGTTTAGATTTGGATGAGCAGATATTGAGTGGTTTACCGTAAATTCCAGGAATGCTGCTTTTAAAGCTTTATTTAAATGCAGAGGATCCGTGTCTCTTGTCAATAACCTATTTTTAATAAGTAGAAAAAACGGATGGTGGGTTTCAGTTGGGGCCGTCCCGCAATATATGCACACCTTATGGATTGTTTTACTGTAGCGTTTTGGAGAAATACAGTTTTCCACTTTAAAAGGCTATAGAAACATTATACATCTTCCGATTCTGAATCTGAAATTCAGTCGACATGCCTTGCTCCATCCTGGATGGATGTGTGTGTGTCAAGTTAACTTCGGCAAATTAACGTAATCATCAGACGCGATCTGAATATTGTGCGTAAGCCGCGAGATGCGTCACAGGACACTAGCTGGCAGTAATGCAAACATTTTCAGTAGTAAGTAAGGTGACGACGCATGTGCTCAGTGCGCTGCACTACTTATTGCTTTAAAGTTCGTCGCAATGGAATGTAGCGAGTAGCGTTTGGGCACGCTACACCGCTACCTGCTTGTAAAAGTATTTAACTACCGGAAAAGCTACACTGTTTTAAAAGTAACTTAACTACCGTCAAGCTACAGAAAAATGTAGTTAAGTTAGTAGCGTCGCTACTTGTAGTTAGCTACTCCCCAACACTGCGTACTTGTAACTGTCTGATTTTTGTCTCTTTTTATGTCCTCCACTGAAGTTTTAAGAGATTCACTTGAGACAGGTCAACTCAATGAAGAATAAATGTATGATGACAAGACGGATGCATCAGAATTACAGAAGCATGCTGGGAATTTTTAGATGCTGGAGCATTGTGATGGCATTTGTCAGAGAGATGCCGTGGATAGGTATTGCAATGGTGTAAGGGTGACCGCTTTAGGATTAGATAATGCGGTATTTCTGGAGTGGAGTATTACCGGAACGGCGAGGCGGTGTATTGCTGGTAAGAAAAGGAATGAGATGTGTGAATGGAGTGTGTGTTTTGAGTGATAGTCACAGAGGAAGAAGTGTAGCCTGCATAATGTTTGAGTCTCCAGGAGCTTCCTGTCTCATAAAACAGCATGTCGACGTCTCTGTCTGCCTGACGAGAATAACACACCACTGCAGAGACATCTGCCACACAGGAAAGAAGATTGTGTGTGGAAAGTATGTTGAACGTAGAGCGGGAAAGCCTCGGGGATGTGAGGGGGCACCAGTGCTTTAACCTTTATGGGGTTGGGGTTTTAACCGAGTGTGATGGATTTAAACATGTTCTGTGATCAAGAGGAGGACAAAGAGTGCTGCTTAAAATAAAACGAAGGATCCATTTATAAACATAAATATGTAAATTAATCCCTTTTTGAATTGACAAATTAATAGATATGTTTGAAATGGTTTATTTTTGTTAAATCAAACAATTAAATAATAAATGAATGTTTTTAAATGTATAAATAGTCTAATATAAAACTGTTTATTTAATTAATGTTTAAATAAATCCAAAAGAAAAAGTATATTCATAAATCATTTAAAATCACATCTTAATAAAATGTTTGCCAAATGCTTTTCTCTCTTTTTGTTCCAGTTGCTTTTCTATTAATTGTTTAATCAGTTTAAAACATTGGACAATTCACACGTTGGGAAAACCAATTAACTTTTGACTTTTAGTATGTCATTTAAAGTACATGGAAGGTGGAGTGTCATTAGACAGTAACAAAGACTATTTAAACAGAAACTTTATACTTTTATTTCCTGGATTAGCATGATTTCTTGTCTCTTAAGGTTTCGAAACTAAATTTTTTGCCTTATTAGTAAGAAAAACAATGATATAAAAAGAGTAAAGACGTCATTAGAATTTTACCATGCTATTTATAATGCTATAAAATCAACTTCTAACTAATATGGTGTGGCAAATATGCACTCTACAATGTGTGTTTTTTAAAAGGATTGCTTTTAAATGGCCAGCATATGAAATAGCGACGTTTAATGGTAAGGTTGCGAATTGCAACCAACGTCTCACTTCAACCCTTCCCCCTCCCTTTCGAAGCACTACGGTGACCAACACAGAACTAAGATGTTGTCACGTTTTCGCTTCTTTGGTGAAGGATATAATGTATTTACTCAACGTGCTCTGTGGAGAAGTTTGTCCATTTAGGGCTACTGTAGAAACAACAGGGCGAATGCCATGCAAAGGGAATAGAAATATGTAGATTGAAATAGCTCATTCTATGATAATAAAAACATCACACTTATTATGTAACGTCTGTATACACCTCTGAAGACATAGTTATGTATATTATATTGCATTTCTGTCAATGAAATAAAATTATACATTGGACCTTTAACATCATTCTCAGTTCATCATTTAACATCTCAGTGACTCATGATTCGATCACGAGGATGCTTGTAATCTTATCTATTTTTGAAATATTACAACAGAAGATGTTTTTAAACCCAGATCAATTTCTTCTGCTTTCTGTCTTTTTCTGGCTCACTCATGCACCGCTGATTTTCATAATTACCCACAGTCTCTATCTGCAAGCGTGCACATGTGTTTCTATGAATGTAAATGATGTGTCTTTTTGATAGGTTCAGCATCTTTCTTTGTGTATGTTTGTGTCTGATCTCCTGTTTGTTTCTGCTTGAATTGTTAGACATTAGAGGTGATATCATTGATCTTGGGCAGTAACATGGATATTTAGTTCTTGGAGTTCTGGTATCAAAACTTTCCAAGAAAATGTTGGAGCATACCTTGAGTTTGAATTTCTATGAAATATGCATTCATTTCCGTAATATTGCCACTGTGCATTGTCAAGTTGGCAGCTTTAAAGCATTTTAAACAAGAAATAATAAATAAATAATTTACAAAAGCCTTTTCAACTGCAAATAATTATGTTCATCTGCAACAGATTTATTTATTTATTAACAGATGCGGCATTCTTTTATGTGACTTTCATGACATTTAGCATGCGTTTTGTTTGCTGTCCGCTGCGCACGACTTTCTAAATACATTGTATTGATAAAATGTTTGCTGTGATTGTAATTCTGTGGTAAATGTGTTCATGCCACTTGTGCTGGATTAAGTTCATGTTACATTTTCCACTCCAGATGTAGCTTCTGTCCAGCTTCTTTCACACAGGACACGTTCTTACATTCCAAAACATTGAGATGGGAGGCACTTAACTGAAACAAAATGCAGGTGTTTCAAGACATGTTGAACTTTTCCATTTCAAGTGGCGTCTTAAAAATAAACAGTTTGTTACACGGATAAACAATTTTATTTAAAGAGGGTGCAGCCGGACACTGGAACATGTCCCGCGGGAAGGGGCTCTTAACTCTTCCACATGGCCAGAAAACTAATTACTTTCAGAATTTACAATAATTTATAAAAATGATTCATGGACCAGGTGGAACCAATCTTGGGTCTGGATCTCGATCCATCTAATTGGTAGCCTCAGCGATAGTCCACATGTGCAGAGGTGGAGACCTTTGTCCCAATGAGGTTTAGTGAACATGGTAACCTTTGTATGTTCATTTCGGAGTTATTAGTTTTATTTGTATTTCAGACTAGTTGTCATAATAATGTTGCTGAGCAAAATGATTCCACACAAAATTAATTCAAGACGATTTTATCGATTGGTTTCAATCGCCAAGGTGCATACACAAATGACCGCACGTTCACTTGCATCAGTCTGTTACACATCTGTAGAAGTATAATGATTTAAAAACATTCGTCCTTTTACCCCACGGTCTGAACTTTGACCTTTCCTCAAACAGGTTCACGGTTTTACCGTCTGGTTCTTTGAAGATTGCTGATGTCAGACTGATAGACAGTAAATTCTACACCTGTTCTGCTGTTAACCCAGCTGGAAACGTGTCACTCACCTACAATTTACAAGTTCAAGGTAAAATCCAACAGCGTCAACATTTATGTGTTACAAATAACACAAATTTAAAAGGAGTAAATCTACCTTCTCATTCAATTTGAACACATTCTGCCTGCACATGAAAAGTATTGTGGTGCTACCATGGTAACCGTGATGGTACTACCATGGTAAATTGAGATTTATTCTCTCCAAAGAATCCCTAATATGCTGTTTTTACATGAGTGTGGCATTTATAAACCTTTCATATTCTTCATCTTACATATAAGACTTTACTGCATTTATTCAATTTTACCAGCTAAACCAAGAATTCAGCCAGCACCTACTTCTCTGAAGGCTCTGATTGGCCAGACGGTGGTGTTGCCATGTGTGGTTCAAGGAGAACCAAGTCCTCAGATTAGTTGGCTTCATGATGGACTTCTTGTGAGCTCTGACAGAATGCTGAAGATCCAAACAGTCCAACACTCAGACAGTGGCACTTACAGTTGTGTGGCCAGAAACAGTGCTGGAGAAGACATCATAGAGATTCTTCTGCAAGTTTTAGGTATAGTATGTCTGTTGTGTATACGTAGTCATAAAATTTTGTGTAAAATTTGATTGGAAGTCTTTGCAAACCATCAGGATAACCTTGATGAAACCCCCCTACTGAAAAAAACAATAGAAACAGAAACTATTAGAGTTGAATGGTTTACATTAAAATACCATTATGAACTATTAGCTTTTTCCAATAGTTCCATTACACTTTGAGTTTATTTGCCACTTATGTGGCTTCCATGTGGAGTAATATATTTAAAAATGTAGATGAATAATATCATATATTTATGAGGTAAACAGCTCATAATGGATGTTGTGGAGGTTTTACGTTACAAATCACTTTGCATTGACCCTGAACCCAACCTTCAGCCTTGGACCTTTAAATTTAACCTGTGAACTGTTTGTGTGTATGTGGTTACAGAGGCCCCTTATTTTGAAATAAATGGAGAGACCATCATTGAGAGTGTGACCAACAAGAGAGTCATCATTCCTTGCCCAGCACGAGGTAGGTCACAGAGGTACAAAAGAGGTATAAAGAAAAGAACCCTGCTGAGAAGAACCGCATATTTTAGTTCCTATGCTAGTTCCCTGCATGAGGTTCCGGTATTCCCACCAGGCATCCAAACTAAACTTGGTTAGTCTGGAAGATATTTTTTGTTGGATAGCATTACAAGCTACTATGTGACTAACTGCTCAAATCTGGTTGTTAATTTGTGTAGTAAGGAATAGAGTTTGTATCCAGTAACAGACTTTTATAATTACAATGCATGGCTGTCTGGAGAAGGTTAAGGCTTTAAAACATTCCATGAGTGTATATTTGCATCTGGTAGTGTGTTTGGACCTAAAGAAGGTGGTGCGTGACGTCAACGATAGTTCACCGACAAATTAAACTTCTGTCATGATTTACTCATCCTCTTATCATTTCAAACCTGTATGACTTTCTTTTTTCCACAGAACACAAAAGAAGATGTTTTGAAGAAAGTTGGTAACCGAACAGCGACGGTACCCATTCACTTCTATTGTATGGACACGAAACCAATGCAAATGAATGGGTGCCGGTTAACAACATTCTTCAAAATTTCTTCTTTTGTTTTCTCAGAAGAAATTCATACAGGCTTGAAATGACAAGAGGGTGTGTAAATAATACGTATTAAATATAGTTGGTAGTAAGCGGATTTTCATGCTGGCTATTTTGAGTATTTTGACACTTGTTTATTTGTAAGTTGGTTATTGTAAAAATGCAAAGGATGACTTCACTCACACACTGTAAACATTTTTTTCACCTTACATTTTTAAGTTGAATCAAATTGGCTTTCCAACCCTGCTGAAAAAAACAATAGAAACCCAAATAGAAAGCATGACAGAAATGTTTATACTTTATACATTCCCTTCCTGTCGGTCTCTCGACGTTGCATCGAACTGACAGAATGGGGTTTGATCTTGAGAACCTATCATCTCCGATTGTAGCTTTTGAAGGCCAATGAAGTTGGCGAATGGCGTGGCATTCCAGTCTCTCCCCCATACATACGAGTATAAAAAGGAAGATAGCGTGCCCATTCATTCAACTTTTTCTTCTTCGGAACCTGCTGATCTTATGCTGAGCACATCTTCTCGGATTGAAGTGAAACTACTGGATTTTACGACTTAGACCAGTGGATTCGTTCTGGTGTGTGCGATTTCCCCTGGGCATTTCGGTAGTGAGCTGACGGTGTCCAAAAGAGCAAATTTCCTTGAAAGAGCAAATTTCTCACAGCGTTCACTTGCCGCCAGGCATGTCTCGCCGCTGTAACCATGGATGTGGCCGGTTTGTCCTCGAACCTGACAAGAACGATACCTAGATCACATGTCTGGGTCTCCAACATGCTGAGGTAGCGTTCATGGATACGGCATGCCGATCAAGGCATTGCGGTCATGGTTGGCTGTGTTCTATTTGGACCCAGCCACAACAGCGGCTGCCAAGTGGACCGTCCATGCCCCATCACGCTCGACTACCTTATCTCTAATGGGTGGCAGTCGACTGCCCCATAGTGGATCTACACAACAGTGTACAGAGGACGAAGTGTCTTTCTTGAGTCGATGCGAGGCCTCCGATTGCAGTCCACCTCACTGCCTTCTCTGCAGCGGTCGCGGCTGGATTCTTGGTACCTGAATACTTAGCACGGTGGCAAACCGTGCTCCGTCCTTTTTACCCTTAGGTGCAGGAAGAGCTCAAGAACACCTGGAAAGCCCCCTTTTCGAGCTATGTCGCACTAGATTCTCTCAACGGCGGGGCAGCTAAGTGCTATGTCGATGTACCCCAGGTTGAGTGTGCCGTCACGGTACACCTGTGCCCACAGGCGGTCTCCACCTGGAGGGACCAACCAAAGCATGTAAGTTTTCATCATCACTGGTGTCGAAAGCTTACACTGCCGCGTGTCAAGCTAGCTCCGCGCTTCATGCAGTGGCCATCCTGCAGCTCCACCAGGCTAAGGAATTGAAGAGACTGGACAAGGGAAAGCACAACTCAGCGGTTATGCAGGAACTGCCCACCGCCACTGACCTCACTCTACGGGTGACCAAGGTCACCGTGCACACGCTGAGTCAAACGATGTCCACTCTGGTGGACCAGGAGAGACACCTTTGGATAATACTTGCGCAGATGCAAGATGCTGAGATTGTGCGCTTTCTCGATGCACCCATCGCGCAGCGTGGGCTGGTTGGTGACATGGTTGTGGACTTTTCCCAACAGTTTCCGACGGTGAGGCAGACAGAGGCAATCAAGGACATCCTACCCTGCCACAGCCCGGTCCCCAGCAGGGTGTCCAGGTCCTGGATGGCATCTGCTTCCCAGCAGCCCGCACCTCCGTGCCTCAAGCCTGGCTCCAGCGCCCCCTTCTCAGGCGGCCTCCTGCGGGCGGAGGAGTTCACAGAGGAAAAAATCTACTCCCCGTTAGCAGCCGAACAAGAAGAAGCGACCATGACAGGGACAGCCCTGGGAGGACCAGGACATTGGGCGCAGTTCCAGCCACCCCAACGCTGTCGAGCCGCACTAGGACGATCCCTGCCTGGTCCAGATGGTGACTTCCTGGCATCAGACGCTGAAGATTCCCTGGACCTGCCAATGTCGCAGCCTTCAGCACTCTCCACTCGACAATGCATCTTTAGGAAGTTCGTGGAGGCTGCTCTCACTTCTCCCAGGAAGCAGGAAGTGCATATCCTTAACTATCTCAACGACTGGCTTATCCTTGCTCACTTACGAGATCTGTTGTGTAGGCACAGGGACCTTGTGCTTCGGTACCTTGACCAATATGGCCTATGGATCAACTGGGATAAGACCAAGCTCTCCCCCATGTGTAGCACATCTTATCTCGGTCTGGAACTAGACTCTGTTACCATGACAGCGCATCTCACTACAGAGCGCGCCCTGTCAACTCTGCGTTGTCTGACCCTCATTAAGCAGCACTCAGCGGTTCCACTGAAACTTTTTCAGAGGGTCCTGGGGCATATGGTGTCTTGGACGGCAGTAGTGCCGCTCGGGTTGATGCACATGAGACCGCTTCAGCATTGGCTTCAGAGTTGAGTTCCTTGGAGAGTGTGGGACACTGGCATTTAGCGAATTCACATCACATCTCACTGCTGGCCGCGGTACAAGTGGAAGTACGCCTTCCCCCCAGTGAGTCGAATTGCACAGGACATGTGCAAGGTCAGGGAAGAGGGGCATCAAGTTCTATTGGTTGCGCCCCCCTGACCCAACCAAACTTGGTTCTCAGAGCTGATGCTTCGGATGACAGCACCCACCTGGTCGATTCACATGATGACGGACCTTCTTTCTCAGGGAAAGGGCATGGTCTGGCACCCGAGACCAGACCTCTGGAACCTCCACGTCTGGCTTCTGGACAGGACGAGGAGATCCTGAGTGACCTGCCTACCGCAGTCCTGGGTACGATCACTCAGGCAAGAGCACCACCCACTAGGCGACTGTACGCCTACAAGTGGTGCCTCTTCTCGTCTTGGTGTTTTTCCCGCAGAGAAGACCCACAGAGCTTTGCGATCAGTGTCGTGCTGTCCTTCCTTCAAGGAAGGTTAGAGAGCCACCTCTCTTCTTCACCCTCAAGGTCTTTGTCGCAGCCATTACTGCACATCACAACTTTGTGGCTGGTAAGTCTTTTGTCCAGCAAACCTGGTCATCAGACTCCTGAGGGGCGGTAGGAGGATGAATCCTCTCCGACCGCGCTCCGTACCCTCTTGGGACCTTGATGTGGTCCTTGTCAGCCTTGGTATGGCCCCATTTGAGCCCCTAGGAGAAGCCGCTTAACCTCATCTCACGATGAAGATGGTTCTTCTAGTTGCGCTCGCTTCCATCAAGAGTGCAGGGGATCTACATACACTCTCTGTGTCCAACGAGTGCCCTGAGTTCGGCGACTCCCATGCGGTGCTGAGACCGTGGCCTGGCTACGTACCCAAAGTTCCCATCTTCAGAAGCTGGGGCATAAGGGGAGAGCTGTCTCGAAACAGATATTGCCGCACAGGATCAGTTGGTTATGTATATTGCCTCAGTTCCCTGATGGATGGAAAGAGACGTTGTGTCCATCTTGCCACAACGCTTCTGTGAATGAATGGGCATGCCATCTGAATGGCAGAAATGCCATTGCTCCTCAATTTCTTTCCATTACCATTACACTAAACATCCCATATCTCCATATTGACTGTAATTGTGTTTCGTTATGCTGTAGTTTTGTGTTCAGTGTGGACGGACAAATTGCATGTCAAACTAGTGTCAACTAGGATAGAAACTCATGCTGATGTAGGCTGGTCTTTTTTCAGAAGGAAATTTTGTGTATATTTTTGTTTTTTTCATCATCCCCTGATTTATTTTATAAATAATGGCAGTATATAAGCATAAATTGCATATTTATACCATTTGTAACAATTAATGACTGAGCCATTGGATATACTGTAATGTATTACATATATAAAATTAAATTCAATGGGCTGAGTTTATAGATAAACAATCTGTATGTAAGTTGTCCATGAAATATGATTGTGAATGAGATGGTACATCCTTCAGACACTTTCAGCACTTTTATGAATACTGAAGCTCATCCTCCCATGAAAAGCCACCTCTGTGTTTTAGGGAGCCCTGTTTTCCATTTCCCTGAATCTCGCACCAGATGGTCTCTTTCCTCATCTCAGTCTCGTCCTGGCTGCTGTAATTGTGTGTTTCTTTTTAGGTTTGGTAACACTTTACACAGGTTGAATCAACAGCTCTCTCACATAAACACACTTGGAAAGGAAAAGGTGTTTTGTGTGAATTTGTGATTGTGACACTGCCTGCTGATGTGCGTACTCTGCCCTGGCGTTGGAAGCTGATAGGTGTTGTTATGACGGAAACCTGCCATGGCAACCCTGCGTGAGTCGCAGATATGACATGATGAATGTGTTTCGTGACTGCACGCGTGTGTGTGTGAAGTGCTACACGGCAGCTGGAACTCTGCTCTTCTGTCTCTGATGGCCACATCTGCTTTCCGGCAAAAGTGGGCCCACCGGGAAAGGAATCTTAATTATGGGCCGCTGCAGGACGAGAGTGCAGGGGGAGAAAGGTTTTGCATGGGTCTAGTTTGAAGAAAGATAAGAGATGGCCATCAATAGAGTAGGAAATCAGCACCGATTCAGCAGGGACTTAGCGATCATGATAAAATAATATTGCAGTTCTTTATGTTCATTCATAGTTTTTGAGTATATGATTCTTTGTGCCGTGGAACACAAAAGAAGATACTTTGAGAACTGTCTCTGTGGTTTTGTGTACATACAATGGAAGACTTTAGGGTCCCAAATTATTGACTCACCAACATTCTTTAAAACATTTTCTTTTATGTTGTGTGGAAGAAAGAAAGTCATACAGATTTGGAATGACATCATGATGAGTAAATGAAGAAAGCTTTTTCTTTTTTGGATGAATTATCTCTTTTGAAATAGACTTGTTATTCACCCTCGGTCTGTCAAGGTCATCTGAGCCAATAATTGAAATTTGCGTTAAATTGCTGTTAGTGTTTTTTTGTACTGAATTTTAGTGCCTTTAATTGTGTTGTTATGGCGACTAATGTTTGAGGGTGGCTGAGACGTCTGTGTAGCACTTAGGGAGAGCTACTTAGGGAATAAGACAGTAAAAACATGTCCAAACAGAAATATTTACTTACAATCATTAAAATGATCAAGAGACGCTTCACAATAACAAGTCACAATATTCAACTCAAACTCAACCTGTGGAATTACAGATAGATAGTAATGTGATGCATGTTTTGATTCAGTCATTCCATTGACTTTCATGTGTATGTATGTGAATGCGGTAGACTAAAAACTTTTTGCTGCATTCCAAAGGACAAGTTTGATGATCTAACCTGCAAATTCTAATCAAATGACGATGTGTAAAAGATTGATATGCCACTGCTTAATCTTTTCAGGGTTGTACACAAATTCATTATTAAGTACTTGCTTATTAAGATGTATATTGGTTGTATATTAGTGTTTATGAAGCACATATTAATGCCTTTTTCTGCATTAACTTATTCTACATCCCTTAATCCTATCCAATAATTACAACCTATAAGAAGTTATTAGGAGTTTATTGAGGAAAAAGTTGTAGTTTATAGTTAGTTAATAGTGAAAATTGTTCCCCATTCTAAAGTTTTACCAAAACTAAATATTGAGAAAATTGCCTTCAAAGTTGTCCATCAAATATCCGTGCGACTTATGACTGGTTTTATTGTCCATGGTCACATATTGCATAATACAGTTTTGTACATTACAGTTTCAAATAACAAATACATCAATAATTGTGCAAATGATGTCTGTATAAAAATTACAATGCTTTCTTATCAATGGTAATTCTAGTTGCTGTCCATACTGTATATGCATGGCTTTGCATACAAATATGCATTTTGAAGTCGAGTTTGAACGGGGCATTTGCCAACAGACCCATTGTAATAATTCATGTGGCCCGGTACAGCATTTTTATGAGAGGGCTTCCTTTCCCTCGAGCCTAATGTGTAGACTATACTATAAAGGGCTGTAGTTGGTCTCTTCATTATAGGACCCTTGATGGCAATGACCTTGCTTGCTAAAACAAGCATAAAGGGTTACTGTGGGTTTTGACTCCTGACACTAAATGTTAATCTTCTGTACCATTTGTGCTACGAAAACTGCACTATGTTCACTTACCAAATAGTGTAAACACTATAGTCCAGTGGAACTGTTAAACCAGCATGTAGTCCAACATCTAATCCACAGGTTTAGCCAATGATGCGGCTTTGGGGGGCGGGGTTACCTTCCCGTTCCTTATTGGCCATACAATGGAAGATGGGGCTACACAAAATGGAAGGTGGTAGACACTGGTTTGATAATCCTGGTAATAGCTCTTCCCTGACGAAACACATGTCTGAGACTATACTGGAAAATTAATGTAATAAATTGAATAATATAGGACATTTCCATATATGACAATTTACAGCCATGGAAAAATTAAGAGACCATTTCAAAGACCAATTTCAGTTTTCTGAATTTTCTTCTAATAGTTAGCCTATGTGTTCAGGTAAAATGATTATTTTTATTTAAATTCTGTGAACAATTAACAATATTTCTACCAAATTTCAAATAAAAACATTGTTTCTATTTGCATTGATTCACAGAACATTAAAACAGGTCAAAGAACAAGAACAAGAACAAGAAACAGGTCAAAATAACAGAAAAGATGCTCTGTATTTTCAGACCCTCATAAATTCATATTCACTTTTATTCACACAACATTAATATCTGTCAGCTATTTAGGAAGTACAAAGTTACGTTTTCATGAGATAACCTTGATTACTATCACGGTTTCCATGTGTCTTGTAATGCCGTCAGCTTTTCACATTGCTGTTGGATGACTTTATGTCACTCCTGAGGTTTGATTTTGTTGAAATTTAACAGAATCTGGACTGGAATGACCACAATACATCTAGAAATGAAAATGTGGAATGGTCTCTTCATTTTTCCTCATTACACATAAAGCAGCAATTCCTTATGTATTATTCAGTACATTGTATAATTGTAATATGTTGAAAATGTATTATTCTATATATTTTCAAATATACATTAAATGATTTAATATATTGAGACTTAATGAAAATATATTTCTTAGCTTAAGGGTTAGTGGGATAAATTATAGACTGTAAACTTACTTTAAACATAGCTACTGCACCTCCTATACCAATAATTCTACATCCTTGCGAAAAAGCAATAAAAAGAAAACGTGCAGTGTTTTGGAGGCTCCAAGCCAGTCTTTCACAATCCATTATATTAACACTGGCTTACATCTAAAGACACTACCGCACCCACAGAAATCAGAATGCTTATAAACATTGAATTCCCTTGCTCACACAAAACAGTTTTAGACCACGCATCATTTGAAGTATTGTGAGTGGGATTTCTAAAAAATAAACTGCTCCTAATGTAATCCTGTAATGTCAACATTGCCAGCTGTGCACATCATTCTTTAAGTCACGAAAAAAATAAATCCAAACATAATGACTATAAACATCTGCTCTGGAAGTTCTTTCCTCTGCACTTCTGATTGTCTTATGATTCCAAAATTAAAGGGAACGCTCTTTTATGTGCTTTTTCCAAATCTACTTGGCTTCCTTTCCTTCTTGGAGCACAAGAAGAGACTTCACGCAGGATGAAAGATTCTGTAACTTGGAGCGTTGTTTCGTCCACAGTGCTCTTGGTGAAACAAAGGCAAATAAACTCTTACTTAAATGGCTATTGGAGGCTGTTTAAGAGATGATTGTTTAACAAGTACGAGGTTGCCCTCTGCCCCGTCCCCTCCCTGAGTAGATTGTTGCTTAGAGCTTGCTTTTTCAAAGCTTAGATGAATTATTGCGGATTTCGTTTACATTCCATTTAAGTACTGAAGTCACAGTTCACCCAAAAATGAAAATTCTGTCAACATTTACTCTCCCTCATGTCATTTCAAACCTGTGTGACTTTCTTTCTTCTGGAGAACACAAATGAAGATATTTGGAAGCATGTTCATAACTGAACAGCGCCGACACCCATTTACTTTTATTGTATGGACACAATACCAATGCAAGTCAATGGGTGCCAGTTAACAACATTCTTCAAAATATCTTCTTTTGTGTTATGCGGAAGAAAGAAAGTCATTCAATTTTGAAATTCTCGACACTTGATTTTGTCTCTGTGCTATAAATCCAGAGCTCATAGTTCTTACGCCTGATCACTTCTTCTCTGATATACATGATGTACTGTCTCTGGCAGTATGACTTGCGTGTAACCTTGACGTCCCGTTTCACAGGACGCTAGCCTGTCTGCTTCTAAATAGTCAAATTTGCTGGCATCCTCTTTGTCTCTGCTCTTTGTTTTGCTGTCAGATGGATGGATTTCTGTTCTGCAGCTTAAGCTCCGGGGAGCCAACGTACACTAGTAACTGTGGTGCTGTCTGATCAATGTCTCTCTTTCTTTTGCCGGTTTCATCTCTTGGCAAGGTTCTCCTTCTCCTTGGGTGCGATGGTTCAAAAACGGTCTGGAGATCCATATGGAGCGTTCAGAGCACGGTGTGTCCGCAGCCGCGGATGGATCGCTGGTGATTGGGTCAGCTTCGGCCAGTCACAGCGGAGACTTTAAGTGCGTGGCCACGAATGAAGCTGGCACTGTGGAAAGGAAGACCAGGTTAAAGGTCAATGGTGAGACTCTTGCATCATTGGAAAGTAGCTATCGTAATAGATTTGGATCAAATGTACAGATTGCGTATTAATATGCATGTTGCCCTGCAAATGTAGGAAAGTAATGAATTATGCTGAAGGATTTCTGTGTCTTCCCAAATGTAGTTCCACCAGAAATCCAAGATGATGGACAGCCTGTGAACATGACGGTCACATTGAAACAGCCACTCACACTGGGATGTGATGCTTTTGGCATCCCAACCCCAACCATTATGTGGACAAAGGACAATAGACCAGTATGTTGCTTCTTGTTTATCTTTGTTTTGTACAATTAAACTAAAAGAAAAATGAACAGATGGATAAATCAGTAAAAATAAGAAATATACACAATAACCTATAGCCAAAGTCAGTATATAATAAGGTTTGCAATAATTAAATAACTCTTTCCACAAACAGACATTTTTATATTAATAAATGTTTGTATTTTAAATAAATAATTTATTTATTTATATTTTTATGAGTGTATGAGTGTCTATAATAAAATAATTTATTCTAAAGGTATTAAATCAGACACTTGTAAAATGTATCTTTTATAATTAGGTTCCTTTACTTTATTTAAAGACGTCTCTATGGCACTGGTACCACAGTGCCACCTAGTGGTCCCAGAATGTTTTACAAGAGTTTTCCACTGCCATTAAATAGATGACCTTCTCTCTTTTTTCAGGTACTGGAGACTCCAGGGGTGTATCTGCAGAATGGAAATAGGCTTTTAAAGATTTATCGTGTTCAGAATGATCACGCTGGCCGCTTTTCCTGTACTGTCCAGAACTCCGCCGGGGAGGCCAGGAGGGAGTACACTATTGAAGTACAAGGTGAAATACAGGCAGACAAGCATTTTTCATTTAAGTAACCTTCAGGAAGTGGTACACGCAATGAAGTCTAATGAATAATAGGACTCAGCTTGTGGCATTTGGTCCAAATACCTATAGTTTGTTTTCTACTTTATTATAAGCTATGTTTTATGAGGTGTTAGAATGATTAAGAACTTTTGAACATTTGGAAGAAATTAAGTAATTGTGTCTGGTAGCTTTTATAATTTATAATTGTATGTGACTGTGTTTTATAGTTACGCAGTTGCATACTTACTGCCATGTCCAAAAATATTTATTGTTAATGCAAATGTTTATGTTTCAGTTTTGATATAAATGTGTTGTTTGTGTGTCTATTTAGCCCCACCAGTGATCTCGGGCTCGTCTGGAGTGCAAGAACTGACCGTCATGGCAGGACAGCAAGTGGACATGCAGTGCAAAGTTAGCGGTCGTCCTGTGCCTAAAGTTGAATGGACTCAAGATGGAGAGTGAGTAGACTTGGGATGTGTAGAAATACTGTGAAATTCTAATGTTAATGGAGGAAGCATTTCGTTTGATTTTTGTCAGATGTCCACAAATATAACGGTGATGTTTGAGGTCATCGTGATTATTGTAAAATTTAAATTCAGCCCCTCCTCTTCCTTAGAGTTGTGTCACGTAACGGAGACCCTCATGTGGAATTTCTGGAAAAGGGACAGGTGCTGAGAGTGAAGTCCGTCATGCCGAAAGATCGCGGCTTGTATAATTGTGTGGCCAGTAACAACGCTGGCACTCAGACTCGCCAGTTCAGGCTGAACGTACAAGGTACACAATTCTCAAAACGTTCACGTTTTCATGAATATTACAGTTATAAATTTGGCAGACACTTTTATCTCCTACAAGTTAAGCTACATGAATGCTATTTGACTTCACAGCTGCCCCCAGCATCCGTGACTCAAGTGAGAATTCAGAGGTTGCTGTAGTTCTGGGCTTCCCGGCTGTTCTTCACTGTGAAGTGGAAGGCATCCCAGTTCCCACTATTACCTGGCTCAAGGACAACCAGCCTATCGTGTCAAGTTCCCAGCTCACATACACACACGGTGGAAAGGCTTTGCATGTGGCTGCGGCCCGTGGTGGTGACGCTGGCGCCTACACCTGCCGAGCAAACAATCCGGCTGGAACGGCGTATAGGCACCACACCCTTAGAATTCTGGGTAAGTGAAATATTTACAAATTCTGTGTTCATGTCCCTCAAAATGTCATGCGACTCATTTTGAGAAATGTTTGTGATCTATACAATGGAATTCAATGGGGCCAGTGTTGTTTGTTTTTTTGTGTTGTTTTCTGTTCATTTGTGGGTAACGTAATTGATAATAACTTAATTTGTTGATGTGCTAACTATTTTGAAAAACATTTTAATAAGAATTTTAACTTTAAATCTCACTGGCCTTAAAGAAAATGTAAGCAACAGGTGCCCTTATTTAAATACATAAATTATTACTTTAATATTTTTTAATTTTGTTTTTTAAACTACACTGTATGCTATTGTCTCAGTTCCTCCACAGATCGAGGGTGATTCAACAACTCTCAATTTCGGTAGAAAACATGAAAAAGTGAAAATTAATGGAACCTTGACCCTGTCATGCCTCGCCAAGGGATTTCCAGAACCTGCCACACAGTGGTTTAAAGATGGACAGGTTTGCATATTCGTATAAACAATTATTCAAGAATACAAATATATAAAATACGAGTTAAGAAACATAAAAAATACACTCATATGTTTCACAGTTGTTAAATGAGAACACACACACCGGCCTAAGAGTGGATAGGCACATGCTCCACATCGAGAATGCCATGCTGTCCCATGAAGGCCAGTACACATGTGTGGTTACCAACACTGCTGGAGAGGACAATAGAGACTTCCATCTCATTATTCAGGGTCAGCAATACACCCAAACACACACACTCATGCTTATAAATATTAATGCTCATGCTTCTCTCTCAACTCTGTCTACCTCAGTTCCTCCCATCTTTCACCGTGTGGTAAATAGTGCTGCTGGGTTTACATTGGGCGAGAGGGAGGGCGATGAAGAGGACCCTGATGGCAATGAAGGAATGATTGAAAAAACGGAGGTGGTACTGGGACACTCCGTCAGTCTGTCCTGCGAGAGCAATGCCATTCCACCACCTAGACTCAGCTGGTATAGACAAGGCAGACAACTCACAAGTTCAGATGGAGTCGTGTTGTTACCTGGTGAGTGGACGGAAAGCTTTCTGTCTGTTTAGTGCACTCAGAGTCAGTAGTGTGGAATGAGGGATGTGGAGTAGAATAGAATACAAACTTTTACAAAAAGAACACAAAAGAATACAAATAAAAACTTTGCTGTTTTCAAGGAGGTCAAGTCCTGCAAATCCCACGTGTCCAGCTTGAGGATGCTGGGCGATACACATGCCAGGCTGTGAATGAAGCTGGAGAGGACCAAATGCATTACGATCTGGATGTGCTGGGTAAGAAAGTGAAAGTAACAATTAGGGAGATCTCAAAGTTCATTCCAACAAATAGCCATCAATTTGTCAGATTTATTAACAAGGATACTGTATGAAAATGACTTACTTGTGCATTTTATTCAGTTCCCCCTGTAATTGATGGCCAGGCTGATGAGATTATGCAGGACGTGGGTGCTGTGGTCAATTCCACTGTATCACTGCGCTGTGATGTAACAGGAAACCCCACTCCATCTGTTTCCTGGCTTAAAGATGGCCTGCCACTTTACAGCAGCCCTGATCATCAGATTCTAGAGGATGGGAAACTACTGAAGGTGATGGTCATGACTTGCTGTCCTTAATCCCGGCAACAATTAAATGTTTACCTTATTAAGCATTCACTCTTTTATTTGAATTCTATTGATAAATTCGCAACTATTCAAGCATTGTGCTGGCAACGACACAGTCATGGGTTTAATTTCTAAGGGAATTGACTTTAAATTCACTATAAGCCACTTTGGATAAAAGTGTCTGGCAAACATAAATGGATCTTATATTATTCATCCAAAGTTGATATATCAGAGATGCATTTATTTCGCCTCTGAGGGCTAAGTCTCTTAGCTCATATGAGTCACCTGTCATTCTCTGTAGATCCTGAATGTGCAGGTGTCTGACACGGCCAGTTATCAGTGTTTAGCTGAAAATAAAGCCGGAACTGTCGAGAGACTCTACAGCCTGTCTGTTCAAGGTAGGATCACAAAAAGAATGTTTTCATAACGTTAAAGGTCCAGTGTCCAATTTGCAACGAACGCTCACTCCACCCCCAATCCCCTTCATTTTGAAGCACTACCGTGGCTGAACAAGAATTAAGAAGTCGTCACGTTTTTGCTTCTTTGCCGAAGGAGATAACACATTTACGAAGCTCGCTCTGTAATGCAGTTTGTCCGTTTATGTAACGTGACCATATGAGCCATTTTGCACTGGACCTTTAACAAGGTCTCTTAACATGGCTATCTCAATACATCATTTAAAGTACAATGATGTATCTAATAAATGTTCTTTTTATGTCACTTTTAGTTCCACCAAGGATAGTAGGCATCCAAGAGGAGGATTTAAGCGTGGTGGAGGGTCACATGATCTCTCTGCTCTGTGAGGTCCAGGCATATCCACCTGCTGACATCATATGGACCAAAGATGGCCAATTGCTGGAGTTTACCAGCGGCATGCACATACTTCCAGGTGACCTGCTGTTATATATATAACTCACATTTGTTAAATGATGCTTTGTGAAACCTGTATGTGTAATATGTGTGGTTTTAAATGTGACATCATTCTGTCCAAAGGTGGTCGGATGCTGCAGCTGCACAGCGCTGGACAGCAGGACGCGGGCCAGTATGTCTGCACAGCCACAAACTCAGCCGGACAAGACCAGAAAAGCATTGTGCTTACCGTCTATGGTCAGTGTAGTTTAAATTTTAAACGTTTTCTTTAAAACATTTTTTAACTTTTTTCAGTTAACATTTTGATCTTTATTTCTAGATCTGCCTACACTTGTACCACTTCTAGACAAAGAGTCAGAGGTCATGACACCTCTGGTAGGGTCCTCATTGGTTCTGCGCTGTGAGGCCCATGGCATCCCTGAACCGGAGGTCACATGGTATCGTAATGGGCTACAGCTGGCTGCTGGGAATGGTTTAAGGATAGAGCGCCAGCAACTGGAAATAGTCGGGGTCCAGGTGAGCAAGAATGCACTTTCAATCTCGGTGGTCCACTTCAGCAAATGTGGTCCTAACTATTTTATGCTAGTCTTTTTATAGTCATTACATTGTTTACACCTTTGTGTACATTGGAAAAAAATTTGACTTCTTCTTTAGGTGGTTGATGGAGGGGTGTATACCTGTAAGGTGTCCAATATTGCTGGCCAAGTAGATCGCACATTTAGAGTTACAGTGCATGGTGAGTTGTTTTATATTTCCATAAACACAGTATACACCATTTTGCATTTACCGATATTAATTCTTTATGTTACTTTTTTAGTCCCTCTCGTAATGGAGGGCCCACTACACGAGACCATCACACAGAACCTGGGCTCTCACATCACCCTCATCTGTGAGGTCTCTGGTTTACCTGTACCCAGCATCTCCTGGCTTAAAGATGGCTCTCCTGTTGGTCAGTAAAATACCACACATTTATCTATAACATGTTGTAAAATCCTGTTAATAGAAATGAATGTCTTTTTTTTGCGAGTAGAAAGCAGTTTGCAGTGGAACTGGTCAATGAGAGGAAACAGGCTTGAATTAGGCCCTCTGCAGCTGTCTCACGCGGGGACTTACACTTGCATAGCCAAAAACAGTGATGGGCAGACACAGAAAGACTATTTACTTACTGTACAAGGTAAACCTGCCTTACAGTGACAGTTCACTCAAAAATAAAATTATGTCATCATTGATTCATCCACGAGTTGTTCCAAAATCTGCATAAACTTCATTGTTCTGATGAACACAGAGAAAGATATTGCTTGTAACCAAACAGTTCTTGGACACCATTGACAACCATGAAAGGACAACCTTTTATTTCTTTGTTCTGTTGAACACAAAAGAAGATATTTTGAAGAATGTTGGAAACCAAACAGTTCTGGGGCACTTTTCACAACCATTGTTATTTTTCCCTAATATGGTAGTCAATGGTGGCCAAGAACTGTTTGGTTACAAGCATTCGTCCTAATATCTTTCTCTGTGTTTATAGGGACAAAGAAATGTATACAGATTTGGAACAACTCGAGTATGAGTAAATGATGACAGAATGTGTATTTTTGAGTGAACTTTTCCTTTAAATACTCATCACAAATCTATGCAAATCTGTGTGTGTGGCTTGTGAACTAAATTTATTTGTCCACCACCAGCATCTCCCACTATTATAGATTCTGGCCACCCATCAAAGTTTAGCGCACCTGTGGGGGAGGAGCTAATTCTTGAATGTCAGGTGATGGGTACGCCCACTCCTAAAATAAGCTGGTTGAGGAATGGAATAACCCTGGAGAAAGGCAACACGGAGCATATAGAGTAAGATATTAAACAAATAAAAATAAAAATTTTATTTCAAATAAAATGGCGATTGTCTTAATATTTTTAATTTTTCTACTTAACTCAACTTAACTTAACTCAACTCAACTCAACTTTATTTATATAGCGCTTTTTAAAATTTTTATTGTTACAAAGCAGCTGTACATGAGACATATTGACTATAAGCAAGACAATTAAAGTTATACCTGTAAAAACAAGAAAAAGGTGAAAACACAGAAGACAGACATACCCACATACAAACACTCCAAACACACAATATGCACATGTACTACACACATAGACATAGACACACACATGGACACGCAGACACACGCACGCACACACACAGACAAGCACGCACACACACAGACGCGCACAGTGAAAGCAAACATTTAAGATTAAGGACTAACAGACTATAAATTCCTATACACAATAAGTAAACTTTAATTCTAAATTACTTTAAACTTTAACTTAACAATTCAACTTTCATAAATTGTTGCTATATGTTGATCTGTTACAGTATCTCACCAGATGGCAGCACTCTAACACTTTTAAATATAAAGCCAGATGACTCAGGAACATACACGTGCCTGGCTGTCAGCTCAGCTGGACAAGATAGCAAGATCTATAACTTAATCGTATCAGGTAAGATAAACTTTGTGTATTTGTATCATAAACAATACAAATCTGTAAATCTATTTTAATCCTTTTTTCTTATTATTTCAGTTCCTCCCTCTATAATCGGAGAGACTAGCGTCCCCCGTCAGGTTCACACCACTCAACACAGTGTGGTCACACTGGAGTGTAAAGCCACTGGAAACCCCCAACCTCAAATAAGCTGGATGAGGGACGGTCACCCTTTACTGCTGTCGCCTCGCATCCGCCTCCTTTCTGCAGATTCTGTTCTCAGGTCAGTTGCACACAAGTATGTTGTATTTTCTGACCATACTTTAGATCCATGAAATATTGTATCCCTGTGTTGGTACAGGATTTCACCGGTGCAGCTGTCTGATTCAGGCACCTATACCTGTGTGGCGCGTAGCCATGCTGGACTGGCTGAGCTCAACTTTGACCTCCAAGTGCAAGGTAAAGCTGAAGCATCAGATTTGAGCTATTCATTTACTTACGGAAGAATTTGCAGTACAGATGTTAGCAAATACTAAATCCAACCCCCTTTATTCAAAGGGATAGTTCACCCGAAAATGAAAATTCTTTCATCTTTTATTCACCCTCAGATTGTTCCAAATCTACAGTAAATTTCTTTGTTCAGCTAAACACAAAGGAAGACAATTGAATGAATGTCGGTGTAACAAGGTTCTATAGTTGGGAAGGAAGGAGGCGGGAACCTCACGGTCGCCTGCTGGCCACAAGAACATAAATATAAACTTAACACATGTCCGGGCCCGGTCCTCTCACGTCAGGAGTCCCGTCGCTCATCCTCTTATGCTCCCTATTTCCTCTGTGAGATATGCGGGACCGGTGTGCGCACTGCTGATTCCAACTATCACTCATCGCCTTACTGCTTCTCAACGGCGTGACGCCTTCCTCACCACAGTCCACAACCAAACAGATCTCATCCCCTGTTGACTCCCATAATATTTATTTTCCTTACTATGGCAGATCTGTTTGGTTACTGGCATTCTTCCAAATATCCTCCTTTGTGTTCCTTTGAGTTTGTTTGTTGTTACTAGCTTTAGAAAAAAAACACTTCAGCTTTGACGTAATATTGAGCTCCTGACTTTCGATTGTTGTTTTTGAAGCTCCTCCCGCTGTGGAGCGCACCGAACCCACAGAACAAGTTGCTGTGGTCCAGGGCTCCTCAGTAACACTGACGTGTGAAGCTCGTGGTGTACCCCCTCCCACCCTCTCGTGGCTAAAAGATGGTCTACCACTGTCACTGCACCGAAACCTCCTCCTTGATGGACAGGAAACTCGCTTTCAACTCTCTGATGTGGGTCCCAGTGAAGGAGGCCTCTACAGCTGTGTTGCAAGCAACCAAGCAGGAAGCAGCACCAAGACCTTCAACCTGACCGTGCTGGGTAATTCCTTTCACCATGGGTTTTGTTTTGCATAATACGCCATGAGCTAGCAAGTTACAAAATAAAAGATCTATGTTGTATCCGCTCATTGTTGCAGCCAGGGAAAACTACATGAACGTGTTTATAGTAGAGTAATTCAAGCTCAGAGGAAAATTGTAATTTCCAATATCACTGAATGATCACAACGTTAGTGATCAATTTATGCTGGTCTTTTTAGTAGGGAGGTGTTTTTATTCCAATAATAAGATTTATATGTTTACGTTTTTGCCTAATCTATTTTATACACGCTAGAGCCCCCAAAGATCTCTGGCTCTTCATCCCCCAATGAACTACTGGTTGCTGTAGGCAGTTTGCTGGAGCTGGAGTGCATCGCTACCGGTCAGCCCCCTCCAACCCTCAGCTGGCTAAAAGATGGACGCCCCCTAGAGAATAACATGGAAATAATACAGAGAGATGGCCAGCTTCTCAGGATCAACAAAGTTCAGGTGCTTAGAATAAGCTAATAGGTAGCTCCTCTTCTGTCGGTCTTTCGACGTTGTATCGAACCGACAGATGGGGTTTGACTTGAGAACCTATCATCTTCTGAATGACTTTAAAAGGCCAACGAAATGGGTAAATTAAACTTGCATGCCGGACTCCGCCTCGGATATCTGGGTATAGAAGGGAGACGGCGTGCTGAATTTTTATCCTTTTGATATCGGAGCATTCCCATCTCATGCTGACGACTCCTATCTCATCTATTGTTGGATTCTTACGACGTGGTGCAGCAGATTGTCCCTTCTTGTCGTCGACTTCCCCAGGGCGACTCGGCTGTAACCAGGAGTGTCTTAAAGAGCTAAATTTCTCCAGCACGGCAACGCAATCATAGAGGAGGGGGACAAACAGGATGTTTGCACAGCACCATGGGGTTTTCCATAGGAACCCCATCTGTCGGTTTGACACAACGTCAAGAGACTGACAGAAAGGGAACGTCTCGGTTACGTATGTAACCTCTGTTCCCTGATGTAGGGAATGAGATGTGGTGTCCTTCATGCCACAACACTTGGCGCCCGCTGCATTAGTCGAGAGATGCTCTCAGGCTCCTTAGCTCAAAAGGTAAATGAATGCAGAACACAGTCTCTCTTCTATACCCGGATATCCGGGGCGGAGTCCGGCATGTGAATATCATTCGCCAATTTCATTGCCCTTTTAAAGTCAGTCAGAAGATGATAGGTTCTCAAATCAAACCCCATCTGTCTGTTCAACAAAATGTCTCGTTCCCTCCATCAGGTAACAAAGGGTACTTACTCAACCAAGACGATTTTGAGCTTGTTTTCTATACATATATATATACATATATATATATATATATGTATATATATATATGTGTATTGCAATGTATATTGTCATTATATGAAACACTGTAGGTGGAGGACGCAGGGTTGTATACCTGCCTTGCCACTAGCCCAGCAGGAGAAGACAGCAGAAACCACTGGGTGCGCATTCAACGTGAGTAAACCTAGACTTGATCATGGCTATTTGTATTAGGAACTGTAACTAGTCAACCGTATACTAGTGAAGACTGGTCTTTTAAAGGTCCAGTGTACAATTTTTTGGAGGATCTATTGACATAAATGCAATATAATATACATAACTATGTCTTTAGAGGTGTATTGAGACCTTACATATTGAAGCGCCATTTTTTATTACCTTGGAATAAGCTGTTTCTATCTACATACACCGCGGGTCCCCTTACATGGAATTCACCATGTTGTTTCTACAGTAGCCCTAAACGGACAAACTGCTCTACAGAGTGCGTTACATAAATACGTTATCTTCTTCGGCAAAGAAGTGAAAACACGACGACTTCTTAGTTCTGTGTCCTTCACCATAGTGCTTCAAAATGGAGGGGTTGAGTGAGCCGTTGGATGCAATTCATAACCTGACCACTAGTATCTGCTAAATTTAATGCACTGGCTCTTTATCGAATTATTAGCAGTATTTCACAGTTGCATCATTTTTGTTGTCTATTCACTTTCAGTTCCTCCCACTCTGCTTGCCTCAAATGACATAAGAACTGTGTCTGTACCGGCCAAAGGTCACTTAACACTTCAATGTCAAACTGATGGTGACCCTCCTCCAGAGATTGAATGGTACAAGGATGATGTCAAACTACAGGTGAGGGTGGATTTATATAGGACACATTTTTTTATTGCATGATAAAAACCTCATGCCTGTCTCTTTTAGTTGGGAGGTCGAATTCAGACTATTGCCGGCGGACAGTATCTGGAAATTGAAGATGTCAGGACCCACGACGGTGGACAGTACAGCTGTGTGGTTACAAACATGGCTGGTAGCACCAGCCTGTTCTTCACTGTAGAGATTATCTGTAAGTATCCCATCTTAAAGGGATAGTTCACCCAGAAATAACAATTCCGTCTCATTCTGTTAGCCCGTGTTAAGCCTTGTGGTCTTTTTCAACACAATCTCAGAGCTAAAATGTAACTATTTTACAAGGTGGCTAATTTTGGCTAATTCGTATGAATTTGTACAATCTTGCTTTTGCACCAGTGATGTTGGGTTTAGGGGCGGGGTTAGGGGTGGGCCTTCTGGATTGTTTTTTCTTGTAATCGTACGTTTTTGTAAGATTCAAAACACACACATTTATATGAGTAAGCCACCAAGTAAAATAGTTACAACTGTTCAGGGAATGTATTAAGGTCCAAATTAGGGCTGTCACAAAAAGTATTCAGGAAAATTATATTATTGTGATATCTATTGAAATAAAGAATAAACAATGCTACTTAATTTTTTATTTAGATTATTTTGCGTTTTCTCTATTTTGGCCAATGAATCTCACTCAAAGTATGAATGTAGGAAGTAAGAGAGCGAGCTTGTGAGACATTTTGGCTCTTATGTCTAAAATGCAAAGATGTCTAAGATGCAAACCATATTCTGCTGTACTATGTCTACCAGATACTTCCACTTATTTTATTTATGACATTATCATACGTGGAGTATTAACAGACATTAATTATGATTATTAATATCTGTCTATTCAGACAGTCACAGTCCAAATATTTACTTTTGGGGGAACCATTCCATTAATACCAGCTGTTCCTATGGGTTTTTATTGGCACTTTACAAGCAAAACAACTGCTTACTTATGTTTATCTAGTGCCTCCAGTCATCAGACCGGACAGCTCACTGATCATAGCACATGTTAATCAGGATGCTGTGATGCCCTGTGAGGTGGAGGAAGGCCTTTCTTCCTCTGTTTTATGGAGGAAGGATGGAGGTCCAGTTCAACTTCATAATGGCAGGTAAGTTTGCACCTGATACACTGATAAATATACGACAGCATTTAGGAAATATTATGAATTATTCCAGTTTATTGTGTGTTTTCACTTACATAGTTCAGTCTCTGTTGGCCCACAGATTAACATTGCTGTCAGAAGGCTCTTTGCGCATCGAGTCAGTGCAGCTGTCTGATGCAGGTCGGTACTACTGCAGTGTGTCGAACCAGGCGGGATCAGATCATCGTGGCATGGACCTGAGAGTTTACGGTATTGCAAAACGATGGTTCATTCTTCATTGCACTAAAGAGTCATCTTGTGATTTTGAGATCTTAACATCAGAAAACGCTTATTTATATTATTAATTTATCACGTGTGGAAGATATGTCAAAGTACTGTTACCAAAAAAGAAACGCAATAGTGCACCCAAAAATGAAAACTCAATTACTCACCCTATTGTCATTTCAAACCCATGTGACTTGCTTTCACAGAACACAAAACTAGATACTTTGAAGACTGCTGTTATCCGGCACCCATTCAACTGCATTGGTTACAATGGACGTGAATGGGTGCTGTCATTTACCAAATTTCTTCAAACTATCTTGGTTATGGCTAGAAGGCATTCAGCTACCTCCACTGGACATGCGCACTTCAATACCGCATATGTTAATTACACAATTTTTCTTATTGTAAGGTCAGGTTTAAGGTTGGGGTAGGTGTAGGCGTTAACTAATGACAGCTATTGTAATTTTATGGCAAGATTTTGCATCACTTCCGGCAATGACTGTATCCCTTCTAGCCACAAAAATATCTCCGTTTGAGTTCTGCAGAAGAACGACAGTCATTAGTGTCACTGACACAAAGTTGAGTAAACAATGACAGAATTTTTTATTTTTGGTTGAATTATCCCTTTTTACAATTTTACAATGAGTGTTAATTGGTAAATGTATGACATGAGCAATAATATTTTACATTATTTCATCATGTCTTCATTTGTTATTCCAGTTGGACCCTCGATCAGCCCGGGCCCCTATAATGTAACAGTGGTCATGAGTCAGAGAGCAGTTTTGAGTTGTGAGAGCACAGGTATACCTACTCCTAAGGTGAGCTGGAAGCGGAACGGTACGCCCCTCAATGTGGATCTTCAGTCTGGAGCCTACAGGTTTGGAGTACTACAACACTAAATATTCATTTTAACCTATTGATGCTCATTGTTTATTCAAAATATAGAAATATTAGAGTTCATGTGATTTCAATGCAGATCAAATTTGCAGATAGAGTAGGCAGTTGTGTAGTAGTAAATGATATGGTATGTTTTGAAGGTTAATGTCATCTGGCTCTCTGATCATTACCTCCCCTATTGATGAGGATGAGGGCTACTTTGAGTGTACGGTGACCAATGAAGTTGGGCAAGAGCGAAGGGTCATAGAGGTCATTCTGCAAGGTCTGAAAACCAAAAATAAAAAACGTTTATTGACCCTTGTGTCGTTCAAGACCTGTATATGACTCTTTGTTTTGTGGAACACAAAAGAAGATCTTTTGAGAAATGTCTCAGTGGTTTTGTGTCATACAATGTAAGTCAATGTTGTTTGTTTACCAACATAATTAAATTATCTTCTTTTGTGCTTTGTAGAAGTAAGAAAGTCATACAGGTTTGAAATGACAGGTTTGAGTAAATGATGACATGTTAAATTTTCTTTGACCTGTGTGCATTTGTCATGTGCTCATGGCATGCATGTTTTCTCAATGGGTTTCAGTTCCTCCTGCTATTGAAAACGATGTCAGCAGTGTTACAGCTGTTAAAATGTCCCCTGTCGTGTTGCCGTGTCAGGCGACGGGCCGTCCAGACCCCATCGTCAGCTGGAACAAGAACTGGATGCAGCTGGGTGCTCGAGGGGGCAGCTACCGTGTACTGCCCACAGGTGAGCCTGCCACAGATCCCCATAAACTGCACCAACTATTATCATAATATTGCTATATCTATTCAGTATTTATTATCGTTTCTCTGTTGTGGTGTAGGTGCTCTTGAGATCCTGGCAGCTACACCTAGTCATGCTGGCAAATATACTTGTTCTGCCCGTAACTCAGTTGGAGTGGCTTACAAACACATTACTCTTACTGTCCAGGGTAAGATGTGAAATTTATACTACTGCAGTCTTTCAAACATTATTTTTCACGTGAATATGATTAAAGTAAACACAGCTCTTGACCAAAAAAAATTTTTGTTCACTTTTGTGTACTTTTGTGTGTCTGTTTGGATTAATAGAGCCCCCAGAGATCAGGCCCATGGCAGAGGAGGTTCAGGCGGTTTTACATCATTCTGTGGTTCTGCCCTGTGAAGTGCATGGATTTCCCAGGCCCACAATTACATGGGAACGGGAAGGTGTAACCGTGGGAACAGGTTCGTTTAGTTATGGACTTAAATGGTGGAAAAAATATTAGACTTGAATTGAACTGAAAGATTTATAGTGACCATATAATAGAGTCAAAATGGAAGAATAAGAGCCAAACAACTATGTTGTTATAATTTTGGCTGTTTTTCAGGTCATAGAATGGCGGTACTTTCCAATGGAGCTTTGAAGTTTTCGCGGGTCACTCTTGGGGATGCTGGGACGTATCAGTGCCTTGCAGAGAATGAAGCAGGCACGGCTATGGGAAGGACCAACCTAGTTTTGCAAGGTACGTGTTTTTTTTTAAAATAAAAGTAGACCTTACAATGGATTTGGTCTTTACTAAGACTAAAATAATAACAAAAATGAAAAATATTATGGATCTCAATATATCAGAATAACAAATGATTATCACCACTTTAAGAAAAGGAAAGAAAATGAGTGCATGTTTTATAAACAGCACACTTAGAAGAATATTATATAGGTGGTACTTGGTAGTATTTCTTTAGAGCATTCGGTGAAGTGATAAAAGGAATTTCACTTTGTTCTCTTACAATTTTGGGTGACAGTTCCCCCGGTGATGTCTGTTCCTCGTCTGGAGTACACAGCAGTTCTCGGTCAGCTGGTCAATCTGGAGTGTACCGCTGATGGTCAACCAAAGCCAGATGTGAGTTGGCACAGGGAGCGTAGGCCCGTGGTGGAAGGTCCCCACCTGAGACTCTTCTCCAACGGCACCCTGCACATCACCAGCACTCAGCGTAGTGATGCGGGCATCTACACCTGCTCAGCCCGAAACAATGTTGGTAGAGCCAGCCAGGACATCAGACTGGTTCTGCAAAGTAAGTTTTACACGAGATGAAAGGAGCGATTGTTGATTGTTAGGGCCCATAGTATAACCCTTTCATTGCTTGGGACGTCATCGCTGCTTGCAGCTATATTTTTATATTGATTCTGTCAATATTTATTCAGCATCATTCCATTCAAGCCTGAATATGATGGGGGACAGTGTTGTTTGGTTTCAAATCTTCTTTAAAATATATTATTTTGTGTTCTCCAGAAAAGAGAAAGCCCTACAGGTTTGGAATGACAATGAAGTTGTCAATAAATGATCTAAGCATGCAAATCTTTTAAAGGGATAGTTCAAGCAAAAAAGAAAATTTATTTCATTTCAAATTCAAAATCATTTGCATTTATTACATAAATATCTGTCTGTGTCTCTCCTCTTAGCCCCACCCATCATTTCTGTCGGTCAGTCAGAGATGTCCGTCAACCAGGGATTTCAAGCACTGTTGCCATGTGCAGCACAGGGTCTTCCAGAGCCCAGGGTGAGCTGGGAGAAACAGGGGGTCCCTATGCCAAACCTACCAGGCAAATTCACTCTGCTGAGGTCTGGAGAACTCATTATCGAAAGGGCAGAGGTCAGTCTGGGCTAAATGTTTAAAAAAAATTGAATTAATTATATAAAAATGCCCTTGAACATGTACATTCAAATAATGCCCTTGTAATTTGCTATATTGGTTGACAAAAGTGCTTTACAACAATGAAAAAAAAGTACAGAGAAATTGCTTAATTAAAACTTAGTACTATTAGTATTAAAAACACCAAAGCCATAAAATGGTGTGGCATAGAAACCTGAGAACAAAGAAGGTTCATCACTAATATCATGGGACGTTGAAAGCCTTTGAAAACAAAAAAAGTATTTAAGTTGGATTTAAAGACAGATAGGGTCTGAGTAGTAATAATTGTTCCTTAATCGTTTTTTGTGCAGACTGGTGATGCAGGTGTCTTCACCTGTGTGGCTACTAACACTGCTGGGACAGCCAGACATGACATTCACCTGTCAGTCAACATGAGACCTGCATTTAAAGAGCTACCTGGAGATGTGACACTGAATAAAGGTCAAAGTCTCACTCTTTCCTGCCATGCTCAGGGTACACCACCCCCTACAGTATCCTGGACAGCTGGTAACCAGCCCTATTCAGGTACAGCCATGAATGGTCCCTCTGTTGTTTCCTCCAAAGTTCATTTATATGACATGACTTGACATTGTCCGTTGCATCACGTGAATGTTTTCATCTTTTGTCTGTAGGTGTGAGTGTGGATGGATCTGGTAGAAGCTCATTGATTATCGAGAACGTCACTGTAAGTGATGGTGGGACTTATGTCTGCATTGCCGAAAATGCTGTAGGTTCCATACGGACGCTCTCATTTGTCCGTGTTAGAGGTAGGTATTCTATGATGGTATTCAGTTACGTATATCGTAAACTGTTTGATGTTTAATCCTGTTTTTATTGCATCACTGCAAAAAATCGTATAACTGCTGTTGTAGTATTTTTTAAGCACACCTATTTGTCTTTGCAGAACCTCCAGTGCTTAGAGGGGAAGCCCGCACCTCTCAGACTGTAGTTCAGGGAAAATCAGCTATGCTGGATTGTGCTTTTGGGGGAGACCCAGTCCCTTCCCTACGCTGGCATAAAGATGGACAGCCCTTGCTTGGCTCTTTGAGATTTCATCCCCTCCGCAATGGCTCTCTGGCTCTTTTCAGTGCCACGGTAAGCATTTCTTATGCAGGTCAACAGTACTTTGTAAAAGTATGTTATTTTAAAAGGCTTTTCAAAACAGCACATTACTGCAAGTTGCTCTGATAGAAAGGTTTGTTATTAAGTGTTTGTATTTTCCAGATTGGAGACTCAGGAGACTACAAATGTGTTGCCGAGAGTGAGGCTGGTGTTGCAGAAAGAACAATATCCCTGAAAGTGCAAGGTAAAATTATTATTTTAGGGTCCCTGTAATGTTCTGCCAGAATTTTAATTTTATTGGGGACCACACAATTTAAAAAAAAGCATTACCTGTGATGTACATGTCACGATTTGTGTGAGATAACACTTTCACTCTGTAAAAGTTTTACTCATTTTTTGGGGTAAATCAATTTGCACTAAACAGTGAGTTTTTAATGAAATATACTCTTTAAATTGAGTTAATGTTTAAAAAGTAAAAAAGTACATTTGGGCTACATTAAAAATGTAATTTGTTAATTAAAAACTTTGTTTATTATTTTCATTAAATAAAATTAAGTGATATATTTATATACATTTTAAAGAAATGAACTGTTGGATTTTTTATAATTTTGTTACATTTCCCACTCAAAAAAATAACTTTTCAAAAAATCACCAATTTTTTTTTTATTATGTAATTTGATACAGCCTCTATTTTTGTGATATTTACTAAGCCACTTGATTATTTTTTGAGTGTTGATAATTGTAAATAATATAGTTAACTGATATTATTAATAATAAATTTGATTACATCACCATTTTATTAATGCAACAGGCCGTTTGTGTACAATGGGTGTTCTAAGACAGTGTTTCTCAACCTTGGGTACACAAACCCATAGTGGTCCATGGCGTAATTGCAGGTGGTTCGTAGAACCCTTTATAAAAGGTTTGGGTTATTTTCTTGCATTCAGGGTTTGAAATGTACACCCACCAGAAGCAGATAAAAATCAACGGAGTCGGCAATTGCATTCAAATGAATCCCCAAATTAACTGGTTAGTTGTTTTAATAAATTATGACTCACTTGTCATTAAAGGTTCATGTAAACCAAATCATATTTAATATAGCCTATTGCGAAGCTTCTACGCAATTCTGACTCAAACATACCTGTCATGCGGCGTCATCACAAGCGGCCGGACACACAGCACCGCGAGAGAGAGTTGACTGCTCTGTTTGCTTTTGATATGCACTTGCAGTACTTTGATGTCATTTGATTTTCCAGTTGGTTCTGCGCAAAGGATGCACCACACATTTCCATATTCAAATTCCCGTTTTGATTGGTTTGTTGTAAATAGGGCTTGGAGCGGACAGCTAAAAATGCCTGGCTTGGATAGTCAGTATAGTCCTACAGTAACGCTTTATTTTGCTGAAGTCATTTGGTGAAGAGTTGTTGTTGAGAGAGGAGCTTAAGGTTTTTGATTAAAGATCAAATTAATAGTGCAAATTAATAAAATTAAAAAAAAGGAGTTCACGGATTCATTTATAATAATCACTGCAACACAGTGTAAAAAACTTAGAATTTTCCTGTTTGTTTCATGGTGACTTTAGACTTTAAGCTCTTAGCAATAAACAGTAATGGCTTCGGTTTCACCTCATCAGTTCAACATGCGGATCGATCAGAACTCAGAAGTGAGAAATGGAGGCCTTCTACATTTACATTTACATTTAGACATTTAGCAGACGCTTTTATCCAAAGCGACTTACAAAGAGTTTAGGAGCAATAAGCGATAGTTCATACAGGAGCCATAATACATTAGGTGCCAATACAAAGTTACTGGTTTCAACAAAAGCTAGACCACTACCTGTTGAGAGAAAGGATTAGTGTATTATTTTTTTTCTCATTTGTTTGTCAAGTATTCACAGAAGAGATGGGTTTTAAGTAGTTTTTTAAATGTTGTGAGAGATGTGGTTGAACGGACAGAGATAGGAAGAATGTTCCACCAGGAAGGAGTTGTGAATGAGAAAGAGCGGGAGAGCGATTTACTTCCCTTATGGGAAGGCAATACAAGCCGCCGCTGGTTTGCTGAACGCAGGGATCTTGATGGGGTGTAGGAGTGCAGGAGAGTGTGGAAGTAAGCCGGTGCAGATCCAGTGATAGTCCTGTAGGCAAGCATTAGTGACTTGAATCTGATACGGGCTGCAACCGGTAGCCAGTGAAGAGAGATGAAAAGGGGAGTCACGTGAGCCCTTTTGGGCTGTTGGAAGACGAGGCGTGCTGCTGCATTCTGAACCAGCTGAAGTGGTTTGATAGCCTTTGCAGGAAGACCAGCAAGGAGAGCATTGCAGTAGTCCAACCTTGAGATTACCAGGGCCTGGACAAGGAGTTGTGCCGCATGCTCCGTGAGATATGGTCTGATCTTTCTAATGTTGAATAAGGCATATCGGCATGACCGTGTTGTCTTTGCAATGTGATCATTGAAGGACAGCTGTTCATCAAATATGACTCCGAGGTTCCTGGCTGTTTTGGAATGGGTGATTGTGGTATTGCCAAGATGGATGTTGAAATTGTGTTGGACCGTAGGGTGTGCCAGAAACACAAGCAGTTCGGTCTTGGCAGGGTTCAGCTGGAGGTGATGGTCTTTCATCCAAGCTGAGATGTCCTCGAGGCAGGCTGTAATGCGAGCTGCTACAGTGGCACGTCTGGGTGAAACGAGATGTAGATCTGGGTGTCGTCGGCATAACAGTGATATGAGAAGCCATGTGCCTGTATGATGGGTCCCAGTGATGTCGTGTAGATGGAAAAAAGCAGCGGTCCAAGCACCGACCCCTGAGGGACCCCAGTGATCATGTGGTGAGCCGTGGACAGCGAGCCCCTCCATGACACCCTGAAGGATCTGTCGGAGAGGTAGGATTTGAACCAGCAGAGGGTAGAGCCTGTGATTCCTAGTGATGCCAGGGTTGCTAGCAGTATCTGGTGATTGACAGTGTCAAATGCTGCAGATAGGTCTAGCAGAATCAGGACCGAGGATTTAGATTCTGCCTTGCCTAGCCGCAGTGCTTCTGTGACCGATAGCAATGCCGTCTCAGTGGAGTGGTTTGTTTTGAAGCCAGACTGCTTGTCATCCAGTAGTTTATTCTGGAACAGGTAGGAAGACACCTGGTTGAAAGCTGCCCTTTCAAGTGTTTTTGCTATAAATGGGAGGAGAGAGACAGGTCTGTAACTGTCGGGAGTAGAAGGGTCCAATGTTGGTTTCTTCAGTAGGGGCGTGACCTGGGCCTGTTTGAATGTGGATGGAAAAGTGCCGGTGAGCAGGGAGGTGTTGATGATGTGTGTGAGTGCAGGTGTGAGCGCAGGTGTGAGCGAGCTGGATATGTCCTGAAGGAGATCGGAGGGGATAGGGTCAAGGGGACAGGTGGTGTGGTGGCTGGAGAGAAGCCTGGTGACTTCAGTGTCCTTAAGTGGGGTGAAAGAGGAGAGCTCGATGGTTGAAGTGTGGGAGGTGTTTCCCAAGGTCTGAGGTACCGAGAATTGTTTGCTGATGGATGATGTTTTGTCAGTGAAAAATACAGCAAAGTCTTCCGCAGTCAATGATGAAGTGGGCGGGGGAGGATTGGGGCAAAGAAGAGAGTTAAATGTCTTGAAAAGCTGTCGAGTGTTAGATGCATTGCTTACCTTGGTGGTATAGAAAGACATTTTTGCTGTGGTAACACTAGCAGAGAAAGAGGAGAGTAGTGACTGGTAGTCCCCTAGGTCAGCAGGGTTCTTAGTCTTGCGCCAATTCTTTTCAGCAGCCCTGAGTGTACTACGTTGTTCACGGATGATGTCAGACAGCCAGGGGCAGCGGGGAGTGGCATGAGCCGGTCTGGATGACAGAGGACAAAGGTTATCTAGACAGGATGTAAGTGTTGAGCATAAGGTGTCTGTGGCAGTGTCAGCATCTAGAGAAGCAAAGTTGGAGGGAAGAGAGGATGTCACTCTGGCAGAGAGTGTGCTAGGGGAGAGAGAGCGAAGGTTCCGTCTAAAGTGAACGGGTGGTGGTGTTGGTGTAGTGCATGTAGGAAGGAGCATGTTGAAAGTGATGAAGAAGTGGTCCGAGATGTAAAGAGGTATGACTTGAATATTATCTGTGGTGCAGCAATCATTCAACGAATCATTAAATAAACGAGCTCCAATAATCTTAACTAACAACAGGCAACAGTCCAGTTCAACAGTTTAAACAAAGTAACGGGGTAAATAGCAGACTCACGCACTACAGCAGACTTGTGATGACTTGTTCGCGTCTCGCTTCTAGTGTGTCAAAGTGTGCATGCACAAACAGCAATCTTTGTTAGATCACTCATCTGTTTCTGACACATGACACCGGACTGCTTTGTGGACATCAGGGCAAGTTCGGCAACACACGGGTATACACACCTGATAGAAGTTGAAAAGTTTTATTTTATTGAACAATGGATAGCCTCTATATCATGTTGTTAAATCTGTTATTGTTTTCTTGTTTTTAGTCATTTACTACACATACAACCTAATATAATGATTACTTATATTTACATTTAGTCATTTAGCAAACGCTTTTATAATAAGCTATTTACAAGTTAGGTAAACAATGGAAGCAATTGGGTCAAACATTAGGGCAAAAAAGCATAAGAGCAATAAAAACTTAAAGCCTTCTACAGTTTACAGAGCCAAGTTTAGTTTATCTAAGCTTAAATTAGCATGCTTTTTTAACAAATAAAGACTTGAAGACAAAACAATGATTTCTAAAATAAAATTGAAACTTTTTTCTTAACCTTAATTTACACGTGGCTTGGAATCAGCTGTAAAAACAACTATGTTTTTCCAATTGTGAACAAGGTGAGCGTGACAAGTGCCGTGGCCGGTGAGGGAATGGGCAAGACCGGTACAACACGCACATGAGGCTTGTTATCACCCGGGTTACCGGGCTCGCCCATTCCCTCTCGGCCCAAGTTCCGCTTTTCTTGTCACACTAACCAAAGGAGCGAATAACAAAAATACAGCATGATAAATATAGTTCACTCAATAATGCTAAGTTTATGAAAACACATCAATAATTCTCTTAATGTGATGGAACACATAAATATGACATATTATCATGGGCAAACCAAATGCAGTGGATTGCAGTGGTGTGCGTTATAGCATTAAAACTGTAGTCGGTTCTGGGCCTGTAGGTAATTCCCTATATAACAGGGCTATTCAATTAGTTTGTCACGGGGGCCAGTTCATGAAAAGCATCCCAAACGAGGGTCCGGAGGGATATGGCTTGCAATATGAGGAATAATAACAACAATAAGAAATCAAATTTTCTGTTTTAATTTTAAACTGTGTTTTACGTCCTTCACTTATTATTGTACTATATTTTTCACACAAAAAAATAGTTCATTATACTAAAGTATTCACCTATAAAATAAAATAAAACCTGCAGTAGATACAGTAGATACATACACGGAAATTTTTTATTAGAAATAAAAAATATTTGTTTTTAAATCTACTTAAATGTAAGTAAAAAAGTTTTTTTTTTGGAGGTCCATGAGGATCATTTCGGATATAATGTGGTCCAGTACTCCAAAAAGGTTGAGAGCCACGGTTCTAAGACAAGCAGGTTTTCTGTCCTTCTTAACCTTTTATCTCCATATTTTGTGTTTTTTATAACTTTTTGGTGCTAAATCATAATAATGTTTGTCACTGGGTTTTGCAAGATATGTGACCAATATAAAGGATTTATGTCAACTTTGACAACACAGTATGTAATCATTAAAAACAGTGACTTTGGATCTGAAGTTTTAGAAGGACAGCGACAATATAATAATTTTGTTTAAATTCTGTTTCTGGGTTTGTAGTTCCAGGGGGATATTCAAATTGGGAAGAGTGGGGCCCGTGCAGTGTCACGTGTGGACAGGGCAACCAGGAGCGAATTCGATTTTGTAACAATCCACCACCAGCCAATGGGGGCCCATCATGCGAGGGTGTGAATGTGGATTCCAGGAAATGTCAAGTGTCACTGTGCCCAGGTAGACCTTCATTTAATCAAACAGACTTCTCTGTATCAAAAATCATCACTTTAAAAGAGTTTTTTTCTGATTTCTACAATTATCATTCCCTATATGTACAAAAAATACAGTTTCATAAGTATAGGATGTTCTACACTCTATATACTAAACACATTTTCCATTACTTATGTTCTGTTCTGTTATGTATAGGAGAGTCTCCACGGCGTGCACGAGGCAGTCTGATAGGCATGGTCAATGAGAAAGAGTTTGGAGTCGCCCTTCTGGAAGCCAATATCACAGAGAATACAGCAGATGGTTCCAGCACCCTTGAGGCCCACGTTGACAACATTCCTCCAAGTGTTGGTGAGTGAGAAGACAAATGGGAACTGTGTCACATACAATGTACATTATATGTGCAATTAAATGAAAAGTTCAACCTTACCGTGAACAAAGTAAATGATTTACTTAAGGTTTTCACTATAGTGATAGCTCAGATGTCATTATTTGGTGGTTTAAACACCCATGTTTATCAATTTTCTTGAAACTTGTATGAATTCCAGGTCCTTTGTTGCGAGTTCTTGTTTCTGTATTCTCACCGATATACTGGACGACCGTCATCCAATCACCTGACACCCAAAACGGCTTCTCTCTCACACTAGGGCAGTTCAGACAAGAATCTCAACTGGAGTTTGAGACAGGTTAAGAGGTTTTTTTTGAAGAACTTAACTCATGCTTTGAGGTTATCTGTGAAATACCCACTCTGTGACTTTTTGTCTTGAAATGACAGGAGAGATCTTGAAGCTTACCCATGTGGCCAGAGGTCTGGATGCTGAAGGGGCTCTACTGGTGGACATTGTTATCAACGGATTCGTTCCCCCTGTGCTGTTGTCTTCTAATGTCAACCTACAGGTTTAGATTCAAGCATTTAAGATTTCGTTTTCATCTTGATTTTAACTCTTTTGAACAAACGGTGAAGAATGGTTATTTGCCCTTTTCATTAGGAGTTTGATGAGTCATATGTGCAGACGGGTTCCGGCCAGCTTTATTCCTGGTCCTCACAGAATCACATGCGTGAAGGGGCTCCTTTAACACTGCGCTGCAATCATTCTGTGGTTTTCGAGGGTCCTGAGAACCGTCAGGGTCCCCTACTTCAACTCCTGAGACTGACAGGAATATCTAGCACCTACAGCCTTTTCACAATGAGTCTGGAGTTCAGAATGACCGCCAGCATACACGTACCAGGTTTGAAGCAATGTGAAATTCACATGTGTAGAAACTAATGTGAAACGTCAACCAAATGTTCTGTTTCTGCGCAGAAGGGGATGGGGAAACATGTCCAAAAGGTTTCGTCTTGGACACAGCATCATACTGTGCTGGTAAATTTTGCTTTTAAATTAGTGTTACATGGAAATGCATGCAGAAAATATTTGAATATTACGATTTTGTTTTAGAGAATAGAATGTGTTTTCAGGCAATGTTGTTTTGACTGTCATTGATCTCTTAGATGAAGATGAATGCGCTGTGGGTTCTCCATGCACACATTCGTGTAATAATATCATGGGCGGTTTCTCCTGTGCATGTCCGTCTGGATTCACCATGTCTGCAGAGTCAAACACCTGCCAAGGTCAGGCTTACTGTATACTGATCAAGCATCCAGACAATGAAACCCTTGTCCACACTTTAAAAATACTGGAGAGTGATTCCCTTTAAAGGACTAGTTGTTATAATCCCACTATTTCAGGACAGTTGAATTGCCCAATAGGACATTTCCCACGCCTTATGCAGGGGGGGAACAGTCAAGAATATGAATAGAGGAAAGAAGGTCTGTGGTTCCACTGGTTCGTCGGGTAGGCATCTTCTGTGTTTGGGGGATAAACAATTATTGAATACATAGCATACTTACCTTTCCTTGCCATTAACAGAGAGATGTCTCGTGAGTTGTGTGTCCCAATTCTCATCTCATTATCCTAAGTGAAACAAGCCTTCTTAGTGAGGTGCTGCTGATAATGCACTTTGTGTGGTTCCCATCTATGCGACACATCGTCAGTTGTGCACCTCAGCTTCATTGGGTGTTTCTGCCCTTTATCACAAGACACCCTCAGCCAAGGGAGGCCCAGCGCAGGTTTATCAGAGCTGGGTGTGTGTCGCATTGTTACAAGGTCAAGTTGAAGGTTAATGTATAACTTAGTGGTTGGTTTTGTCAATATTTAAAAGATAAGCATTTGTAGAGTGCAGTTTAGGATTTGGAATATTAATGGGATAGTTCACCTCCAAAAATAGAAGATTCTATTCTATCCTATTCTATTTTGTTTTATATATTTTGTTTTATTTTATTATAATATTTAGTTAATTTTATTATATTTTGTTTTTATATATTTTGTTTTATTTTAAATTTGTATTGTAATTTTTTAGAATTGAATGTTAGTGGCCCAACAACATTGTCCCCCATTGACTTCCATTGTATGGACACACTTAGACATTTCTAAAAAAAAACTTTGTGTTCCACAGAAGAAAGATTCACATATTGGTTTTGAACGACAAAAACATGAATAAATAGAAACAAATATTTTTGGGTGAACTATCCATTTGAGTAAAAATAACACTGTACACAATCTTTTTTTAGTCAGTCAACCTTATTACTGAAAGCCTATTAGACACATAGATATATTCGTCACAGATTTTTTATATCAGTTTGGTCAAGGTACATGCTTATAAGTACCCAGGGCCACATTTAAATATGATATATGTAGTAAAACAAAATTCTTATCTTGTACATTGCGTTAGATTAAATTAAAAGTTAATATTTGTTCTTGGGAACTACACTGTTGCAGTTTCCACATGATAAAGCTCAACTTGGATTGAACCCAGAATGTTTTATGAACATATTGTAATATTTAAAATATATTCGTATCAATAAACTGTGGTGGAGTAGATTGTTATCAGCAGTTAAACATTGGCTTGTTTTATCATACAGACATCGACGAGTGCATGCAAGGTTCCCATATGTGTCATCACAACCAGCAGTGCATGAACACAGCAGGAACGTATCGCTGTCAAGCCAAGTGCGGCCCGGGCTTCAAACCCAGTTTGGTGGGCACCAACTGTGAAGGTTAATATGCGCATTATTAAAAAATGCTTTTTAGCAAAGCATTAGCCCAGAAAACAGTATTTGACTGCATGAACCCTCTAGAATTAATAAGGAAATTAAACTGGCAGATATTGTCCCTTAGATGTGGATGAGTGTCAAGAGTCAGCTATCTCGCCTTGCCAGCAGCAGTGCTTCAATACTTTGGGCTCTTATCGTTGCACCTGCCACCCGGGACACCAGTTGGTGGGCCATCGGTGCCTAGGTCAGTGACACTGTGAATTATTACATTTTTTCAGAATCTTCATATGTCTTTTACCATTAAAATGTAACTATTTATCCGTAGGATGACAAAGTGTTTTATTAAAATACCCCTTTTTAAATAAAATAATATCCCGTTCAAACTGCTCATTCATTGAAAGTTAGTTCCTGAATGTTCTTGTGCGTGTTTAGATATAAATGAGTGTTTGAGGAATGTGTGTCCAGCACATCAACAGTGCAGAAACACAGACGGGGGTTATCAGTGTTTTGACAGCTGTCCAGCTGGTATGACCACAGCAGAAAGTGGGGTGTGTGTAGGTAAGATGTCAAATTCTCTCTGAATCCAATGAAAGTCTTGCTTTACTTACAAGATTTATATATTTTATTAAAAATTTTTCTCTTGCATGCAGACATAGATGAATGCCAGGTTGGCATTCACATGTGTCGATACAGTCAAATATGCCAGAACACGATTGGTGGGTACGGATGTGTTTGTCCGAGAGGGTACCGCTCCCAAGGAGCTGGTCGACCTTGCCTAGGTGAGATTCAATATCAGAGTTAAATGTCACTATACGGTTAAAGGTGCTTTTGAACAATTAGTCATAAATGAATTATAAAAAAAATACGTATATCACTGTAATAACAGTCAAGGCTTTGTATTGCTTTAATATAATGCTGTGTATTCTTTTTTCACTCTCCATTTAAGACACTCTCTGCGTCTGGCTTATTTTTGAGATTTTTTCAAGAAGATTTGTGCTTCAAATTTGAAGTTTAAGTGGCTAAAATCACTTGTTTACCTTTTAATTGGATTCAAATTTAAATGAAAACTTACTATCCATAAGGCATTGGGCTCTTAAAGTCAGAAGTGTTGCATAGATCGACCAATGATGATATGTAAAACTTTATGGCATAAAAGATTTATTCTAACATAAATTGATATCACATCTTATATATATCACACAACAGGAAACCAATGACAGTTAATTAATAATGACAATTTTTTGGAATTGCAGATAATGATGAATGTGCTCAGATGCCGAGTCCATGCGCTTTTCAATGCCGAAACGTTCCAGGCAGTTTTCGCTGCTTGTGTCCACCAGGCACTGTTCTTCTTGGTGATGGCCGTTCTTGTGCTGGGCTCGAGAGAGGGCATATCTTTGCCAACAATACCCGGATGCAAGCCAGGCTCCGCCCTCAGCTGGTCTCTACCCTAAAGCGACCTTACCTCACTCGACTCTTAGTGCATCCTGAACATCTCGGATCTTCACGCCATCCCAGGCATGAATGTCCAATTGGTTACACTAGCAAGGACGGTACTTGCATAGGTGTGTAATGCTGTATTGTTTTGGATGTAATACTATTATGTATTTTGGTAACAGAGAATAAAATATGAACTTTACTTTTTTACAAAGATATCGATGAGTGTGTATTCAGAAAGCCTTGCCAACATGAGTGCAGAAATACAATTGGGAGCTACCAGTGCATGTGCCCTCCAGGATACCAACTGTCATCCAACGGCCGGACATGCAAAGGTAAATGTTCTCCACTTGTTATTATATTGTTAGTGAATTGGTAAGAAATCTTAAACATCCATGATTATTGTGATACATACTGTGTCAGTATCAAAGCTAGATAAATGTTTCTTCATATGGAAAGCTTGACAATTGGAACCATTCTTTCTTGTAGACATCGATGAGTGTACTCAACAAGGTGTCCAGTGTGGAGCAAACCAGATGTGCTTTAACACACGGGGTGGTTACCAGTGTCTTGACACGCCCTGCCCGGACAGCTACCAGAGGGGGCGCAACCCAGGGTAAAATTTTAAATATGATTAACCAACCCTTAGACTTCTACTATTTTGTAACAAACATCCAAAATATCTGCTGTCTTTCCTGTGCCCCAGCACCTGCTACAGACCGTGCGCTTCCAGACGGAATTGTGCCATCGGGAGCTCTTTTCCTCTTCTCCAGTACAAGCTCCTGACTCTTCCACTTGGCATACCAACACAGCACAGTGTAGCCCGTTTATCAGCATTATCTGATTCAGGAGTTCTCCAGGACAACACGTCCTTCACCATCCTTGAGCAAACAGGAGATACTGGAGATATGCCATTCGGCATCAGGGATGAAGCAGGAAGAGGGATTATCGTCACTTTAAAGCTGTTGCACCGGCCCGGTCTAGTGCGACTTCGGGTACAAGCCACTACACTGTCAGATCAGGGGGACGTTACCTATCAGAGTATCTTTATCATTTACATTTCCATATCAAAATACCCATTCTGAGTATACATGACTGCGAAAATACAAACATCAGAACAGCATTGGATCTCTGTACTTTTGCTGAATGGGCCATAAGAGAAAGATGATTAAATGAACTAGTGTCCTTTAAACTTGAGTGATAGAGAACACACATCAACGTGTGTTTTCACAAACATTTCAAATCTAAAGTCCTACTTAAGTATACATTGTGAGATGTTCAAATCTTACAGTCCTGGGACTGTCACTCCTATTGTTTCAATGGACTATTATGAAGATAATAAATGCATCGCACCTTTTAATATTTCTCTTATTTAAACATATTTTAGTAGCTTTAAAGTCATTCTTGTGTGAGCTCTTGTCTTCCCACTGTTTTGCAGTTATCTGTGTGGGTAAAAACTATTTTACCAAAAACACATTTATTTTCTTCTTACAGTTTAAGTCTCAACATGAGTGAAAAATACAGTGGGAAGCTACTGGTGCCTATAATCGTTATACGGTGAAAAAGACCTGCAAAGTTGAATCCTTCATACGACAAACACATTTGCCTGTTGTTAGATTCAATATTATCGGATCAATAGCACATTCTTTAAAAGTAACAACATGCATTTGTATTTTAATGTTTTAATGGTGTATTCTTGTGCTTTACAGAGTACTCTTAAGTGTCAGAGTTTGTGTGTGTGCAAGAGAGTGTGCTTCAGGAAAGTTGCATACTATGTTGAGACATACACTGGTGCTAAAACATAAAACATGTCTTAAAATGTTAAAAAGCTTTCTGTCAGGCTAAGGTTCCATGTATGTGTATTTAAAATACCAGTATCAACATGATGTGAGTGTGTGTGCATGTGTATATGAACCACTGTATGAGTGTTTGTGATCTGACTGCTTTTGACTTTTTAAATATAACTGTAGATTAAACGTTTCTGTACAAAAATATATTTTGGTCTAGCAAAGCCGTTTTTGATTTGCACATTAAAGTTTCCTTATACAGTTTCAAACAGTAATATCAGTACAGTTTGAAAGCCATTGCAATGCTAAACCCTAACCCTATATGAAACCTAATCCCTGTTTCTAAGTAAACTGTCAGCAGTTCGTTCTCTCTTGTTTTTCACAAACGATGAATCCCCAAATGTCAACACTGCTTGGCGTTTAAAAGTAAAAGTACCAAACGCTGCCATAAATAATACTAAACGTTGTATGAAATCCTACCCAACAGTTTTGAGTACAAGCTACAAATCTCCTGTAACTCGCAGCATTCACGCGCTGACTTGCAACCAGATCTTCTTCGTTCTGTGTACAAATGTGACGAAATGACGCATGATGAAAGACACCAAATAAGGATCTCCGGGAAAGTAGACCCGACAGCGAAAAATTACAAATTGTATTACAAAATTTCCGTGGTGAACCCGCAAGGGTAGTGACACAGTTTTAAACACAGCTCTTTCATGTACCTGCACAATAATTGGTTTTAGCTAATTGTTACACAAAATAACTTACAGACTGCCACTTTAAAAATACAATTTAGAAATAATAATAATACATTTATTTTATATAGCGCCATTAAAAGTTTCCTTGTCAAAGCGCTGAACAAAGAATTAAAATAATACATCACACATTTATAAAGCAGCACAACAAAATACTGTTAAAAACAAAGCAAAAGATCCAGTCAAATAAAAGCAGTTCTAAAATAAAATGTTTTAAGACGAGTTTTGAAAGTGGCTAGAGAATAAGCCTCCCTGGTGTTGATCTGGAGAGAGTTTCAGATCTTAGCAGCGTAAGCAGAAAATGCATCACCCATGGAGCGGAGCCGTGTCTTGGGCACATTTAAAAGACCATACAGAGAAGACCGTAGATTTCGACGAGGTTTGTAAGGAATTAAAAAGACCAGGCAGGTATTGAGGGGCCAGGTCATGCAATGCCTTAAAAGTTAACAAAAGGATTTTAAAATCAATATGGTATTTGACAGGGAGCCAGTGTAAAGACTGGTGAAAAATGATCACTGGATTTAGCCCAAGACAGAATTCTAGCCGCAGAGTTTTGTACATATTGTAATTTGCTAATTGAGGTTTTACATACTCCAGCAAGAAGTGCATTATAACAATCAATACATGAGAAAACAAAACAATTTATCAACCTTTCAAAACTGAGAATGACAGCAGAGGACGTAAATGAGCAATATTTCTCAAGAGGAAAAAGGATGTCTCAACAGAGTTCTGAATAGAAGGCTCAAATGTTAGCGATGCATCAAAGATAACGAAGACTCCAAGATGTTTTAGTTTGCTTTGAAACTCCAGAGCAACACCAATAATAGACATGGTCATAGGGCCGGCATTGCGCAGTTGGGGAGAACTGATTTGCATTATTTCGGTTTTGGAGCTGTTTAAATACAAAAAATTGTCAGACATCCAGTTCTTGATAATAGTAACACAGTTAGAGAGATGCACAGTGTCCACATTTTGGCCTGATCTTGAATGAATATAAATCTGTGTGTCATCAGCTTAAAAATGAAAATTAAGATTTAGCGATCTTAGTTATTCACCAATAAATATACATGCTGAAAAGAAGGGGACCCAATTTTTTCCTGAAAAACTGAAGAAAATCATTACACAACTGATCAGATGCAGTCAAGGAGCTGAAGGCATCTGCATTGAGTAAACTGTTAATTGTGTGGAATAGCCTTCTGGGATTATTTTAACTATTTTCAATAATACATGAATAGAATGATGACCTTGCAAAATCAATAGCCACTCTGTAATGTGCCAGACGGTCTCTCCAAGCTTGATAAACACGCTTAAGCCAGTACATCGCCACTTTCACTCCAATTTCCGGCATGCAACCTTCTCTGAGCACAGATCATCATTATACCAAGGTGCCGACCGTACAAATGAGACATGACTTGTTTTTAGGGGAGAACAGACTTCTAAGTTGGATTTGAGAGCATTATTAAATGATACCTTTTTTCCTCAAGGGAAAAGGAGGACAAAACAATTTATCAACCTTTCAGAAACTGAGAAGGACAGCAGAGGACGTAAATGAGCAATATTTCTGAAGGGGAAAAAGGATGTCTTAACAGAGTTCTGAATAAAAGGCTCAAATGTTAGCGATGCATCAAAGATGACTCCAAGATTTTTTAGTTTGCTTTGAAACTCCAGAGCAGCATAAAAAAGTCCAAGCCCTCTGGTGACAGTTGATTAAAAAGCAAGCCATCATGAAGTTTGTGCCAGGTTTCCGTGAGAAGCAGCAAATCCAGTTTATTGTGCATGATAAAATCCACAAAAGCAAAGCACTGCAAGCAATATCTCCGGAAAAGGAAACAGGATGTGGGGGGCAGAGCAACGTCTAAAAATTCAACAGACGCTAAATAAATAAATGCTGATATTTACGAAATGAATAGTGGCATGTTCAGGGAGTTTTTTACTGGGGTGCCCAGCAATTTCACAGAATTTTTGACACAGAAAAAAATCATTAAACTAACAAACACACTTATCTAACCCTTTAAAAGTATTTAAGTGACCCAAATCAATTATGTATGGTGTTTACTTCAATGCCAATGACATTTTACCATATTACTGAAGTTGTCATAATTTACTCAGCTTGAAAAGCTTTTATACTATCTGATTTTCAATTTAAAATTTGAAGTTAATTTGACTCAAAAGCACAATGAAAACAACTTGCTGATCACAAAGTTTTTTAATGATGTTTTATTGTTAATATTGCCAAAATATCAGTGCTATTACTGTATTGGAAAGGTTTAAGTATAGGTCTTATACCAAAATGAATAAAAACATATATTTATTAGCGATTGACTAATGTGTGGAGCAATGTGCAAATGTTACCCTGGACAATAAAAGCAGTCTTATGGGTAAATTTTTTGAAATTGAGATTTTTAAATAATCTGAAAGCTGAATAATTTTGCTTTCTATTGATGTATAAATTGTAAAAGATAGGACAATATATGGCGAGGATACAGACGTTTATAACTTTGGAATCTGAGAGTGCAAAAAATCTAAACACAGAGAAAATCGCCTTTAAAGTTGTCCCTCAGAGGCACTGTAGCAGGCCATCCACTCACAAAAATAAAGTTTTGATATATTTAAGGTAGAAAATTTACAAAATATCTTCATGGAACATGATCTTTACTTAATATCCTAATGATTTTTTAAATAAAAGAAAAATCAATAATTTTGACCCATACAATGTATTTTTGGCTTTAACTAAAAATGTTCCCTTGCTACTTAAGACTGGTTTTGTGATCCAGGGTCACAAATGCACAAAAAAGCAATGTAAAAATGCAAAAAAGCCTTCCAAAAACGAATGCCTTTAAAATATGTGTCAATATTTTTATTTTTCGAAAATCTCATTTTATTTATTTGAAAATTCCATTTCATTGAATGTCTTACATATATTTATGGGTCGCTTTTTGTGCATTAATATAGAAAATGTTTGTGAAAATGTCTACAATTATTTGTGGAACATACTATATTTATTCGGAAATATTCAACAATTCTGCCCCCAGTCTGTGCAGCGCTGCATGAAGTTGAGCACACTTCTCATGTGGGTAACAAGCTTAAACAGTACACTCTTAAAATATAAAGGTGCTTCACGATGTCATAGTAGAACCTTTTTTGTCTTAACGGTTCCATTAAGAACCATTCTGTCTCACAAAAGGTTCTTTGTGGCGAAAAAAGGTTCTTCAGATTATAAAAAGGTAAAAAAGAGATGGTTCTTTAAAGAACCTGTGACAGAATGTTTTTTGTGGAAAGTTTCAAAGGCTAGAATAGAATATAAACAAACCTTTTGTAAATCAAACTTCACTTTCGGTAAAGTCTTAAAAATAAAAGTGCTTAAAAGTTTCTTCACAGCGAGGCCATGTGGGCATTCCGACATATAAGTTCGGAAATATAAGTATAAGTATAACTATGGAGATGGTGGTCTAGTGGGTTAAATCACTGAACTGGTAAATCAAAAGGTTGCTGGTTCGATCCCAGCAGCCACCACCAGTGTGTCCTTGAGCAAGACACTTTACTCCATGTTGCACAAGGGGGATTGTCCCTGTAATAAGTGCACTGTAAGTCGCTTTGGATAAAAGCGTCTGCCAAATGACTAAAAAAAAAAGTTCAGGAGCAAAGTATCGGAACGAGTAAAGAGGGCTGTTGTTTGTGAACTAAGTTTTCCCTCAAGCCATATCGCATTCCACATTCGCACATGCAAAACGAACCATATAGTGACATTAGCTAGTAAACATTAAAATCATATAAGCGTGCCCGTCGAGCAATAACAAACAACCAAACAACAGAGGTACAGCCAATCCGAGTTTGTTTACTTCATGGGCCTATTCCTATCCTGCTGGTTAAGACCATACCTCTGAGAAGGACCTACAGTAAAGGGTTCTCCCAAAAGGTTCTCCTGAACAAAAATTCTGGCTGGTTCCTACGGTCAGAACACAGCAAATCGTTGGTACTTCTGGCAAATTGTCCCAGAACTACGAAGCCGTTCCTGTAGTCTGAAAGCCCCTCTTGAAACAGTTTTGGTTCCACTATGACCCATTCAGTTAAGGGTTCTTTAAAGAACCGTCTCTTTCTTACCTTTTTATAATCTGAAGAACCTTTTTTGACCAAAAGAACCTTTTGTGAAACAGAAAGGTTGTTTGGATGTTTAAAGTTTTTTATGGAACAATTTATACAGAATGGTTCTTTTATGGCATTGTGAGTCACCTTTATTTTTAAGAGTGTAGACTGCTGCAAGGAATCAATAACAACAGAGTTCAAGAGGAAGTTTCAAACTGAATTTTAAAACTGTCTTTGCTAAACTGCAGTTTTATGGAGAAAGTACTCTTCAATGGTTTAAAATTATGAATTTGCACATGGTTTATCTTAAAGCATATTAAAAACACCATATCAAAATATAATCAACATTTCAAACTTGATTTTCACCAAAGTGGGAATTGAAGAGGTCCTATAGTATATGAAACTGTCAAACCAACATCCTATCATGAGAATCAGCATTTAACAAGATAAAACAATCAATACTCCTTTTACATTTCAATTCGATGATGTCAGCTGTAAGGTCTTAACAAACCAGAACGCTCCAATGCCTTGTCAACATTTGGCACCAAGTCTTGCTCAAAGTCCCAGACTTTTTTGTCCACAGCCAGCTGGTCTTTGGTCAGATGCCCCTGCAGTGGGACTCGAACGTGTACAATCCTACAGACATCAAATGGAACGTGGTATGTCTCTCCAAAGTTTTTCAAGGAGGAATGTACCGATGTTTGTTCCACCATCCTTGGATTAACAATCATCTTTGTGGGATTGAAAACATTCTTTCGGTCAGGTTCTCTATAAATGTGCTCCATGATATTGATCCCAGAAATATTACGCCATTCTGGTCGCTTGAAGCGCCCACTGTCCTCAAACTGTGTTTTGGGGAATATGTGGTTCTCAATGAGGAACACACCCACATTGGGATGCTCAGCTTGGAGGTTCTTCATAAGAGATGGTAAATTGGCAAATTTGTAAGGTACGATAATCTCATCGATGTCATTCAGGAGAACGTACTTGGATTGATACATGTGCCTGTAAATGCACTCATTGAGTGTTGTCAACTGTCCATAATAATGAATGTCACCCTTGTGTTCCTTAAAGTTCCAACCTGGGGACGGGTTAAGAAACTTGTCGATTGGCCATGGAACAATCTCCACTATTCCCTCTCTTTCATAATGCTTTAAGAGGTTTTCCAGGTCTGGTCCACAACTAGTGTTATAGATGACCACTCGTTGAACCCCCAGAAGCTTGTACATTTCTATAGTTTGTGCATATTGCAGAACATTGTTGTAGTCACCAAAAAGGTTGGAGATGCAAACTGTGAAGTTAAACTTGAAAGTCTCACTCACTACACGATTTTGCATTGGGAGATACTCGTGGGTTTCATTGTCCAGGGAAGCTTTAGTTGAGATGAGGACACGAGTTGCATCTTGCAAGTGTTTACCTTTACAAATCACATCTGAGACATGAAACGGGAAGCCAAAATGGTCACTATGTATCCAGACGTCGGTCTCAGCTGTTTTACAGTCATGTTCAAATGTGCAGAAAACACAGTAAAGTGGCTGAAGATTGTGTCTGTCGATTATACTGATGACTCGAATGGTCCCATCCAATCTGTGGTCAATAAATGCAGACACCATGAAGTGCTGTGAGTCTTTGATGGGTGTAATTGAATGTAAATCCTCCGAGATTTTCTGTTTTTTATAAAATGGCATACTTGTGTGATCAGGATGCTCGTTTCTGCATGCCCACATCAGAACAATATATGTAATGATAAGGCATATTCCTAAAAATCTCTTCCATTTGTTGAGTTCCATTTGCCTTCTTTTACCTGTTGAGAAATGAGGAGATACATGTAAGACAGTATTGCCAATTTTAGTGGAACGTCTTAAAAGACCCCATTGTTAACTACATTTTCATGCAGACTCTGAGATTTTAGGCAGAATTCTCTTATTATTATTCATTGTCACATGTCTCTTCAAATGTGCTTTATCTAATGGTTGTTTCACTATGGTGCTTCAGTGACACAAAATGACAATAAAAATACTGGAACTTGAACTTACATGGTCTATGGATGCCAGATTTGTAAAATAAAACCACCCCGTTTGCCTATCGAAATTAGCCAAAGCATGGTTAGGCAGGGCAAGACAAGTTCATTCCTGTAGCACATTTCACACACAAATGTAATTCAAAGTCGCTTAACATCAAAATGATTTACAAAGAGAAATCAGATAATACAGGAGATTTAAAATAAATTAGTTTGGAGTAGACCATTGCTGTATTTCTCGATTATGAATTTTTGCATACTCAGGTTTCATACATAATAATGGCCAGTGACCAGAACGCACAATGCATGGTCTACATGTCTATGAAGAGAACAATTCTGGATAAGCTTGAGGTTCCAGAGTAGCAGATTCCGGAAAAATACATAAACTTGCAATGCACTTCAGCAAATACAACTGACATTCAGAAAAATGCTTAGATGGATGTAAGTCCAGAGCGCTGCATTACACTTTTTATTTGAATCATGATTCCGGCCGTTCAGCTATCAAAACACAGAAAATATATTTCACATTTCAACAGGACAGAGAACGAAGCAAAACAGCAAGTATTTGAATTAGAAGGGTCTTAGGGATTGTGTGTCATCTTAAATCAGACTTCAGATCCATATGTAAATTATACAAATATAAAGGATGTAAATGAGAACATTCCCTACGTTCACCAGCACTGAAATGATCGGTTAACACTCTAAGATCAAATCTATGCGTTCACACTTTTTAAAAATGAGGCCCCATGAAGTCATATACTATAACAACACAACTGTATGAATTGTTTTTATAATGGATGAATACTCTTCTAAAAAACTTGAAAAACTGGATACTATCCAATGCCATGACAATGCTATTGATGCTAGATGGTATTCGACTGAAGAAAGGAAGTCACAAAGGGTGAACAAAATAAATGATGGATTATTATTCCTTAATGGTGTTCTCTTCTGATATTGTATTGGTTTATTTTGTCCTGCACTGCCACACACTAACTACAATTAGAGGTTATTAATAATAAATTGATCCTCTTTAGCTTTTATTTTAAAAAGCCATTCTCATTTCCTGGCCTTGACTCAATAAGCTTTGCACATTTGTTGTATTTTTTGGGCGAAGTTTTCTCAAATTCAGCACAAAGCTGAGTTTAAGTTTACACTCCAATAACGCAACATGCATAATTTTTTTTGGCTATATCTTCGATAACATATTAGAATAATATGAGTTAATTTGAAAAAATAGATGAATTAGATGAACAAAAAACTTTTTTAGACTGAACAAAAAACTTTTTTTATTGTGCATTCCAATAAATTTGAATGGGCTGGTTGCAAATCCTATTAGATTTCGGATCGGGGAGTGTGGGTAGGCTTATTTCTGGTCGTATTTGGAAGGCATATGTGAGTGATTGATTTTTTAGATAAAAATAAGAAACTGATATATCAGTGAGAAAAACCTCTTTACATTGCTCAGTATACCTACCTCATTAAGCCAAAACAACTCATATTACATATATATAACATAGATATAACAGCAAACAAGACTTTAATTCTCACAATGTGGAAAACAAATAGCACCTTTTCATGACTATTAATTTGGACATTCTACCAGAAATGTACATTTTCTGTGACAGGGCCTGCCACTTAAATACAAACACACAAAAACAAGCTTAGAATCATACAATTCAATGACAGAACTCACCCTTGATCAGTGACAGCTTCACCACCGTCAAATTATGGTATTTCCTGAAATGTGTTACCAAATGTGTATCGCACACATTGTATGTTGAGTTTTATGTTAACGTGACAGGACTGACCAAAAACATGGGGACAGTTTAGCATAACAAAACTATGAAACAGGGACAAGGATATGATTTGTATTTTCAAAACTGTTTTTAATAAAGAAAAAAATATCTGATAACCTAATTAATGACTTATTCCTTCACAGAACAACTCACAGGAATCAAACATCAGTCAGTTTTAGACAATCTTTGGATGAAATATTCACTGTAACAGTTCAAGGACAGAGAATGTTAGTTTCTGGTAGAATGTCCCTAATGTTCTTTCACAGTAAGTATGACACGATAAAGACGCAAATCACGGAAACCTATTACAAAGAGTAGGAACAGAATGTAAGTAATCACCTGTAAGTGATGCTGGTGCTGTCTGACAAAGAGTTTCATTCTTGCCCACACCGCAGAGTAGGCCTATTGCTTACATCTGACTTTCATCATATAGAACTTATAACGATGAGTCAAAACAAAGACGTAAAACTTCATTTACTTGCACAGACTGGTATAAAACATCATTAGGCTTTTTGCTGTGATATCAAGTTGTGTTTGCTTAACGGAGCAAACCCTCATACTTGCGGGACAAACTTCCCTATTTGTACATAGGGTTATACGACTTGAAATAAGCCTGCCCACACTCACTAATCGGAAATTTAATGTGGCGGGTTCGTGCAAGTAGTGGGCCTTGCAGCTCGGAGAATGGCAGGTGGGATGCTTTAACACCACAAACTGCAAGTGGGTGGAGCTTAGTCCGCAAATATCTAAATTTTCTCTAGTTGATTAAAGGGGTCATTTGACACATGTAACGCTTCTTACCATATGTGTAACATCAGGTTCCAAAGCAATTGTACTGACAGGTACACCACCTTACCTGGGTATGCATTTGGGCGGTCTTAGCCAACTCATACCAAGAACTGACATAGATTTACAGGAGGGAGGATAAACGAGGCGTTTCTGGAAGGTCTGGATGAGCGTTCGCTTTTAGATAGAATGGATCTTTTGTTCTGACACTTTAAAGTGTGTCTTATACATACATGGGCAACTTATAACACACCAAAAGACACACAAAAACACGTGTTTGCGCCATACGACCCCTTTAAGGATGGGAGGAGGTAGAGACAGTAATGAAAACAATATTCTGTATAACAATGCTGTACTGACTTTTTTTACTACAACTAGCTGCCCTTTCATCTGGGTTATGTTTAGGGTTTGGGGAGGGGTTAGTCTTGAATTCTTTTTTACAAAATACATATGTTGTGTGTGGATATTGATTGGTCCAGCAAGGAGCATCAAGACATTGTGTATGGGGGATTGTTAACGGCTTTGAAGAAGCGTAGTATGTGTTGATTCAGTGTGTGCTTTTGTGTGCATGTCTGAAGCGATGATGGGTCCTCAATAAAGTGACCATCTAGAATTATGGCCTTCCCGGTCTTCTTTTTGGTAGTATCCTACACTGTTAAACCTTGCCGTAAATTACAGGGTAAATAACTTTAAAATAGGCAGTGTTTAGCAGTAACATTGGGAAACAGTGTTTTACTGAAACATTAGATGCATTTCTGTAGAGCAAATAATATATTACAGTTAATTTCTATATAAACACATTACAGATAACAGCTGTGAAATACTGCCTTTTTTACTATACTGCACTGACTGCTTAATTCTTAACGCAAAGGTGTTGCCCCTTTAAGGGCAACCAGGTGTGTGTGATCTCTGAGTTTGTGTTCTTTTGCTTGTGCTGTGTTAATTATCTTACTGACTGGATTAAAACTTAAAATGGAATCCCCAACAATGAGTGAGTAAACATTTCAAATATTTAGAAGTTTTTTTTAATATATACTGCAAATGTAGGTTAAGTTAATAATTTCTTATTATGTGCTCCGTATCTTTTGGTTCAAAAAAGCTACCTGTTAGCTAGCTTTTAGCATCTCACAACTTTCAGTATCCCATAGTGTTGAACTTTTTTGTTATTAGCAGCTGACCCCACTGCTTGTTTCTTTATTTTTCCTGTTTATTTTTTATCGTGTAGTCACATTACCCACAATGTAAGGTGCAAACTGTGCGATTTGCCTTTCCGCCAACTAAGCCTTATTTATACAAATGTTGAAAAACACCAACACAGAGCGAATTTTGCCTGTGGCAGGCAGCAGTGCCCTTGTATGTTTAAGAAATTCTCCTCATTAAGGTCACATGCACAGAAACCACAGACAGTCACAAGCACAGGACACACATAGGCATTCACAGGCTGTTTCCACTGTCAGCTTCCAGTGTGTGAATTTGTGGCTAGTCATTTTTCAGAGCTGTGCATACACCTGCGGATTCATTTTAGAGATGGTAGAAAAGTCGGTTGCGCCGTTGAAGATTGCTTGAAATATTTCAGAGTGAGAACATCTTTCATCACTCATTTATCCCGAAAGCATAAGCAGTCATGTCCAAAGCAGCAGTTTTATCTCCTCAAACAGTGTGATATAGCAGCAACAGACAGACAAGTTAAAAATTCAGATCAGTCGCTTAATGTTGAGCACCAAGAGTCAGCCAGTGCCACACTAGAGCTCATTCAAAGGTAAGGCATAAATGAGATATTATATGCACAGTAATGATTTTAAATATATTCTATCATGTCTGTATTTGTTGTTGTTAGTGTTTCTCATGATTCTGTGTTTGATTTGTTACTAACTGATAAAAATCATTTGATTTTCAGATTCTTTGTGAGGATTAATCCTGAGGGGACAAAATGTGCTGCAAAAGCTGGAACTAGCCGCAAAACTGGCTCATCTGTTACAAGAAAGGTTCAAACCATGAATCCACATGTTCATACATTGTTGCAGCGGCTCACCGAATTTGAGTGGAAAACATGTATTTAAGTAAGTGCAAGCAATATTTATTAATACAATTATTGGTAATTCAATTTGTGCTGTGTTACTACCAGTTTGGAACAACATGCTAAACCAAATCTACAAATCATTGGTATTGTTTTTGTTTTGATTATTTATGTTTTTTTTAATAGTTTTTATTTCATTTAAAGATTTGCCTATTTTCTATGTATTTGTGTGTGTTTGTTTAAAATTGTAAGTGAATATTTTAGGTTTTTGGTTACATGTATTGTTGTGACCTCTAATTAATTTGCAAAGTTGTGTTGAAAAAATGTTTAATGAATTGATACGTGACAAAATTTCTGCTGTTTCTTTATATATTTGTTTTTTGTAAAAGAATATAGAATGTATTTAGTTAACATTTTGACTGATCTTTGGCATACATTTCTATATACACACCCATATCTACAATACAGTTATTATTGTCTATATTTTCCTTTTATTTTATTTATACTAATTTATACTTAGCTATACACTAGCAGTGGATTTTTTTATTTCAGAAAAATATTCAGTTTTGTTGAATTATGTGATTTGTTTAATTGTCGTATGTAATTATGAATTTTCTTGTGTTTTGTATGCATGTTTTGCTTAAGTAATAAATTACGTTTGTTGAAACCTCTTGAATTTCTTTGTCTTTTGAGAAGATAATACCATTAAATAAAATTGCATCATTTTTGATGGAGCAGAATGACTACAATATTAAATAAAACACAGTAAAAAACACAGAATGTATATGTAGTATTCTACTGTGATTGTGTTACATTACAGTAAATAACTATAAATCAAGATTAACAGCAAATAACTGCCAAGAGTAGTGACAGTAAAATACTGACAAAACTGTTGCCAGCTAGTCACCGTAACGTCTCAGTTACAGTAAAATGCTGGCAACACTGTTGCCAGCTACTTACTGTGGAATATACATTACAGTAAGTAGCTGGCAACAGTGTTGCCAGTATTTGACTGTAGAAATGCCTGGAAAGGTCTAACAGTGTAGATACTAAAGTGTTTGAGAACTTCATTCAGTTTCTGTAGTTCTGTTAGACTTCTTGTTAATAGCAGTATAACAGTGAATAAATCTAAAGCTTCTGCTATTATTTTGTTTCATTTAATTTGTCATTAAGATGTGAGCATTAAGGAGGGGGTGCCCTTCAGCATATGCCCCTCAAAAGTTCTGTGCACGGCCTTGTCTCAGGAATTATTTCGGAACATGCCGTTTATGCAAGGCGAACCTGTACAAGTAAGTGGCAAACCGCGCTGTAATGTCACTGACCAAAGCAGAGACGTGGCCACGGTGGGGTATTCGCTCAAGGGGTGGGTTCAAGCAGCTTACAATATTAAAATATATTTTATATTACAATAATAATATGTTCTTGCAAATGAACTCTACATATATTGAATTAAAGGTGAACAGGTCCATAACTTTTGGCCAGTAGTACTGTATGATGTTTTAATATTGGCATAACATAATAATTATTAGGTTTGCACTATAGGATACCAAATCTGCGGTATCGGATCATTGTTCTTTTGAAGGTTTTTTTTCTAACCTTAAGTGGGTTTTTAATATTTTATAAAATACAGAATTCAAAATTTAATAAGTTCAGCGAGTATATTTATCAACACCACCAACAACTATGAAAACGAATAACCGCTTTCACTTTCATTCTGGTAAACAGTTATATCATTTTCTTTATTAACGCGCTTATAAAGAAATATATAAGAATAACAACACAATCCGGCCATAGTTAGAACAATGCTGAGCTTTTAATATATTTACTTTTAATTTCAAGGGTTTGAAACGGATAATTAATAGGAGATAAAAATACACAAGAAAAGAAAATTACCTTAAATATTGATCTACGACGATCTGGACTTTTTCAGGAGAACAGATGATAGCCCTTATTATCCTTGCGTTCATTAATCCAACTATGAAAACCTTTTAATGATTCGTGAGCAGTTCGGGAGCAGCACGAAGAGATCATCCAACCGGCTGGTAAGCAGAGGTGGACGAAGTACATAATTTCCTTACTTGAGTCAAAGCCTACTTCTGGTAAATTTCCTTTATGCCTCTGAATCAACTTACTGAATACACTGATAGTCAAAAATCAGATTGAGACATTCAAAATTAAATTGCAGATATGTTTAAAGGAGATTTCACTAGGAAGAATTGCAATTCAAGATATCTCTTTTTAAATATATCTCTAATTGGAATTTTGCCTAGTACAAAGTCGATTATATCTTTAATTACAGTTTCTACTAGTAAAAACTCGTTTGTAGATATCTGAAAATATTTTCCAATGGAATTCAATGGATGAATATGACTAGTCAAAACAGTATTGTAGATATCTCAAATGTGTATTACGGCAAGCGGAAATAACAAAAGTCCATGAACTGAACTGAAATGAGACGGTCTAGCCTTGCAGAGAATTTCCCATTTGCATCACCTGCTGCTCATGTTGTGGTACAGCAGCAGAACACAGCAGATACGTTTCTGACTTTTTTAAACAAATAAGGAGGCAGAAGATTATATTTTATTTTAGAGAATATGAAATGTTTCAGCAGCCTACATTTAAACAGCCCAACAGTATAGGCTATTAAATGAACTAACCTTAAAACACAATAATGCACCAATTATGTTAATTAACAACAATTTAATAATGTAATATTAGAAAAATGTAGGTGTCAGAACAAAACATGTATTTTATCTAGAAGCGAATGCTCACCCAGACCTGCCTGAAACGCCTTGTGTAACCACACCCCACCACCTGGAGGGGCCGGCCTAGACTTCCGTCCAAGGCTTGTTAGATCTCCTCGACACTCGTGTCGAAGGCTTACAATGCCGCTGGACAGGCCGCTTCTGCCCTTCACGCTATGGCGATTCTCCAGGTCTATCAGGCCAAAGCCCTGGGGGACCTGGCGGGTGGGAAACCCGACCCAGATGTACTTCGTCCATAATTTCCTTACTTGAGTCAAAGCCTACTTCTGGTAAATTTCCTTTATGCCTCTGAATCAACTTACTGAATACACTGATAGTCAAAAATCAGATTGAGACATTCAAAATTAAATTGCAGATATGTTTAAAGGAGATTTCACTAGGAAGAATTGCAATTCAAGATATCTCTTTTTAAATATATCTCTAATTGGAATTTTGCCTAGTACAAAGTCGATTATATCTTTAATTACAGTTTCTACTAGTAAAAACTCGTTTGTAGATATCTGAAAATATTTTCCAATGGAATTCAATGGATGAATATGACTAGTCAAAACAGTATTGTAGATATCTCAAATGTGTATTACGGCAAGCGGAAATAACAAAAGTCCATGAACTGAACTGAAATGAGACGGTCTAGCCTTGCAGAGAATTTCCCATTTGCATCACCTGCTGCTCATGTTGTGGTACAGCAGCAGAACACAGCAGATACGTTTCTGACTTTTTTAAACAAATAAGGAGGCAGAAGATGATATTTTATTTTAGAGAATATGAAATGTTTCAGCAGCCTACATTTAAACAGCCCAACAGTATAGGCTATTAAATGAACTAACCTTAAAACACAATAATGCACCAATTATGTTAATTAACAACAATTTAATAATGTAATATTAGAAAAATGTAGGTGTCAGAACAAAACATGTATTTTATCTAGAAGCGAATGCTCACCCAGACCTGCCTGAAACGCCTTGTGTAACCACACCCCACCACCTGGAGGGGCCGGCCTAGACTTCCGTCCAAGGCTTGTTAGATCTCCTCGACACTCGTGTCGAAGGCTTACAATGCCGCTGGACAGGCCGCTTCTGCCCTTCACGCTATGGCGATTCTCCAGGTCTATCAGGCCAAAGCCCTGGGGGACCTGGCGGGTGGGAAACCCGACCCAGATCGCATGAGCGAGCTCCGCACTGCCACGGATCTGGCGCTCAGGGCGACCAAGATCACGGCACGTGCCTTGGGTCCGTCGATGTCCACCATGGTGGCCCAGGAGAGACATTTGTGGCTCAACCTTGCTCAAATGAGTGAAGTCCAGAAGGTACATCTTCTGGATGCACCCATTTCGCAAGCTGGGCTGTTTGGTGATACCATGGAGGACGTATCACAACAGTTATCCGCGGTACAGAAGCACACTGAGGCAATAAAGGAGATATTGCCTCGCCACGACGTGGCCACCCATAGGTCGACACGTTCTTGTGCAAAGCCTGCTTCCTGGCAGCCACGTCCGCCTGCGACAACTCCTCCGGTACCAGGACCCTCCCACAGGATGGCCCACCCGAGGCAGGTAAGTCAACAGAGCCGTCAACCTCCCCGGGGTCCTGCCCTGCGCGAAGTGACCGCCCTGTCCACCACCCCTCCTGGGCATGGTGAAGGAGATCGTCCCTCTGGTTCCTCTGTCACGGTTCCTGGACGCTTGGCTTCAGTGCACCAGCCCGTCCCTGTGGCTAGAGAGGACGATCCATCTCGGTTACGCGATCCAGTTCGCCAAGCGCCGGCCCAGGTTTCAGGGCATTCTATTCACATCGGTGCGAGGAGAGAACTGTTCCTGCGGTTCACTTTCGAAGGGAGGGCGTACCAGTACAAGATCCTGCCCTTCGGTCTGGCACTGTCTCCACGGGTTTTCACAAAACGACTGGCTTATTTTGATTTTGAAACACCCATGTCTGGTCTCTAGACAGGACGAGAAGATCCTGAGTTGGCTACTCCCCCTTTGCAGCAGAGACCATCACCCAGGTTAGGGCCCCATCTACTAGGCGGTTGCACGCCTCTAGACGGCGCATCTCCTCGTTCTGGTTTCTCTCTCAATGAGAAAGCCTCACTGAGGTGCTCGATCAGGATTGTGTTGTCCTTCTTACGAGACTGGAGACTAACATCTCCCTCCACACTGAATGTGTATGTAGTCGCTATCGCTACTCATCACGACTCAGTTGATGGAAAGTTTCCAGGGCAACACGACCTGGTCACCAGGTTCATTAGGGGAGCGAGAGGGCGGAATCCGACTCACCTCCACTCCATACCCTCTTGGGACCCTAACGTGGGTCCAAGAGCCCCTCTTAGGTTCCGATCTTCCTCACCTGACAAGTAAGACGGCCCTCCTGTTGGCGCTCGCTTCCTTCAAGAGGGTAGGGGATCTCCAAGCATTCTCTCTGTCCCCGGATTGCCTTAAATTCGGCCCTGGCAAACTCTCACGTTATCTTGAGACCCAGGCCCGGATACGTGCCCAAAAAGTTCCCACTTCTCCCTGGTGGACCAAGTGGTGGACTTGCAGGCGCTCCCCATCGAGGAGGAAGTCCCAACCCCATCCGTGTTGTGTCCTGGACCACACGCAGAGCTTCAGTAGCTCTGACCAGCTCCTTGTCTGTGTTGGAGAACAGCAGAAGGGGAAGGCTGTCTCCAAGCAGAGGCTGGTGAACTGGGTCGTGGATGCCGTTACGATGGCATTCCGATCTCAGAATCTCCCATGCCCACTGGCAGTGAGGGCTTACTCCACACGTGGTATAGCCACCTCCTGGGCACTGGCCAGAAGCGCCTCTCTAGCAGACATCTGTAGAGCTGTGGGTTGGGCTACGCCCAAACACCTTCGCAGGGGTTAACAAACTTCGCGTAAACCTCGTTGTCAGCCCACGTCCTGCGTGGCGACATGTAGGACTGGCATCCGGGGGGGGCGTATGTCTGCGGAAGTACCTTACCACCCTCCAAGAGGTTGGGTTAGTGTGCTATATACTTTTTTTCTTACCCAAACACATGGTTAAGAAACTGGTACCTCACCAACCTTCCTTCTCACCCAAACACTGGTTAAGAACAGGCAGCATTCCATCCATCAATAAACAAGCACCCCCTGGAGGTTGGCTGGGCAGAGCAGCCTTCCCCCTTAGGCCGGGACACCATATAACCTATCACAGATAGTTCTCACCGGACCTAGTGCTACCGGACGCTGTAACACCCCCTCCGTGGGCTGTTCCGTCTAATGTATCCTAGTGAGAATGGTTCCCACTCTTGGTAACCCATGAGCTTCCCCAGGTGGACCTTTACCTCGCGGTTAACTACTCAGTCCGCACGTTCCATGTGTCTCCACCAAGGACGAGACCATACCAATATCCACCATATTCCTCCCCACGGGTAGGAGGTGGCCTCTGTAGCGCATCCCTGATTAAGGAAGTTGCGCTTACCCGGTGTAAACCCGAGCCGGACGGCCTCTTGCCAGAAGAGAGCTAAGGGCCCCGTCCATGAAAGGTTACCGGTCAGGGCTGTACCTATCTTTCTCCTAGAAAGCTCTGGAATGCCCCGATCACCACACTGGAAGGTTACAGTTTCGCGAAAGCTTCAGCTGACACGCCCAGGCCTGTTACTGTCGCTTCATACATACATAACCAAGACGGTAAACATGGGCTTGTATTATCATACAGATATTGACGAGTGCATGCAAGGTTCCCATATGTGTCATCACAACTAGCAGTGCATAAACACAGCAGGAACGTATCGCTGTCAAGCCAAGTGCACCCCGGGCTTCAAACCCAGATTGGTTTCATTATTAAAAAATGCTTTTTTAGCAAAGCATTAGCCCTGAAAACAGTCTTTGACTGCATGAACCCTCTAGAATATATAGGAAAATTAAACTGGCAGATATTTTCCCTTAGATGTGGATAAGTGTTGAGAATCAGCTATCTCGCCGTGCCAGCAGCAGTGCTTCAATACTTTGGGCTCTTATTGTTGTGCCTGCCACCCGGGACACCAGTTTGTGGGCCATCGCTGCCTCGGTCAGTGACACTGTGAATTTTTACATTTTTTCAGAATCTTCATATGTGTTTTACCATTAAAATGTAACTATTTATCAGTAGGATGACACAGGGTTTGAAGAAGTGCTTTATTAAGACACCCCTTTATAAATAAAATAATATCCCGTTCAAACTGCTCACTCATTGAAAGTTAGTTCCTGAATGTTCTTGTGTGTGTTTAGATATAAATGAGTGTTTGAGGAATGTGTGTCGAGCACATCAACAGTGCAGAAACACAGACGGGGGTTATCTGTTTTTTGACAGCTGGTATGACCACAGCAGAAACTGGGCTGTATGTAGGTAAAATGTCAAATTATCTCTGAATCCAATGAAAGTCTTGTTTTCTTAAATGATTTATATATTTTATTAAAACATTTTTCTCTTGCATGCAGACATAGATGAAGGCCAGGTTGACAGTCACATGTGTCGATACAGTCAAATATGCCAGAACACGATTGGTGGGTACGGATGTGTTTGTCCGAGAGGGTACGAGAGGGTAAGGTGGAGATGGTGGTCTTGTGGGTTAAACCACTGAACTGGTAATCAAAAGGTTGCTGGTTTGATCCCAGCAGCCACCACCAGTGTGTCCTTGAGCAAGACACTTTACTCCACGTTGCTCCAGTGGGATTGTCCCTGTAATAAGTGCACTGTAAGTCGCTTTGGATAAAAGCGTCTGCCAAATGCCTAAATGCAAATGTAAATGTACATCTCCCAAGGAGCAGCTCGACCTTGCCTAGGTGAGATTCAATATCAGAGTTAAATGTCACAAATGCGTTTGAACAGTAAGTCATAGATTATGTATAAAAAAAATACTATTTGACATATATCACTGTAATAACAGTCAAGGCGTAATATTATTTAAATATAATGCTGTATATTCTTTTTTTATTCTCCATTAAAAACACTCTCTACATCTAGCTTATTTTTGAGTTAAAAAAAAGATTTGTGGTTCAAATTTGAAGTTTAAGTGGCTAAAATCACTTGTTTCACCTTTTAATTCCATTCAAATTTAAATAAAAAAAAAACTTACTATCCATAAGTCATTGAGCTCTTGGAGTCAGAAGTGTTGCATAGATCTTTGGATGGCTGTCCGTGAAGGAGGGAGGAGTGTAGAAGTGAGTTATGTTGTTATTTTTTTCAGTTGTTGGAGTAGGGAGGGTTCCATCTTTGGAGTGGGCGCTCGATCCTGCTCTTTGATTCTTTTTGTTCAGTAAACAACTTCTTTATATCATGTTGGTGTTGTTAGTGCATGCAAATTACATATATTTATATCTTTTCTTTTTTTCATTTGTAAGGGATATTTCTATGATTGGTTAGAGACTCTTATCACTAAGCAGAATACTACTGGAATTTTTAAGTTAAAAACATCAATATACAGTTCCTTGAAGAAATTTCATCAATCTTCTTTTATCCTGTTATGATGATATTTTTACTCATAGAAGTCTTGAATTGCATACTCTACATTAAACAATAGAAAACCAAGGTTAAAACAAACAACAAGTCCGACACATTTTCCAACAGTGACCAATAGTATTGATCTGTGAAAAAAATTATCATGAAAATTGGAGATACATTTTGACAACAATGAAATGTAAAACTTTATGACATAAAACATATATTCTAACATAAAATATATAATAATAATATATTTAGATATCACATTTCATATATCACACAAGAGAAAACCAATGAAGTTAATTAATAATGATAATTAAACGACCTTACCTCACTCGCCTCTTAGTGCATTCTGAACATCTCGGATCTTCACGCCATCCCAGGCATGAATGTCCAATTGGGTACACTAGCAAGGACGGTACTTGGATAGGTGTGTAATGCTGTATTGTCTTGGACGTAATACTAATACATATTTTGGTAACAGAGAATAAAATCTGACCTTTTTTTTGGTAAACAGTGTCTTGACACGCCCTGCCCGGACAACTACCAGAGGGGGCGCAAACCAGGGTAAAATTTTGAACGTGATTAACCAACCCTAGGTAGTAACAAATTATTTCCGTATGCCTCCTCATTGCTTCCTACTAAGGACATAACAAATTGGCGACAAAGTACTTTTTTGTAATGAGGATGGCTGCATGTCCAGGAGATCCAGGTATCCCATTCGACACGTGGCTAAGCATGTTCCAGAATTATTTGCTTGTAGTTGGTGCTTCTTGAGATGGATGGCCGGTCGGACGCAGACGAGCACTACATTGTCTTGGTACTGAAGGCTCAGAGATTCTTTTACACCCTATCGGATCAAGGTAATTCAATGGAAGATGCGATTGCACACTTACAAGGGAACTTTACGCCTCGACGGAACATAGTGGCTGACCGCAATGCTTTCCGGTAACGAGTTCAAGCACTGGGAGAATCTATTATTCTGTATGTAGCTGCTCTATGGTACTTAGCGGTTACTTGTGACTTTGCTGCTAAGCTGGATGATCTTGCGTGATCAGCTGGTGGACAATGTGTACAGTCATCGGATTCATGGGAGGTTGCTTTTGGAATCTGACTTGACTTTTGTCTCTTAAACAGAAGCTGCTGGTGAACAAGCAAAAGTTTTTTGAGTTATTGGTCAGTACCCGTGCAAGTGATACATGCCAAGTCTCTGTCTGCAGCTGCGTTCTTTAAAGTCTTCATCTTCTGCATCTGGTTCGTCTGCCCGTAAGTGTTTTCAATCTGGGTCTACGAAACTCCTCGCGAATGACCGTAGCTGTCCTGCTGCATCGGTACAGTGTAATCACTGTCAAAAGATTGGAACTTATTCGCGGGTGTTTCGTTCGGGAAAACACCCGTTTTCAGTTGCCATTGCATGAAGAGAGCCGCGATCTGACCGCATTTATTACTCTTGAAGGACTATTCAGATTTTCCTGTGTACCATATGGCCTCGCTTCAGCAACCAACACCTTCCAAAAAATGTTGGGAACAGTTTTACAAGGACTTTGGAATGTTGACACTTACCTTGATGATATCATTGTCTGGGGACGTACACAAATTGAACATGACCACACACTCAAAGCCATTGTTCAATGCTTGCAGCATGCCGGACTGAAATTGAATAAATCAAAATGTCAGTTCAACGAATACAGTCTTCGCTTCCTGGGTCATATGGTGAATGCGCAAGGAATTTATCCTGATGAGGATCATCTTTCTGCCATTCTTCATGCACCTGCACCAACAGATGCACCACAACTCCGCTCTTTCCTCAGTCTATATCCTGGTATAGTATTTTTTTTACCAATTTCGGCATGTCCGTTGAGCCTGTGCGGGCTTGCATCAGGCAGGGCTTTGATTTCTCCTGGTTCTATGAGGCTGTTAAAAAAATTGCTTGTTGACAGTCCTACTCTCGCATTATTCAACCCAGATTTTCCTACAGTATTATCTACGGATGCCTCTGCCTACGGCCAGGGAGCTGTTTTTGTTCTGGTTCACGAGGATAAGACAGAACGCATTGTCGCTTTTGCATCCCGGATATTGTTATCTACTGAACGCAAGTACTCGACCATTGAAAGGGAAGCACTTGCTTGTGTTTGGCCCGCTGAAAAGTGGCAAACTTACTTGTGTGGTCGTAAATTCCTCCTGCTCACAAATCCCCAGGAATTAACTGTGTTTTTCTATGATCGCAGCGGAATGCATATTGCGCTCTGGGCAACGCGGTTAATGTGCTTCAGCTACGATGTTGTTTACCGGAATGGAGCTCAAAACAACACGGCCGACTTTCTTTCTCTTTCGCCTTTGCCTGCATCAACTGATGACAACTTGAATTCTGAACCTGAGTTTGTGGTTTTTGTGTCTTCGGAGATGTCAGTTTGTCGCCTGCGGATTATGCTTCTGCCTCCGCATCATGCTCGGAACTGAGTGCATTATGCTCACAAATAGCTTGCGGGTGGCCTTCTTCTACAACTTCCGTGGATATTCTTTTACGCACATACTTTCAGCTATGCGACAAACTAAGTGTGCAGCAGGATTTTGTGTTCAGGGGATAGCGCCTTGTTGTTCCTGTCGCACTATGGCACACATTGGTTAAGTGATGATGTGGTGTGCCCAGGTGGGGCGTACCGGCCAGATTAGAATCAGACAATGGGACGGGTTTTACGTCAAAGCTAACACAGCTCTTAGCAAAAGCGTTGTCTATTGATTGGCATTTTAATATTCCTTATCATCCGCAAAGTGCAGCAGTCGTGGAGAGGTGCCATCGAACACTGAAAACACGACTAACAAAATCTGCACTCGAAACAGGAAGAAAGTGGGTTGATTTATAGTCTTGGCAGAAATAAGAATGACTCCATCTTCCACAACAAAATTGTTACCGTTCGAGGTACTAATGGGTAGACCTTTCCCGACCCCGTGGGTCAAAGGCCGGTCTGGTATTTCTTCTTTAGGTGATCTGAAAGTGATCCAGGAGCACTACGTGATTTCCCTAGTCGAAAAGTCAAATTCTATATGTGCTGATGTTTCTTTGTGCCTTGCTCTTCCCTCAGAGCAGCCTACTCATAACTTTGTTCCAAGACAAAAGGTCTTTGTGAGGAATCTGAAGCCAACAAAGGTTGGAGAACCAAAGTACCACGGACCAGCGACTGTGATTGCCGTAACACGGACAGGAGTTCTGACGGACTACCAGCCACAGTGGATACACGCTTCCAGATTGAAGTGGCGTTCTGCAGGAGAGCAGGCCAGCTCCAATTTAACATAGAATCTCAACAGGGGATTCACCTTACTACACCTCAGGGTGGAGAAAGCACTGACTAAGCTGAGGAAAGAACTACATTCGCGAGGTGGGGGCCACCCAAAGCAAGAAGATAGAAGGCCCATTGAGCCAACAGTGCTGACTCTGTAGCTTCCCCTGAGGTGCATTGAGGGCCAAATTCTATTCTAAAACGGAAAAAGGGAAAAATTGTTATCCTAAGTGCAAATTTCCCATGGAATTCTTAGATATCAATACCTATACTGCGTGCACACTTACAGAAGCCTTTTTTGTGTTTGGCTCAGGAATTCTTAAATTCTTAAATGAATGAACCTAACAGGCCATGGCACCCGTTCAGGCAGCCAGGTGGACTGCGTGGAACAACGATTATTCAAATCCTAATAAGTATAATAATCACTGGTATAATCCTAAATTAAGAAGTAAAATTAGAGAGAAATACACAGTTTCACATGAAATGTTCCTTACTTTCTTGTTGTTTAACCTCTGTGAAAGTTGTATCATGTCTTATGCTGTCTTATGTTGATATAAGTATCTGTTGTTCTCCATCTCAAGGTTCCTAATGATATCTTGGGACAATTGTTTTGATATCGCAATATTAAATACGTGATCATATCTAATTGTTCAGGAGGAATAAGACTAAACAGAAAGTCTGGTGATTTTCCACTCTGGTGGTTTTATATGACAACCTCCTGTTTCAAGCATATAAATATTAGTCCTTAATATAATAAACTTTGGACTCTGATTGAACAAGCACTTGTGTCTGTGTCAAACTTTGTCTCCTGGATCCAGAAACTCTGTGTGTTCCGGGCTGTGTCCCAGGTGACGCTGATCCCAGAACAGCGCCTCGTCACAGGTACACTGATTCTAAACGTGTAGCTCGCACTCCTGATTTTAAAGTGTTGGATTGGGTGCGTGTGCGCATTCCAACTCATGCTCCGAAAGCACATCATGCTTCCCAATTGGCTCGTTCTGTTGAACCTGTTTCGTTGGCTACTGACACAGATGCTTTGGACTTGTCATTTCAGTTTCTTCCTCTTCCAGAGCCTCAATATCCTGAAGTTTTTCAAAGGGTTTCTACCCGTGTAAGCCAACCTCATTGTTGGATGGAAGGTTACATTACATAGTCACCTTGCATTACGTTACTATAAAGAGTAATTCATAGGTCATTTTATAATAGATTTTCATGTGAATGCTACATTCTTATATTTCTTGTGATGCTTTATTTTTCTTCTTAGTCTAATTGCAAGTAATTTTGTTATAACAACGTGCATATTTAGTACTTTAGTAACTTTGTTATTGGATTTTTTTGTTTGTTCGTTAAAAACTGTGTAAACAGTTTCCTTTAAGCAATGGGGGAATATGTTGTGTTCTTCTGTGCATGTTGACCAGTAGGTGGCAGCAGAGGTTGCTGTTATGTGTATGTGAAGATCGGAGACCGGAAGTGAGAAGTGTTCCGCCTGCAGCAGCATGTCCTGTACTATTCTGCTACTCGATTTGTTGTAATAAAAGTATTCTTTATTTCCTTATGCCTACTCATTGCTTCCTACAAAGGACATAACATACACTAGACAATACAAGAAGAGACAAGGGGCTGAACTTATCTAAGGAAGAAACAGGACAAAAGTAGAAGTGAAGAAACTAAACTACACATGGGTGGGGATAATCAGGAAAAGTTTATGAACGAGGTTTCTAAAGGTCAAAAACACATATGTCGAAGTTTGTTAGATCAGTGTGAAATCCCTGTTGGAGTTTGTTGGCTGATTGTCAGTGGGAATTCAGAATGTTGGTGTTTGTTGCTACTTGTTGAATCAGTGTGAGTTGGCCTAAGAACAGTGCACTGCAAGCAATATCTCTGGAAAAAAAAGTAAAGTATTAAAGTATTTAAGTGACCCAAATCAATTATGTATGGTGTTTGATTCAATGACAATGACATTTTACCAAATTACTGAATGATGTCCTAATCTACTCAACTTTAAAACAATACATACTATCTGACATTCAATTTTAAATTTTAAGTTAATTTGACTCAAAGCACAATGAAAACAACTTGCTGATCACAAAACCTACACCAACGCGTTGCGACAAAAGACATAAGAAACACATTATAACCAATTGCGTGCAGCAATGTGCAAATACACAAAAAGCCTTCCCCAAATGAATGCGATTTTAATATTTGTCAATATTTTTTATTTGAAAATCTCACTTTATTTATTTGTAAATTCCATTTCATGGAATGTCTAACATATATTTATGTGTCGGTTTTTGTGCATTTTTTTGGTAATATTCAACAATTCTGCCCCCAGTCTGTGCAGCGCTGCATGAAGATGAGCACACTTCCCATGCTGCTAATAAGCTTAAACAGTACACTCTTAAAATATAAAGGTGCTTCATGATGTCATAGAAGAACCATTTTTCGTCTAAATGGTTCCATTACGAACCTTTCTGTTTTATAAAAGATTCTTTGTGGCGAAAAAAAGGTTCTTTGGATTATAAAAAGGTAGAAAAGAGATGGTTCTTTGAAGAACCTGTGATTGAATGTTTTTTTGTGTAACGTTTCAAAGGCTACAATATAAAGAAAACATTTGTGAATCAAACTTCACTTCCAGTACAGTCTTAATAATTAAAGTGCTTAAAAGTTTCTTCACAGCGTTGCCATGTTTCGCTTTCCAATTTATAAGTTCAGGAACAAAGTATCGGAACGAGTGAAGAGGGCTGTTGTTTGTGAACTAAGTTGTCCCTCAGGCCATATCCCCGATCACATTCACACCTGCAAAAGGAACCATTTAGTGACATTAGCTGGTCGAGAGCTAACAATTTGTTTACGTCATGGGTCATTCCTATCCTGCTGGTTTAGACCATGCCCATTCAGTCAAAGGTTCTTTAAAGAACCATATTTTTCTTACCTCTTTATAATCTGAAGAACCTTTTTGACACAAAGAACCTTTTGTGAAACAGAAAAGTTATTTGGATGTTAAATGTTTTTTATGGAACCTAATTAAAAAAGGTTCTTCTATGGCATTGTGAGGTACCTTTATTTTTAAGAGTGAAGACCGCTGCAAGGAATCAATAACAACAGAGATCAAGAGGAAGTTCCAAACTGGATTTTTAAACTTTATTTGGTAAACTGCAGTTTTATGTTGAAAATACCCAGCAATGGTTTAAAATTATGAATTACCACATGGTTTATCTTATCTTTAGCATATTAAAAACACCACACATACATGAAGACAGCATTAAAAACTTGATTTTCACCAAAGGGGGACTTTAAGATGTCCTCTAGGCTATGAAACTGTCAAACCAACACCCTATCACGAGAATCAGCATAACAAGATAAAACAATCGATACTGCTTTTACATTTCAATTCGATGATGTCAGCTGTAAGGTCTTAACAAACCAGAACCCTCCAATGCCTTGTCAACATTTGGCACCAATTCTTGCTCAAAGTCCCACACTTTTTTGTCCACAGCCAGCTGTTCTTTGGTCAGATGCCCCTGCAGTGGGACTCGAACGTGTACAATCCTACAGACATCAAATGGAACGTGGTATGTCTCTCCAAAGTTTTTCAAGGAGGAATGTACCGATGTTTGTTCCACCATCCTTGGGTTAACAATCATCTTTGTAGGATTGAAAACATTCTTTCGGTCAGGTTCTCTATAAATGTGCTCCATGATATTAATCCCAGAAATATTACGCCATTCTGGTCGCTTGAAGCGCCCACTGTCCTCAAACTGCGTTTTGGGGAATATGTGGTTCTCAATGAGGAACACACCCACATTGGGATGCTCAGCTTGGAGGTTCTTCATAAGAGATGGTAAATTGGCAAATTTGTAAGGTACGATAATCTCATCGATGTCATTCAGGAGAACATACTTGGATTGATACATGTGCCTGTAAATGCACTCATTGAGTGTTGTCAACTGTCCATAATAATGAATGTCACCCTTGTGTTCCTTAAAGTTCCAACCTAGGGACGGGTTGAGAAACTTGTCAATTGGCCATGGAACAATCTCCACTATTCCCTCTCTTTCATAATGCTTTAAGAGGTTTTCCAGGTCTGGTCCACAACTAGTGTTATAGATGACCACTCGTTGAACCCCCAGAAGCTTGTACATTTCTATAGCTTGTGCATATTGCAGCACATTGTTGTAGTCACCAAAAAGGTTGGAGATGCAAACTGTGAAGTCAAACTTAAAAGTCTCACTTATTACACGATTTTGTATTGGCAGATACTCGTGGGTTTCATTGTCCAGGGAAGCTTTAGTTGAGATGAGGACACGAGTTGCATCTTGCAAGTGTTTACCTTTACAAATCACATCTGAGACATGAAACGGGAAGCCAAAATGGTCACTATGTATCCAGACGTCGGTCTCAGCTGTTTTACAGTCATGTTCAAAAGTGCAGTAAACACAGTAAAGTGGCTGAAGATTCTGTCTGTTGATTATACTGATGACTCGAATGGTCCCATCCAATCTGTGGTCAATAAATGCAGACACCATGAAGTGCTGTGAGTCTTTGATGGTTGTTATTGAATGTAAAGCCTTCAAGGCTTCTTGTTTATTATAAATTGGCATGCTTGTGTAATCAGGATGCCAGTTTCTGAATGGCCATATCAGAACGAAGAACATAATATTGATCATACATATTCCTAAGAATGTCTTCCATTTGTTGTGTTCCATTTGCCTTGTTTTACCTGTGGAGACATAAGGGGATACATGTAAGACAGTATTGCCAAATTTATTTAAAATATATTTGCAAAGCATGTGTCGCCAGACTAATGAAGATGCTTTCTGTATTTGCTGGTGTTATTTTTATTTGTGTGTGTTTTCGTCCGTTGCACCACAGTGACACCAACGGCCACCGTACTTATATGTTGTATAAATGAAAAAATAGAAAAGCTACAAGGGCTTTAAATATTATCTGCAAATAAGTAATCTGCTTCATATTTATTTGTGTTTTTTTATATCCTCATTTATGTTCATATTATATATTTAAAATTTTTATGTATGTTCAATTGCAATGAATAAATGTAAAAAAACTAAAGGCTGTTTGGTGGATACATCACTAAATCACTAATTCGGCCTATTTGATTAGATTACAGAAAATGACAAAGGTAACACTACTCCAGCGGCACAGAGTGTAAAGTGTGTGTTGGTTGCTTTGAGACTAGAGACCCAGGTTCGAAACTGCCAAACACTTTTCATCATATAGCATCGGATCATAAAGATTTTTTTTCAATAAAATGATACAAATATTTGAAAAGTTGCGATTATTTATAAAGTGAAGGGTAAGGGTGTAGGTATGGGTTTATTATTATTATAAAAACTTGATTTTGCTGTCTTTACTTACTGTAGCAGAATGTGCAAAAAATCGTCTTGGTTACGTATGTTACCTCAGGTCCCTGATGGAGGGAACAAGACGTTGTGTCGCACCGACACAAAAAATAAAGATGGAAAGCACATTCATTCACCTTTGGGCTGAGGAATCTGAGAGGCATTCCCAATCGCTGCAGTGGATAGCGAAGCATTGTGGCATGAATGACACAACGTCTCCTTCCCTCCACCAGGGAACTGAGGTTACATACATAGCCAAGACGTTTCATTCTAAGGTGCATGTCACGTTGCACAAGGAAAGAAATCACGTGTGAGTATACAACAGTTGATTTTCTTCCAGCTGCCAAATATCATGTTTGAGCAGTGCTATACGCAGTCTAGAACAACTAAAACATTGACGTGCTTGTACACATTATACATTATGCAATACCTTTATCAATGCTTATTTTTAAGCAAGTTTATGCATTTCTTATGAAGAGAAAACACGTTTCTGGTTCATATCCAAGCGTGGCCTCGAACATACATGGGATATTGTTACATGGACACTCCACCAAAAAATTCAAATCTGTTTTGAATTACTCACCCTCTAGTTGTTCCAAAACTGTATACATTTCTTTGTTCGGTTGAACACAAAGATATTTGGTAAAATGTTAGCTACGGAAAATTATTTGGCATCATTGAGTACCAAAAAAATGGTAGTCAAAGGTGACCCAGAATTGTTTTCTTTCCTCAATCCCCTCAAAAAACATATTTTGTGTTCAACCGAACAAAAAACTATAAACATAACCTAGGAAACAATTCAGATTAGTAAATATAGCAATAGGAAATTATTTTGTCAGTTGTTGACTTTGATTTGACACCAGAAAAAAATTGGGCTAGTTTTTATTCCTTTTGGGTTGGGTTTTGAGGGGTCATTGGGCTGGACATATTTCTTGGACCTGGCAACTCCGCACACACAGCATCTGAACGTCTGTAAAGGGTAATGTTGATGCAAGAAACAATATGTCTAAAATGTTCATTTTTATATCATCTTTTATAAATTACACTTTGGCCAAATATATTTTACAACAGGAGAACAGCACAGCGGCGTTTTTTGGGCGGCACAGATTCAGTGGCTTACCACCGTCGGCACACTGTCGACAAGCCGATCAATACAAAAATGCTGTCGGTCTGCCAGCTTTTCTTGGGTGGCACCCCACCAGCGGCTTCCCGCCACTGGGCCTCTGTTTGTACAGGGGTGGCAAACTGGGCGGCACAGATTAAGCAGCTTGACACAGATGGACTACCACCGGGACAATGTCGTCATCCCAACCAATGTAAAAATGCTGTTGGTCTGCCAGCATTTTTTGGGTGGCACGCCACCAGCGGCTTGCTGCCGCTAAACCTCTCTTGGTACAGCAGTGGCAAACTTACAAGACATTTTTTATTTATTTATTTTTACAGTCAAAGTAATCTTAAGGATAGAATATACTGGCTAAATACTTTAATGTAATTTAATAGTAGGCTAATAATTATTTAATTAAAGCAAACTTTAGTATAAAAAACGTTTTTTTCAGTTAAATCAAAAGTGTTGTTGACACTTTAATTACTTGTAATTGACACGTATCTTTTGAATATTTACTTATTTATTTACGTAGAGTGGGTTTTATATGTCTTCAGGGAAAAAGTCTGTTAGCATCTCAACCATTTTCAGAAGAGGGTTACGTTAACTCTATAGCTCTAGCGCTTGTTTACTGAAGTTTGGGCTTCTAATAACATCTTTATTTTGTAGATGAGAGATTTTGATAGCTTTGTTAATGTTGTCAATGGATTATTGGATTTCTTTATGTGCGATGTAACCTTATGTAACTAACATGGAGCACAGGAATGTGCTGCAACTAATTCAAGCGTGTTTTGATGTTTTATCGTAAACAGATATGGTCAAAAAGTTGTTCTCTGAATTCATGATTGACAAAATAAAACATTGAGGAGAACGTCGAGATTTCAACATTTCTGAAAGAGTTACAGAGAGGTAAAATTTAGGTGAATTGAGAAAGCAAAAATCATTAAATCTTTTTTCCTTTGAATTTTTTTACAGTTATTTTAAGGGTTTGACATCCAGACTTGAGTGGCATTGAATTAGCAATATTAAATGCATAAGTAGACCTAAAAAGCATAAATTCTGTTATTAAAGCAAATATATTTTTTGTATTTGTGGGGGTTCCAGAGCTTTCTTGGTGAAAGATGGGTACAGCCCTGACCTTTCACGGACGGAGGCCTTAGCTCTCTACTGGCGAGAGGCCATCCAGCTCGGGTTTACACCAGGTAAGCGCAACTTCCTTAATTAGGGATGTGCTGCGGAGGCCACCTCCTACCCGTGGGGAGGGATATGGTGGACATAGGTATGGTCTCGTCCTTGGAGGAGAACGCATGAAACGTGCGGACTGAGTAGTTAACCGCGAGGTGGAGGTCCACCTGGGGAAGCTCATGGGTTACCAGGAGTGGGAACCATTCTCATGAGGATACATCAGACGGATACAACAGCCCACGGAGGGGGTGTTACAGACATCCGGTAGCACTAGGTCCGGTTATAGCTATCTGAGATAGTTCATATGGTATCCAGGCCTAAGGGGGAAGGCTGCTCTGCCCAGCCAACCCCCAGGGGGTGCTTGCTTAGTGATGGATGGAATGCCTGTTCTTAACTAGTGTTTGGGTAACTCAAGATAACTTGAGAGTTTGCCAGGGCCGAATTTAATGCAATCCAGGGACACAGAGAATGCTTGGAGGTCCCCTACCCTCTTAAAGGAAGCGAGCGCCATCAGGAGGGCTGTCTTACTCGTCAGGTGAGGAAAATCGGAACCTCGGAGGGGCTCTTGGGAGGCCCAGAGAGGCCCCCCCAGGACCCACGTTAGGGTCCCAAGAGGGCATGAAGCGGAGATGAGGCAGATTTCACCCTCTCGAGCCCCTTAGGAACCTGGTGACCAGGTCGTGCTGCCCTAGAAACTTTCCATCAACTGAGTCGTGATGAGTGGCGATAGCGACTACATACACATTCAGTGTGGAGGGGAGATGTTAGTCTCCAGTTTCTTAGGAAGGACAACACGATCCCAATCGAGCACCTCAGTGGGTCTTCTCGTTGAGAGAGACACCAGGACGGGGAGAGGTGGCATCTAGAGGCGTAGAGACGAGACATGGATAGGTCTTATCTGGGATGCCAGAACCTGTCCTCCAGTGCATCAACTTTGAAGCCAAGTGCGGTTAGACCAGTGCGGTGTAACCTATAACACTTGGAGCTCCTCTTCCCTAACCTTGCACAGTGTCTGTGGGGGCCTTGGACGGGGAGTACCAAAGTGGGTAATGGTGGTGTTGCGGGAGGCGAAGACGTTTACCTGGGCCTGTCTGAATAGCATCCAAATGAGCTGGACTGCGGGGTGGAGTCACCACTCTCCGTGAGGCGTATACTGACGAGAAAGTTTGTTGGCTGTCTGGCTCAGTTTGCCTGGGATGTGTGTGGCCCGCAGGAAGCGGATCACCTGTTGACTCCACAGGAGGAGGCGTCCAGCAAGTCGTGTTAGCCGCCGTGAGCATACGCCACCCTGACGATAAATGTACGCATGAACTGTAGTACTGTTCTTGGACCGGCACTTGCTTGTCCCGCACGAGAGGCGCAAGTAGCACAGCCCACAACCCCGCTACTGCGTGCCCGTTACACACTGCACCGTAACCCTGCATGGAGGCATCCGTTGTCACCACGACGTGCCTCGTAACCTGCCCGAGGGGGTTCCCTGCTCAGAGAAAAGTCATGGAAGACCAAGGGATTAGGGTGCTTCGGAAAAAGGGCGTCATCACCATGCGCCTGCTGCCCGTGTGCCACACTGTCCTCGGATTTCGACTCTGTAGCCAGTGTTGAAGCGGTCTCATGTGCATCAACCCGAGGAGTATTACCCCCTCCAAGGACGCCATGTGTCCCAGGAGCCTCTGAAATTGTTTCAGGGGGACCGCTGGCTGCCTGAAGTGTTCCAGGCAGTTCAACACCGACTGGGTGCGTGCTGAGGACAGTCGCACCGTCATGGTGACAGAGTTTAGTTCAATACCGAGAAAGAGGATGCTCTGCAATGGGGAAAGCTTGCTCTTCTCTCGGTTGACCTGTAATCCCAACCGATCTAGGTGCCTGAGCACCAGGTCCCTTTGTGTACACAACAGATCTCGCAAGTGTGCCATGATAAGCCAGTCGTCGAGATCGTTTAGTACCCGCACACCTTCCTCCACTCATGGAGGACAGGGGCAGGGACAGACTGAAAGGGAGAACAGGGCGATTGCCACGAAACCAATCCTGACATCTGATAGATGTCTGGATGCGCCTCTGTGTGAGCATCCTGAACGGCAGCTTGTGAAGGTGCTATGTTCAGGGTACGCAGACCTATGGGGCGAGACCCGCCGTCTTGGGAGCGATGAAGTGCGGGCTGTAACCCACTGAACATCTTAGTTTTGAGGGACGAACTCGATACCTGTTTCACCAGAAGTGTGGTGACCTCTACCCGAAGTACGGAGGCGTCCCTGCCTCTGACAGAGGGCGAGAGGATCCCCCGAAACTTGGAAGAGTCTCTGGCGAACTGGATCGAGTAACCAAGACTGACCGCCCTCATTAGCCACCAAGACAGTGTGGGCAGGTCTCGAGCTCCCAGGGACTGTGACAGGGGGACCAAGGGGACGGTCTGCTTCATCATTCCCTCGGGGGTTGGTTCGTCAGCTGTCGGAGCTAACCATATGTCGCAGGGGGTCCCTGGAGGGAAGGTTGGCTCCGCCTTTTTGCCTGCCTGGCGGGATAGCTGCATGCACTGTCGGTTTGAGAGTGGCCTCGCCAGGGCGTGAGGTCAGGTTACCGGGTACAGTCCTGTGGAGTGTGCGATCGGTTGCAAGTACACCCGAGGAGAACGGAAAAACTCTGTGAGTAAGTGGGCGCCAGGCCCTAAAAAGGCTTTGGTGACCGATCAAAGCCATGGCTGTGAAGGTCGGGCCCGATGTTGTTCTCCCTGGGGTCTTCCCGTCAGTGTCCCTTATCGCGAGAAGGTTGCTGACGGGTGGAGGTTTCCCCATCGACCTCCGCTTCCGGGTTGCCGCCTGTCGGGGCACAGGAGCCGATGTCAAAGGGCTCACGGGCTGCCGGGAAGCAGACGTCACGCGGGATCTCGGAGGCCTCTAGGCGGCCGAGTCTCGGCGTGGTAAAATGTGGCTATTGCCACTGTCTGCTTCTTCACCGTCAAAAACTGTCTTCGACGGTGTTAGCAACAACCCACCCTGCGAGACGGGTGCATCAAGAAAGCGGACTTTCTCGGTGTCACTCTTCTGCGCAAGGTACAGCCGGGGGTGTCTCTCCTGGACCACTACCGTGGAAATCGCCCAACTCAGGGCCCGTGCCGCCACCTTGGTCGCCCGTAGAGCACTGTACATGGCCGTGTGCAAATCAAGTTAGAAATCATCTATACAATCATAATTTGCATAAATCGGGTGTAAGTTATATTATAATACTGCTTAGCTTCCACGTCCTCTCTTGTGCGGTCCTCGCTGGTAACGTTCCCTCCTCTGCCTCTCCTACCTCTTCACCCTCTTACTCTCCCTCTTACTACCTGTGTTAAGTCCTCTGATTGATTCTGTGCTGATTAGAAAAACGTCTGCAAAGACTTTTGCGGTTAGATTACATGCCTTTAGCATTAGCAAGCAGGTTCAATAAGCTGTTAATTACGAACCAAGTTACCGTGCCAAAAAATACTATGCAAAATACGCGAATAAATCACTGACACAATGTTAAACAAGTAACAATGATATTCACTATAAAGATTAGAGTATATGATGAATTAAGTAAATTTAATTTATTTATTTTTCTTTGTAAATAAACTTCGTCACTTGACTTGCAAGGTAACCTTCTGCTGTCTCAGACGACGACATCTCTGTCTTGTGTCCGTAACTTCAGTCTGTTGTTCATCTGTGAGACGTAGATTGCAATTATCAACACCACTGATAATGGCCGCTATCATTTACGGAACCCTTTTGTCCTGTGACGGCAACCGTAGCTTCTCTAATGGGAGGGAGAGGTGGGTAGCGGAGCTGTAGGTTGCAATTTCCTACATCGCCAATAGTGGCCTCTGAAGCTTACACACAGAACCTTTAAAGGGTGGGTCATGTGCCGTATAGGAGTGCATTTATGGTTAGATGAAATAAAGCTTTCATACTTGTCCCTGTGGTGTTTGGTATCTGACTTCCATTTGCCTGTTTGTTACTGTATGGATAAAAATTTACATTAAGTGTGCTTCTATTTGTGTAACGTTGGTTAAAAGCATTTGATAAATGTAATGCATTTGTGTATTTGATCTGTTAAAATAATAAATTTTCCGTTGATACTGAACATGTTTGATCCATTATTGTGATTATGGACATTTTGGTTAGTGTGATTTAACAATTATGAACAGCGGGCCGACCGTTGAGCGCCAGCAAACATAATTGATAAACCAGCGGCTTAGCAGCGGACAGCCGGCAGAAATATGCCGGCTGCCGCTGGTGGACCGCTGGAAAACGATGACCAAAATCCCGGTGGACCACAGTCGGTTTCCGCCAGTGGACAACCAACTTTGCCACCGGTGGTTCGCCACTGCTGGCCACTAGTCTTATGTTAGCTGGGATATTACCAGTATTACCTTCTCTTTTGTGCTTGAATGAACTAAAATACACAAGATTATGACTTAAAGCCGTTTTTTGTATGTGCGTAAGCACAACGCAAAAAATAGGCAACGGGCCAGATCTGCGCATGGCGTCAGTTCTTAAAGGGGCCACATTCTTAACCCTTCCCCACCAAGCACTAGACGTCATTTGGACGTCTTTTTTTGGGCTTAATCAAGTGGCCCATCCTGCCCGTCTTTTAGGCCAAAATCGACGTCGAAAATTTGTCTTTTTTTGGTCCGTCTAAATTTGGTCCAAGTAAGCCCAAAAATCTACGTCTAAATTTGGTCTTTTGGTCCGTCTAAATTTGGTCTAAATTAGCCCAAAAATCGACGTCGAAAATTTGTCTTTTTTTGGTCCATCTAAATTTGGTCCAAGTTAGCCGCACTGCAATTTTTTCTAATGTATGTACTTTTTTGTCATTAAGTAGTATAACACAAGGTATATTTCCATCGATAAACATTAAAAATGTCATAAATAAAAAATATATGAAAAGAGCAACTTCTTGCTTGCTTGCGCTTGCCAACCCCGCAAAACATATAAACTTAGGTCTGTGACCGTCACGCGCAGTGCAGCCGACTCTGAGTGGACCACACTAAAGCCGTTTTTCTGAGGTAAAAGTTTTTTACTTAACCGTTTTATTTAAACTCGCCCTGAAGCATATCTCACAACAAAATAAATATTATGAAGAAAGTGATAGTAATCATCGAATAAGGACACAGGACAGTCTGTGGGTTTCTTTCACGCTTTCACACAACAGTTGATGGAAAATTTCCGTAAAATGTACTGCATTAACTGCTCACACATGGTTTCGGGTCTTTTATGTGCTGTTTACATCTGAACCATACATTCTTAAACCTGCTGCTGTGACTCTAGGGCAGGGCTTGTCAACTGGCAGCCCGCGGGCCAAATGAGGGCTACCAATCATCTTAACATGGCCCTGACATTTCAAGGAAGTGGAGAAACTTGAAGAACGGTGTGCTTTAAGAAATACACATCCTGAGACGACACAGCTTTGAAAGTCCAAACATTCAATACGAAAGTAATTCCTGCCACTTTTAATGATAACTTGACGTCTAATAAAGCGGTTTGATCAGTCTGTCCAAGAAACGTAATGTTATTTACAAAGTTAAACAAAGTTATATTCTGCCAATCTTAATATAAGATTGGCAGAAACCATGTGTGTAAGCAAGGGCTGCTTTATGCACTGCATTCAAAGTTTTTTATTCTTGAATAGCTGGCTTAATAGAAAATAAATAACCAATAACGTGAATATTTAACTAATTAATACATTAATTTTGAATTTTATCCAAACATACATTTAAAAATGTATCCGTCATGTTTACGTAAATGTCTGACATCCTCGACACTCCTCCCATCCTTTCTGTGATTGGGCGTTCGCAAGGATTCCTGGGCAGGGGCCTACAGTGGAGTCTTCATTAATGCGGGGGGCATTAAGGAGACGCAGACTTCTGAGCGCTAAAAAGACAAATGGAAGTGGGACACCCTATGGACTCGTAGAGTTGGCGAGCAAGCGCCATTTTGGGTCAGGGCCACAGGTACGTCTTTCTATGTCGCGGCTCTACTTTATCGTAATTTTTCTATATGAACATGTGCTAAACGGAGGCGTTTGGATGTTTGCGATCGTCTTATCGTAACATATTTCTTTTTACGCGTGTAACACTTATTTCTTGCTGTGCTCACTCCAGTCTCTTCAGCGTGGATAATACAAATGAAACACGGGTAACACTGGTTAGATTTACGTTCTTTATTTCACTTTTTATGAAGCATCGGCATGAGGCAAAACAGCCATAGCCTGAAGTTGAAATAGCATTTTATTTCTAAATGGCCCCTCAAAATGCATCCATTTGTCACATCTTTTGAAACAGTTGTTGGATTTAACTCATAAAATTGTAATACCTTATAATGTATGTACCATTTTTACAGTATTACAACTTCATGTTCATTTTTGTCAAATTTTCATTGTTTTTTTTCTAATCATATCTGTTGAACAAAAACAAGCTATATATTTGAAAATTATTTAGATTTTCTTGTTTTCAACTGATCTATGGTAGGGCTCTTATAACTTTTTTTATTATTTTTTATAAATTTTTCTTTTTCTTAATTTTTCTTAATAATCATTAATTAATCATTAATTTTATTATGACAAATGTTGGGCCTACAATGCCCATTCATTCTCTGTACTTTTAATGCCCATTTATTATCTGTCTTATGTATTTCTTAATACCACATGTAGACGGTGCCATGGCCTATTTCACATTTCCGGGTTTCTCAGCTGCTGAAGTTAGTGAATGGACTAAAACAATTAATTTATTTTTTGTGTTAAATTTGATGCAAATGGTATAACATATTATTTTATACATGCACGTAAAAAAATAAAATTTATAACAAATATTTTAAGGATTTACTACGGTGACCGTTGAAACGTAAGTCATCGCGTCTTGCGTAGAGGCCAGTGCTTGCTATGCGGTCGAAGCATTGGAGAAGGTTGTCGCTTTTTATCAGGTGAGTAATAAGCATCTCATGAAATAAAAAATACGTTATATTGGGTAACTTTGAAAACCTAGAAGATTGTGTTTTGATGAAATATATGACTTTGCGATATATTAGAATCAGGTGAATTGAAATATCCAGCCAGAAGTACCGTGAAGATTTCTTAGGTAATATTAACAGAGTTAATGTTAGATCCATTCAGCGTGTAACGTTGAGTTAACGATTTAGAAATGTCAGCGAGTTTTGCAATTAATGTTCGGATAATATAAAAATGCCCTCATTTGAATCTCTTTACCGATGCTATGCGACAAAGCGAAACATACCCATAATTATAATTCATAATTTGATACACACTGATGAAGTGGTTTAAAATGTCCTGGTAGAAGGTCTACTGTGTCAAGCAGGACTTGGCACCTGCCCACACTACTAAAGGTACCAAAAGCTGGTTCAATGACCATTTGTGTTACTGTGCTCAAAGGAAAAATGTTTTTTATTTGTGTACATATACGTTGTAATATCTAAACTTTCTATTATTAAATGTACATCGGCTAATAATACATTTCTAAATATATGAATGAGAGTTAAATCTTTCCATTTTAACCAGTTATTTCTCTTAAAACTAGTTCTCAGCTGTTCTGGTCACTTAGTTGTATTGTTCAATAATCTTAACAATCATTGAATACTGATTTGATTGTCTTTTTTTTCAGAATTCTAACAAACAGATTGATGTCAACAATGAGTATGGATGGCTCAGGGCTGAAGAAGGCCTTTGGAAAAACGCTGCTATGCCGTGTTATAATAGGTACTACATTACTTTTCTTGTATGATTAGAGGATGTAGTATCTATCCAGGAGGATACAAGGATACAATTCGCGATACAAGGCTTACGAGACCGATGATATGGCGGTGTTGCGATACTACGATAATCAACGTTTTGTTTGTCCATTCTACAACGATACATCACAATATCTGCTAATAACTATGAAAAAAAATGTGCAACATATGCTACATTTCAAGCAAATTAAACATGTAATGCTTCAATTAAAATCTTATTTTAGTAAACTGATACATTTAAAACATTTAACAACTCTTAAATATTTAATAATGGCACATTTCTAAATTTAACAGACACTTATTTAAACCTGGGAACATCTTAGTGTTAACCAACTTTAATAAAATAAACATTTAAGAGCAGCAACTTGCATTAACTCCTATGTACAAGTGATGGTTGCTGAAAAATGTTAGGTATATTTTAATGTCTTAAGGAGAGCTAATTGTGGTTTCATCTTCATTTAGGTGCACTACAGCAGTCCAAACCTTCAGCATCAGAGGCTGAAATAAAAAAATACAGCTAAAAAATGCCTATCTCCGGTCTGCTCCCGATAGATGTGGGGGTATGGGACGACAAAAGGGGAAATCGGCGATTGATGTGTGTTCAGATTCTGAATAAGTAGGCCTTCAGCCAATTGTTTATCCAAATTGTTTCTGTTCATGTGGGATATGATCTGGGAAAACCCATCACATGGTGAAATAAAAAATACTCGTTTTAGTATCATATGACATCTATAAAGCCCTTTCCAAAACTGTTTTTATTTAATTTACACATAGTTTTTAACAAATGGAAAGGGCTTGAGAGCTTTCATATGATATCAAACCTGCACTGTTAGAAAAAGAGGTACAATACAGGTCCATTTTTGTTCCCTAAGGTACAAACTTTGCATATGTACCCTTAAAGGTACAAAAATGTATCTTTAAGGTACAATTGTGCACCTTTAAGGTACAATTGTGCACCTTCCATTGTACATTGTGTGCTTTCCGAGGTGTAAGGTACATATTTGTCCCTTACATATTTGTACCTTAATTTTTAAATGTAAAATGGCAGGAATTAGTGGATGCTGAAAATGTCATCTCTCAATATAGAAACACAAGTTTACCTATACTATCAAACTCAATAACTCAATAATTGTTAAACCAAAAGTTTTGAGATATGGGCAAAATAAATCAGAATGTTTTTTTCTTTTGTGTATGTGTGTGTGTGTGTGTGTGTGTGTGTGTAGTGTCCCTTTGAATCATTTTTAATCATGTTAATGAGGATTATGTAATTATTTATATTCACAAACAGTATTGAAGAATTTGATTTTCAAACCCTTTACCCTATTTATATTAGAATGAAACAGACAAATAATTGTTCTATTGAAAGGATCTAGCTATAGGCCAGAGCTTGACTCGGCGGAATCATAAATATAGCAGCGCGGAAGGATACATGAGTGAATCGACAGTGATTCCAACTGTCAGTCTCTGTCAGTGTCGATCAAATTCGGGAGGATGGCGCTGCGACATTTATCCACGGAGGATTTAATCACGGAGTTATTTCATTTTGGGATAGAGGTCACTGAAGAGGAGTGAAGTAAATTCAAAGGTAAAGTATTTGAATTTTTAATCAGTGTTTGTGGTGTTAATTCAAAGTTGGAAGTTAACTTTTACTGTTAATGTTAACGCTACCCAAGTTCATACTCTGCCAACATTAGCTTGCTAGACTCGACATTGACGATTGCCATTATTAACGTTAACTAGTTAGTTAAAACATTAGCAGTATTATGTCTCATATTGCCATTCCACATACTATTATTATAAGTACTATCTTAGCTACAGTTCACCATCGAGCTAACGTCAACGTTAGCTATAATACGACTGCGTCAGAGTTGGATGTGAAGCGTTTTTGCCGCCGAAAAGTATTTAGTTCTGACTTAACGTTAGCTAGCTGGACTGCGTCAGAGGAGAACGATGGATTAAAAAAACGTTTTTGCCGCCCAACAGTTTTGTTCTGAAATTCTTTATTTTCTCGACAAACTGTCTTTAGACCATCTTCGTAAAACCATGTAAGACTAACGTTAAATTACAACATCAGGTTAACTGACAGAACCGACCAACGGTTAACCTCCCTTTCGAGTAGCAATAACGTTAACATTACTCACGTTAGCTGCTGTTATAAAAATAAACCGATTACTATCATTAATGGGTTTAATTTATTTCAATACTTTCCCCGCTGTCCTGGAAAAAATAATAAGATAGGCCTAACGTTACATTATATTAATATTCAGGGCTGTGTGTGAGAGAGAGAGACGCATTTCTATCGTCTCTAATGAGGTAACGTTAGCTACGCCTAAATACTTTCAATGTGTTTTTATATGGATATTAGGGCTTCTCAAAGTCCGGACCAAACGGCAAGCCCGTACCTCTAGAAATTAGGGAAAATACCCAATGAATCAAACGATCAAAACTATTTTTTCCCCCATTGACTTACATTAACGTTACATTATGATATAATGTTGAAGGCCAGAGAAGGCTACACCGGAATCAAGGTACCGGTAACAGTAATGTTATGTCATTGTTATAACGTTAGGCCTAAGTAGAACCATGGAAAATAACTCTATATATCATAGCAATATAATATAGCTTTAAGGTTACCACTAAATAAGTTTTTTATCTGGATCTGAATTTACCCTACTCTGGTAGTTTAATGTTTAACTACATTTTCCTGATGATACTTGCACACTTTTAATGAAGTAACGTTTACTCTGCAGGACTTTAACTTGTATTGTTACTGTGTGGTTAATTTGCCAACATTTTAAGATGAAATTGTTTTATTTCATCATAGTCATGCAATCCCATCATCAGCCTTCCCAGCAGCTTTCATCATTCCTAAATTTCCCAGAGATGTTCAGACAAAGTTGGACCAAAAACCGCCATGCAAATTGGAGAGATCCGATCACAACAAAATCATAAGAACATTATATGAAACCATGGCCCTGATCAAAATGTAAGTTTTGCAACCTAACTGGATCACGGCATTTTAGTTATTAATACTTTGTCTGTTGTTACATTCCTCACCTTCTTTTGCATCGCTGTTTCAGGTTTCTGACCAATGATGACTACGTGAAAGTGTGTAAGGCCCTGATTTTGAAATACCCTTTCTTAAAGGACAAAGAAGGAAATGGTTATTTTATTCCCTGTATCTATTCTCTTATATCGCTGTTTTGTTTTTGGAGTGGCAGTATGAAATTGTCAGTTGGTCAATGAAATGCTTCTTAAAAATGTATTTAATTTTTTTAAATGTTTTTTTTATATCAGACATGACATCCTAAACATTGTGGCATTTTATTTTGGGATGTTACATTGTATGGTTGTGAGATGAATTATTATTGAATCTGTGAATTAAACTGTTTTCCATATATGGACTAAAATAAATGTCTAAAATTCAGTTAGTTGTTGTTTGCCTACATTTTCTTTCACTCCTTAAGGAATAAAAAGGAACTTTTTTGCCACCTAAAGGTACAAAATGGCTTTGTCACTGGGGCGGTACCTTAATGGGACAAAATTGTACCTTTTTCCAGAGGTACTTTATTGTACCTTTGTCTAGGGTACATTATTGATCCTCAAAGGTACAGTATTGGCCCTTAGAAGGTACAAACAAGTAAGGTACAAATTTGCTCCCCTGACTCAAGGTACAATAATGTACCTTTGAGGGTACCACCCCAGTGATAAGCTTTTGTTCCTTAAAGGTACCGTTTTGTACTTTTTTTTTTTCTGAGAGTGTGTAATATGTACAATTTTGTCATGTGATGGGTTTTTCCAGATCACTTCACACTTAAATATTAATTTAAATGTAATTCAAGGAGGATTTTATATTTATTAGTGGTTTAAGAACATTTTAAAATTCTGGAATTGTAGTTGATTGCATTTAATAAAACACGTCTTACATTAAGTACTGTTGTTTCATTATTTATTGGTCTAGAATAGGACATCAATGTGTTAAAAAATGTAAAAGAAAATGCTAATCAAATTAACGTCAAAACTTGACGTCAATTTGATGTCAAGTTTTGACATCGATTTGATTTGCATTTTTGACCAATTTTTTGATGCCGATGTTTGACGTCAATTTGATGTCTATTTAACATCAATTGCCCGCTGGGCACCTAACGCAACTCAAATTCGCTGCTTCTCTCGGGGTGCTTCTCAATATTCCTCCTCGCTCCTCTATCCTCTATATCCTATGACCCGGAAACCGATCGAGCTAAGCCATATTGAAGGACATCTCTATTCTCTAATTGTACCGGGAGGAGTCGAGGAGGGAGGAGGCTTCCAGAGGAGTCATGAGCGAGAATACACAGGTGGATCATATGCGGAAGTTTTTTATTGCCTAAAAGTGACGCACGTATAAATTATCCTCCCATTTCACATCTTCTCTAAGTGCTAACCATGGCAGAACATTCAAACACACATAAATGTGAGTATTAAGCATAAAATTATTGTCAATGTGTGTTCTTTTTTTGACAGTGCCTTTAATTTCGATGTATAAAGTTTCTTTTCAGCACAGTTTTAATTATTTTATTATAATAATTATCATTATTGTTTACATGTACAAAACACAATGTATGTGAAATCACAACAACAATAATTCATTAATAATAACTGGTAAAAAAAGAACAAATGTGGTATTTTGTTGAGGTTGAAACGGTTACAATATAAATAATTGTTGTGGCCACGACTTAGTATGTTGAGGGAACGACATCATTATCTTGTGTCCACGACTTGCACGTGCGCGTCTATAAGTACCTGGAACTATCACAAATAGATAGGACTATCAACATATTTATTTTTAATTAAGATATAGCGCTGAACTAATTACAAAAACACAAATTCGTTTCCTTTTAGTCGTTTTTATTTTTTTGCTGTGATAAATGAATAGGTTTAATTGCGATATGGCTGGGCTGCACGAATATGTCAAAAGCATATTTTTACATTATTCCCCTTGATATTTTAATTGTAATTATTAAGAATAATTCGTTTTCACATTTTAAAATGATTTCAAGGCTCCAATTTCGGCGCGGGATTGCGCATAATTTAAATCGTTTTAATAATACGAGAAATTCCATCACAAGTATTGGCCTACTTGCTTCAACTCGGATTAAATAATGAAATAAACCTACTGACGCGAATTAAATGAAATCAACATGTGAGACAGTCTGTCTTTATACTAGAATTTAATTCCACAATCAGCGTACCAGTCTTCTCTGTCTTTAAATTCAAACTGGCCCATATTGCTTTACAGGTAATGCGTTTCTGGAGCATTCCGTCCGCATCTTGTCTGAAAAGCAAGTTATGAGCCGATTTCATGCAGAGATCTCGGATAATTCATGCATAATGTCCATACTTGCCAACCTTGAGACCTCAGAATTAGGGAGATATTCCACGGGGGTGGGGGATTGGGGAATGGCTGGTGGGATGCGCAGCATGGAGCATTGTCATAGGTTAATGGAGGAAAACTGTCGTATACAGTGTTGGGTGTAACTAGTTACTAAGTAATTATTTACTGTAATTTAATTACTTTTCCCTTGAAAAAGTAAAGTAAGGGATTACTCTCATGTTTTCTGTAATTTAAATACAGTTACTTTTGATGTAATTAAACTAAATACTTTTTGAAATACATGCGTGTGCAATACTGTAATTGACATCAAAATTCAAAGTCTTACTTTAAAATCTGTGCTTTAATGTATAATTCTCACATTTGTAATACTTTGGTCAGTTAATCATATTATTCTTTAATGAATTAAATAAGCCGTTTCATGTCTATCCTTGAATCACTTAACTAATCAAGGTTGATGTAGGATATAGAAAGTAATTAGTAATGAGTAACTAAATACTTTTTGGACAGAGTAATTTGGACAGTAATCTAATTACACTATTGAATATGTAATGAGTAACTAGTAATTAATTACTTTTTCAGAGTAACTTATCCAACACTGGTCGTATACTAAAATAAATAAAACCTCAAAAACTAAACAATTTGATTTATCTCAAACAATTTATCAAACAATTAAGTAATGTTTCTTTAATTTGGTAATTTGCGCGCGCGCACACTCTCACTCATTTGACTCTCCCTCTCACGCGCATTTGCTCCTCGTGCAGACTCGTTCTTTCTCGTGCACACTCGCCCCCGTTCGCGCGTATTCGCCCCCGTTCGCGCGCATTCACTCCCTCTCGCACGCCTTCACTCCCCCTCGCGCGCGTTGTCTTCCTCTCTTTGCATTCGCTTTACTTTTGTCAATTTACGTGCCTCATATGAAACGGCGCCCAGAGACGGATGGTGAAGCAATTTTGTTGTCCGGGTGGAAATCGGGAGAAATTCGGGAGAAAGGTCGGCCCGGGAGATTTTCGGGAGGGGCTTTGAAATTCGGGAGTCTCCCGGAAAAATCGGGAGGGTTGGCATGTATGATAATGTCTCCCAGGACTTGCCTCGGAGTGTATAATTATCACGCAAATGTGTTGCAAGATCTTTTGATTTTGGTTCAGACGGCCAGTGATTTTCTGGAATGTGTGCGCGCGTTCACACACATATCGTAACGTTCCCGTAAATATAGGCATGGGCGTAAATCCCGGGGGGACGGAGGGGACATGTCCCCCTCTATCCGAGGGTTGTCCCCCCCCCTTGATCAATTAAATTATGTATTGTCATAAATATTATTCTATTTACCTAAAGTAATTGTGTAATTATAAGAAAATACAAACGCAAAAAATGCGTTTAAAGTTTAAAAACTGTTGAGTTCCCCCTCCCCTGCCACACACAATGGTTTGGCCCACTGCCTGCTCTCCCCGTTCATCTCACCTTCGCTTTGTGCAACAGATACAAGACAGTTATGCGGCTTAGTTCATCAGTGGTTGTTCAACTCCAGTAAGAAGGCTATTTTATTCACTTTAAATGAAGTGATTCTCTTTAATGTAGTTGATGCTGATTCATTAATAAATTAGTTGTTGCAAAAAATGCTGAGTACCGATGTATTTTTTCGTGAAGCTGCTTTGTTAGCGATTAAAACGTTACTTGGCTAGTTAACGTTAGCTTGTTAGACATAGGACGTCACACATCGAAACTAACACGCCGAAGCCGTTTCCCATGCATTGTTATATTTTAGGCGACCTGGCATGATGTGAACATTAACGTTCTATGGCAAGCCATTGTGTCATTTAACCCTTGAGGTTTACTAGTATCTATTTTTAGGCTACTAGTACTTATTGTTTAGTCACTAGTAACTATTCCATTAGATACTAGTACTTATTCATTAGATACTAGTACCTAAAAATTAGATACTAGTGCTTATTTATTAGATACTAGTACTTATTCAATAGATACTAGTACTTAATCATTAGATACTAGTACTTATTCATTAGATACTAGTGCTTATTTGTTAGATACTAGTACTTATTCAATAGATACTAGTACTTAATCATTAGATACTAGTACTTATTCATTAGATACTAGTGCTTATTTGTTAGATACTAGTACTTATTCAATAGATACTAGTACTTAATCATTAGATACTAGTACTTATTCAGTACATACTAGTAACTTTTTAGATCTAAGATATCCTGAACATAATAGATACTAGTTTAAGCTTATGCTCAGTATGCAAATTATATGTTGAATATTAATACAACAACGTAATATGTAAGGGAGATCGGGCCGGAGAGTAAGAAAGATGACGACAAAATGCAGCTTTACTGAAAGAACATTTCAACATGGTCACTTCGGCAGCCCATAGCCATTAATTTGTGTTTAGTGAATTTAGCCGATGTAACGAGAGCTGGTTAGAGCACTAACTGACTGAATAATCCGCCTATGCCTGGCCGATATTTATTCGATCTGTTTGGTAGGGCCAAACGTACGTGTGCTATCTGGGTTTCGTCCCAGCTCTCCTCCATGAAAAAGGCTAAATCCACGAGGCTGAATCCAGCGTCTTATTCGTAGTTTCTTACTGACACTATCCGTTACACCTTAAAAACGCGAAGCATCCTCTTCTCTAATTTCTTATTCACGCTTAGCTTAGGGACCACCTCACCTTTCTCTTCTTTTACGTTTTTTTTTTTAAACTTTTGTGTGTGTGTGCGTGTGTCTGTGGGCGTGTCTGTTGGCGTGTCTGTGTGTGTGTGTCTGTGCCTGCGTGCGTTTGTCTGTGCGTGTGTGTGTGTGTTTCTGTGGGCGTGTCTGTATGTGCTTGCGTGCGCGAGCGTGTATAGGTGTGTGTGTGTGTGTGTGTGTTTGTGTGTATATGTGAGTGAAAGAGAGAGCACAGAGGATGGGCTGCTGCTTTCTGTTTGAGTCATGACATGCTGAATGCCCCTTGAGATGACAGTGAACTTCACGTGGAACCTCCATCACCCACTCCCCTTACCATTCTCAATATTTCTTTGATAGAACAGTTTTTAGGCAGCCAATCTCCACCATGAATATTATTCACATCCAATAGTACCTACCTGTTTGAAAGTGCAATATTCTAGTGCAGAGCATGAAATACGGTTGAGACATAATGAAGTCAATTACGTGTATATTTGTAAAAAGCATAGTATACACAGTTTTATTATACTTAGCATATCTATTATTAACTCTCCCTCCTACCTCTTATGTAAATTAATTATTTTCATCATTGATGTATTTTATTTTTATTCTATATATTTTATTTTCATTTCCTGTGTTTGTCTATATACTTTTTTTTCATTCTGAGCTCTTTAAACACGTACAGAAAATGTCTATTGTCAGAACTGTGTTTTTGTACAGATATGTCTTTGATGGTGTGTTTGAAGTTCCATAGCTAGGTTATACCTTGTCTTGATGTCTACCATCATGCAAGAAAACAGACAGTTTTACTTATTAGTTTTAGTTATTGACCCATGAAGTCGGTATATGTCACAAAACAGTATGATGGCCAATAGACTTTTGGGACATTTTCGGGTGCCATATCTCATCTTTCTTTGAGGATGCGCTACAAGTTCTACCTTAGGGTTACACTAAGTATCCTTGACTACCATCTAGCCAAAAAAAAGACATTTTTATTGTAGCATTTTTAGGTTATGGACCAATGAATTTGGCATATCTTACAGTACTGTTCAATGGGCCGTTGCACTTATGGGACATTTTGAGGTGCTACAGCTCAGGGGATAGCTACTGAGTATTATTACTCAAGTGGATGAACTATATGTTTATACAAAATAAAGTCTTGAAGCTGCTTAATCATCTCGATTAATCTGGTTGTCTGGTTTTAGTAAGTATAAAATGGAATAGCTTGTTTAGCTGGTCCAGTCTGACCAAAGCTGGCAAAGATAACTGAACCCATACAAATTACTATGGTAAACCAACTAAACCATCTTAAACAATCCAACCAGTTTAGGCTTATATAAAGACTGCTCAAAACATAAAAAACTGATAAACATGATGAAAGTTATATTTACCAAGCACTACAATTTAATGCATATGGGTATATATATGTATGTATTCGGATTACTTTGTTCACCCATTACAAATATTTAACACCACTAACGCAACATCCATTTTTTATGTAATCATGGTCAAGCGTTACATTATATAATCATGCTCTTATTCATATAATGGCCATTAAAACTATTTAGGCAAGATTTGAAATGGTTGTATTGACACGTCCAGCGTATTGAGAGTTTGTGGCCTTCTGGGTCAGAAGTCCCGTCTGCTACACTTAAGGCTGTGTCAGAATCTGTCAGACAGCGCACCAGTATTAACATCCCTTTCGTGCTTAAATGAACAACAACATTTTGGCTAGTATTTCGAAGTCTTAAATGAATACTATGAGTTATGAAAATATTTTTGTGAAATATGCCGATTTCATAGGTCCATAACTCCAAAATGCTACAATAGAACTGTCTCCTGTCAAGCATGATGATAGACAGGGAGTACGGGTATAACCCCTATGTGGCATCTTTAACGCAGCCTCAAAGAAAGTTGAGTTATAGCACCAAAAAATATCCCATGAGTGCAACAGCCCATTGAAGAGTACCGTGAGATATGCAAACTTCATGGGTCCATAACTTAAGAATGCTACAGTAAAAATATCTGCTTTTTGGCTAGATGGTAGTCACGAATACTGGGTATAACCTCAATGTAGAACTTCTAACCCACCCTCAAAGATATGGCACCCCAAAATGTGTCATGATTCCACTATCATGTCATGTTTATTCGTGTTATTTGAGTGGAGTCATGGCATAACCTATGGTTTTATGTGAGATTGAATGATTCTTTCTCGTGTCTCGTCATTGTTCCCCACATCTCGTCCCTCGTCAGCCTCTCCTTAGTGCTAATCCCCAGCACCTGTTGCTCGTTATGATCCTGTGTTTGTTCCCTATAAAGAGTCCTCATGTTTCATTGTCCTGTGCTCGTGCATTGTACTTGTACCTGTTCATCATAGCACGTTGTCAGTATTTCATGCCGTCGTCTTACCCAGTTCCTGTTCCTGTTCCCTGTGTCTAGTAAGTGTTAGTTTAGTGTTTGTTTCAAGTGTTTGTTTTATAGTCTAGTTAGTCAGTGTTCTTGTCCTTGTTAAAGTTTATATTTTTATCCTGTCCTGTTTTCCCCCTCGTGGGTTTTTGTTTTGTCTGTTTGTTTAGTCTTGTTATATGTATAATAAATTCCTTTGTACTCCGACTGTCTGTGTATGCCTGCAATTGGGTTCCCACGCCATGTCTCCACCCGAGATTCATGACAAAATGTCTGTTTTGTGACATATGCCGACTTCATGGGTCAATAACTCAAATATGCTACAGTAAAACTGTTTGTTTTCTTGCATAATGGTTGACATCACCTAGCTATGGAACTTTGAACGCACCATCAAAGACATATCTGTACAAATACACAGTTCTGACAATAGACATTTTCTGTACATACAACAAGTGACAAAGTTTACATAAATCCACATACATGTAACTACATAGTAGTAAGATAAGTGTGTATAATGCACTGGCTAAGACCAACAAGAGTATAATAAATTGTATAAGTAATATACATTGTATTATATAATTTTTTGAATAAGCTTTATTTTCCAATTGTGCACACACACACACAAGCAACATGTTGTGGTTTCAAGAGCTCAGAATGAAAAAATACAGTATATAGACAAACACAGGAAATGGAAAAAATAAATACATATAATAAAATAAAATACATCAATGATGAAAATAATTAATTTACATAAGAGGTAGGAGGGAGAGTTAATAATAGATATGCTGAGTATAATAAAACTGTGTATACTATGCTTTTTACAAATATACATGTAATTGACTTCATTGTCTAAACCGTATTTCATGCTCTGCAATAGAATATTGCACTTTCAAACAGGTAGGTACTATTGGATGTGAATAATATTCATGGTGGAGATTGGCTGCCTAAAAACTGTTCTATCAAAGTAATATTGAGAATGGTAAGGGGAGTGGGTGATGGAGGTTCCACGTTAAGTTCACTGTCATCTCAAGGGGCATTCAGCATGTCATGACTCAAACAGCAAGCAGCAGCCCATCCTCTGTGCTCTCTCTCTCGCACACACACAGACGCTTGCGATTAGCCAGACAAGCTAACATACAATGCCATCGTCATTTTGCATAGTATTAGTATGTTAACTCTGATTGGATGACAGAGGCGTTATCATGTTTATGCAATAATGTGTTTGAATCAAGATATCTTCAAACACATCTTACTAGTTCCTTTTAAGGCAGAAGATATCTTCAAATGAATAGGTACTAGTAGTTATTCTGTTTTTGATATCAGTATCTAATTTCTGACTAGTACGTATTACAATAATGACTAGTATCTTTTTGATACTACTAGTATGTATTCATTAAATACTAGTAGTTGTTTTTAAATACTGGATTTGTATTCAATGTCTACTAGTACCTATTTAATAGGCACTAGTAGTAATTAATTAAGTACTAGTACTTATATATTATACACTAGTGTCTATTACGGTTGTTACTAGTAAAATTTCTTATCTTACTGGTCAAAATTGTTTTTTTACCTGTCATCTATAATGACTAGTCAGAAAGGCCATTGTAGAGTTCAATCGCAAATCTTACTAGTAAAATAAAATATCTTACTAGTCACTATTGAAAAAAGTACTAGTATCTCGTGAATAGAGAGTACTAGTATAAATCTAATAAGTACTAGTAGCTGATAAACATGTACACGTTTCTGATAAATAAGTACGAGTATCAAATGAATAAGTACTAGTATAAATAGAATAAATACTAGTATATATTTAATAGGTACTAGTATCCAATGAATAAGTCCTAGTATGTAATAAATAAGCATTGGTATCCATTTGGCAGGCTCTAGTATCTTGAAAATAAGTACTAGTACCTAATAAATAAGTATCAGTACCTTAAGAATAAATACTAGTACCTAATAAGTAGGTACTAGTCACTATCGGAAGACACACTAGTCAGAACAGAATAGTTGATATCTAAATGCCAGATCTCCATAGAAATCAATGGCAAATCTGAAATGTGTTACTAGTAACAATAGAATAATTACTAGTCACTGATGTAATAAGTACAAGTATCAAATAAATAAGGACTAGTATCTATTTAATAAGTACTAGTATCTAATGATTAAATACTAGTATGTAATAAGTACTAGTATCTATTGAATAAGTACTAGTATCTAATAAATAAGCACTAGTATCTAATTTTAGGAACTAGTATGTAATGAATAATTACTAGTATCTAATGATTAAGTACCTTTTATCTATTGAATAAGCACTAGTATCTAATTTATATGTACTAGTATCTAATGAATAAGTACTAGTATCTAACGGAATAGTTACCAGTGACTAAACAATAAATACTGGTAGCTTAAAAATAGATTAAGCTACCAGTAAACTGTAAACAGTAAACCTCAAGGGTTAAATGACAAAATGGCTTGCCATAAACGTTCACAATTAGCCACCCATCCTGGCATTCAGGTCCCGTGTCATACACAGCCGCGCACATACCGGTGACAATTTTGTGACGGTGGCTATGTAGCGTCAACAAAAGGTGCACAGCTTTCATTCAGTTGGAGAAGGTTGTTTTCTCAGCATCTATTGTGTGCAGTATGTCTGGGGCGGATAAGCTAAACATTCAGTTTACTGAAACTCTGGCGATTCATCAACGAGTACAACACAGAATTGAAGCATCTGTCACTGTTACTGACTGTTTGTTCGGGTACACAAACATGAACAAAGTTTGTTGGAGGAGGCAGTGCACTACAGGAGAAAATAACAACAACCACTCATTAATGTTGATGTACGGTGACTTTGTCAGACGATGTTGCAGTATATATCAGGATAACATGTTAATAGTGTTTAAGAGTTTAAAAAGTTACTTATTTTCAACATGTAGTATCATGGGTAGTGTGTTTTTATATTTGTTTCCTGTCTTCACAACAAAGACAAAAAATATATATAAATGGAAAAAAGCTTTATTTTTAATTTGTATTACAGTTTGTGACAGTTCAGTTCAGTTATAATATGACTGCAAGTCTGCATGATAAACCTAATGCATATTGTCGCTTAGTGTCGTATTAAGTACAATTTTGACTGTATTATTTGTGTCCCCTTCAAAAATTGCTCTTGAGAAATTTTATATGTATTGTCCCCCCCTACTGTTAAATGAGATTTACGCCCATGGCCACAAGATAAGGATGTTGTTCCCTCAACAAGCTGATGTCGTGGCGACAACATATCACGTTCCCTCAAGATAATATGTCGTGGTCTCATCATATTATCACGTTCCCACGAGTCAATATCTCGTGGCCACGACAAAACTAAGTGAAGCGCGCATGTCTCCTCCCGGTCTCCATACTCGCATCCTAAAGAGGTGGAGCTAAGACACGAGGAAAGGAAGCAAGCAAAGGATACGAGGATGCACAAATAAGAAATGAGAAGCACCCTCGGTCTCTCATGTTTCCCCAAGAGCACTTGCTGCCTTAAAGGGGCAGATGCACAAATTAGCCTTTTTAACTAAAACTTTTTAAAATAGAGTAAAACATACATTTCTCTTTTAAAATAAAATGGAAAATAAATAAATAATGAATTAACAAAATTAAGCTCATGCTATATTAAATATACCCATGAACAAACATTTTCAAAAACGATCGTGTTCCCCTTATATCTGCTAAATATAAGCATATACTATGATGTGTTTTTAATTGAAACGGTTTTTATATATGCTATGATGAGAAATAAGAGTCAGTAAGGATGTTTGACAAATTTAAGCCTTTCTTTTATGATAAAAAATATGATTTCAGGAAATCACGAATCCATTGTGGCAATGTAAAACACAAGAGACATCCCATGCATGTTTTAATGGTACAATTGTTACTATTGAGTTGTCAACTATAAATGTTTGGGTGGAACTCTTGAAGTTGGGAGCACCAGTGCTTCTAAGGAAACAAGTTAATTTCGAGCCCAGGTCTCGATTTTTTGCTTAAATATATGTATACAAGTTACCTTTGCATGCTATTGACTTGTTAGAGAATTCTAAACTTTGGAGTTCCCGAGTCCGGAGTTCCCGAGTCCGGAGGTCCCGAGTCCGGAGTTCCCGAGTCCGGAGGTCCCGAGTCCGGAGGTCCCGAGTCCGGAGGTCCCGAGTCCGGAGGTCCCGAGTCCGGAGGTCCCGAGTCCGGAGGTGTCAAGCCCCAAATATTTTTTTGGGGGGCGCCGTGGGGATGTGACGGTCCGAGCGGCCAGCCCGGCCGCGGATCCTCCCCAGCAGCCGGCGTCAAGCCCTGTCCAGCCGGCCCAGCAGCCGCCGTCAAGCCCTGTCCAGCCGGCCCAGCAGCCGGCGTCAAGCCCTGTCCAGCCGGCCCAGCAGCCGGCTTCAAGCCCTGTCCAGCCGGCCCAGCAGCCGGCGTCAAGCCCTGTCCAGCCGGCCATCCGACCGGCGCCAAGCCCTGTCAAGCCCCCTGGGGCTCCGCGCTCTGGCGCGTCCCCCTGGGCTAGGATTTCCCCTCCCAGCCCTGCCCCTTCTGGACTTTCCCCGGTTTATTCTTGATGCCCCCACCCCCCCCTCCCATGTCTGTTATTTTTATTGTCCTTTATTGTCTTGTCGTGTCTGCCCCTTGTCATGTTTGCCTTGTCTGTCTGGTTTTTGTCCTTGTCCAAGTTAGTCTTGTCTTGTTAGTTACCCCTTGATGAACACCTGGAGGTGTTCATTTAAGGGGGGGCTTATGTCATGGTTCCACTGTCATGTCATGTTTTATTCCTGTCTCGAGTGGAGCCATGGCATTGCCTGATGGTTTTATGTGGGAAAGACATAGTTCTTTCTCGTGTCTCGTATTTGGCCCCGCCCCTCTCTCTCCTCGTCAGCTTTCCCCGAGTGCTTAATCCCCAGCACCTGTTTCTTGTTATTATCCTGTGTTTGTTTGCCTATAAAGAGTCCTCATGTTTTCGTTGTCCTGTGCACGTTCATTGTAAGCTGTACCTTGTTGTTTTGGTGGATATTCGTGCTCTCGTCTCGTCTTGCCTTGTTCCTGTTCCCTGTATTAGTAAGTGTTAGTATAGTGTTTGTTTCCAGTGTTTGTTTTATAGTCTAGTTAGTCAGTGTTCTTGTCCTTGTTAATATTATTATTTTATCCTGTTTTGTTTTCCCCCTTGTGGGTTTTTGTTTTGCCTTTTTGTCTTGTTATATATTTAATACATACCTTTGTAACCCTTACCCCTACGTCTGAGCCTGCCTGCACTTGGGTTCCCCTGCCATGTCTTGCCACGAGATCCGTGACAGTTCATGACAGATAGAGGATACTGTCATTGTGACATGATTCTGCAACATCAGAGAAGCATTGTGCAGCAGTAGGCAACAGAAGCGCGTAAGTATTATTGATTACTATTGTGTTATAGAGTTGAACCACAGTGTCTTTGCTTTGTTTTTTGTTTTTCGACCGCCGACTCGAATTCAATTGCGTTATTAAATGGGTATATAAGTGCGTTTAACCACTGCGTGCAGCCCTCATCGTGTGAAGACCGAAGAATGTAAAGACCATTGACTCTACCAGCGTGACTCCACCGAGCAAGGACACCGGCAAGGCACTTGAGTGTTGCCCTTTTATATTTAATATTTTTGCACTTCTATTTATTCTCTTCTTGTCACTTATTTTTCCTTGTTCCCCGTTTTGACTGTGTTTTCAAATCCCCACTATCACTACAACTCGCAAATCACCGGGATCACGTAGAAGGCCACGCTATGCTAATGATAATATTCTGCATACTCTTTCAGCAGTCAAAAGTACCTCTATTACATTTCTTGGTCTATGGAACTGCAAATCTGCTGTAAACAAAGCAGATTTCATCAATGCTATAGCTAAATATTCAGGTATTTTTCTTTTAGCACTTACTAAAACCTGGATCAAACTAGAGCAGCGGTTCCCAATCCTGGTCCTCGCGACCCACCGCTCTGCATATTTTTTGTATCTCTCTTGTTTAACACACCTGATTTAAATCTCTAGCTCATTAGAAGAGAGCTTAATGAATGAACCGCGTTCCGATTGACGTGTTCCCTGAACTGTGTTCATTGCTCTCTACTCCCTGCACACATGAAATCGGCTGACGTTAATTTAAGAACACGAAGAACAAAACTTACTACGGAAGATTGAAGGGTAATTTAACCGTAATTTTGAGATTTGCGCAACATTATCCACATTTCGAACGGGATTTATGGCAGAATATCTAGTGATGTTTACTTCGCAGGGCTCTTATGGGCGTCTTAAACAAACCTCCGAAGCGGTAGGAGAAGCATACAAAATATGCAGAGCAGGGGGTCGCAAGGACCAGGATTGGGAACCGCTGAACTAGAGGACACTGCCACACCGACCATTTGGGCTGAAATGATTAGTCGACATTGTCCACAAATATTCTTGTTGTCGACTAGTCGTTTGATTACGTGACTTAATTTAAGGGCCTCCAATATCACAATCTGACCGCTACGGCACTGTAGCGCTAGAGTGTAATGCAGCCTTCCCGAATGCTAAAAGGACACACAGCGAGAATTATGGCGGAGTACAAACGAATGAGAACAAGTAAAGTGTGGGAAAGCTTTACCAAATTGAAAACAACGCGGTTGTGTGCAATGCATGAAAGGCGGAACTTGCCTTTCACGGTAGCACAAACTACATGTTGGAGCATTTAAAAAGGAAACAACCCGGAGCAGGAGTGAAGTGACTGTTCTCCATCTAGAGCTAACTAACTAACTTAGCGGTACATCTTTTTATGAGAGAATGTACTAATAATAGTAATGATAATAACAGCAATAATCATATAATTACAGTTATGTTATTATTTGTTTTGCAAAGTAAAAAGCTTTGATCGAGTTTAGGAGTCATTCCCGTTTTGATTATTATAACACTATTAGGTATTACATGAGAGGAATATGAGTATAAGAGAGGGACGTTAAGTGATAGTAGTCTTATATCTTGCCTTTTTTTTTAAATATGTTCTTCTGTTACTTTTTTATCAAGCTGAACTGTAGTCACAGAAATGCTGACTAATCCTTCTGTCAAGAGATTTGTTTACATTAAAAAAAAATGGTCTGTTATGTACCTGGTTTGTTTATTTATTTGTATTTAAAATTTTGTAGATTTGTGTGATTCGAGTTGGACAGAATCAGCAAACTTAAAGAGAGTAATCAGTTGGTTCAAGTTCATTAATCATTTTTTCAAAAGCTGAATTGATTTTATTCATTACGTAAATTATGTATAACTCAATCTTTTAACTAGTTGCAAAAGCTGAATAATCATTAAAAACCTACTGATTAGTCATTGAAATAATAGAGTCGATTGAACTCTCTAATAATCGTAAGATTAATCGACTATCAAAACAATTGTTTGTTGCAGCCCTAAAGCCCACGTATATCAGGGAGGGGAGGAGGAACCGGTCTACTCATTCCTAACGACTGTAAATTACACTCAAAACAATCATTAAACACTGATAACACATATAGGTTCAAGGTTCAGAGCTTATGTACTTTTTCCAAAGGTGTGTAACATCGCCACCTGCAGTATTACAGTATAAACACTGATTGCCGTAATGACTCGTCTTTGGCGGGGAACGTTTTTTTTAAATGATGAGATAACTAGTCATTGGCGCGGAAAGAGTTAAAACTCATGTTGTAATTATCTATCGTCCCCAAGGTCAGCTTGGACATTTCATGGAGGAGTTGGATATGTTTCTGTCATCCTTCCCCGATGATGGTATTCCGCTGATGGTACTTGGTACAGAAGGCTGCAGACTTTGTTTGACCTAAAGCAAGTAGGACCTCAATCCCGCTGCACATGTTGGATCATTTCCTAATCACTCTTGATCTCGACCTAACCTCCCCAGACACTACACATGCCTACCCACTGGTCACAACTCGGTACACTCTCTCCCTGCCATTTATCCTCTGCGGTCTCCGCCACGCTCTCTCTATTGGACACTTACACCGCCAGTGACACTCTCTGCTCGACACTTACCTCCTGCTTAGACAGCTTATGCCCCCTTACATCTAGGCCATCTCTATTGCATCCCCTTCTGCCCCCTGGTTATCTGATGTTCTGCACGAGCATTGCGCCACACACAGGTCTAAAGAATCCACTGACCTCGGTCTCTATCAGTCTCTCCTCTCTTCCTTCTCTGCTGATGTCTCCTTTGCAAAAACTCAATACTACCATGGTAAAATCAACAACTCACCTAACTCTCCAACTCTCTTTAAAACCTTCACTGCTTTTCTTTTCCCGCCTCCCCCCTCACCCGCATCGGAGTTAACAGCTGATGAGTTTGCATCTTTCTTCTTAAAGAAAACTACCACTATCAGCAGTCAGTTTTCTCTGCTGCCGCCTCTTGATCTCTCCCTAACCCCAGACACATGCTCGCTCCGCTCTTTCCACCTCCTATATTAAGATGATGTTTCCAAGATCATATCTTCGAAACACCCAATGACCTGCCCGCTAGATCCCATCCCCACTCATCTCCTCCAGGCCATCTGTCCATCGGTTGTTCCCTTTCTGACCCACATTATCAACACGTCTCTCATCACTGGAACATTTTCCGGATTCTTCAAAGAAGCCCGTATCACCCCACTACTGAAGAAACACACTCTTAATCCTGCACTTTTAGATAACTACAGACCGGTATCTCTCCTCCCCTTCATTGCTAAAACTTTTAAGTGTGTTGTATGTAACCAGCTCTCCTCCTTTCTCACGCAGAACAACTTGCTGGACAGCAACCAGTCAGGTTTCAAGAGCGATCATTCCACTGAGACTGCGCTGCTCTCTGTCATTGAAGCCCTGAGACTAGCAAGAGCTGCTTCGAAACTCCTCTGTACTCATCCTACTGGATCTATCTGCTGCCTTTGACACAGTAAACCACCACATACTCCCGTGTACCCTCAAGGCTATGGGTGTCTCCGGAATGGTGCTTCAGTGGTTAAGGTCTTACCTTTCAGGTAGGTCATTTACATCTTGATACGGGGGTGCCTCAGGGCTCAGTGCTTGGGCCGTTGCTCTTTTCTGTTTACATGGCATCCATTGGCCCTGTCATTCGGAAACATGGCTTTTCCTACCACTGCTATGCGGATGATACACATAACTCCATCTGTCATTTCATGCTGACGATCCGACTGTTTCTGCACGCATTTCACCATGCCTGAGTGACATTTCACTCTAGATGAAGGACCATCACCTGCAGCTGAACCTTGCAAAAACAGAACTGCTTGTAATCACGTACGACCATAAACTCCATCACAACTTCTCCATTCAACTGTGCTCATCAACAATCACATCTTCCAGAACGGCCAGAAACCTGGGAGTGGTGATCGATGATCAGCTAAACTTCACAGATCACGCTGCCAGCACCACTCGGTCCTGTTGATGCATCCTCTACAATATCAGGACAATTAGACCTTTCATATACGAGTATGCTACGCAGGTCCAAGTCCAGGCTCTTATTCTGTACAGACAGGACTATTGCAATGGCTCCCTATAGTCGCTTGCATCAAATTCAAGACTATGCAACTGGCCTACAAGACCACCACTTGCTTGGCACCCCCTTATCTTCATTCACTTATGCAGACTTATGTACCCGCCAGATCCTTACACTCTTCAAACGAACAACGTCTTCAGGTGCCCTCCCAAAAAGGTAAAAAATTGCTCTCACGAACCTTCTCTGGATCGTTTCTACATTTGTGGAATGATCTGCCTGCTGCTATGAGATCAGCAGATTCTGTCGGCATCTTTAAAGATAGGCTGAAAACACATGTCTTCCGTCAGCACCTGACTGATCATTTGATTTCTATATCTTTTCTACAATATCTAATAATAAAAAAGTATGCCTAGATAAACTAAATTTGGCTCTGTACAATGTAGTAGACTTTGTGAGAGATGTTTTTTATTGCTCTTTTGATTTCGTTGTCCTAATGTTTGACCCAACTGCTTCCATTGTTTACATAACTTGTAAATCGCTTTGGATTAAAGCATCTGATAAATGACTAAATGTAAATATCTTTCTTCGTCTTGTGGCAGGATCCCTTGTTTAATGTGGAGAGAGACAATTTTGGGTCTTATGGAACACCATACTCTCTCTCCGGTCCCGTCTCTGTTCCTGCCCTTTCATCTCTTTAGTTTGATTGTTAATTAGTTCATGCCACACACCTGTTCCCTCTTGATTTTCTCCTCTTTACATAGTCCTCATGTTTCATTGTCCTGTGCTCGGTCATTGTTTTCAGTTTGGCATTACATGCTACCCTTGTGCTTAGTGGTTAATTCATGCTTCATGTCAACGTGTATGCTGTTCTTGTTACATCCATCTGTGTACCAGCCTTGTGCTTACCTTTTCCTGTTGTTGGAGATTCCTTCTATTTTAGTAAGTGTTTAGTTTAGTTTTTGTTAAGTCTGCGTCGTTTTATTTTTCTGCTTGCCCTGTTATACCCCTGTTATACCCCATCGTGGGTCTTTGTTTTGTGTGTTTTTTTTTTTTGTACAAAGGGCATTTTAAGTCACTCAACAGAAATGCAAAATAACATAAGAAATGAGGATATGGTAAGAACTGGCCCGCACCCTATTCATACATTTAAAATCTTGCCCTCAAAGAAGAGTAATTGAGGACCCCAGTGATACAGACTGCATTACTGAATCTCAGACAGAATACAAGTGTTCTCTTTCGAATTTGAATGAACCATAACACACAAGATTATGCCCTAAAGCCGTTTTCTTATGTTCGTTAGCACAAAGCAAAATGGGCAACGCATCAGATCAGCGCGGAGCATCAGTTCTTAAAGGGGCGCATTCTTAAACCTTTTGCTGTGACTCTAGGGCAGTGCTTGTCAACTGGCAGCCTACGGGCAAAATGCAGTCCACCAATCATCTTTACCTGGCCCGCCTTAACATTTCAAAGAATTGGAGAAACTTGAAGAACGGTGTGTTTTAAGAATTAAACTTCCTGATACACCACTTCTTTGAAAGTCCCAAACATTCAATACGAAAGTAATTTCTGCTGCTTGTGATGATAAATTAACGTCTCATAAAGTGATTTGATCGGTCTTTCAAGAAACGGAATGTTATGCAATCCACAGCAACAGGCAGTAAGTTTGCGCACGTGTTAGGTCGCGTTCCAAACGCACCTTGTTACCTTGAAAGTTACTATAGGATGGGTTCAGATAAGGGAAAATTGTATTAGTTTTTATTACTGCTTTCAATATGTTTGAAAATACGGCTTTATTAAAGAAAACAGACGTTAATCTCCGTCCAGAACTTGCACTTCAATGGATCTGCCCTTCAAAGTGCGCAGAGCACATGAATGCGATTGGAATGCACCCTTAGATGTGATGATAGCGCAGAACAGAACTGTAACAGAAATACAAAATAACATAAGAAATAAGGATTTGGTAAAAACTGGCCCGCATCCCATTTATTTTTTTGAAATCTGGCCCTCAAAGAAGAGTAGTTTAAGACTCCAGGGATAAAGGCTGTGTTACTAAATCTAAAACCAGTTAAACCTTCTCTTTCGTGCTTGAATAAACAAAACACACAAGATTATGCCTTAAAGCAGAGTGTCAGTTCTTAAAGGGGCTCCATTCTTAAACCTGCTGTGCCTCTAGGGCAGGGTTAGTCAACTGGCAGCCCGCAGGCCAACTGCGCCCTCCAATCTGCTATAACCTGGCCCGCCTTAGCATTTCAAAGAAGTCGAGAAACTTGAAGAACTGTGTGCTTAAAGAAAATCCAAACATTTAATACGAAAGTATTTCCAGACACTTTTAATGACAAATAACGTCTAAAAAGTGATTTGACCGGTCTGTCCAAGAAACTTAATATTATTTATATGGTTATACTCGGCAATCAAAAGCCACAGCCAGTCGGTTGGCGCACACGATAGGTCGAGTTCCATAGGTGTCTTGTGCCCTTGAAAGTAACTGCTGGAAGGGTACAGATAAGGGCAAAACTGTGTTGTTTTTATTACCGTGTTCATTATGTATGAAAATGAGAAAATGTCCTGCATGCGTGGCAATCCTTCCATGTCAACTTGGAGAATAAAAATTCTCTAAAACATCGTAAACTGTGTGGCTTTGAAACTTTGTTCAGCCCATAGATTGCGGTCATCGTATTAAAATAAAAACGCTTCTACAGGAGAACAGATGACATCCGTTATAATCCTTGTGCTTTCATAGCGACACAGAATGCACAGCACTGCTGCCTCTTTACATACAGTACAAAATGCTTATTTGTATTATTTTAAATATAATTATGAGCGGATGAAAGCATGATTTTTCTGAGGGTCTTGACTACATGCAGAAAACATATTTTTTTTCCGGTGGGCAACCACTTCATTCAATCTGTAGCAGTACACTGCCGAAAAGGCCTGGTTCACCCTTAAGTGACCAACGCGTCTGATTCCTTTAGTTGCTGACCATGGGGTAATTCGTTAGAGTAGTGATTTTATGTTTTGCTAAATGTGTATTGCAATAAAAAAAACAATACAATACAGCAAAAACCAATCACAGGATTAAGATTAATTTCAGCCAGTACAGATTGATGGCTGATCAAATGGTACACCACTAAAATGTTAGTAGGACCAAGGGCAGTAATTGGTCCAATGTATTTTGACCCTACGCCTTTCACAGAATATATATAATTATAACAATACCAATGTTTCGAATTACTTATTGATTACTGTCAGTTTGTTAAGAGACTTCAAACCAGCATGACAAAAAACATTCTAGACAGGACTGCCTACACAGCCTTTAAGGTACCAGTAGACTAAAACACAGTTAAAGCAGGGCTGCAAACTTTTGAGTTCAGCTTGGAGTGAGATTTTTCAGCCCGAGGGGGGATGGAGGGTATGGGGGTACTGCAGAGGGTATAAGATGGCGGAAAGTTATAAAAAAACTTTAAAACCTTGCATTAGAAGTATTGTTATTGTCAAACGACTTGATAACATAATTTAATTACTTTTTTAATTTTAGGTGAACTGTCCCTTTAAAATTTGATCACAGACAAGACAAGAGCTGCGTCTCCATTCGAAGGCTGCGTCTTCCGAAGGTCATATTTGTCTACTGCACACGTCATCAAGGTTGTTTTATTTCAGTTTAAACACAAAACATTATAAAATATACATTTGTTTCTCTTAAGACGTAATCATTGTAGTTTCTTTTTTATCTAGAAAAATAACTGTTGCCTTTCTGAAATAAGACATGAAATAATGACGCACGTGTCCAAATCTTTATCTTATAAAAGCTGTAGAAACTTGTCCTGGGAGATCTTGTCAAAGGAATACAGAAACTAAATAATGCATTTGAAAATAAGTTTATTTTTATAGGCTTACCACAACCTCTAAAAAGACTTTCAAAGTCTTGTCTTGTCTTGTCACACCGATAAATGTGAAGTACATTACATGAATCACGTAAGTGACATATTTTCCATTTAAAACAGTGTTTTGTAGTTTGCATCAGTGTATTCTATTGTTAAACAAGGTAAAATATTAAATGTTTCGTCACAAATTTTTCTTTATTTAGTCGCTTATGAAGAAATATATAATAAAACAAACAATCCGGCCATAGGTAGAACAACGCTGTGCTTTTAATAGATGTACTTTTAATTCCAAGTGTTTAAAACGGATAAATAATAAATAGTGTATTAACCATAATACTATATTATTGATAATAATTTATAATTATTATTAATAATGATTAAATATTATTATAAATACATATTATAAATAATAATTAAAATAAACAAGAAAATAACAGTACCTTTAATATTGATCCACGACGATCTGGAAACCTAGAAGAGATGGCAGCCCTTATAATCCTTTCGTTTTAGTGATGGGAAGTGTTCATTTTTGCAATTCGGATGATTGAATCTCGTTTTGCAAAATGAACGAATCTTTTTTCGAATCATTTCGTTCATCTGAGCAGAGTTAAATTAATGTTGCATGTTAATTGCCAAATTACCCCATAACGTTTATTTATGCTAGTTATGATCAGATATCTAATAATAAATAACTTATATTGTAGTTAAGGACAAGTTATCAGAAAAAGTAATTTCCTGATAGCCATATAAGCTCTGAAACCTGTTTAAGAAACAAAAACGATTTTAGCTCAACTCTAGAGACGTCATGCACGAGTCATTTGTTATTTTGCCCATACAGGATGCATATACAGAAAACATAAATGATGTTCAAATAAGTCGTTCGTTCTTTTGTCATGTGATATGACAGTTGCGTGTTTAATGTACAAAAGTAACTTATCTTCTGACTTCCCCCACAAAGATTCATGCAGTTTTTAACTCTTGTTTTGATGCATTTCTGTAAAGTTATGTATTCATTAATCATTAACAATTTTGAGTCACTCAGGAATGCAATACGTTTACAGGTTGTTTTTTTTACTAAAAAGTCTCATGGCAGTTAGCATGTATGCAAGTATATAATTATAGGCTATTGAAATCATTTAAATGTGCAATTATTTATTAATCGATTGTGAAATATATGAACATAAACACTGACTTTACTAGTGTTACATAAGTTTATATTTTGCCAGCACAGTTCTTGTGCAAAATAGTTACTTATTAAGATAAATTAAAAACACATGCAGAAATCAACAAGAAACATTAATTAATATACTGACAGAAGAAAGAACAGAGCGGATACTTTTTAGAGAAGATGTTTATTGCACATATATTTGGATCATTTTATAATATTTCTTGCTATAATACAACAAGTAACACGTACTGATGATCCGGGAAGCGGTCACGTAACGTTAAAGACCCGGACTCGAAGACTCCGGTACAGGCTGCAATTGCCTGCGGAGCTATTTGACAAAAGAACGAAAGGGCTCGGACACGATGGCTGAGTCCGAAATCGCATACTGCCTTACTATATAGTAGGCGAAAAGCAGTAGGCGAACGTATAGTATGTTGCAACCTCGGTCTTCATAAAACAGTAGGCGAGAATTTCCAGTCTGCCTGAGATCTGTTATGTACACAAAGGGACCTGGTGCTCCGGCACCTAGATCGATAAGAACGAACCTTATCACGTTACAACCCATCACGCTCGCTGAGATCTCAAAACTTAGGACTTTTGACAATACCTAGAATAACAAAATCCACCAAAGGTGGACGAGCTTTCTCATACGTAGCACCTAAACTCTGGAATAGCCTTCCTGATACTATTCGAGGGTCAGACACACTCTCCCAATTTAAATCTAGATTAAAGACACATCTTTTCAGCCAAGCTTTCACTTAATGCATAGTTAATGAACAGCAGCTACGCTAATTATTCTCTTTATTCTCTTTCCGCCTCTGCCTCGGGATGCCCATCCCGAGGTAGGAAGAAGTTCCACCATGTCCAGACGACCGACAGATGCCCATCCCGAGGTAGGAAGAAGTTCCACCATGTCCAGATGACCGACAGATGCCCATCCCCAATTTGAGATTACACCAGATACAGCTGCAGACTGACTGACCATCCCAGCTCCATCTAAGGCAATTCCACCAGCTGCCAAGAGAAATATGACCATCGGACCATCCCAGCTCAGACCACTACATCCCCAACCAAGAGCAAAGACGGACTATTTGTCTTATTAATGCTGAAGTTACAATATTTGGTATTAAATGCTAAACTAAAATCACATGTCACCAGTCTGAGTGCAGCTATGACACGTCAGAGGGGATCTGGCCCTCCCGGTTGAGCCTGGTTTCTCCCGAGGTTTTTTTTCTCCATTAATCAATCATTGGAGTTTGGGTTCCTCGCCACAGCAGGGCAGTGTTGGCCTGCTCACCGGGAGACTGCATTCATTCATTTATTTATTTAGAAATTAGATGTTATTTATTAGAATGAACTTACTCGTTGTATAAATACCATGCACTGTGCTGTGTTTTAACTTTTCTGTTTTTCTTGTTTGCCCCTGTAAAGCTGCTTTGAAACAATACACATTGTGAAAAGCGCTATATAAATAAACTTGAATTGAATTGAATTGAATCGATTGGGACTCCAGGTCAACCAAGAGAGGGGCAAGCTCTCCCCAGTGCAGAGCATCCTCTTTCTCGGTATGGACCTCAACTCTGTCACCATGTCGGCGCACCTGTCCGCAGTATGTGCCCAACCAGTGTTGAACTGTCTGAAATGAACATTTTCGGCAGACAGCTGTCCCCCTGAAATAATTCAGAGGCTCCTGGGACACATGGCGTCCACGCGGGTTAATACCCCTTGGGTTGATGCACATGTAACCGCTCCAACACTGGTTTCAGAGTCGAGATCAGAGGAGAGCGTGGCACACCAGCAGCAGGCGCATGGTGATGACGCCCTGCTTCCGACGCACCATAACCACAAGTCTTCCATTACTTTTTCAACGGAGTCAGGTCCCTCTGGGCAGGTTATGAGACAGGTCGTGGTGACGACTGACGTCTCCCTGCAGGGGTGCGGTGCAGTGTGTAATGGGCACGCAGGAGGGGCGTTGGACGAACCCCCGCCTGCACTGGCATATCAATTGCCAAGAGTTGTGGGCTGTGCTACTTGCACTGAGCAGGCTACGGCCTCTCGTGCGAGACAAGCACGTGCTGGTCCGAGGACAGCATTACAGCTGTAGCGTACACAGATCGTCTGGGTGGCGTTCGCTCACAGCAGCTAACACAACTTGCTCGACGCCTCCTCTGGTGGAGTCAACAGGTGACCCGTTCCCTGCGGGCCACACTCACCCCGGGCAAACTGAACTAGACAGCAGACGTGCTTTCTCGCCAGTTTATGCCTCGTGGAAAGTGGCGACTGCACCCCCGTGCAGTCCAGCTCATTTGGAGGCTGTTCGGGTAGGCCAAGGTAAACCTATTAGCACACCTTTCCCCCCCAGGAGCCTCCTTGCACAGACTCTGTGCAAGGTCAGGGAGCAGGAGCACCAAGTGTTATTGGTTACGCCGCACTGGTCTAACCGCACTTGGCTTCAGAGCTGATGCTCTGAACAGCGACTCCCCCTAAACCATTCCCCTGACAGAGGACCTGCTCTATCAGGGGAGGGACACGTTCTGGCATCCCAGATCAGACCTCTGGAACACCCATGTCTGGTCTCTAGACGGGACGAGAAGATCCTGAGATGTCTACTCCCCCTCTATGGCAGAGACCATCACCCAGGCTAGGGCCCCATCTACTAGGCGGTTACACGCCTCTAGACGGCGCCTTTTCTCGTCCTGGTGTCTCTCTAAGTGAGAAAGACCCACGGAGGGGCTCGTTCAGGATTGTGTTTTCCTTCTTACGAGACTGGAGACTGACATCTCCCCTCCACACTGAATGTGTATGTAGTCGCTATTGCCACTCATCACGACTCAGTCGGTGGAAAGTTTCTAGGGCAACACGACCTGGTCACCAGGTTCCTAAGGGGCGTGAGAGGGCGGAATCCGGAATCCGGAATCCGATACATCATGAGCATTCATGATGTATCGGAATTCCTTACGAGGAGAAACTTAGAATTAAACAGCAGGGCAGATCAACACCTAAGATTGATTTAGTGCAAAAGATAGGGAAAAGTAACAGGTCTTTTCAGCTCTCCTGGTATGACAAAGTTATCTGGCTGACTGGAAGTGCTGTGAAAAAGAAAATGTACTGCTGGCCATGTCTCTTGATGAAACCATCTCATGGATGTGTTGTTTGGTCAAAATTGGGGTTTGGAGATCTGTCAAACTTTGACAGGCCATATAAAAGGCATGAAAATAGCAATTAACATGTTAGTGCATGTGCAAGATTAAGTTGCATGGGCAGGATCAGGGTTGAGCATGCAATCAATGAAGGTGCTCGCATTCAAGTGGCTAAACATAATGAAACTGTTAAACAAAATAGGGCCTTCCTAAACCGCCTTATTGATGTGACATCCTTGCTTGGCCGGCAGGAGCTGTCATTTAGGGGACATGATGAGAGTAGTGAATCATCCAACAAGGGGAATTACAGAGAGTTCACAGAAACATTAGCTAAATATGACTCTGTCCTGTCCACACAATTCGAGTCCTCAACTGTGTTTTCTGGTATGTCACACACTATTCAAAATGACTTGATCTCTGCTCTTGCAGCCACCATTTCTGATCAGATCAGAGATGAAATTCAGGATGCTCCCTTTTTTGGATGGCAGGTGGATGAAACCACTGATATATCCTGCCTTGCCCAACTCTCTGTCATTGTTCGCTATGTGGATAGTGCAGGTAAAGTTCAGGAGCGCTTCATTGGATTTTTTTATGTTTCTGGGGGGCGAGATGCTCAGTCCGTTTTTGATCTTTTAAATGAGAACATGCAGGGCTACAATTTTAAGGATAAGCTTGTGGCACAGACCTATGATGGGGCTGCTGTCATGGCTTCAGCTCTCAATGGTCTGCAGGCCAAAGTGAAAGCAATAGCCCCCAGTGCAATGTTTGTGCATTGCTATGCACACAGACTGAATCTGGTGCTGTCACAGGGGGCCAAATGCTTGCATCACTCTCTGGGTTTGCCACATTTTTCTCAAAATCCACAAAGAGGACATCTTTTCTGGAGTCTGCAGGCTGCTCAAGGTTGCCCAGAAACGCTCCTACTCGATGGAATTTCACATCACTGATAGTGAGCACTGTGGCAAACAATTATGATGGCCTCCTGCAGACATTTGATAACATCATTGCAGATACGACAATGGATGATGATACACTGGATTGTGCCAAAGGCTTCGTGAGGAAACTGGAGGATTTTGAGTTTGTGTTCATGTTGTACACATATGAACAAATCTTCTCTGAGACTGATGTGGTCTTTGATATTGTCCAGCAGAGAGCGATGGATGTTCTTTACTGCAAGAAAAGAATTGAGTCTCTTCTTGCATTTGTCAAAGAGAAGAGGTCAGAGGGGGCTTTCCAAGCTGTTTATGCCAAAGCAGCAGATCTCACATCAGACCCAAGAGATGAGCCAATGAGAAAGCGCCGTCTGACCCAATTGCACGATCCCCAAGAGCGCTACAGAAATCTGTACATGGTCATCCTTGATAACATCTTGGAGCAGATTCCTCGTGCTTTTCTTAGAGTTAGTCAATCCAGGGAAATTTGATGACATGAGACAAGCATTTCCAGAGGAGGCCTTCCAAAGTGTCCTGAAAAGTTATGGCCATCACTTTGATTCAGGGAGACTGAGGTCTGAACTTCAAGTCCTGTATTCAGATCAGGACTTGCAGAGTGACAGGGGAAAGCTGTGCGATTACTTGGTGTTCCTTAAAGACATGGAGTTGGACAGTGCAATGCCTCAGATTTACAAACTGTTCTCATTAGTGGCAACAATTGGAGCTACATCTACATCTGGTGTAGAAAGGAGCTTCTCCTGTTTAAAGCGGGTCAAGTCCTACACCCGTAAAACAATGGGCCAAGGCCGTTTAAGCAGCCTAGCTCTGCTGGCCATTAAGAGCACACTGGTCAAGTCACTGGAAAAGACGCCTAGTTGGTACGACAGGGTTACAGAGCATTTTCTTGAAAAGGAACGTAGGGCAGAATTTACATATAAATAAATGGACAATTTTTATGATTTAGGCCGAAAATTAGCTTCCCCTCTTTAAAAGATCAGCAGCCGCCACTGCCAGAGGGGTATAAAATCCCGTTAGGCAACTGGTGTGCCACAACAAGAGTGTTGTGAGGGCGTAAAATCTGGTTTTCGGGAAAATCTGGTTTTCGCTGTAGGGACGTGCCCTGAAAGAAGTCGAGAAGACGCAAAAGCGCGTAGAAATACTGTTTTGGGAAACAGGTTACACCCAAGGGGTCTAGGTAGCGTGGAAATCCTGTTTTGAAAAACAGGTTGCGTCATAGGGATGTGTCGTATAGGTATACGAAGACGCTAGGTAGCGTGTGTTGTGATATATTTTAACTTTTTGCTATATGCCGTGGTGTTATTTTAAGAGTTCCAGGAGTGAGGGAGAGAGAGTGAAAAGCTCAGCCTGAGAGAATCTGTGTGTGTGTGTGTGTGCAGAAGATAAGAGACGTAATTTATGGAGTCAGAGAAAGATCTGAAGGACATAGAGTGTGTGTGAGTTTGTCTCACTGTGAGCGCATGAGACTGAACGGCAGCCGAAAACAAGAGCTGAATTTAATGAAACACTCAGAGTATTGTCAAAAGTGAGGTGGAAGATATATTTTACCGATTACAAATGTTTTAAAAGTTTTTAAATGTTTTTGATGCATTTCTGTAAAGTTATGTATTCATAATTCATTAACAATTTTGAGTCACTCAGGTATGCAATACGTTTACAGGTTGTTTTTTTACTAAAAAGTCTCATGGCAGTTAGCAAAGTATATAATTATAGGCTATTGAAATCATTTAAATGTGCAATTATTTATTAATCGCTTGTGAAATATATGCATAGACATAAACACTGACTTTACTAGTGTTACATAAGTTTATATTTTGCCAGCACAGTTCTTGTGCAAAATAGTTACTTATTAAGATAAATTAAAAACACATGCAGAAATCAACAAGAAACATTCATTAATTTACTGACAGAAGAAAGAACAGAGCGGATACGTTTTAGAGAAGATGTTTATTACACATATATTTGGATCATTGTATAATATTTCTTGCTATAATACAACAAATAACACATACTGATGATCCGGGAAGCGGTCACGTAACGTTAAAGACCCGGACTCGAAGATTCCGGTACAGGCTGCAATTGCCTGCGGAGCTATTTGACAAAAGAACGAAAGGGCTCGGACACGATGGCTGAGTCCGAAATCGCATACTGCCTTACTATATAGTAGGCGAAAAGCAGTAGGCGAACGTATAGTATGTTGCAACCTCGGTCTTCATAAAACAGTAGGCGAGAATTTCCAGTCTGGTGCACTATTTCTCGAGAGATTTGGACGTGCGTATATACTACTGTTGCGTCCAAATATTTTGTCATTAAAAATAAAAAATGATCGCAAACTTTAAAAAAATCAACAAAAATATACAATGAGAAAAAGCACATTGTTAATGAAATCAATAAACTCAAATCCAAGAATGTGACAAGATTTTTTAAATAATCTGCGGTTTTCTAAATTTCGTTTTTGCAAATAATAGTTTTGATTTCGCGGCAAGATTTGTCATTTGCGCTTCTCAAATTTTGGCTCGCCTCTGTGGCACACGTCTCACTTGTAGGCGGGACTTATTGCCGTTTTACGCTGATTGGCTAGTGAGTTTTTGATTGATAGCTCACTGACAAGGAAGTCGATTCAGAAAGCAGTACAGGAACGAATTTTAGAGAACGATCTGCAAGCTGTTATCTTTATTGTTTGTACAATAAACAACTATGGAGGACCAGAAGAGTCTTATGTAAAGTAATAAAGCATTTCATTGTTTAATAACTAATTCCACAATAAAAAAGGCATTAATCCATTAGTTTTTAACTTAATTTTTTTATTCAAATATAAATGATAGTCATTTATTATTTATTGTTTTAATGGGCAGTAAAAAGCGTGATTGTAAAAATAATTAATAAATGAAATATTAATCCATCAATAAATACTTCAAATTAGAAAGGGACTTTTAAAAAAACAATGTAAAACATGAAACAAATAAATCATTTTAAAGCGCATCAATGAATTCCTTTATAAATAGTGGAATTTCAAATGCGATTTAAAAAGAGGAATAAATGATTGGATTTACAAATTAAACTAGGAATACAAATTTTAATCTGTCATTTGAAAGACTATTTATTTTTATCATTTGCATTTGCATTTTCCCTGCTGCCTTTCCTTTTTCTGATTTGCTATTTGATTAGCTTAGTCATTTAGCTTTTCCTTTGAGCCTCTCTATTTACCATTTCCCTGACAATTTTGAGGCCTTGCATTGCTAAAACAAGGTTAAACAATGCAAATTAGCTATGGAGAGAGAGACATGTTACAAGCTCTCTGATTGGCCATTCCTTGTATGTCAGATGAGCAATGGAGAAGAGAGGTTTCCTTTCTGTCGGTCTCTCGACGTTGTGTCGAGAACGACAGATGGGGTTCGCCCATGAGAACCAATCAACTCTGACTAGTATAGAAAAGGCCAAAGAAATTTGGCGAATTAAATTTGCATGCCGGTCTCCGCCCCCGGATGTCCGGTATAAAATGAAGCCGGCGTGCAGAATTCATTTACCTTTTGTTATTCAGAGCCTTCACTCATGACTACAAACAAAACGAATTTAATGAATTCTTCTTCTTCTACATTGCCGGATCTACAACGTAGAGCAGCGCATCATCCCTACCTGCATGTCGGCATGTCCCGCTGTTCTCTTGGGTGCAGGACCCTCATCGAGGAGGGGGATGGACACGATTGCTGCATTAGGTGTCTGGGCGTCCAGCACGCTGAAGCAGCGATCGTTGACACATCTTGCCAGCACTGTGGGCAGATTGTCATTCAGAATTTGCGGTCACGGGTGGCTGTCTTCCTACGGGAACCAGCCACCATTTCGGCACCTAGATTGATTGGGACTACAGGTCAACTGAGAGAAGGGCAAGCTCTCCCCAGTACGGAGCATCCTCTTTCACGGTATGGAACTCAACTCTGTCACTATGTTGGCGCTACTGTCTGCAGTACGCGCCGAGCCGGTGTCGAACTGCCTGGAACACTTGAGGCAGACAGTGGTCCCCCTGAAACAATTCAGAGGCTCCTGGGATACATTGCCTCCTCGCGGGGGTAATACCCCTCGGGTTGATGCACATGAGACCGCTCCAACACTGGCTTCAGAGTCGAGTTCCGAGGAGAGCGTGGCACACCGGCAGCAGGCGCATGGTGATAATGCCCTGCTGCCGACGCACCATAAACCCCTGGTCTTCCATGACTTTCGACGGACTAAGGTCCCTCTGGGCAGGTTACGAGGCAAGTCGTGGTGACGACGGACGCCTCCCTGCAGGGGTGCCGTGCAGTGTGTAACGGGCACGCAGTAGCGGGGCGTTGGATGAACCGCCGCCTGCGCTGGCATATCAATTGCCAAGAGTTGTGGGCTGTGCTACTTGCACTGAGCAGCACTGCAGCTGCAGCGTACATCAAATCGTCAGGGTGACGTTCGCTCACAGCAGCTAACACAACTTGCTCGACGCCTCCTCCGGTGGAGTCAACAGGTGACCCGTTCCCTGCGGGCAACACACACCCCGGGCAAACTGAACTAAACAGCCGACGAGCTCTCTCGTCAGTATACGCCTCCTGGCCCAGGTAAACCTGTTCGCCTCCCGAAACACCACCATTGCCCGCTTTTGTATTCCCTGTCTGAGGACCTTGGCACGGATACCCTTGCGTACAACTGACCGTGGGACGGGTGGAAGCACACCTCCCCCCCCAGGGGGTCAGGGAAGAGGAGCACCAAGTGTTATTGGTTACACAGCACTGGTCTAACCGCACTTGGCTTCAGAGTTGATGCTCTGGAAAGTTACTCCCCCTGACAGAGGACCTGCTCTCTCATGGGAAGGACACGTTTTGGCATCCCAGATCAGACCTCTGGAACACCCATGTCTGGTCTCTAGACGGGACGAGAAGATCCTGAGTTGGCTACTCCCCCTCTATGGCGGAGACCATCACCCAGGCTAGGGCCCCATCTACTAGGCGGTTACACGCCTCTAGACGGCGCCTCTTCTCATCCTGGTGTCTCTCTCAACGAGAAAGACCCACTGAGGTGCTTGATCAGGATTGTGTTGTCCTTCTTACGAGACTGGAGACTAACATCTCCCCTCCACACTGAATGTGTATGTAGTGGCTGTGGCCACTCATCAGAAGCGTAAACGAAAACTGGGAAAGCGCAAATGAAATATCGAGCAGCGAATTCAAAACTAATATTTGCAAAAACGAAACTTAAAAAAAATTGTTTGGAAAAATATCAGTTTTATTTATTTGGAAATCATGTCACATTCAGACTGAGCCCGGTTTCAGTGGGCGGGAACGACAGTCGTTAAGCCGATGCGGGCCGTATCTGTGTAAATTAACCAAACTCGCGAAGTTTTCTGAAGTGAAGTGGGGGCAGTCCGGAGCGGTAACGTTATTCCTCATAAACTTCACTTAGGTAAGTCACGTGTGTAATTAAATTTTCTATTAATGAATTAATTGTTCATTTATTTCGTTGTATAACGTTACTGCTTAACCTAAAATGGTTGTGAGTTTTACTGCATTAGATTGGCATATATAAATTGGATGTAAGTTAACTCGTATGTTATCCAAGCATGCTAACATGAAGATGGCCCAGGTCTGTAAGAATATAATTTTCAACTTCTATAAAATTTCACTGGTAAAGTCAAGATTACCTTGCACTGATCATTCAAAGTAACGTTAATGAAAAGAGATGTATTTTCCTTGTTTTGATTGCAACGTTGTGTATTACAACATTTCTCTGAAAATTATTCCAATCGCGAAATTTTGTCACTTAATAGAAATGTTAATTTAATACCCCTATAACAGTGTGATGTTTGTTATAGTTTCATCATTAAAACGTATGTCTTCTCTCCTGACCACTACTTCAAGTTAATTGAATAAATTAATTGAGAAATTGTCTACGAACATTATATCACATGAATATCTGTCTTCACTTCAGGTTTCACAAGAGAGGCGACAAAGGGTGAGTTTCTTTGTTGTTTGTCTCTTTTTATAGGGCTATTTATGTCTTGTAGGTTTCTGGAGAAATGCATATTCAAACATCTTCACACTTTTGAGTAGTATACCTGCATGACTCGGTCAAAGTCTTTTAGTAATGCCATCTGTCTTGTCATTTGAGCACAAACAATTTATTGCTTCAAGTCAGCAATTAATCAATAGTTAGTGTGGGTGGAGGATGAGTTAAACCCTATGTGTCAGGTCTCTGGTCTAGTGTCTGTGAGGTTAGTTCACTTATGTCTTGTTGGGGTTGTCGAGCACGTGGGTTTTGTTCCTAGTTTAAGTGTCTGCGTTTCACCCACTCCCCTCGTTACCTTGTTTGCTCCCTCATTATTGGTTAAGTCTCTCCACCTGGATTTCCAGATTTTCTCAGCTGTTCCTTGTTTTCTTCCAGCCCAATTTTCCTTATATTCCCCCTTGTCTCCTCTTGTCCGATGTCAGTCCGTTTGGTTTACCCTGTGGGTTGTCCACTCTAACCTTATCTCGTCTCGTCTCGTGCTCGTAAATTATATATATCTTGTCTTGTCAAGGCTCCAGAGCTGTTTGTCTACTACCAGAATCTACCGGTGTCTTGCTCTCTGCTTACCCGAGTTACAACGACTGCCATATCCTCTTCTCGTGGGATCTTGCTACTACCTCCAGCTGCCTGGGAAGCTCACTGGTTTACTGCACGTGAGATCGCCTACCTGACATCTTACCCCTCGGTTCTTTACCGGCTGTTGATTGTGGGAATTGAAGCTACGAACCTACTCTGTCAAGCTTACGGGATTTCCAGGACTGTGGTCATCAGCTCCCGCTCGAGGTAGTACAGCAGTTCGTCTCGAGACTCTTGCTGGAAGGAGTTTCACCAGTCAGACCCTCATCAAGTGGATTTCCCCCTTGGCTTTCGCTGGAAGGAATAAGTTTGGTCGAACCGTCACCAAGTGGATTCTTCCTTGGCTCTCGCTGGAAGGAATTACGTTCAGTCGAATCGTCATCAAGCGGATTCTTCCTTGGGCCTCGCTGGGTGGAGTTACGGATTTGGTCTGCTTTCAGCAGGCGGAATTATCCTTGGCCCTCACTGGGCGGATTTTTCTTGTTTTTTAACCTGTCTGCAGCAGGTGGACTTTTCCTTGGCCCTTTCTGGGCACACTCCCTCGTTTGATCGTTGAGACATTGATTACTTTGGCCCCTGCTGATTTACGCACCTTTCGGTTTACTCCCCTGTACTTCCTGGCCGAGCACTCGAGCCTGTATTGACTTTTGCTGCTTTGATCTCCAGACATTCTGTATTTGTGCCTTTATTTCCCTGTATGAGCCTTTTTGAGCTGGGTCAAATAAAACCTACCTATTCCTGCATCTGACTCTTGAGTCGTTCATAACACTATGCCTCTTATTTGTGTACCTTAAACACTGAAACAAATACATACATAATATATGGGTGTAATATAACCAATTAGTTTGTGCATTCACACTGCCAGTAACCTTGGTTTGTGTCATTTCTTTCTGTGATGTAAGGTGATAGTTCTGGTTGTCTTAGTAACAGTTATGAACATCACTGTAGTTTCATATTTACCTTGAATCAGTTTTATGTCCTATAAAATGTTTCATACAAATTACACTAGTTCATAAGTTATAACAAATATGTATGGATGACATGAGCTCCACTGACTTTACTGTGATGGTCTGTTGCTGGTTGTGTAATTGCAGGACCACTCTCTTGTACCTGCCACTCTTCATTACAAAAAAATGTCATTAAACTGGGCAATATGAATGTACTTGTATTAAATTATTAGTATTTTATCTAGCAAGTTTAGCCTCTAATCTAGGAATGTTTTGCTTTTACACTTTCGGTTTAGAACTAGAGGGTTTACTTCAAATTTACTTTTTATTTTTGGGCATTTAAGTGTGTTATTACTTCACCTAATATTACCCAACAGTTTGTTTTGGTGATTGTCAAGAAAATATAAAATACTGTGAGGATATCCTTTTCTCATATTTTTTAGCAACGAAGAATCAACTTTACTGAGTTCTGGAGTCAGACGGAGGATTTGCATTGCGCTTGGAAAACAACTACATGAAATTTCAAAAGACTCCGAACCAACTAAAGCCCACACTAAGTTGACACATTTTTCATCACCAAGTATTTTGGAACTGAGGAGGCCAACAGCTGTATTAACATCCATTCTTCAAACTATTAAATCCATTAGGGTCATAGTATTGACAGAGAGATTAGAGATGCCCAGATATCTAGCTGCAGTTTTCTGTATAGGATTTTAGCTGCCAAACAGTTTGTCATTCTTTGTTTCATAATACTTTTAAATATACAGCACTGGTTCATATTTTGCAAACGCCTATGTTTTTTTCACCTTTTTAGTAATGGTAATCTGATTAAAACCATGGAATTACACATTTATAACTATGAATTATGTTGTGACTAAAAGCATCTAAAATAAATCAACACTACCTTATATTTTAGCATCTTCAGTGTGGCCACCCTTCAATTAAAATCAAATGTGTATATGTAAATAATTTTTTTATTTTTTCTAATGAAAGGAATTGACATGTTTGCACAGTTATATTTCTATCTGGAAATGTTATTTCAAACATTTTTTAAGAGTTTTAAAACAATTTCAGTCATGTGTTTCCAACCTTTCGTCTGGTACTGTATATTGAAAGTTCTGAATGTTAAAAGATTGTTCTGAGAACTGATTTCTTTTTGAAATACACAAGAGTTTTTTTGTCTCTGTCCCATATCTTTTTTAAATGTTGCTGGCATCAAAATTCAAATTAGAAGTTTAAAATCTTATATACTGTAGAGTTATATACAAAAGTTTACACACCCCTTGCAGAGTTTGTTTTTGAATAATTACTGCCCTGAACAAGTTATGTCACGCAACAAAAATTTTCATAAAGTTTTCAACACATTTATAAAAGTAAGCCCGTTCATGATTTAACATACCTGCACGACTAGTTCCTAATACTGTACGACGTTACCTGAATAATCAGTGACATTTTTCATGTTTTGTAATGGTTGTCGATCAAAATGTTGTCTGAAGGATTTTTCTGAAGATCTGTGGACAGTTTAAATGTAAATCCTTCACAATCTTTGCTTTTCAGCATCTTCTGCATTATTGGCCCTTGTTCATCAGTGACTGAATGATGAGATTCGTCTTTTTATGCTAAGGGGAATTGAGAGACTCATACACAACTATTACAAAATATACAAACATTCCATGATACTCAAGAAGTCAACACTACATTCAAAAGTCAGGTTCATGTTAACCTTTAGGTTGTGTGACCAGTTTCAATTGTTATTATTTTGTTAAGATAATAAAAAAATATATATTTATATTTAGTAACGCCTTTAAACAACTCAACAGTCATATGAAATGGGAAGTAGTCAACAGCGACAATAAACAACATAATATCAATAAGAGAACGAACGAGGATAAAACATCTAAGGACATTAAGTAGAAATGTCAACAATAAAGCAAAGTTTGGGTTGCTAGCAAACATTAAAGAAATGCATAGGCACGAACACAAATAGTGAAGAGTGACCGTTTAAGCTGTAAGTGCTCATTGTTAGTGAGCTGTATTTTCTGTTATTATGGCTTAACTCAAAACACTGAAAACATACGTAAATCAGATTGATTTATTTTAAACGGAATGCACAATAAAAAAAACATTTCTAAAAAGGGACTTCCAACCTCTTCATATGTTCTCCATCCAGGAATCTGAATTTGACTTCAAATTCTGCGTTGTGTCTAGCCAAACTTCATTTTTTGGCAAAATATGTTATGATACACAAATAAAGAGTAGCAGAATTGACATCGTTTATTATAATAGTTGTGATATACATCATGAATAACGCTGATATTCATTGATTCAAAGTGTTTATTGTCATATTCCCAGTCAGGAAACAAGTTTCCCTAAAGAATGAAATTCTTACTTTGCTGTCCACAATGAATGCCAGGACATTGCAAAGCTATGCACACACATACACAAACTTTACAAACATACGTACAATTTATGAAACATAATAAGAACTGTGCTGAAACATAATTAAAAAAGAAACAAAACATAGACTATGTATATTATATTTATATATGCAAATGTATAACGCACAAAAAAGGGCCCTAAAAAGAGGTGAGCATATTTGCTTTATAGTATATGTTTTCAGTCGTCAGCCAAAGGTAAACTCTGAATGTCATTGGTTCTCGTAGGCCTCCTAAATTGAACAAAATTTATGTTAAAACTGCCCTAGTTTGCCAGAGGCGTAGACGATGCAGGCTGAAGGGAAACATTGTATATATTGTATATGTGTGACTGTATATAAGTTTCCTGCCAGTGGGGCAGACAATATCAATAGGGAAATACATTTTGCTTAGGTAAGCAAGTCACACTGAGAGTGTGGTGTGCCGCATAGTCACGCAAAGGATCCTGTTAGGTAACAGGGTATTTACGTTTATATAAGTGTATATGAGAGTAAAAAAGCGCCAGGAGGGCAGTGAATATAGGGGTATAAAATCCCGTTAAGCTACTGCTGTGCCACAACAAGAGAGTGTTGTGAGGGCCACGAGGGCATAAAATCCGGTTTTCGGGAAAAACAGGTCACGTTGTAGGGACGTGCCCTGAGAGAAGTCGAGAAGACGCAAAAGCGCGTAGAAATCCTGTTTTGGGAAACAGGTTACACCCAAGGGGTCTAGGTAGCGTGGAAATCATGTTTTGAAAAACAGGTTGCGTCATAGGGACGTGTCGTATAGGTATACGAAGACGCCAGGCAGCGTGTGTTGTGATATATTTTAACTTTTTGCTATATGCCGTGGTGCTATTTTAAGAGTTCCAGGAGTGAGGGAGAGAGAAAAGCTCAGCCTGAGAGAATCTATGTGTGTGTGTGTGTGTGTGCAGAAGATAAGAGGCGTAATTTATGGAGTCAGAGAAAGATCTGAAGGACATAGAGTGTGTGTGAGTTTGTCTCACTGTGAGCGCATGAGACTGAACGGCAGCCGAAAACAAGAGCTGAATTTAATGAAACACTCAGAGTATTGTCAAAAGTGAGATAGAAGATATATTTTACTGATTACAAATATGTTGTTGTGACATAATTTCTATAATATAAAAATAAAAAGGAGTAAAAATTAAGGCCTGAGTGTGTGTGTGCGTGACTCTGGGTGAAGTGATTTATTATAAAGAAGAAGGGCCTTTTGAGTGTGCTGGTGTTTAGCATCCTGTGAGTGTATGAGACCAGAATGCAGCTGTGAAAAACTGTTTTGCATTGAGTAAAAAGTGAAAAGTATTGCTGAATTGTGATTTGTGAATTAATTTTCATGCTTTATTGATGTTTTGAAAAATGCATGGCTGAAATTAAATTGCTGGATAGGGAAAGTTTACACACATATTTAGAGAGAATAAGAATAACCAGACGAAGGGAATTTGTGATCATTTCTGGAGAGAATCATTTTATAGGGACTCGGCAGGCGTTAAGTCACTGATAGAAGAAAAGAAAGATTATTTCTTAGACAAATTGTTAGAAGTTATGAACTTGAGGCAAATTGAGCAAAATTGGCAATATCTATATTGGAGAAATATAGTAAGCAGGTGTTGTAAAGTAAGGATATTAATAAAATACTTAAAATTAGTGTGTTTCCATAGAATCAATAGATTTGGCAATCTAGGCACTGTGTAACACCGTGTCTCCTTGACTATAAAAATTACCATCAAACTTGCCGCAAGGAGTAAGACAGGCCTTCCAACGAGGTGGGGGAAGAGACGGCAGAGTGATCAGTCACCCAGAAATACAGGTTTACATGGAAACAAGAGATGTAAATTGGGAAAGAAAAATATTGTTTACAACTAACGAACAGAGAGAAATAGAGCCTCTGCAATTTCAGGCCATCACACTAAAGAAGCTAAAGGGCCATATTTTGCAGTAAAACAGAGAGATGCCTCACTTTAATAGACTGAATAAAGGTAATAAAATGGAAATGGCATCCACACCTGTAGAAATACTTGGGACAAGATATCCTATAAGCAGATAACTGATTGGAGAAATTTACAACAAAAAGCCTTAGAACTTCATGGCTAGAAAGTGGAACGTTTGATATACAGTAGAAAGAAAAAGTATGTGAACCCTTTGGGCTTACTTGGATTTCTTCATAAATCGGTCATAAAATGTGTTCTTATCTTCATCTAAGTCACAACAATAGAGAAACACAGTCTGCTTAAACTAATACCGCACAAACATTATACGTTTTCATGTTTTTATTGAACACAACATGTAAACATTCATAGTGCAGGGTGGAAAAAGTATGTGAAACCCTAGGCTAATGACTTCTCCAAGAGCTATTTGGAGCCAGGAGTCAGCCAACCTGGGGTCCAATCAATGTGATGAGATTGGATGTGTTGATTAAAGCTGGCCTGTCCAATAAAAAACAAACACCAGTTTTGAGTTTGCTGTTCTGAAGAAGCGTTTTCTGATGTGAACCATTTCTCGCACAAAAGAGCTCTCAGAGGACCTACGATCAAGAATTGTTGACTTACATAAAGCTGGAAAGGGCTACAAAAGTATATCTAAAAGCCTTGATGTCCATGTGTCCACGGTAAAACAGATTGTCTACAAATGGAGAAAGTTCAGCTCTGTTGCTACACTCCCTAGGCGTGGTCGTCCTGTAAAGATGACTGCAAGAGCACAGCGCAGAATGCTCAATGAGGTGAAGAAGAATCCTAGAGTGTCAGCTAAACACTTACAGAAATCTCTGGCACATGCTAACATTTTTGTTGACAAATCTACAATAAGGAAAACATTAAACAAGAATGGACTTCATGGGAGGACACCACGGAGGAAGCCACTGCTGTCCAAAAAAAACATTGCAGCACGTTTGAAGTTTGCAAAAGAGCACCTGGATGATCCACAGCACTACTGGCAAAACATTCTGTGGACAGATGAAACCAAAATTGAGTTGTTTTCAAAGAACACACAACGCTATGTGTGAAGAACAAAAGGCACAGCATACCAACATCAAAACCTCATCCCAACTGTGAAATATGGTGGAGGGGGCATCATGGTTTGGGGCTGCTTTGCTGCCTCAGGGCCTGGACGGATTACTGTCATCGATGGAAAAATGAATTCCAAAGTTTATCAAGACATTTTGCAGGAAGACTTAAGACCATCTGTCCGCCAACTGAAGCTTAACAGAGGATGGACGATGCAACAGGACAACGACCCAAAGCATAGAAGTAAATCAACAACAGAATGGCTTCAACAGAAGAAAATACGCCCAGTCAGAGTCCCAGTCAGAGTCCTGACCTCAACCCGATTGAGATGCTGTGGCATGATCTCAAGAGAGCGATTCACACCAGACATCCCAAGAATATTGCTGAACTGAAACACTTTTGTAAAGAGGAATGGTCCAAAATTTCTCCTGACTGTTGTGCAGGTCTGATCTGCAACTATAGGAAACGTTTGAATGAGGTTATTGCTGCCAAAGGAGGGTCAACCAGTTATTAAACCCAAAGGTTCACATACTTTTTCCACCCTGCACTATGAATGTTTACATGTTGTGTTCAATAAAAACATGAAAACGTATAATGTTTGTGCGGTATTAGTTTAAGCAGACTGTGTTTCTCTATTGTTGTGACTTTGATTAAGATCAGAACACATTTTATGACCAATTTATGAAGAAATCCAAGTAAGCCCAAAGGGTTCACATACTTTTTCTTTCAACTGTAACATTTTGTGAGGAAATGGAAGGTTCAATAAGAACATACAAACCAAGAGACCGAAGCCAGAAAAGAGAAGTTAAGAGAAGAAGAGAACAGGATGTATTGAAATTGATAAAGAAGGAAGGAATTCATTTTCTGAAAAATATGAAGAAAACCAGAGAACTCCTGAAAGAGGATGAGGAAAAAATCAGTGAAAAATTGAGAAGTGCTATAAGTCCACCCCCAAATGAGTTATCCAGAAGCCAGCTGCCATTGATTGTGTAAAATGATAAGCTGAATAATCAAATTCCTTTGGTCAAAGGAGAGTTTAAGTTTACAGGAGAGCTGGGCATCCAGGAGGGAGAAAGAGAGAAGTCAAGAGGCGATGATTTTCTAAGAAGCACACTCACTGAGAGAGGAGTGTCATCACGCCAGAGAGTCAGCAGGGAGAGAGAGCAAAGTGGAATGCTGCAACCGTCTATAAATCAATTTATGCTGGGGTATCTTCAGAGCTAGAAGCTTCTAGAAGACAGAGGTATGAAGAAATCACTCAAGAGTCAGAGGTGACGTCAACAGCACAGAGAAAGAAGCAAGAATGTTGACAAGATACCCAAGAAAAGAATTCAGGCGGGTGTCAGGAAGCCTCTGTCTAGAAGACATTGATGAACTACAGCTAAAGCCAGCTTGGCTAAGAGAAGGAGGGAGAATTAGAAGAGCAGCATCAGTAACCCTGTTTTCAAGACATCTTGAATCCTTTAAGTATCACAATGCCCTTTTCTTATAAAAATTCAACAGCCTCACTATGTGCCTTGGGCTACATTAGACTTGGAGGGAATAATTGCTTGTTTCGCGACCTGAATGAGGAAGCTGGAAGGTGGGTACGGGTCCTGGAAGAAAAAACGATAGGAAGACTACTAGCTCTGGGAGACATTAAAGCATTGTTAGCTAAATGCGTCGGCACATCTAAATTAAATGAACTTCTGAGGGACTTAAGACTAATTTGTGCTATTGACTTCCTGGAGATGGATGCAGAGTTCTTTGACAAACCAAAACAGGATATGGGGCGAGTCCTAAGAAGAAAATTCCCAACCCACATAGATCCAAAAGCACTGAAAAGAGATCAAATAAAAGATACGGAAAACCCAGCCACCTATGTGCAAAGGCAATTAAAAGGATTGAAGCAAGAGCTGGAGAAAATCCCTGAAGAAGTAATATAGTGACGCTGAGTCTTCCAAAATGCTATCATCTCAGCCAGCTGAATTACAGACTGCACAGGGCTACGACACAGAGAGCTCAGCCTTGCAAAAGCATCACAACCTTATCAATAGACAATCACTACAACAGAAAGAAAGCACATAAGGACAACTTTCTACAAAAGAACCAGATTCACCTTTCACCAACAAGTTAGTCACAACAAGCCTTTTGACATTGTCATATGAAGACATCGACTCTAGGGATGCTCTGATCCGATATTTGTATCGGGAATCGGCGTCGAAACTGAATAAAATTCTAGATCGGGTATCGGTGACAAATTGCACTGATACCCGATCTAGCTGAGACAAAATTTCTGCTAGGCAATGTAAAAGTACATGGAGACACCGGCCCTTAACTCTCTCGTGGCTGTGCTTTGCGAAGCAAAACTCTCTCGTGGCTGTGACATCATACGCTAGCAACGTGCTCTGTATGTAAGTGCACGTGAACAAGCGAACATACAGCTTACATTAAGCAGCGAACAGCATGGAGCGAACCAAAACATCTGCCATTTGGAGTTATTTAAGAACAGATACGCCATCAAGTTCCACCGATGTTTGCAATACATGCCAAGTAAATGTTCCGAGGGGTGGTGATAAAGCTTCTAATTATAATACTACCAATTTAATCAAGCATTTACAGAGATGTCATCCCAAATGCACGCCAAGTTCAATAAGCTGAAGAAACTAAAACGAGACGGTACGAAACAGCTAACTTTGCAGGAGACAACTGAAAGAATTCAGAAATTTCCATCTGGTAGTGTGAAAGCAGCGAAAATCACTGAAAGCATACTAAATTTCATTGTTATGGATGGGCAACCGCTGTCTGTCATTGCAAACAATGGCTTCAGACTCCTTATAAACCACCTGGAGCCGCGGTATGACATGGTGAAGCGTAAATATTTATCTGAGACGGCTCTACCTGAACTGTACCGAAAAGTCTGCAAACACATATCCGATTCCTAAACGAAATGCTTGACAAGTGGCAAATTCCGCTGAGGATAGTCCACGTATTTCTTCGAGACAATCATCATGGGAGTGCACAGTTTAGGCTGCATTGCTCATACAATGCAGCTTGTTGTAAACGAGGGACTTCTCTAACAACGCAGTTTCAGTGATGCCGTTGCAGGTGGGAGACACATTGTTGGGCATTTTAAACACTCTCCACTTGCATATTCTCGGCTGCAAGATATCCAGCTCGAGATGAACATGGAACAAAAACGCCTCCAGCAAGACGTGCGAACAAGGTGGAATAGCACCTACTTAATGATAGAGAGTCTGCTAGAACAGAAGCGTGTCCTGTCTGCCTATGCTGCTTACCATGATCTACCCACAACTCTCACGGCAAACCAGTGGGCCTTGCTTGAAAAAACAAAGACCTGTCTTGAACCGTTTGAGGAGTTTACTAGGAAGGTGAGCTCAGCCACTGCCTCTGCTGCTGATGTAAACCCAAGTGTTACTGTTCTTAAACGTGTCCTCTCCATGGAAACCCATGCCGACTCTGGGATTAAAACTATGAAAAGACCCTCCTAGAAGCAATCGACAAACGCTTCAGCACAGTGGAAGATGAACCTCTGTATGCACTTTCAGCCCTCCTGGACCCGAGATACAAAGACTGGTAAGACTGTAAACAATTAATAATTATTATATATAAATATATATTCCGATGTCATATGTATAGCTGACAACATTAAAATTTTAATGATTTATTTATTGAGCTCCATTTGTTTTTTTGTCAGTTTGCACTGGCCAAAAAGCTGGATAAAGACTTGAAGACCACCACAGATGGTGAAGCATCAGACATTTTGGAGCCACCAGAAAAAGCCTGCCGGGCAGAAGCAGCAGCTTCATGCAGAAGTAAGAGCAGCAGCAGCAGCAGCAGCTTCATGAAAGAATTTGATAAAATTCGGGAAGACCTTGAGGAACCTGGAGGTGCAGCTAGCTGCTCCAGCGCTGCTGTCCAAATGCATAGATTTTTTACAGAGGAAACAATTCCTGTTACACACGACCCATACAAATACTTGGCTTTCCTGACCTTGCTGTTGCTGCCTTGAGTTACCTCTGTGCACCCTGCACTAGCGTAGAAAGTGAGATGCTATTCAGCACAGTTTCCTGGATCCTGGATGAGAAGCGAAACAGACTGACAGCTGACAGAGCAGAAATGCTTTATTTCCTATGCAAGAACCTGCCAGTGATGCTCAAGACTGAGATTGATATGTTAAATTGTTACACATGATGTTACATTCTGTTTGTACAAATGCATTACGAGCTGACTCCTGTTAATTAAAGTCTACCAAGTCAGTAAGACGTGCACCTATTGCTTTTCCCTTAGTTTAATGGGAATTTTGGGGATAATTTAACTTTGAATTTCTATTTGCACCGACTAAACTATTGTATATTTTTCTGTTTATCTTAACATGTGCAGTTTTACCAAGCTAGGGAAGCTAGTGTTTTATTTATCTGTTTCTGTGTTGGATGTTAAATTTTATTTCCACTAAACTTCAGTTAAGTGGACTTTGCTTTAGTAACTAAAGCATTAAAAAGAGCTGTTTCCTGTTATTTTGAATATCTAAAGCAGTAAAGCTATTGCTTTTTTGCTCAATTTCAGCTGCTTTATTGTTTATTGTGCATTAATTTTTAAATTCTGTTTGCACTTAACAGTTATTAAGAGATTTTGTTTCCATTTATTTATACCAGTTTATCAAGCTAGTGAAGCTGTTATTTTATTCAGCTGCTTAATTTGCACTTTTGACAATTTTGAATGTCAAGTTTAAGATAGTGAACATTTTGTTTTATTTTTCATTTGTTGCACCGGTGCTGGTTTAATAAGTAATTCACTAAACTTGTGAATCATTTACTTGTTATTTTGTTTTACGGGGTCAGGAAACATTTATATTAAGTCGAGCCTGATGTCTTGCACAGCAATGCACACAGTTTAATAAGTAATTGTGCACTTTAAAAATGTTTTCTTAGTATCGGATCGGTAATCGGTATCGGCCAATACTGCATCTCGAGTATCGGAATCAGAAGCAAAAAAGGTGGATCGGAGCATCCCTAATCGATTCGTGCCTTTGGATTTCTGACATAGACTTTTATCCCAATTGTCGACTTCAATGTGGAAACAAATAGTGCCGTTAACAGATAATGATCACAGCAGACGAGATTTAAAGACTCCAGAAACCAGAAGGTTTCCATTTGATCCATATTCATCAGAGCGAGCTAGGAGGCTCCATGGACCAAACAAACACCAGACTACAGAACATTTTGAGTGAGGACAATAGCATACTAGCAGCGTTTGCTACTTTTGCTGAACAACATCAATTCTCTATAACCGTCCAGGAACGAGCTCAGTGATTGGACGAACAAGACCAAATCTTCGACCAGTGCTCTATAGAACTAGAGGGTATCTGACGCTACAACGTACCAAGTGTGATTGTACTACCTGGATATATACTACGACCTGCTACGTTCTAAATTAAGACATTGTGTGATCATGAAGCATCAATTCAACACGTTTTCTCACAGTATGTGTGGTACTATTTCTGATTTATCTTGATATTCTGCCATTAATTCTGTATCAAGATGCAAAAAAAGACAGCAGGATCAATGTTACCTTCAATCAAACTAATTCAGGGTATGAAGATGCATCATGGGACGTCGTAGAGAACTTTGATAATTTGAGTGATTATCTACTTTCTAGAAGAGGATCGTCATTCCATGGAGACAGCGAGTCAACATCACAGAACCTGACAATACATCAAATGACGCCAATGCCTTTCATGATTTCAAAGATTTTGATGCTGCAAATTACTCTATGAATGCCGGCAACCAATCCAGACTTCGACAAAAGAGACATCATTATGAACTATTGAATAGATCCTTGAACACCTGGATGGACCATGAAGGTTCTCCACACCATTATGCAGCCAACCCGTGGTGGAGATTGGTTGACCACACAGTGAGAATCAACAACCCGGGCAATTGTTATGTTTGTGCATAGTTTCCTCAAAGCACAGAGGTGGGACACTGGTGGCCTCATCAAGACGTCACGGTGACGTCACATAAGAAATCAACGTGTAGATTACATCTGTTAGTAGGAACGTCTGGAGAACGTCCATCTGCCATGCGTCTGGAGAACGTGCGTGTGGAGCTGTCTATCTTTCTTATTTTAATTCTGTACCATGCATTTGGTTTCCCAGTAATAGATATAACTTTGTGACTAAAGTGTATTGTCATGTATGATGATTATATGATCTCCCGAGAGGCAAATCAAATGAAAATTTAGTTTACAAAAGCTGCAGAGGACCACTTATTTTACTATTTGCACTCACTAAATACATAGTGCTATAGGTAAAGATTATAACGAAAGTGAACAAAGTAAACTCTTGTTTTATAGCATTTGGTTTGAGCAAAAGGGTTTGCAATTTTCGACTGTACATTTGCTTTTGAAGTGAAGGTTTATGTGTTTGAATGCATGTCAGATTTGCTTACGATAGTGTGTGTTATATTGGAGTTTCTGCATCTTTGGAAAAGTTGTATTAATAAGTCAAATGAAGATATGACTGAATTAAAAAAAAACTACATTGTAATGGCAAAATAAAAAATTGGGCTAGACGAGCTGGGTCTGTTGGCCTCCGATATCCTGGTGGTACATGAAAGATCATCAGGCTTGGTTGGACCTGGTCTGGGGGCCTCATAGAGAGACAAAAGCTAGTGTTATTGAAGAAGCCATTCACATTTAAAAAGAGGATGTACACTGTTATGTAATTGATGACAGTACTTTAGTTTATGTGCCATTTGTGTTTTGGGCTTTAGATAGATAGATGTCTGCTAATGTCTGTAGATTACCATGTTAATAACAAGGCTATTTTACTTATATTGTCTGCAGGTTATCATATTAATCTATTCTCATGTCTATTGTATGGACGAACTTCCTAGGTTATGATGTTAGTTAATTTTGTAGCTTATTGTATTGTTGATAACCTGCTATAAATAAGAGCGGGTCTGTTTTTACATTTCTCTTGCTTGAAGACCTGATGATGGAATACTCCAGAGCTCGGTTTCATTTTATTTATGTTTTCCGGCTGAACAACTGGACAACGGAGCAGAAACTACCTCAACCATATTTAATAAACGATTATGCTATTATTATATTATGCCACAGTTTTGTGTTCGGATTGTGATCAATTAAAGCCAAGAAGTTGTTGTCGTCATTAGAATATTAAAATGTAGCATGTCGTGGGAACCAACAACAGATCATATATTTAAATGTATTTCTATTTATAACACAGCCACAGTTTCAATTCTGGGTGACCAAGTTTTCAATATCATGAAAACAACTGCCGGTTGAGAAAAATAAATTGAGGTAAAAAAGAGGGGATTTTTTTTTTCAAATAGTTGTTTTTATGTAGCCTACATTAACCCGTCATGTAATCTCATCAGAACAGTGCTTCGGCGCCACCTACTGGTGGTTTTATTTTAATGTTTAGTTGTTTCATTTACAGTATACATATGGCCTCCTTTCATTTCGGTATTGACCACTTGGTTTATATGAGCTAGCTTGCATATAATATTTTTTTTAAATAAAATAGACATTTAGAACACAAGTAATGCATCCATTGTCATGGTTCCACCTCTCCTTGTCAGGTATTTCTTGGTTTAGAGGTGGAATCATACAGAATCCTCTGTTTCATATGGGGAGAGATATTTTTGACCCTTGCGGTCTTCCATACTCTCCTCAGGTCGCGTCATTGCCCAACCCTCCTGTTTCCTTGTTTGTGTTAATTACCTTCCCTATAAAGAGTCCTCATGTTTCTTTGTCTCGTTGCTCGTGCATTACTTGTTGTACATGTTGCGGTACGTTTATGCTGTACATGTCCCTGTCGTTGTACTTGTTCCTGTCGCTGTCTTGCCTGTCAAAGTAAGTGTAGTTTAGTCAGTGTTAGTGTGTTGTAATTCAAGTGTTTGTTTTATTAGTTTAGTTAGTCAGTGTCCTTGTTCCTTGTTTAAGTTTATATATACCATTCCTGTTTTCCCCCACGTGGGTTTTGTTTTGCCTGTTTTGTAGTGTCTTGTTATTTGTAAGAAATATATCTGTTAACCCTTTCACCACCATCTTTGTCTGCCTGCAATTGGGTTCTCACGCCATGTCTCAATCCGAGGTTCCTGACATCCATTCTATTCTAGACCTAACTTTTTATTTCTTATTGTATATTTCTATCATGCTTGCACATAATTCATATTGATAAATACATTAAAAGCTGTTTATATTGTGAAAGTAGTTTTTCACAGCCCTTAATAGTATTTTCTTGATATTCTTCAATGATGTTAAAGATATAGGCCTTTGCAATAGTTCTATCTACTGTTAAAAAAACTTTATCTAATTGAATAATAGCTTTAATGATCAAATCTTCTATCCCACACTGTTTGAACAGTGTGTCTAAAACAACACAAGCCCATCATAGGCTACAAGTAGCTGTACATTTATCTGTGTAACCTTTGTGCACTATTTAAAATTAATCAAGGCAGACACGTTAGATGAACGAACGTTCTCCACGTGCAATTCACACACACGCAGTCACGTCTGTGAACCCTTCTTCTACAGCATCTGACACCTTACATCTCAATCAGAACACAAGTGAAGCATTGGTAAAAGTCAAGATCGTCAACCGAGTGCTTGGTCATGTGGCTACAGTTCAAAACATACCAGACAAGTTGTTGTGTTACGAAAGAGCAAAGGGACTGCATCGTGTGAGAAAGATTCCAAGAGAGAAGTGCTCTATCTGGTATGTGTAGTGAAGAGCAAACCCTACCTGTTCATGTCAGGGAAGAGGAGCACCAAGTGTTATTGGTTACACCGCACTGGTTTAACCACACTTGGCTTCAGAGTTGATACTCTGGACAGCGACTCCCCCTGAACCATTGCCCTGACAGAGGACCTGCTCTCTCAGGGAAAGGACACGTTCTGGCATCCCAGATCAGACCTCGGAACACCCATGTCTGGTCTCTAGACGGGACGAGAAGATCCTGAGATGGCTACTCTCCCTCTACAGCAGAGACCATCACCCAGGCTAGGGCCCCATCTACTAGGCGGTTACACGCCTCTAGACGGCGCCTTTTCTCGTCCTGGTGTCTCTCTAAGTGAGGAAGACCCACGGAGGGGCTCGATCAGGATTGTGTTGTCCTTCTTACGAGACTGGAGACTAACATCTCCCCTCCACACTGAAAGTGTATGTAGTCGCTATCGCCACTCATCACAACTCAGTTGATGGAAAGTTTCTAGGGTAACACGACCTGGTCACCAGGTTCCTAAGGAGCGCGAGAGGGCGGAATCCGCCTCATTTCCAATCCATACCCTCTTGGACCCTAACGTGGGTCCAAGAGTCCTTCGGAGGTTCCGATCTTCCTCACCTGAGTAAGAAGGCCCCCCTTTTGGCGCTCAAGAGGGTAGGGGATCTCCGAGCATTCTCTGTATCCCCGGCTTGCCATAAATTCGGCCCTGGTAAGTCTCACGTTATCCTGGACCCAGGCCCGGATACGTGCCAAGAGTTCCCACTACTCCCTTTCGGGACCAAGTGGTGAACTTGCAGGCGCTCCCCATCGGGGAGGAAGCCCAGCCCCATCCGTGTTGTGTCCTGGACTGCACGCAGAGCTTCAGTAGCTCTGCTGCTATCAGACGCAGCAACACCCCCCCCCCCCCGTGGGCTGTTCCGTCTGCTATACCCTCATGACAATGGTTCCTACACATGGATCTCCACCAAATTTTAAAATGAGTTTTAATGGGTGATTGTATGACATCAACAGGGGCGGATAAAGGTGGTCAGGGGCCCCTAGGCTCCTCTTTGGGTGAGGCTCCCTTAGGTGGCTTTCAGACTTGCAGTTTAGTTCGGAACGGAGAACGGTTTGTTATGACTACAATGTATTCATTAAAACACATGTTAGAAATGATAGCATTGGTAATTTACCTTGGCAAAAGTGTGCCTTCATTGTTTTGCGCGTTACGAGTGGAATCAGAGCGGCAAATGAATGGAAATACAATGTTCCAGATTTCAAAACTGTCCTGATAAATGGTATGTTTGCAAGCAGCTGAAAAGTTCTGTAAGCGAACATACAGTAAAATCAAGTGTTGTTTACTCTGTGCTGCCCATATTTGCATTAAGTCATTAAAAAAAACACAATGAATTGACCCGTGTTCTATTTACTCAGTGTAATGCACGTTCGTGATGACATAAAAGATGAATGCAAACGCACCAGGATTCGATAGAATCAAGCTAACAATCAAGACACAAACCAATGCTGCGGAGGTCGTCGGAACAATCGCACTGAAGCACTCGGACACAAAAATCAAACAATACAGCGTTTCCTCTACATTCCGGGTCACTTTGCAACAGCAAACACCACGAGAGTGCAAGCTCCAGTTTTATAGTATAAAGTATCTTTAAAGTATACGCAAAATATAAACGGCCCCTGATAAAGCCTTGGTGGATCTTTACTCAAACACAAATCACTGTGCATTACATAAACTGTGTATAAAACAAAGCCATAATTAAAAACCAACCCGTATAATATGCGTCTCGTTGTAAAAACTCCCTGAAATATTCCCGATTACATGATGAGCTAACTTCTGCAACAGCTAAGGATCCCGCTAGCATCGATGTTAGCCAATGCGAGGTTCCAGTCCTCCTGCTGCTATCTTAGTCACCTTGTTCTTTTAATCTTTTTATTCTTTCAGACATTTTGCCGCTATTCCGTCTAGCAGTGACGTAAATGAAAATGACTGACATGATTTCACCAGCAGCTTATTGGACCAATGTGATCTATTTTTTATTCGCGCTGACGTAAATTCAAAATAATCCTATCAGAGGCCCCTAAACAGGTGGGGCCCCTAGGCTGCAGCCTAGGCAAGCCTGTGCGTTAATCCGCACTTGGACATGAGCAATATTATATCACAATACTTTTATCATGTCTTCATTTGTTATTCAAGTTGGACCCTCGATCAGCCCGGGCCCCTATAATGTAATGTTTTGAATTGTGAGATGTAGGATCTTGGCCGGATCAAAGGTGGCCATTTGTCGTCGTAAAATACTACGACCTCTCTGTAGGGGTCTAACCGGTGCCAGCAAGTCTGATCCAACTGCTCTCTCTTAAGCATCCATCATTTGGTCAGGATAGGATCTAACACCTCCCTTGGACTTCAAAGAAGTTCCAACGGGGAGGATGGGGTGCTTCTCCAACGATGGACCATTTGCTCTAAAAGGAATGTGGCCTAGGTTTTCATCTCCTCTGGAAATTGTCTGTCTTTTCTCCTTATCCACAAAAGAATGTTCTAAATGGATATACCTCTATATCTCCACATTGTATGTTTGTCCCCATGTTATTCGGCCTCGCCTATAACCTCAAAAGCATGTGTTTAGTTGTATTCTGCTTATATTTTCATTCTGGTACAAACTTCAGGTCAATGTACTTATAATCCTGGCATGTTTTATATCTAAATGTTTCTCTCTTCATTCCTTGAAAGATTATGTATAGCACAGAAATGTGTTGTATACAATACTCCTTTTATGTAATTCTAAGAGTTTTACAGCACCAAAATCTCCTAAGTGATCCAACATGCAATGAGCTAATAAGCGAACAAAGAAACTTGACTTCGCGCCAAAATCAGCTCATCACATTGGACCGCTCGCCTTGGAAGGGCGTGAACCCTTCAAGCATAAAGCATCCGTACACAGAGCTATCGACGCTCATCTCGTGTCCTCGCGCTCCTGCCCGGCACGTCATTGAGACCTGTCTCTCCCCTGGAGACAGTTTCATCCGGCAGTTTACATCGTCTAACTTCGTCCTACCTTCGTCAGCCAATCCGGCTCCAAGAAAGAAGTAGACGGACTCACCCGCTTGCTTTGAAACCACCAGGACTCAAAGAACCTTTTCAACGCGCACAGAACTTGTCTCAGCACACTCAGGGAACCAATGCAAGTATCCAACTATATCCTAAATAGCTGCGTTTAAGCTTTAACCCCTTTTTACAAGGAGATTCTCCTCGATGGTTCATGCAGATGTGAATAGCTGTTTTGTAATACTGCCAATCTTTACTTTGTCTATTTCTTACCTTCTTTACTGCATTTATGTTTCATGTTTTGTTTGTTAGCATTTGTTAGCATTTGTTAGTCAGTCGGTTTGTTTTCCCTTTCGTGTGGTCAATAAACCTGCATTTGTCTGCACGCTTGAACTGTTGCTGTGTTTCTTTATCACATGTCAACGTCACTTAAACTGCTTGATTTCGTTATATTTTCTGGAGCGGTACTGTACTACATACAGTAAGAGTGTTAAGTTTCCAGGGCCAGGAAAGTAATATTTCTTAGATTTGATATACGATCTGCGGATCACTCGCTGGACGAGTGAATTTAGTTTGTCGCTATTATCAGGTCTGCCGAATCCGATAAAGTGTGTAAAACAGGTATAGTTAGTCATCATTAATTATACGTCTTTTACTGTGATCAAACTCATAGTTTCCCCCGAAATACACTACAGAGAAGACAGGTATACCTACTCCTAAGGTGAGCTGGAAGCGGACGGTATGCCCCTAAATGTGGATCTTCAGTCTGGTGCCTACAGGTTAACACTAAATGTTCATTTTAACCTATGGATGCTCATTGTGTTTTCAAATATAGGAATATTAGAGTTCATTTGATTTCAAAGCAGATACAGTAGACAGTTGTGTAGTAGTAAGTTATATGGTATATTTTGAAGGTTAAGGTCATCATTCCCTCCCCAATTGATGAGGATGAGGGCTACTTTCAATGTTCGGTGACCAATGAAGTTGGGCAAGAGCGAAGGTTCATAGAGGTCATTCTCCAAGGTCTGAAAACCAAAAATAAAAAACGTTTATTGACCCTTGTGTCGTTCAAGATCTGTATGTGACTCTTTGTTTTGTGGAACACATAAGAAGGTCTTTTGAGAAATGTCTCAGTGGTTTTGTGTCACACAATGGAGGCCAATGTTGTTTGGTTACAAACATTCTTTAAATTATCTTCTTTTGTGCTTTGCAGAAGTAAGAAAGTCATACAGGTTTGAAATGACAGGTTTGAGTAAATTATGACATGTTTTCTTGGACCTGTGTGCAAGTGTTTATGTGCTCATGGCATGCATGTTTTCCCACTAGGTTTCAGTTCCTCCTGCAATTAAAGACGATGTCAGCAGTGTAACAACTGTTAAAATGTCCCCTGTCGTGTTGCCGTGTCAGGCAACAGGCCGTCCAGACCCCAATCGTTAGCTGGAACAAGAACTGGATGTAGCTGGGTGCTCGAGGGGGCAGCTACCCAGTACATACCCCCACATGTGAGCCTGCCACAGATCCCCATAAACTGCTCCAACTATGATCATAATATTGCAATATCTATGCAGTATTTATTATCTTTTTACTATTATCTTGCCTCCGTTACATTTTCTCTGCTGTGGTGTAGGTGCTCTAGAGATCCTGGCAGCTACACCTAGTCTTGCTGGCAAATATACTTGTTCTGCCCGTAGCTCAGTTGGAGTGGCTTACAAACACATTACTGTGAAATTTATACTGCTTTAGTCTTTCAAACAAGTTGAACATTATCTTTCACATGAATATGATTAAAGATAGCATGGCTCTTGACCAAAAAACATTTTTGTTTACATTTGTGTGTCTGAGCCCCCAGAGATCAGGCCCATGGCAGAGGATGTTCAGGTGGTTTTACATAATTTTGTGGTTCTGCCCTGTGAAGTGCATGGATTTCCCAGGCCCACAATTACATTGCAACAGGTTGGTTTAGTGATGGACTTAAATGGTAGAAAACATATTAGATTTGAATTGAACTGAATTATTTATAGTGACCACATAATACAGACTAAATGGAAGAATAAGAGCCAAACAACTACGTTGTTATAATCTAGGCTGTTTTTCAGGTCATAAACTGGTGATACTTTCCAATGGAGCTTTGAAGTTTCCAAGGGTCACTCTTGGGGCCGCTGGGACATATCAGTGCCTTGCAGAGAATAAATTAGCCACGGCTATGGGAAGGACCAACCTAGTTTTGCAAGGTACGTGCCTGGTAGGCTGGGCACAGGGGCCGCAACATTGAGACAGAGACCTCAACAGGGTGCAACATTTTGACATTGGCCTCGACAGGCCGCAACATTGAGACAAGGCCTCTATGGCCATAACATTGAGACGAAGGCCTAGACAGGCCGCAACATTGAGACAAGGTCTTAACAGGCCATAACATTGAGACAGAGACCTTGACAGGCCATAACATTGAGACAGAGGCCTCGACAGGCCATAACATTGAGACAGAGGCCTCGACAGTCCTATAATATTGAGACAGAGGTCTCGATAGGCCATAACATTGAGACAGAGGCCTCGATAGGCCATAACATTGAGACAGGCCTCAAAAGGCCAAAACATTGAGACAGAGGCATCGATAGGCCACAACATTGAGACAGAGGCCTCGATAGGCCACAACATTGAGACAGAGGCCTCGATAGGCCATAACATTGAGACAGAGACCTTGAAAGGCCATTACATTGAGACAGAGGCCTCGACAGGCCATAACATTGAGACAGAGGCCTCGACAGTCCTATAATATGGAGACAGAGGTCTCGATAGGCCATAACATTGAGACAGAGGCCTCAATAGGCCATTACATTGAGACAAAGGCCTCGAAAGGCCATATCATTGAGATAGAGGCTTCGAGAGGCTACCACCTAGAGACGGGGGCCTCGATAGACCATGACATTAACTAAGCATTGATAGTCCCTGATGTGGTGATGAAAGCCTCGATACGCCATAACATTGAAACAAGCCGCGACAGGCCACAACATTTAGACGGAGGCCTCGACAGGCCACAACATTGAGACGGAGGCCTCGACAGGCCACGACATTGAGACGGAGGCCTCGACAGGCCACGACATTGAGACGGAGGCCTCAACAGGCAACGACATTGAGACGGAGGCCTCGACAGGCCACGACATTGAGACGGAGGCCACAACAGGCCATGACATTGAGACAGGGGCCTCGACAGGCCACGACATGGAGACGGAGGCCTCGACAAGCCACGAAATTGAGACGGAGGCCTCGACAGGCCACGACATTGAGACGGAGGCCTCGACAGGCCACGACATTGAGACGGAGGCCTCGACAGGCCACGACATTGAGACGGAGGCCTCGACAGGCAACGACATTGAGACGGAGGCCTCGACAGGCCACGACATTGAGACGGAGGCCACAACAGGCCATGACATTGAGACAGGGGCCTCGACAGGCCACGACATGGAGACGGAGGCCTCGACAAGCCACGAAATTGAGACGGAGGCCTCCACAGGCAACGAAATTGAGACGGAGGCCTTGACAGGCAACGACATTGAGACGGAGGCCTCGACAGGCCACAACATTCAGACGGAGGCCTCAATAGGCCAGAACATTTTAACGGGGCCTCGATAGGCCACAACATTGAGACTCAGGCCTCGATAGGCCAGAACTGTCATGAATCTCAAGGATGAACCCAATTGCAAGGCAGAGGCAGGACGCTTGACAATGAAACAGGAACAAGGAACAAGGTCTAAGGATACACATTCAGGAACAGCAAATCTAATATATCACACAGCCCAGGGAGAACATACAGGTATATCCACAATGAACGAGCACAGGACAATGAACACGAGGATGTTTTAAAGGGAGACAGACAAAGGATAATTAACAAGTAACAGGTGCTGGGGATTAAGCACTCAGGGAAAGCTGACAAGGAACGAGAGGGGCGGGGCCATAGACAAGACACGAGAAGGCGCATGACAGCCAATATCAAAACCTTGCCATGTCCTTCTCACACAAAACACATGATAGTATCATGGTTCTACCCCAAGGCTGGAAAACCCTGAACAGAAATGGGAGAACCATGACAAGAACATTTTAACGGGGCCTCGATAGGCCACAACATTGAGACTGAGGCCTCGATAGGCCATAACATTGAGACAAGGCCTCGACAGGCCAGAACATTTTAACGGGCCTCGATAGGCCACAACATTGAGACTGAGGCCTCGATAGGCCATAACATTGAGACAGAGGCCACGAAAGGCCATAACATTGAGACAGAGGCATTGACAGGCCATAACATTGAGGCAGAGGCCTCGATAGGCCACAACATTGAGACAGAGGCCTCGATAGGCCATAACATTGAGATGGATGCCTCGATAGGCCGCAACATTGAGACAAGGCCTCGACAGGCCGCAACATTGAAACAAGCCTCGATAGGCTACAACATGGAGACGGGGGCATCGATAGACCATAACATTCACGAAGCCTTGATAGTCCATGATGTGGTGATGAAAACCTCGATACACCATAACATTGAAACAATCCGTGACAGGCCACAACATTTAGACGGAGGCCTCGACAGGCCAAAACATTGAGACGGAACCCTCGAAAGGCCACAACATTGAGTCGGAGGCCTCGACAGGCCACAACATTGAGATGGAGGCCTCGACAGGCCAAGACATTGAGACGGAGGCCTCGACAGGCCAAGACATTGAGACGGAGGCCTCGACAGGCCACAACATTGAGACAGAGGCCACGACAGGCCACAACATTGAGACGGGGGCCTCGACAGGCCACGACATTGAGACGGAGGCCACGACAGGCCAGAACATTTTAACGGGGACTCGATAGGCCACAACATTGAGACTGAGGCCTCGATAGGCCAGAACATTTTAACGGGGCCTCGATAGGCCACAACATTGAGACTGAGGCCTCGATAGTCTACAACATTGAGACTGAGTCCTCGATAGGCCACAACATGAATACGGAGGCCACGAGATTAGATTAGAAGCAATACACTACCACCAGTTTTTGTATGTATATATATATATAAATATATGCATGAAATTACCTACTGATAGAGCTTGCTACGCGTCGAGGATGATTTTTTTTGGAGTCAAGTCTTATGTAGAATTCGATTGTTGAGGAACGCCATCTGCCCATCACGTGATAGCTCTGCGAGCGTAAACCCGCCAGCCAAGCGCTCACGGGCCGCTCACACCCTGCCACGCTCTTCTGATCATTCCCCAACCGATGGTGGCAAACCGTCCGGATCCTCAGCCACATATTCGGAAACGATGCGTGACGATGAAGAGATGAAACTTAAGACTCCCAGCTCCGCCTCAAGAGGGGTCGAGCTCAGGAGGAAGCAGCTGTTGAGATGTCAACCATGCTTAAACGGGCAGCCGCAGACATTGGGTTGCAGTGCACACCACTCCCCAACGCTCGTGGCTGGCTACGTGGTACTGCGCTCAGCAGTTCTCGACGGTGACGAAGCAGACAGAGGCTATGAGCCACATTCTACCTCTCCGCGACTCGGCCACCCAGAGGCATCCGAGATCTCGTGCGACATCTGCTTCCCAGTCGCCCAGGCCCCATTCAACATCGGCTCTGGTTCCTGTGCTACTAGCTCAGGCTGCACCCCTGAGGAGGAAGTCGATGGGGAACCTCCATCCCGTCAGCAACCTTCTTGCTAGAAGCGCCCCTGACGGGATGACCCCATGGAGAACAACATCGGGTCCAACCATCACAGCCGCGCCTCTAAGTGGTCAGTACGAGACGGTTCCTGCCTCGTTTCAAAGCGGGGCCCCTCTCAGGCCTGGCACCCACTTACTCACAAAGAGAGTTTCCATTCTCCCTGGGTGTCCCTTGCAGCCGATCTCACACTCCACTGGACTTTGTTAGGCAACCTGACCTGAAGGGCGAACACACATTACAGCCGCCACCGCACTCAAACCGACAGTGTGTGCAGCTGTTCCACCAGGCAGGTAAGTTGGTGGAGCCAACCTTCCCTCTGGGGTCCCCCCAGCGAGATGTGGCTAGCTCCGCCAGCTGTCGAACCACCCCCCGTGGGAATGGTGAAGCAGACCGTCCCCGTGGTCCCCTGTCTCAGTCCCTGGGAGCTTGGCAAGAGCTACCCACACTGTCTCAGTGGCAACTGAGGACGGTCCGTCTTGGCTATTCGATCCAGTTCAAGTTTCGGGGCATCCTCTCCACATCTTTCAGAGGCAGGGACCCCTCCGTACTTCGGGCAGAGGTTGCCATCCTTGTGGCGAAACAGGCATTGAGTTCGTCCCTCAAGCCAAGATGTTCAGCGTATTTTACAGCCCGTACTTCATCGTTCCCAATAAAGACGGCTGGTCGCGCCCCATTCTAGATCTGCGTACCCTGAGCAAGCACCTTCACAAGCTGCCGTTCAGGATGCTCACACAGAGGCAAATCCTAACATCCATCAGGTGTCAGGATTGGTTTGTGGCAATCGACCTGAAGGACGCTTACTTTCATGTCTCGATCCTCTCTTGATATTAGCTGTTCCTACGGTTCGCGTTCGAGGGGCAGGCATATCAGTACAGAGTCCTCCCCCTCGGTCTATCCCTGTCCCCACAGGTCTTCACGAAGATTGTGGAAGCCGCCCTTTCTCCCCTCAGGGAAAAAAGGTGTGCGGGTACTGAACTATCTCGACAACTGGGACACTCGCGAGTTCTGTTGTGTACACAAAGGGACCTTGACCTCCGGCACATAGAACGTTTAGGATTTCAGGTCAACCGTGAAAGGCCGCAAGCTCGTCCCGGTGCAGAGCATCCTATTTCTTGGTATGGAACTCGACTCTGTGACCATGTCGTCGCAACTGTCCGCAGTACGCGCCCAGTTGGTGTAGAACTTCCTAGAGCACTTCAGGCATCTGGCGGTCCCCCTGAAACCGTTTTAGAGGCTCCTGGGACAAATGGCGTCCCCGGCGGGGGTAATACTCCTCAGGTTGATGCACATGAGACCGCTCCAACACTGGTTACAGAGTCGAGTTCCGAGGAGAGCGTGGCACAACGGAAGCAGGCGCATGGTGTTACGACCCTCGCACTGCCAACGCACCCTAACCCCCTGGTCTCCATGACCTCTTTCCGGACTAAGGTCCCTCTTGGGCAGGTTCCGAGGCACGTTCTGGTGACGACTGCCACTTCCCTGCAGGGGTAGGGTGTAATGTGCAATGGGCAAGCAGTAGCGGGGCGTTGGACAGGGATATCAATTGCCTAGAGTTGTGGGCTGTGCTACTTGCACTGAGGAGGCCGACTAGACAGCACTACAGCCGTGGCAAACATCAATCGTCAGGGTGGCGTGCGCTCACAACTTCTAACACGACTTGCCCGACGCCTCCTCCTGTGGAGTCAACAGGTGATCCGCTCCTTGCAGGCCACACACATCCCAGGCAAACTGAACCAGACAGCCGACGTGCTTTCTCGTCAGCATATCTGGTCTCTAGACGGGACGAGGAGATCCTGAGTAGGCTACCCCCCTGTGTGGCGGAGACCATCACCCAGGCTAGGGCCCCATCTACTAGGCGGTTATACGCCTATAAATGGCACCTCGTCCTGGTGTCTCTCTCAATGAGAACCTGGTCACCAGGTTCCTAAGGGGCGCGAGATTGCGAAATCTGCCTCGTCTCCGCGCCATACACTCTTGGGACCTTAAACCTCTCTGGTTCCCCCTTTGAGCCCCTCGGAGGTTCCGATCTTTCTCATCTTTCGAGTAAGACGGCCCTCCTGATGGCCCTTGCATCCTTCAAGAGGGTAGGGAACCTCCATGCATTCTCCTTGTCCCCAGGTTGCCTTGAATTCGGCCCTGGCAACTCACGTTATCCTGAGACCCAGGCCCGGATACGTGCCCAAAGTTCCCACGACTCCCTTTCGGGACCAACTGGTGAATGTGCAGGCGCTCCCCATTGGGGAGGAAGACCCAATCCCATCCGTGTTGTGTCCAGTATGCCCACTGCTCCTCTACTTGGACCGCACACAGAGCTTTTGGAGCTCTGACCAGCTCTTTTTCTGTTTCGGAGGATAGCAGAAGGGGAGAGCTGTTTTCAAACAGAGACTGGCACACTGGATCGTGGATGCCGTCACGACGGCATACCGATCACAAGAGGCGCCTCTCTGGCAGACATTTGTGTGCCCCCTCTGTGGGCTGTTCCGTCTGATGGATCCTCATGAGATGGTTCCAATTCATTGTAACCCATGACCTCCCATGGGTGGACCTCCAACTCGCGGTTAACTACTCAGTCTTCATGTCCCATTCAATCTCTCCCAGGGGCGAGACCATATCTATATCCACTGTATTCCTTCCCCCGGGTAGGAAGTGGACTCTGCAGCACATCCCTAAATAAGGCAGTCACGCTCACCCGGTGTAAACCCGATCCTGACGGCCTCTCGCCAGTATAGAGCTGAGGCCTCCGTCCGTGAAAGGTTACCAGTCAGAGCTGTACCCACCTTTCTCCAAGACAACACTGGGACCCCCCGACCATCACACTGGAAGGTTACAGTTTCGCGAAAGACTCGTTCTGACAGGCCCAGGGCTGTTAACGTCGCTTCACTAGAGATTGTGACACGATACAGCATTGTGGCGTTTTCCATAGGAACCCCATCTGTCGGCTCGACGCACATCGAGAGACCGACAGAAAGGGAACGTCTTGGTTACGTCTGTAACCTCAGTTCCCTGATGGAGAGAACAAGACGTTATGTCTCTTATGCCACAACACGAAGTCCTCTGTTAGTAGTCCTGAGATGCTCTCAGGCTCTTCAGAACAAGAGGTAAATGAATGCTGCACGCCAGCTTCCTTTTATACCGGACATCCGGGGGCGGAGACCGGCATGCAAATTTCATTCGCCAAATCTCATTGGCCTTTTCTATAGTAGTCATAGTCGATTGGTTCTCAAGGGCGAACCCACATCTGTCGTTCTCGACACAACATCTTGTTCCCTCCATCAGGAACTAAGGTTACATACGTAACCAAGACATTTCCCTGCTTTTGACCATGGAAAACACAGGCTGCCGACTTCATCAATCTGACTGCCTCGTTTGACCTCAAGCGACCTCCCACTTCAGGAACTCATTACTCTTGTAATCAAGGATAATTTCCTTATCATTCTTGATCTCGTCCAAACTTTCCCAGACACTACACATGCCTCCCTACTGGTCACATTAAAACGCAACCTACGTAAACTCTCACCTTCCCGCTTATCCTCTGCAGTCTCCACTCCCTCTGAACGCCACCAACACTCTTTGCTCCACACCTACCTTCTGCTTAGACAGCTTATGCCCCTTACATCTAGGCCATCTCGTGCATTGCCCCCTGGTCATCTGCTGTTCTTCGCAAGCAACGCACCACACTCAGATCTGCTGAGAGAAAGAGGTGCAAATCTAAAGAACCATCTGACCTCGGTCTCTTTCAGTCTCTCCTATCTTCCTTCTCTGCTGAAGTCACCTCTGCAAAAACTTAGTACTACCATGCTAAAATCAACAACTCGCCTAACTCTCGTACTCTCTTTAAAATGTCTTGGTTACGGATGTAACATCAGTTCTACCAGAAAGACTCGGAAGGCCAAAGTTGAGTATTCATCGTTTATTTGAAAGCTGATAGACAGAATATATATGGTTATAATAAAGATGGTTATAGTTCTTTGGAGTAGGCCCTGTCCTTGGCTCGCATCCAGAGGGCCAAGAAGTCCTCCACTTCCCGCCTTGAGATTGTAAGGCGGGGGCGTAGCCAACCCCAGAGAATGGTCATATGCTTACCTCTGGAGCGGGGCCTACCCCCCCCAAAAGAAAAAGAAATGATTTCTACTCACCTGCTGGTTGGAGTCTCTAGCAGAACCTGCAGAACGATATTAAATGCAAATGTCAATGATATGAACAATTTACCGGTCGCTGGCCGTGAGTGACACTGAGACGAGGCCCAGATAGGCCGCAACATATAGACGAGGCCTCGATGGGCCACAGCACTGACGAGGCCTACGAGAGGCCCCAGTGACAGAAGGCCCCGATGGGCCACAACACTGAAACACGGCCCCGGAAGGGCACAACACTTGAGGCAAGGTCCTGATGGGCCACAACCACTGACAAGGCCGACTAGAGCCCCCAGTGACATAAGGCCCCGATAGGCCACAACACTGACAAGGCCCCGATAGGCCACAACATTGAAACGCAGCCCTGATGGGGCACAACACTGAGACGAGGCCCGCTGGGCCACAACACTGACAAGGCCCCGATAGGCCACAACATTGATGAGGCCCGTACAGCCCTTCTTTTGACAAGGCCCCTAAAGGCCACAACCACTGAGAAGGCCGACGAGAGGCCCCAGTGACAGAAGGCCCCGATAGGCCACAACACTGACAAGGCCCCGATAGGCCACAACATTGAAACGCAGCCCTGATAGGGCACAACACTGAGACGAGGCACGCTGGGCCACAACACTGACGAGGCCCCGATAGGCCACAACATTGATGAGGCCCGTACAGCCCTTCTTTTGACAAGGCCCCGATAGGCCACAACCACTGAGAAGGCCGACGAGAGGCCCCAGTGACAGAAGGCCCCGATAGGCCACAACACTGACAAGGCCCCGATAGGCCACAACATTGAAACGCAGCCCTGATAGGGCACAACACTGAGACGAGGCCCGCTGGGCCACAACACTGACGAGGCCCCGATAGGCCACAACATTGATGAGGCCCGTACAGCCCTTCTTTTGACAAGGCCCCGATAGGCCACAACCACTGAGAAGGCCGACGAGAGGCCCCAGTGACAGAAGGCCCCGATAGGCCACAACACTGACAAGGCCCCGATAGGCCACAACATTGAAACGCAGCCCTGATAGGGCACAACACTGAGACGAGGCCTGCTGGGCCACAACACTGACGAGGCCCCGATAGGCCACAACATTGATGAGGCCCGTACAGCCCTTCTTTTGACAAGGCCCCGATAGGCCACAACCACTGACAAGGCCGACGAGAGGCCCCAGTGACAGAAGGCCCCGATAGGCCACAACACTGACAAGGCCCCGATAGGCCACAACATTGGAACGCAGCCCTGATAGGGCACAACACTGAGACGAGGCCCGCTGGGCCACAACACTGAACAGGCCTTTGTAGGCCACGACACTGAACAGGCCTTAATAGGCCATGACACACCACCACCAGTATTTCCAAGATTTACCTGGATTTTAGACGGATAGAGCTCGTTGAGCTGCCATGATGGTTGAGGTGTCCATTCTTATGTAGGACTCGTAAGCGGAAGATGACCATCTACCCATTCGTTTGATGGTTTCAGTTGGGATTCCGCGTTCGGCCGCGGTAGTTGCTGCTCCGATCCTGAAGGAGTGTCCGGTATACTCAAGAGGCGAGAGTTTGCAGGCTTTGCATGCCTTGGTTAGTTTTTCTCTGAACCATGCCTTCGTAACAGGAGCTCCGTTAGGTAAAATAAAAAGTGGAAAGATGGAAGGGGTTTTGGGGCGGACTTTAAGATAGAGTGTCATAGAAGTGAACGGGCAGAAGCTGGTGTTGGTTTTCGTAAGATTTATTGTAGTTCCAGTTCGCTTCGTGTCGGTTTTTGTGCTTTTAAGGTTGATTGAAAAGGCGGAGTGGGAAAACTGTATATCAGAAAACGAAAGGTCTTGCGTTGGGTCGAAATATTTTGTTGAGTGTGAGGTGAATTCCCCCAGACGCAAGAATCCATAGAAGGCTGAGAGGAATATGGCCCCCAACAGTGTATTAACGTAAGATTCAAAAAGCTTGTTGCGAAGGGAGTCTATAAGTCTGTGCAATATTGGTAAAGTAATAGGCTTGCGTTTATCTGGATGTCTGCTCGACGAATTGCTCATGCCTTTGAGCAACAGACGCACTGATTGATTGGTGAAAAGGCTTGGATAGTCGTTGTTATGATACTTTGCGTAAAATTGAATTCCCGCCAATAGTCTACAGATGGAGGATATTGTCTGGTTACAGTTTTCGTATTTATGGACTAGGAAAGAGCAAACTGAGGAAATCATGATGGGAAATAGGGGAATTTGAAAGGAGAAGCAGAACATGTTAAAATGAGCGGACCATGCGGATTTGTATGCCTTAAGTGTCGACGGAGCAACGCCTTTAGACATATACCGTCCAACCGATTGTCGGAGGTAGTCTAATCCAGCTTTATCTCCTCTAGAGCGGGGCAGGGCAATGGTTCCTGGTCTGCCGACGGGGAAAGTCGTCTGAATGCCTGCAGTCGGAAATGAGATAGAGCATCAGCGATAGCGTTATGGTGGCCCGGAATGTGTCTGGCTGTGATGGTGAAATTATGTAGAACTGACTGCCAGATCAGACGTCTCACGAATGGCATGATAAACTGGCAGTGAGATCTCCCTTTGTTGATAATGGCAACTGTTGCCTCGTTGTCGCAGAACAGAGTGATTCGTTCGCGAGACCATGCCGAGCCCCAGATGACGCTAGCGACTGCTATCGGATAGATCTCGTGAAGAGCGGACGAGGCGAAACCTGAAGCGAGTTTGGGGAAATCGCGTGGCCACTTCTCGGCGAACCAATGACCTCGAAAATATCCCCCGAAGCCGATGGAGGGGGCGGCGTCGGTAAATAATTGTAGGTTGAGCAGCGATTCTGAAGCATCGTTATAAAAGAAGGATCGTCCGTTCCAGTTATTTAGCAGATAGGACCAGAATCTGAGGTCAGAACGGCTACCTTCGTCTAGCAAGATCATGTCGCTTAGTTTTTTCGCCGAATGTGTCAGGGTAAGCATGCGTGAAATGAATGACCGGCCTTGGGGAATGATGCTCATGGCGAAGTTTAAGTGTCCTAAAAGGGACAGCATGTCGGGTTTAGTAGCGGCGCTACGCGACGAAAACTCCTCAGTGAAGGATCTGATTCTGATGAGTTTATCTCTAGGGAGAGAAGCTTGCATCTTGAATGAATCTAATTGGATGCCTAAAAAAGTTAACGCCGTAGATGGACCCTGCGTTTTCTCTGCAGACAGGGGTACGCCGACGTCGTCGAAGATCTGTCTGAGTATGTCGAGGGAGGATGTTTGTGAATTAGGAAAGTCGATGAGTAGAAAATCAGCGAGCAAGTGTAGAACGAAGGGCAGTTTGTTGACGTTCAAAAGGATCCAACACAGTGCTTCGGAAAGGCAATTAAAGATGTGTGGGCTGCTTCTACAACCAAAAGTGAGTCTAGCGGCGAAGTAAAATTTTGAGTTCCATTTAACTCCGAACAGGTGGCGGTCCGTGGGGTGAAGTGGTATAATTTTGAATCCGTCTGTGATGTCGGCTTTGGCTAGGAAGGCTCCGGGTCCGGCTAGTTTAAGCAGCCTGATGGCGTTGTCGACTGAGGCATAATGCAGTGAAAATGGTTCCAAAGGGATGCATTCGTTAACGCTTGCAGTCGTGCTGGAGTGGGGAGAAGACATATCAAAAATGAGGCGTTTCTTACCCGAATATTTCCTAGTAGCTATGCCGAGCGAGTTAATGCGAAACATGGAATAAGGAGGGGAGTCGAACGGGCCTATTATATATCCTTTATTGACTTCTCTCTCCAGCAGAGATGAAACAATTCCGGGTTCAGACATGGCAGATTGTAGATTTTTTGCCACGAAGGGAACAGTGAGTCGTGACGTCGTACCTACCCGGAACCCTTGAGATAGGCCGGTTAAAAAATAATCTACGAAACATCTATCAGGTTGTGTCGAGAGGTAATTAGCGAGGATGGGTACGTTGGTGGGGGTAGATACTGAGTTGATCAGAATTTTTTCGCCCGAACGACGGCTTCCGCTCGGATTGCCGGCCTGGATCTCCTGGGGCAGACTGGGGCAGACAGGATGTGGGTCCTTGCAAAAGCTCCATACATGAGCGAATTTGCATTGGGAAAAAAGAACAAACAGATTCATTAAATTGATTACAAAGAGGGGCGCAGATAAATTTAAATGTGTCCCGACCCCTAGCATCTGAGCGCTTCCTTACATTTCCAGCACCGAATACAGCAGGCGAGTCTGGACTAGTGATTGTTTTAGGGCAAAACTGTGCCGAATGTCCGTGAGAGCTGCAAATAGCGCATGCGAGTGTTGTATGGCCGCCGAAGTGGCGAACGAGTAGTTCTGTGTCTACTATAGACCAGTCAATTCTGGAGTCAAAAAGAGAAATAATGGATGCGGATTTAGCAGAGAAAGAAGCATGGTATTCGTAGAACAATGTACCCCCGTAGCGTTGACTGAAGTCTGCCATGGTTGCTAGATAAATATCTATTTCCTCCCTCCTGTCGGGATAAACTTGGCAGAGTATGTCGCGGTAGACTCTGAAAGCGATCGCGAATTCGCCGAACGATAGGTTACGTTGCAGTCTGGGATCGGATGTTCGGAGAAAAACTGCCACGTCACCACAATCGACCATTTTCCTGTCGACCGCAGGCGAGGGGAGTAGGAGTAGAGCTAAATTAATATCCTTACCTTGGATGATGTTGATACCGTCGCCGCTGCTGGAGGGACGAATCGCCTACCGAAAGCTACCGCTGGAACGGCGGTGGCGAGGGTGAAATGTGTGGTAGCCTGCGAAGTAGTTGCGTCCTGTGGTGTTGTCTGGATGATTGTTGAAGAGGCTACTGGGGTATATGTTGACGGCAGGCTAAATTGATTGTGTTGTTCGGGGTTGGGATTAATAGTAGAGGCTGTTGAGCGCATCCGGATATTAGATCCTGGGTTGCTGAGCGCTGTCTCGAAATCCACCATTTTTGTTTGTAATCCTTGGACGGTGGCGGAAAGAGATCGAACAACCTCTAGCAGCTGGTCATTAGCGTCGCGGGGTGTGTGCGGGGGAGATTGGATCCTTGTGGGCTGCAGGCTCTTTTTGGATTGGCGAGGTGGAGAGGATTTGCTGGACCGCTTCCTACCGGCTTGTTTGGGCTGGGTTGGTGCCACTGATGTCATTGGTGTTACTTCGGTTGTTCCGGGGGGGACACCCAAGGTGTTGAAGGCCAACTGGAGCAAGTCGTCCCTGGAGAGATCGGGATCGGCTGGAATGCCTGCCGCTCCGAGTTTGCTGGTGATCAATTCAGATGGCCACTGAGCCCATGGAAAAACGCGGCATTTATATGAAAATTCTGCCGCTGTATGTCCAGTTTTCAGAATATTGGGAACTATTTGACTTAAGTAATAATTTACTCATACATAAAAATGATGTTTATCCAGCCGTACGTCGTTTGAAACTTGAATATGACTGTGTAACACAAAAACATATATTTTGAGGTATTCTTCTTGTCATATATGCTATTAAAATGCATAATTATAATAATTTTTGTGTAATATTAAAGTGTACCTGTCAAAGTGATTTGCAGCATCCGGGTTACTGTGTGTTATTAGTTGTTATCTGGGAATTACGAACCTGCAAATGTTGCGACTGGCCAATCAGAAGCATGGATTTCAATGAGCAAAGTTATAAACATGTGTAATGTGTGCAATCGCATATATTACATTACATTTAGGCATTTAGGCATTTGGCAGATGCTTTTATACAAAGCGACTTACATTGCTTTATCCTATACATTTTACATAGGTATTTGCAGTTCCCTGGGATCAAACTCACAACCTTGCGTTGTTAACGCATTGCTCTTACCACTGAGCTACAGGAAAGCTGCATATGCAGCTGCATATTTCTTTGCATTTCTTGGCATTTTATTAAGCCAATCGCCTCAAGTGTTTAAACTAGTCCAAATCTAATAAAGTCAATATCTAATAAAAACTCTTATTTTACCACATCACTTGATATTCAGGGTCACAACTTAGTCTATGTTTTGGGTCCATCCAGATGCTATGTGTTTCATTTATATTTCAATCGAACCACGCCAGAGTTCGTTTGAAAGATGACCTCTTGAACGATTTAAGACCGAACACTGAAACACATAAGGGGCGGTTTCACAGACAAGGCCCAATTCCATTCTAAAATGTATGTTTGAACTGTCTTAACGGAAACTAACTTGTCCTGACATACCTTAAAATATGTCAATGGCATTGTTTTGTCTCAATGTGCACACCAGTATTTTTTTTTCTAAAGCATTTTTATCAAAAGTGACCTTAATATTCAAATTTACCTAAAACATCATCCGGTCTAACACCGGGTCTACACTGGAGGCGCATTGACATGACATGACAATAGAACGCACCAGAACCCATTAAAATTTTACATTTCGTCCACACTGGATATGGCACAATGCGACAGGACACACCCATAGAAGGGATATTTCACCCAAAAATGTCCAGCAGTTCAGTGGTAAGAGCATTGTGATTACAACGCAAGGTTGTGGGATCAATCCCAGGGGTTTGCACATACCCATGTATAAATGTATAGGATATTGCAATGTAAGTCGCCTTGGATAAAAACGTCTGCCAAATGCGTAAATCTTGTCATCATTTACTCACACACAGGTTGTTTCAAAACCTGTATACATTTCTTTGTTCTGAAAGAAAAATATCTGGAAGAATCTCAGAAACCAAAGAGATCTCATCCCCTAATGACTACCATAGTATTTATTTTCCCTACTAAGCATTAAATGGGGGATGGGATCTGTTTGGTTGCCAACATTCTTCCGAATTTTCTCCTTCTTGTTCAGCAGAACAAAGAAATTTATACATGTTTGGAACAATCTGTGGGTTAGTATTTTATGACATAATTTTCATTTTTGGGTGAAATATCCTTTGTAGGATAGATAAGGTGTTGAGAGAGAGTTGTTGTAGTTACTGCAGTTTAATTATTCACCGGCAGATGGCGGCAGCACTTTGTCTCTAGATTTTCTTTTAGTAACTACTGTAGTCTTAACAATCTCTATTAATGAAATAAGGAGGTAGACAGCTGTCGTTTACACACAAACCAAACATCATTTTGATCATGACTGAAATTACAAACATGTCATTATAACAATTCAATTCAAGTTTATTTATATAGCGCTTTTCACAATGTGCATTGTTCCAAAGCATCTTTACAGGGGCAAAGAGAAAAACAGAAAAGGTAAAACACAGCACAGTGTAAAGGAGAGCCCACCATCCGCAACCCAGAAAGTCCCACTCGCTGAAAACCGTGCAGGTTCAACCCAGTCCCACTCCACGATCGACACCAGAAACAGAGGATCAACCAGGGAAAATAGTAATGGCATGATGTAACTTTATTCCTCTGTTGTCCGAAATTGACCACAAAACAAGACCAAACCGGACCCACAGCCCCAGCAAATAAATCCCCCCAACCATAACCAACGCAACCCCCCACTTCCCACAAACACCCACCCAGGAACCTCCAATCAGGGCCACTGAATGCAGCTATAACTTCAAACTGCTGACATGTGATGTAAGTTTAGCATTAAATACCAAGTATTGTAACTTTAGCAATAATGTTACAAGTATTCCATCTTTGCTCTTGGTTGGGGATGGAGTGGTTTGAGCTGGGATGGTCAGATGGTCTTATTTCTGGTGGTGGAATTTCCTTAGATGGAGCTGGGATGCTCAGTCAGTCTGCAGCTGTAGTTTGCGTAATCTCTAGTAGGGGATGGGCATATGTTGATAATCTGGACCTGGCGGAATTTCTCCCTACCTCGGGATGGGCATCCCGAGGCGGAGGCAGAAAGAGAATAATTAGCGTAGCTGCTATTTATTAACTATGCATTAAGTGAAAGCTTTGCTGAAAAGATACTGATGCTGAAAATAAGTTTTTAATCAAGATTTAAATTGGGAGAGTGTGTCTGACGCTCGAATAGTATCAGGAAGGCTATTCGAGAGTTTAGGTGCAATTTATGAGAAAGCTCGACCCCCTTTGGTGGATTTAGTTATTCTACATGTTATCAAAAGTCGTGAGTTTAGAAATCTTAGAGAGCGTGATGGGTTGTAATGTGATAAAAGCTCAGATAAGTAAGTAGGGGCTAAACCGTTTAAGGCTTTGTAAGTAATTAAAATAATTTTAAAATCAATAAGATACTTAATGTATCTTACAAAACTGGGGTTATGTGATCGTATTTTCTTGACCAGGGGCCCGTTCTTCGTACGTCGCTAACTCGGTTAGCTGGATTTGATTGTTGACGATTTGGCATGATCTTGGATTGTTTGGTTCTTCGAAGCTCATCCTGGACTTGCTGTCATAGCAACAGGTCCGTAAGCTTGAACCTGCTCGCGAGCTGGCTTACTTCATGTAAACAGGATTAGATTGCTGCTTTATAAGCGGAGGTGATATGGGAAGTCTTTCGCAGACATGTCTTGTCCGTTTTTACGTCAGGAATCCGTTGCTGAAGGTGCCAGAATAATTCGAAGAGCTTTTCGAATTAATCGCGTTTTGCAATATCGACAGGATCCTTTTGCGCAGCGCGATAATCTACTGATTGAGAGATATCGTTTTTCTCGGGAGGGTGTATCTACATTATCAACTTGTTGGAGCCACACGTTAAATGTTGGACTCGTCGCAGTCGGGCTTTAACAACTGCACAAACAGTTTGTATAGCTTTGCGATTCTTTGCGAGTGGCACTTTCCTTTACACTATTGGAGATGCAGAAAACTTGGGTAAAAGTGCTGTATGTCGTGCCACTCGCAAAGTTTATCTGTCACTCAAACAGTTTTTAGGGGGCTTTGTGGTATTTCCATGCCACTTAAGACCACAGGCTGTGAAGCAGATTTTTTTTTGCCATTGCAGGTACATTATAATTGTTAATGAAGATCATGGAATCATGATCATGCCAAAAAGTAGCCTAGGACTTACAGTATTTGTTCCTCAGGCTCCCCTAACGTTATTGGTGCCATAGACTGCACACAGGTCCCCATCAAGGCCCCACCTGGCCCAAATGAAGGGGATTTTTTGAACCGAAAGGGATTTCACAGTGTAAATGTGCAAGTAAATTACTACAACAATTATTCATATTCCAGACAAGTAATAAATAAATAAAAGTTATGTAATCAAAAAGTATGCAGTTGAGTGATTACAAATATTTTAGATGGTGTGCGACTCCATGTTCCACATCACAAATGTGGAAGCCACATGGCCTGGTTCTGTGCATGACTCCAGGATTTTCAGAGAGTCACATTTATGCACATTATTAGAACGTGGTAAGGAAAAATTATTTAAAACTCACTGTATTACATAATTTTATTCTGAGCCTAACAAAACTGCATTTTTCCAGGTGCTTACGATGGGATCCTGTTTGGCAACAGGGGCTATGCCTTCAGGCAGGCAGTACTTCATGACGCCATTCCCCGACCCAAACCCTGGACCACAAACCTGTTACAATGCAGCTCTAGCCAGGACAAGGCCACGCATTGAAATGACCTTTGGCCAACTAAAGGAAGATTTCAGTGTCTTTTTAAGGGTCTGAGGTATGCACCTGACAGGGCCTGTGACATTATTGTTGCATGTGCCATCTTCCACAATATTGCCACCATCAGAAAGGAGAGGACCTCTGTGGTGGAGGTGCAGCCTGATGATGACCTCCAGCCAGTGCACTTGGACCAACCTAGTGGCAGAGCTGCACGGGACAGAATTGTGGAACACCATTTTATGAATTCTTTCTTTTACACATAAACTTTCATTAAATGAATAATAGAAGACAACATGCTTAGTTCATGGAGTTTTATTTCAATTATTGTTTCTCAAGAAAAGCCAGTGATGGTCATCTTTTGCCTGCAATAAGATATATATATATACATAGTTATCCAAGGGCAGCAATAGTACTCTTTGTGAAAAATAGTGTTTAAGCACTTACTGAGAAGATTATTTTGAGGCAACTCAATCTCTAGTGCCAGTTTTTTCTTCTTTAAGGTGTCAAGTTCAATTTCTTCCCTTAATTTTGTTTTTTTTAAGAGCAAAATACTCAATTTTATATTGAAGATTCCGTTTATATAGGGTACGGATATCCCCCTGTGCCATTAAAAAAAAAAAAAACTCAACAAGCCTCATGCAACAGAAAAAGGAAAAGTAGACTGCCCACCTCTGTGCTGTAGGCGTTTCCTCCTGCAACTCATATTGCAGTCAGAAATAATGTGTCCACACCTATAAATTACATAAAGTTATTTGTGCACTTATAAGTAATTCCTCCAAAGGACAAACATCTGAGGGGGTTTCTTCACTGGCCTGTGCAAAAGAAAAATGGGTATTACAAAGTGTTGCACTTTCTTTCCTTTTGATGTAAAGTTAGAAATGTCCACTCACTGTACATATTTCAGACACCACTTTCCTGGGAACAGATAAAACTGTTGGTGTATTATGCAAAACTACACAAAAGAGGAGAACTCAATGGCATTACAATACACTAGGAGAAAATATGATCAATATCAAATTGCAAAAAAAATGACATTAGTTATATAGCTTTCACCTTCACAAGTCAAAGCAATTGACTCAATATTTATTTGTTGAAATGACTGTACAAGCCATTTGGATTATAGACATAATTTAACGCAGCAACAAATTATTTACGAAAATTGAAATATATATGAAATATGAAATTATTAAAATAAGACTATATACTGTAATAATAAGTGATATAACCATAACATGGAACACTTACGCATTTAATTTGTCTGCTACTTTTTGCCAGACCTCTCTCCTGGCGTTTTAATTATTTTTTCAAATTATTACTGGAAGCATAGCAAACCCTTCCAGTAATAATTCTTGTAGGGCTGCAACTAACGATTATTTTAATAATCGATTAATCTGTAAATATTTTTTTCGATTAATCGATGAATCGGATAAAAACAAAAACCAAGAAAAGCATTCATTTCCAACCCTTTATTCAAAAACAGAACTAAAATCTTTAGAAAGTGCACAAGCATGTTGCTCCTTGAACATCCCTGAGCTGTTATAAAAATAATAAAATCAAATAAAAATGGAGTAACACAAAAAACATACACATGTATGCTTTACATCTGCAAAATATATAGACTTTTTTTAAATAAAAGTGCCACCTGAGCTGCCAGAACAATAAATAATTTATAAAAACTAAAGAACAATACAAATCACAAAACTTAACAGGATTTGTTTGAATGTAAGAACTTGTTCTCTACACTACACTGCAGACAGACACTCGCAGATGCACACACTCGCAGACGCACATACTTTTGCAGACGCACACACTGACAAACACTGACACACACACACACTCTCTCTCAAATTCACTTGAAGCTTATTCATTCAATTACTACCATCATTGTAGTAAGTGCAAGCTTCATTTATACACCACATTTTAACAAAGCTTAAGATGACCAAGAGCTATAAAAGAACTTTAAAATTAAATTAAAAAGTACAACACACACAAATATATTTGTCAATAATAACCTATATGGGAGAAAGCACAGAATATACACTGCAAAAATTGCTTTTCTAACTTAGTAGTTTTGTCCTGTTGTCAGTCCAAATTTTAAAAAAAATCTTATATCAAGAAACATGTACTAGACACATGAAAAAGCATAAGAAATTATGTCTTTTGTTTTCTGAAAAAAAAACACCTCAAAATTAAGTGATTGTTTGCTTAAAGCAAGAAAAATGATCTGCCAATGGGGTACAAAAATAATCTTAATGAGATATAATTTCAAACAGAAGTTTTAAGCATCAATTAATTTTCTTGTCTAGTAATCTTGATTTAAGATTTTTTAGATATTTGGACTGGAAATTAGACAAAATTACTAAGGAAGTTTTGCAGTGTAGCTATACATGACAACAGATTTATAAATGAATGGTCCAAAAAAGGCGAGTGAATAAAAACGTGTCTTTAGTCTAACAATGCAAAGCGCAAAGTAACTACACCACCCCTGATTATACTGTTATTAACGAGCTAATGCTAACTTGTGATGCTTGTCAATCTGGATAACGAGTAAACACCAGCACCAGGGACATTACGTTCTTCACTTCGAAACGGAACAAAAGTAGGATTCTGTAGTGACTTAACCTGCTGTTGAACTCCCTTCCTCCTCATCACAGACTCAAACATGTTTGAGTTTCAGGTGCTGGATCATTGCCGCGTTGCTCCCGCCATGTCGCTTTTGCATATTTTGTAGTTAACACAGTTTTTCTGTTTATTTAGTGTGAAATGCTCCCGCACCTATGATGACTTGGGTCGCGCTGATTTCTCTGCCTCCGTCATGTATCTTTCCTCCGCTCGTTTTTTTATTTTTGCTCCGCCCTGTATATGAGGCGCCGAACTCTGCTAGCATCAGTGCGCGAGAGAGACCGAGTGTGTTTACTTCGCTCCGCGCTCAAATAAAGTTTTTTTTTTTTGATAACCAAACGTCTCCGTGTCGCGCGACACAACGAATCGATAATGAAATTCGTTGACAACTTTTTTACTAATCGATTTTTATCGATTTTATCGATTCGTTGTTGCAGCCCTAAATTCTTGCTCTGCTGCGTTGAAAAACTGAGCGCGCTCTTTTGCTATGATGAGCAGCCAATAGCAGCGTTGCTGATCATTGTTTCTACTATCGATACATATCCCCTTTTAAACAAGCGCAAGAACGCGCATTTATCTCAGATAACTCAATCCAGCGATACTAATCATAAGCGGCAGGTGTGTTCGAAGAACCCAATTAGCCGGATCATGATTAGCACGATGATATCATCTTGGATGTGTCATTTGATCTCGGATGTAATAAGCGACGTACGAAGAACGGGCCCCTGGTAAGATCTCTGGCAGCTGCATTCTGAACTAGTTTGTTTACTGATGATACAGGACAACCACTAAGTAGAGCATTAAAATAGTCAAGTCTTGAGGTCACAAGTGCATGAATAAGCTTTTCTACATCAGCAACACATAAAATATTTCGTAATTTGGCAACATTTGTAAGATGGAAGAAGGCTGTTTTGTGATATTTGAGATGTAATTTTTAAATGACAGGTTGGCATCTAATATAACGCCTAGGTCTTTGTAGTGGAGTGTACTCCGAGACTGGGAGCACCCCCGTGGGAGAGGGGGAGCAAGCACAGTCTCGGGGGTACCCCCCGGCCTGTTAGGGGTGATGGGGGTATGTAGTGGAGTAGGGGCGGCGAGACCATGGTTGGAGACCAATGAGTAATTGTTAATGAGCACCAGCTGTGCGCACACCGGCCTCGTATCACGTAGGAGATTGTAAGTGTTGCAGGTCCCGCTTTCAGAGACCCAGCAGAAAGATTACTGTAACCTGTAAAACAGGAATATTGTAAGAAGAACGGGAGAGTCGGATCTGCTCTTTCACAGCTCCTCTGTTTTCTGTTTATTAAATGTACGACAAGTACAATTTCAACACAAACAATTGCTTTGAAAACATTTCTTTACATTATTTTGTCTGTGTACATCAATTGAGAAACACAGACATCAAAATAAATCACATTTCTGACACTTATCTCCTTTCTTCATATTACCATTTTCAGTTAACAACTTAATGCTCAACATACACTTTTATAAACTGCAATAAATTATTAACCACAAAGTGATTTTATATGACTTTACTCATACTAAATGTAAATTTGAGTAACTACTCTTCATTCTTTACACCAATGAGAAACGCAGATCACTATTTCCCTCATCAGCGAGATGTATTTACATTGGATCATCACAACTCCAGCCACTTTCTATGCTTTCTGCGGCGAGTGGTCACGTGACCATAAAGCGCGCCAAACGCGACCACAGAGTGAGCCTCCCAGAGATACTTCAAGTTATTAATCAACACATTAACAAGAACATCGAACATTTTCCGACCCAAAAATAAGTAATGCAACACAATAGTCAGATATACTGATCACAGAAGCATACTTAAATTACATTTCTTCACGTTAGTGTGAACATATCATATAACACGGAAAACAAATTCTCAAACTGCACCACAATTAACACTTAACACTCACTATTCACTGTAACAATGCAACCGCAGTACTATTGGTATATGTTTGTCTTTAAATCTCTGTTTCTTTACCTGTAAAACCGGAATATTATAAGAAGAACGGGAGAGTCGCATCTTCTCTTTCACAGCTCCTCTTTTTATCTGAGGACGCATGCGCAGTTAGTAGTTCTGTCCGCGACTCTCCAATAAGAATGTCAAAATAAAGGTCCCTTATTTTCTCCCCATGTCGCTCAATATACAATTATTAATTTGTAAATAAGCACAGTATTAGGAAATACGGTGGTGAATGAATTTAACTCAATACAAATAAACAGAAATAAGTAAGAACAAACATTACTCAATTTTTAACATACTTTGTGAGTATCACATAAGCATATAAGAGAACGAGCGACTGGACCGTCGAGGAGAGAGGACCGGGCCCGAACATGTTTAACGTTTGTATGTTTGTTTGGCAGTCAAACGTGTGTTGGCTGCCGACATTTTACTTTAGTATATTTTAATGTGATTTGTTGTGTTCGCGGTCGGCCGTGAGGGGCCGCTGGCTGTTATTATTTATATTATAACTTTTGGTTTAACTGTCTTCCGGTTCCCACCTCCTTCCTTCCTTTAAATGAGTTTAAAAGAAAATATTACTAGTCATCAAAAGTTTTATGTCTTCGATGCACTCTGCCTGTTTGGATAGCTTGAAGGAATCATCTGGTCTTGATGAGATATATAGCTGGGTATCATCTGCATAACAGTGGAAGCTAATTCCATGTTTTCTAATAATGTTGCCAAGGGGCAGCATGTATATGGAGAAAAGCAGGGTCCTAAAACTGATCCCTGAGGTAATCCATAATTTAATTTACTTGCGTGATATTTGATGATTCCTCATTTAAATGGACATATTGACATCTGTCTGATAAGTAAGATCTCAACCATTGTAGTTCCTGTCCCTGAATACCGGTATAATTGTGTAAACAATCTAATAGTATTTTATGGTATACAGTATCGAAAGCAGCACTAAGGTCAAGCAGGACTTCGAGTGAGATGTTACCTTTATCTTATGCAATAAGAAGCTAATTTGTAATTCTAACGAGCGCAGTTTCAGTGCTATGATGCGGTCTAAAGCCAGACTGAAACTTTTCGTGTATGTCACTATTTTGTAGGAAAGTACACAACTGAGTGGACACTACTTTTTCTAGTATTTTAGACAAGTACGAGAGATTGGAAATCGGTCTAAAGCTTCCAAGTTCTTTGGGTCTGTTTTTTTTATAAGAGGCTTAATTACAGCCATCTTAAAGGGTCCTGGGACATGGCCTAGATTAATTGACGAGTTGATAATGTTATAAATGGGCTCAATTGCAACAGGTAGTAACTCTTTTAATAAAGTAGTCTGAATGGGGTCTAATAAGCATGTTGTCGGTTTGGATGTTCCAATAAGTTCAATTAAATCTTCCTGTTTTATAGGAGAAAAACACTGTAGCTTTTCTTTTTTTTGGTGATGGTCGAAACTAATTCTTCAGACACACTTGGAGGTTTGGTTTTAGCTATGTTGTCTCGTATTTGTTTGATTTTCTCTGTAAAAAAAATTCATGAATTTATTGCTACCAAGGTGCGGCGGAATAGCCAGGTCAGGTGAAGTCTTTTTGTTTTTTAGTTTAGCAATTGTACTAAATAAAAACCTTGGATTGATTTTGTTAGTTTCTATAAGGTTACGGAAGTGCTCGGCTTTTGATGCTTTTAGTGCCTTTTTGAAACAGTTTGCACTCTCTTTCCATGCAGATTTAAAGACCTCTAGTTGGGTTTGTTTCCATTTGCGCTCCAGTTTACGTGTTTCTCTTTTTAGGGCGAGAGTGGTGCTATTGTACCATGGTGCTATGATCTTTTCATTAATCTTTTTTGACTTCATAGATGCGACCGCTTCTAATGTATTAGAGAAAATAGTGCCCATGTTGCTGGTCATGTCATCGAGCGATTCTGTATTTGTTGGCAAGGTTATTAAAGGAGTCAGATCTGACAAGGTCTTTACGAAACTATCTTTAGTAGTTGAGGTGATTGTTCTACCCTGTCGATAATGAGATATATGACTGATTTCTGCAGTGCGCAGTGTACATGTTATCGATGATCGTAACATCATCGCTTTGAGGTATAATATTGATATGGTTAGATCGGCTCTGAGAGATATTATCAAGTCTAGTGTATGATTAAGTCGATGAGTAGGTCTATTGATGTATTGTGTTACACCAAAAGAGTGTAGTAGCTCTTTAAACCCACTGCTAATGTATCGTTAGCACAATCTACGTGGATATTAAAATCTCCAACAATCAGTACTTAATCAAAGTTAACCGAAAGGTCAGATAAGAGTCTGCGAACTCTATCAGAAAATTAGTGTAAGGGCCAGGGGTCTATACACAGTAGACCATGTAAGAGAGAGCAATGTTTTTTTACTTTTGTTTGGAACAATTATGTTCAACGCAAGCACTTCAAATGATTTAAATGTATGCTTTGTTCTCTGAGTTACGGTAAGAAAGTCTCTAAAGATTGTTGCAACACCACCACCTCGACCAACCGGACGTGGATCATGCATATAAATTTAGCTTGGTGGCTTGGACTCATTTAGACCGAAATAATCATTTAGCTTAAGCCAGGTTTCAGTAAGGCATAGTTGTCTGAAAACTGTTGTCTGTGATCATGATTTACAATAACTGCCTTTGAAATGTAGTAATCAATATTAAGCAGCTCAAACTTTAGGCGTTGGTTTTGCTCATTAAATATATTGTCTTTTGGTTTAATCACAATAAGGTTTTTTCTTTGCCTTTTACCTAAATTATTATTTGGTTGTATTATTCGGGGGACAAACACAGTCTAAACCAATTTTACAGTCTAAACCATAAACCAATAATTAAGTGTCAATAGTCGAAAGAACTTTTCGTTCCCTTGTCGGTAAGTAGGAAGCTGCCCTGATTCATTGATCCACGCGGTGGGCGATGCGTTGCGTACAGTATCGACCAGACTCCTACAGTCCCTCTTCAGGATCTCCAACTGCCACATTCTCACATCATTCACCCCCACGTGCAAGACGACGGCTCCCACTCTTGCATCGTCCTTCAGGATCGCAGTTACCTGCGCAGAGACATAGAGAACACGGAAAACAGTGAGTGCGAATCTTACCTTGATTGAAGGAAGCGTGTACGCTCCGGACGATTGAGTCTCTGATGACCACAGCGTTGCATTTCGTCTCGCAGAGGGCCGCAAAGCGGTGTAGTGTATTTCGGGGTAAACTATGAATTTGATCACAGTCAAATACGGATAATTAATGATGATTAACTATACCTATTTTAAACACTTTTATCGGATTCAGCAGACCTAATAATAGCGACAAACTAAATGCACTCGTCCAGCGAGTGATCAGCAGATCGTATATCAAATCTAAGGAATATTACTTTCCTGGCCTTGGAAACTTAACACTCTTACTGTAGTACAGTACCGCTCCAGAAATTATAACGAAATCAAGCAGTTTAAGTTACGTTAATATGTGATAAAGAAACACAGCAACAATTCGAGCGTGCAGACAAATGCAGGTTTATTGACCACACTAAAGGGAAAACAAACCGACTAACTAAGAAATAACAAACGCTAACAAACAAACATAAAATGTAAAAGCATCGAGGACAGTCTCCTTAGTTAAAAAGGGTTACAGCTTAAACGCACCTATTTAGGAAAAAGTTGATACTTGCATTGGTTTCCTTTGAGTGTGCTTGGGCAAGGTTTTGTGCCCGTGGAAAAGTGTTCTCAGAGTCCTGATGATTTCAAAGCAAGCGGGTGAGTCCGTCTACTTCTTTCTTAGAGCCGGGATTGGCTGACGAAGGTTGGAGGAAGATTGCCGAAGTAATTAGCCGAAAGGAAAAACTGTCTCCGAAGAGAGAGACAGGTCTCAGGAGGTGTTCTTGAACTGGAACGCGCGAACACACGGAAGAGCGTCGATTGCTCCGTTCACGGATGTTTTAAGCCTGGGGGTTTCACGCCCCTCCAAAGTGGGCGATCCAATTCGATGAGATGATTTTAGGCGCAAAATCAACTTTCTTTGTTTCGCTTATTAGCTCATTTGCATTTAGGATCACTTAGGAGTTTGTTAGGAGCTTTGTTACATCTGGGTATATAAGGTAAATTGGCAAAAGACTCGAGGAAGCTTCTGTTACCAGAACTTCCCACACTGCAACTGTGTGTCTCGATTTTACCAGGTATGATAAACTTTGTGGTTTTATTTTTATTCTTATACTATGTTAATAATCTTTGCATAGTAAATTAGGAATTGTTATTGTTGATATTATCTGAATTCTTCAAAGTCTGTTATTACAAGTAGATTGAAACGAACCTGTTCTGTTACCGCAAAATCGATGTTTCAGGATAGGTAGGGCTAGTTTATACTAGATTCTTTATTATAAAAGGAGCATTGCTAAAGCTCACAAGATTTCCACCTATCATCTGGCCTAGCAAGTTGCATGATCGTGACTAAAATAACTATTGTTATGTTTCTGAGCAAGCATATCGCGGCCAAACTTAATGATATTAGTTTACCCGGCAACCTCTGACTAGAGATCGGAACTGACCGTTTTGTATCCGTGAGATCCATGAGCCCGGCCGGCGTGAGACTCTGAGCGACTGCAGGTCCCAATCGAAAGAATAACTCTAAATGACAAATATTTAAGTATGAAGAGTTATAGATAAATTAACGCTAATCAACAGATACATTTGAAGTGACATATAAGTTATTTTATATTATATTGAAAATGGAGTCAGATCTGTCCTTACCACAGAGTCATTTATATTGAACTAAATTGTAACAGTTCTTGAATAACTTCATGTAGAAATCGCTGATGAGAAGCAGAACACGAGATCCCTTCAACCACGACATTGGATTCAGCCGTTGGGCCAATGGGTGGTCTTTTACAACATAAAGGGCCCTATTTTAACGATCTGAAACGCAAGTGTCAAAGCGCGAAGCGCAAGTAACTTTGTGGGCGGGTCTCGGCGCTGTGGCTATTTTCCAGGCGGGATAAATGGCTCTTGCGCCCGGCGCAAATCTAAAATGGGTTGGTCTGAAGTAGCTTCATTATTCATAGGTGTGGTATGGGCGTAACGGGGAATAAACCAATCAGAGCGTCATCCAACATTCCCTTTAAAAGCGGGTGCGCAAGTTCCATTATGGATTGCTATTATTATGGCGTATTTACCAGGCGCAAAAATATGAGCAAGCTCAACTCAACTGGTAAGTTGAAGACTAAGGTTTTTAATGTACTTACATTATGGTAAAGGTGATTTCACAGTCTTTTTTTTCAGTCTTTCAGTTTTTTCAGTTTTTCAGTCGATTTTTTTTTCCTGGTTCTTGACGGACAAACCAATTTGTCAGATGTCCTTATATACATACATGTCTTGCCACTATTGGGCAAACAGGTCTGATCCTTAATTACTACAATTTGCCTGAATAATTTGTAAGCTAGATTTATGCCTATTTTTTCACATCTTCGTGGCACACCACAATGATTTCCGTCATCTCATGTGTTAATATTTTTTTAGTGTAACAATTTATGATTTGCAAAAATAACTGTTGCATCTGTGTAGATTACATGAGCAAAGTGTATGCGCGTTGTGCACGCTATACATTATGGTCAAGCATGCGCCCTTAAAATAGCATAATGAACAACGCGCAAATCGCCACTGACTTTAGACTAGGTTTTTTCTGGTCAGTGGCGCAATTGTTTAATGGAACAGCAAAATAGCACCAGGGATTGTTTGCGCCGGAACACGCCTCCTTTTTTGCGCTGAACCGCCCAGGGAGCGCAAGTTTATTCACTAGTTTAGCGACGTGCTTCTGTGGAGGGAAAAGCGCGCTCTGCGCGGGTGCAAAATAGGAATGACACATGCGTCGGTGTACAAAGTCAATTGCGCTGGGTGCAAGATAGGGCCCATCTTTCAAGGAATGAAGAGAAAAACATTTAGATATAAAACATGCCAGGATTATAAGTACATTGACCTGAAGTTTGTACAAGAATGAAAATATAAACAGAATATAACTAAACACACATGCTTTTGAGGTTATAGGCGAGGCCGAATAAAATGGGGACAAACACACAATGTGGAGATATAGAGGTATATCCATTTAGACCATTCATTTTGTGATTAAGGAAAAAGACAGACAATATCAAGAGGAGATGAAATCATAGGCCACATTCCTTTTAGGTCAAATGGTCCATCGTTGGAGATGCACCCCATCGTCCCCGTTGGGACTTCTTTGAAGTCCCAAGGGAGGTGTTAGAAACTATCCTGACCAAATGATGGATGCTTAAGAGAGGGCAGTTGGATCAGACTTGCTGGCGCCGGTTAGACCCCTACTGAGAGGTCGTGGTGTTTTACGATGGCCCAAATGGTAACCTTTGATCAGCCAGATCCTACAGCGGTTCCTGGTAGGGATCTCAAAGACTGGTGGCGGCTGTGGGGGAGAGTTTATTGCTCCGGTCCTGGAATGCACCTTGCGCAGTGTGGGTGCCGGTGCAGGAGTGAAGTTCATTTGGGTTCGTCGTGTTCTTGAAGCCTGGGCTCTTTGCACAGAAACACGCGGAGTAGAAGTGGTAGGAGTATTACAATCACGTCGAAAACTTCCCACAGCTTTGCGAGCGTCAGCCCAGGATGTTTACAGTGCCGTTTTACGTTCTAGCTAATGTGTTTGCCTCTCGAGTAGATCGTGGATCTGCTTCTCCAATGCTTCCAGTTGACTGAAGAAGTGCAAACAAAGATTCATCATCTGCACTCAGAGGTAACACATATCTGAATCATTAGCCATTATTGGTGTAATAATGAGAACAGTGAGTTAAACAGTAAGGGCAAAATTCAGAAACTAAAGGCTGGGAATTCTAACAGCATGAGGGCAAAAAAATGTATCTGTGCGTCATATGAAGATTTTGGTATGGGATACACTTAATGATAAGTTTTACCCTCGGGGAATTATCAATTTAGAACATAAAACTTAAGATATAACAGGAATAAATGATATATTTAGAAAAAGTTTGATGGAGCTCTGCCTCGCACCGTGGCTTTCAGCAAACAGGAAGTCACTACAGAGACGTTTGACAGCTCACTTACAGTGGGTTTTTTACCCTCCTTCATCAATGTCTTTCTCCGTAAGGGGCCTTCAATGGTTATACTGCTCAAAGAAGTGCATACATGCAACCCCTAAATGAGATAAGAAGATGAAAAGTGTGAGTTACATGTATTAAGAAATAAAGAAAGAAAGATGTAATATTGTAATGCTAATGATGTACAGTACCTCTCAACTGTACTTGACAATTCATCACTAAAATAACTTTGTCTACTGCCTGTAGAGCGAAAAAGAAATTATGAGAACCAAGAATAAAATAAATCTTTCACAGTCAAGGTTTGACAAAAAAAAATTCTTTAATAAAGATGTGAAGTCTAATAATGCAAATATGAACATGTACTGTAACCAAAACAAGCAATCTAACCGAGCATGCGAACCTCAACGTCCCTCAGGGGGCTGTGGAAGCCGTGGAGCTGGCAGATGCGAAGTTCGCCCTAGACGGAGAATCCGCGATCGGTTCCACTGGCCCGGATTGGAGATGGAGGTAAAGAGGTGGAGATGGCTGCCTTCGCAGCGACGGAGCACCCTGTGGTAGAAAAGGGGGAACAGCTCTCCCCGGACCAAAAGACGGCCCTAGCCTCCTTCAGTTTTTCGACGTCATCCAGCATGAGGTCAGAACACCCCCGGCGTAATCGTATGCCAGCAGCCCTACAGAGTCCTGGAAGCTCATCGGCTGGCTATTGAAGAAGAAGTATCATGGATGAGGGAGCTGAACGTGATCGAACATGATCGAACAATCGTGGAGGCCGTGGTCTAGCCCCATTGTAATGGTCCCAAAGCCAGGTGGGTCATTACGCTTCTGCAATGACTTCCGGCGCCTCAATGAAGTCTCCTGTTTCAATAGATGCCCCATGCCCCGAGTGGATGAGCTCCTATACCAGCTAGGAAAGGCACTTTTCATATCCACCCTCGATCTAAGGGCTACTGACAGGTGCACCTCGCTCCGGAAACCCGGGAAAAGACGGCCTTCAGTACACCATTGGGACTTTGCAGTACCAAGTGTTGCCGTTCGGGCTTGCATGGGGCCCCTGCCACATTTAAAAGAATGATGGATAGTCTGCTGCACCCCCATCAAGAGTATGCCGCCGCGTCCATAGACGACCTGATAATCCACTTGGGGAGCTGGGACGAACATCTGGTGAGACTAAAGAAGATCTTGCAGGAACTCCGATAGGGCTGACTGCGAACCCAAGGAAATGCCGCCTGGGCTTGGCTGATGCTCAATACCTAGGATTCAGAGTCGGACGCGGGTTTATCCAGCCTCAGCCTAAGAATGTAAAGGTCTTTCCAGAGGGCCCCTCGACCTACATCGAAAACCCAGGTACAGGCTTTCCTCGGGCAAGCTGGATACTATCGCTGCTTCATCCCAGACTTCTCCTCTCTAGCCAGAGGAAGCTTACCCCGGCGGAGACCCGATATGCCACGGTGGAGAAGGAGGTCATCCCTATCAAGTGGGCAGTCCTGGAACTAAGGTACTACATGCAGGGTCGGAGCTTCACCATAGTGACCGACGACGTGCCCCTGGTCAGGTTGTGGTCTGGTTGGGCAGCAAGAGCAGGGTCATGCCCCGTACCCCCGCAAGGCCCTCTTCTGCCCTGTCGGGCACCGCCTGTGCCTACACGATGCTTGGGGGGGATGTGACAAGCAGGCCACTGACCAATCAATGTCGCCATGGCAACGGTGCAATCAAGCTGCCACACCTGCCAGTCGTCAGCACCTGAACTCTATCAAGCTCACCCTACAGAAGCACAGGAGAAAGAAGAGGCATATGAGCCTGGTCTCCCGAATAACCAAGGAAGAGTATCTTTGTTATTTTTGTCTATACAGATTCTGCGGCTGACGACTGGCAGAGTACAAAGATTGCAAGTGGGGGTATTTGGGCGCAGCCAAAGTAGCGAAGTTTGCAAAGTAGCGAAAAAAATAGCGCAAAAATCTACTTCAGTAAAAGTAAAAGTACACTGTTTTTAAACTACTTAAAAAAGTAAAATTTCTTGAAAAAAACTACTCAATTACAGTAATTTGAGTATTTGTAATTTGTTACTTTCCACCACTGGTCATAAGTCATCCATTCAATGGGAGAATGGCATGTACCACACTGGCTCTGGGTGCACGCATATTGATCACATTACAGAGAACTCTGCTGTTCTTAATGTGAGCAGGACTGAATAAGTAAGTTTGTCAGCGAAGGGCTTTACCCTTAGACAGCAATAAGTTTAAATAAAAAAGTTAGTTTTTCATCCATGTGTCTTAGGTCAAGTGTTCTCCAAAACACTGACAATCCTCACTTTAGTTCATATTTGTTTATTTAATTTTAGGTCTTTATCTTGTGGGGGAAAAAAATCAGATCATTCTTTAGAATGTAACTCCCCCTACTGCCCCCAGGTCAGAGTAATTACAATTTAGTTTTCAGTTTAATTGTGGTTTTGTTAAAATTTTGAATCTGCTTTATTTTAATCTTTTTTTCATTCGAGCGATTTTGTTATTTCCATGTGACAATTTTATTATAACTATGTAAATTTTACATTTTATTATTATTTTCATGTGGCAGCTATGCTGGATTGTGCTGTAGGCGGAGAACCAGTCCCTTCCCTACGCTGGCATAAAGACTGCCTTGTTTGGCTCTTTGAGATTTCATCCCCTCCACAATGGCTCTCTGGCTCTTTACAGTGCCACGGTAAGAATTTCTTATGCAGGTCAACAATACTTTGTAAAAGTATGTAAGATTTTAAAAGACTTTTCAAAACAGCCCATCACTGCAAGTTGCTCTGATAGAAAAGTTTGTGTGCAAGTTTAATATTTGTTTGTGCTTTCCAGATTGGAGACTCAGGAGACTACAAATGTGTTGCCGAGAGTGAGGCGGGTGTTTCAGAAGGAACAATATAACTGAAAGTACAAGGTAAAATTATTATTTTAGGGTCGCTGTAATGTTCATCCAGAATTTTAATTTTATTGGGTACCACACAAATAAAAAAAAGTATTACCTGTGATGATTTGTGTGAGGCAGAACCCAGGCGCAGGCAGACAATGGGTTAGTCACATGGTGGCCCCGGCTACCCCTGAATGATGGATTGCCACCTATCTGCCCACCTCTGTTTTGCAAAGCAGTCTTAAAATGTGTCGGATTTTGCGGAGTGCTGCGCAGATCATTCAACATATACACTGAAAGTAATGCGAGAACATTACTCTTGCGTTAATATGATGTCATAGGCTGACGCACTGACGCAAACACTCTGAGCGCTATAGCATCTAATCGCTTCGTGACAGTGTATTGTCTGTGTACTGATATTTTGTAGAAATGCAATGATGTCATTTGATTTATATAATTCAATTCCATGTAGTCTTGCAAAGAATTAAGGTGTTAGATTTTTCTTGATTTAAAACAGTGCATATACAGCACTATAATATATGTGTAATTGATAAAATAATGTACATGTGATTGATAACAGAAAATGACTTCAGTTTCATGTTTTACACACATTGTTTCATATAACCCCTTTCTAATGTTCTTGTAATTTGTAACATCTTCTCTTTTTGAAATGTACCAACAGTTATCTGTTTGTATGGCAAATATTGAAATAGCCAAATAAAAAACAAACACGTTTATGAGTAAGCAGGAAAAGACCTATGAAAGCATTGCAAATAAATTGTTAACTTTACGTTCTTTTTGTATGTTTTTAACCAGCAAATGTGCAATGAAGAATTGGTGTAAAAGGTAGAAACAAAAGAATCTTTGTCTGTAAGGATATTTTTGGTCACCCTATTAAAATCACTGGGTCGCACCTGGCCACCAGGGCCAGATTAACACTTCACTGTACCCTGGGCAACAATATTCAAGTACCCCATCATCACGACAACAGGATCACCATAATCCGGCAAAAATACAGGAGAAATTGAAATAAACATTTCAGTGTAAAATAAACATTTGGAAATCTGTTAATTTCTCTCAATTAGAAATGACAAATAGAAATGCTAAATAATGTGGCAAAATACACAATTATAATCCTAAATAATGGGGAAGAGCATGTTTAATTTGAAATACTTGATTCCATTTGGGCAACACATTTTACTCTGGCAATTTTCTGGACTTTGATATATATATATACGCGACCGGCTCGGTGCCCGTTGATTGGCGTCACCGCCCTGGGCCCTTTAAAGATCATGCCCCTGGGCAATTGCCCAGTTGCCCATATGGTTAATCCGGCCTTGCTGACGGTAGTTAATGAGTAATAGCTTTCAAAAAGACATTATTTGTATTAAATTTCATTTCTATAATGAGTGGAGGACAGCACTGGTTATCTTTTGGCTGACTTTTTTGCATTTCACGTTATGCAGAAGCTCGTGTTAACATAGGCTTATAAAAACGTTTGAGTTTTTTTTGTAATGTGTTTCGGGGGTGTCTCGCCTGCAGTCGCGATTCAAGTTTTTGTGTCGTTTTACCGGAGATCGTGAAGGAAAATAAGACGCTTTACCGTGTGGAGACAAAGAATATATGTTAGTGCTTTCTTACCCTTCTCCCAGAGACTTCTCTCTACCGCTTACATGAGAGAAGCAGCACATGCAAAAAAATTTTTTGTCTCGTTTTTATTAGTTGATGAAAATGTCAGTATATTTTTATTACAGTTTTCGTTATCATTGTAACAAGATTCAAGATATGGAAGGAAGGAGGAGGGAACCGGCAGACATTTAAAATAAAGTTTTAATATAAATAATAACAGCCGGCGGCCCCTCATGGCCGAACGCCGGCGAACAAAACATAAATACAAAAACATACATACAACCGTAAAACATGTTCGGGCCCGGTCCTCTCTCATCGACGGTCCGGTAGCTCGTTCTCTTATATGCTCCCAATCTCCTACGTGATTCGAGCCCGGTGTGCGCACAGCTGGCGCTCATTCACAATTACTCACCGGTCTCGAACCACGGTCTCGCCCCGCCTATTCCACTACAACCATGCATTCAATTTCAGTGAAAACATGTCATTAACGAAAACTTTTCGTCTTAGTTTTCGTCAACGAAATTTACACTGGACAGCGGAGGAAAAGCATGGCATTAGAAAACCAAAACAATGCAATGCCCTTTCACCACATAAAACACATGGGTCTGACATGATCCTGCCACAAGACTTGAAAACCAGGGCAAGGAGAGGCAGGATCATGACAGTACATCTATCTGCCTACATAACAGTTTGGAGCATAAACTTCAGTACATAACAGTACTTTGGAAAACCTGGTGATTTTCAGTCTGAAAACTATTACTAATTTTTTTGGGTGAAACAATTTACACTAATCAGTAAGTTTTAAATGAAATACTCTTTGTATATACTCAATATAAGTAAAAAAAGAACATTTGGGTAAATATTGAGGCTATATTAAAAATGTTATTTGTTAATTCAATTATTTTCAATTATTTTCATTAAATAAACTTAAATAATACATTTTTTTATTTTTTTACATTTCCCACTCAAAAAAAGCACTTTTCAAAAAAGCATTATTTTATTTAATACAGCCTCTATTTTTGTGATATTAACTAAGCCACTGGATTATGTTTAGAGTGTTGATAATAGTAAATAATATAGTTAACTGATATTATTAATAATACATTTGATTACATCACCATTTTATTAATGCAATAGGCCATATGTGTACAAATGGGTGTTCTAAGACAGTGTTTCTCAACCTTGGGTAAACAAACCCTTAGTGGTCCGAGGCGTAATTGCAGGGGGTCCGTAGAACCCTTTAAAGAAGGTTTGGGTTATTTTCTTGCATTCAGGATTTGGAATTTTCACCCACCAGAAGCAGATAAAAATCAACGTAGTCGGCTATGGCAGTCAAATGAATCCCCAAAGTAACTGGTTACTTGTGTTCATAAATTATGTTCACTCACTTTTCATTAAAGGTTCATGTAAACCAAATCCTATTTAATGTAGACTATTTTGCAGCTTGTACGCATTTCCGACTCAAAAAATACCCTTCATGCAGTGTCATTTCGGGAGTGAGTTGACTGCTCTGTTTGCTATTGATATGCACTTGCAGTACTTTGCTGTCATATGATATGCCAGTTGGTCCTGCACACCGCCATATAGTCTAACAAGCGTATGTTCATGGATGCACAACGCATTTCCATGTTCAGGAGCTTAAGGTCACCATGAAACAGAAGTTGCAATTGACTTCTTTTCCATATCGTGAAGTATATCAGAGTGAAACTGCTTCTGAAATTGGAAAAAATGTAGGGCAGGGCTTTATTTTGCCTTTCCTTTTTTTGATTGGTTCGTTGTAAATTGGGCCTGAAGCGGACAGCTAAAAATGCCTGGCCATTGGACAGTCCTTCCGTTGTTGAGAGTAGTGGAGCTTAATGTTTTTGATTAAAGATTACAATTGCAAATTAATTTTGAAAAAGTGGGTGCACATATAAATCATTTATAATAATCACTGCACAATGGATGGTACACAGTGGTGTAAAATACTTAGAATTTTCCTGTTTGATTTCATGTTGACTTTAAGCTCTTAACAATAAACAGTAATGGCTTCAGTTCAACCTTCAAGCTTCACCTCTGGCTTCACCTCATCAGTTCAACACGCTGATCGATCAGAACTCAAATTGAGAAACGGAGGACTTCTAGTTTGTGAAAGTGTGCATGTGCAAACAGCAATCTTTGTTAGATCACTCATCTGTTTCCGAAACCTGACAACAGAATGATTTTTGTTCTATGCAGAGCAGTTTCGTGCCAGACCAGTTTTAAGGAATGTGTCAGGTCATTAAAAGTTTGACGAATTAACGCCATATGCCAGGTGATTTTGCACACCGCAGCATAAAGTCCAATAAGCCTATTTTCATTAATACACCACGCGTTACTATATTAATGAGCTTAAGCTCTTAGCAGTAAACAGTGATGGCATCAGTTTCACCTCATCAGTTCAACACGCGGATCATTAAGAACTCAGAAGTGTAACGGAGGCCTTCTAGTGTGTCAAAGTGTACATTCGCAAACAGCAATCTTTGTTAGATCACTCCTCTGTTTCCAACACCTAACACCCGACCGATTGGCCTTCAATTCAGAGCGGTTTCGAGCCAGACCTTTTTTTGTAAGGAATGCATCAGGTCAGTTGCATGTCAGGGCAAGTTGGGCAACACTCAGGTATCACACACCAGAGTTCAAAGTCCACTCCTGATAGAAATATATATATTATTTAAATTGGGAAGAGTAGGGCCAATGCAGTGTCACCTGTAACAGGGCATACAGGAGCGAATCAGAGTTTGTAACAATTCACTTCCACCCAATGGGGGCCCATTATGCCAGGGTCTGAATTTGGATTCCAGGAAATGTCAAGTGTTACTGTGCCCAGGTAGACCTCCATTTATGTGTAGGAGTCTCCATGGCGTGAACGAGGCAGTCTGATAGGCAGGGTCAATGAGAAAGAGCTTGGAGTCGTTTTTTTGGAACCCAATATCACAGAGAATACAACATATACCAGGTACCAGCACCCTTGAGGCCCACGTTGACAACATTCCTCCAAGTGTTGGTGAGTGAGAAGACAAACGTGAACTGTGTCACATACAATGTATGTTGGGAATTAAATGCAAAGTTCAACCTTTCCGAAAAACAAAGTAAATTATTTTCACTATATTGATAGCTCAGATGTCATTATTTGGTGGTTTAAATACCCATGTGTAACAAAGTTCACTATAAAGGAAGGAAGGAGGGGGGAACCGGCGAACATTCAAATCTAACCACAACTAAAATCCAGGCCTGCTCCTCTCTCATTGATGGTCTGGTCGCTCATTCTCTTATGCTCCTGATCTCCTCCCTGATACGAGACCGGTCGTCGAAGAGGACCAGGGTTGCTTGGAAGCATACGATGCACGGGATCTCGACGTCCAGAGGGCTGCCGAGTTGCGGCCTGGAGGCTATGCTTGATAGCCTCTATCTACTTCTTTACTGTTGAGAACTGCTGCTCGACAGTCTCACCAAACAGCTCCCCCTCGCAAGATGGGTGGGTCGAGGAGGCGGACCTTCTCAGTGTCACTCATCTGTGCAAGGTTCAGCCAGAGGTGTCTATCTTGGACCATAAGTGTGGTCACCTTGGTCGCCCTTGAGTGAGGTCTGTGGCGGTGTGGAGTTCCTGCATAAGCGCTGGGTCAGTCTTACCCTCGTGGAGCTCCCTCAATGCCTTGGCCTGCAGGCTGGCCATAGTGTGGAGAGTGGGGCAGCTTGGCCCTCAGCAGTGTAAGCTCGACATCAGAGATGCCGCAACCTACATGCTTTGGACGGGAGTCTATATAGAGCCCCATCGAAGTATCCTCCAGCTGCCCCACCATCGAGGAAAGAAAGGGTGGCGGAACTAGTTTGACGTTCACTCGCCAAAAACTGGGATTTCCAGGTCTTACTGAGTTCCTCATGCACTTCTGGGAAACACGGCACTGGGGGCGGGCACGGCTTGGAGCCACGTTCAACCCCGAGGCACCATTTATCCGGCTCGCGCCGGCACGGGAAAACATGGCTGACATTCCAACATCCGTTTCTTCCTTAGCTCGTTGTCGGATGAGGGAGCTGCAAGGAATCGTAGGAGTCAGATGCCAGTAAGTCATCCCCCGATGCTACAAGGGACATCTCAAGGAGATCTGCTGTTCAGTCATAAGCAAAGGCTCTGAAGAACAAAATCTGAATGAATGCAGCACGCCGTCTCCCTTTTATGCCCGGAAATTTGGGGGCATTCATTTGGAGTCCGGCATGCAAATTTTATTCCCCAATTTCATTGGCCTGTTTCAAAACCAGTCGAAGTGATAGGTTCTCAAGAGCGAACCCCATCTGTCGGTTCGACACAACGTCGAGAGACCGACAGAAAGGGAACCATCGCAGGGAGACTTGTTGGCATCCGGCGCTGAAGACTCCGAGCTCCCCCTCAAGGGGGGTCGAGCTCAGGAGGAAGCAGATGTTGAGATGTCAACCATGCTTAACCGGGCAGCCGCAGGCATTTGGTTGCAGTGCATACTACTCCCAACGCTCGCAGCTGGATACGTGGTCTCGGTCTTTCCCCACGGTTCTTCACGAAGATCGTGGAAGCAGCCCTTTCTCCCCTCAGGCAAAAAGGTGTGTGGGTTCTGAACTATCTCGACGACTGCAACACAAAGGGACCTTGTGCTCCGGCACTTATATCGTTTGAGGCTTCAGGTCAACCGAGAAAGGATCAAGCTCGACCTGGTGAAGAGCATCCTCTTTCTCTGTATGGAACTCAACTCTGTCACCATGTCGGCACTACTGTCTGCAGTAATCCCCCAATCGGTGTTGAACTGCCTGGAACACTTCAGGCAGCCAGCGGTCCCCCTGAAACAGTTTCAGAGGCTCCTGGGACACATGGCATCCCCGACTGGGGTAATACTCCTCAGGTTGATGCACATGAGACATCTCCAACACTGGCTACAGAGTGAAGTTCCGAGGAGAGCGTGGCACACCGGCAGCAGGTGCATGGTGTTTCGACCCTCTGCCGACGCACCCTAACCCCCTGGTCTCCATGACCTTTTTCCGGACTAAGTTCTGGGCAGGTTACGAGGCACGTTGTGGGGACTACGGATGCCTCCCTGCAGGGGAAGGGTGCTGTGTGCAACGGGCACGCAGTAGTGGGGGGTTAGACGGGCCCCCGCCTGCGCTGGCATACCAATTGCCTAGAGTTGTGGGCTGTGCTACTTCCACTGAGGAGGTTACGACCTCTCATGCAGGACAAGCACGTGCTGGTCTGCCTAGACAGCACTACAGCCGTGGCTCACAACAGCTAACACGACTTGCCCGACACCTCCTCCTGTGGACTCAACAAGTGATCCTCTGCCTGCGGGAAAAACACATCCCAGGCAACTGAACCAGAAAACACGATATGCTTTCTCGTCAGTATACGCCTCGCAGAGAGTGGCGACTCCACCCCCGCGCAGTCCAGCTCATTTGTCTGCTGTTCGAGCAGGCCCTGCTCCAACAGCTTCATCGAGTTGTGTCCCTTATGCCATAACACGTATCGTCCTCTTCTGCAGTCGTGAGAGGCTCTCAGGCTCTTCAGAACAAAAGGAAAATGAATGCTGCACGCCGTCTTCCTTTCATAAGCCAAATTTCATTGGCCTCTTCTATAGTAGTCAGAGTTTATAGGTTCTCAAGGGTGAACACCATCTGTCGGCTCGACACAACGTCTCTTTCCCTCTATCAGGGAACTGAGGTTACAGATGTAACCAAGACGTAATCTTTTATATAGACGATCTTTTATATACAAGACTTTTATTTCCTGTTTCATACTTAAGAGATATTTCTATGATTGGTTAGAGAACCTTATCACTAAGCAGAATACTGGAGTGTTTAAGTTAAAATGGTTAGTATACAGTCCCTCAAAGAAGCTTCATCAATCTTTTTTTAACCTTTTGATGATGATATTTTTACTCATAGATGTCTGTTGACCTCTGAATTGCATATTCTGTTCCCACAATAAATCCCATAAAACATTAAACTAAAGAAAAACAAGCAACAAGTCAGACTGCATTTTCCAACAGTGACCAATAATAATAATCTATGAAAAAATAATCACAAAAATGGAGATACAGTTTGACAACGATGATACGTAAAAATGTATAACAAAAAAATATAATAATATAAAATATATAATAATAATATTTTTAGATATGGTTGGAAGTCTCTTAAAATCCTTATAGCAATCAATAAGTAAAGCGAAACTATTTTTCTATGAAAGGCGTAGGGTCAAAAAACGTTGGACCAATTACTGCACTCTGTTCGAGGGCAATGATACGTATTGTGTACATTTTCAGTCAGCGTATTTTGCATCCCAATGATTCCCCTGTTAATGCAAACATCATACTTCATCATGTGCGATGTGCAGGAAGGGGGACAATGGTGGACTGAGAGCAGGTACCTGGAGATGTCCGTTATTGTAGTATTGTACTCTAATGTTTTCTCACCAGTGAATGTGACATGACTTCACTGGAACCGATCCAACATCTTCTGTTCTTTTTGTCCACTCATGTTTTTTGGAGGAGGCGTAGCTTTGGATGGTGACTCATATGATTGCACTGCTAGCAGGCAAACGTTAGTATTATCCAAATAATCAACTCTGCCTTTACTGACAGGCTGTCATCTGTTCTTCTGAAGAAGGTAGTGTTCTTTTTATGTCCTATTAATTATCTGTTTTAAACCCTTGGAATAAAAGTTAATCTATTAAAAGCTCAGCATTGTTCTAACTATGGCCGTATTGTGTTGTTATTCTTATATATTTCTTTATTAGCATGTTAATAAACAAAAATGATATCACAGTTTCAGCCTCGGAATGAAAGAGGATATAGTCGTTTTCATTGTTGTTGGTGGTGAGGATTAAGATACTTGCTGAACTTATTAAACGTTTAATTCACTTCGAATTCTGTATTTTATATAATCATAAATCCCACATAAGGTTAGAACAAAAAAAAATCCCTTAAAAAGAACCAAAATCCGATACGGAAGATTTGATATCCTGTAGTGCAAACGTAATAATTATTTAGTTATGCCAATATTAAAACATCATACAGTTCTAGTGGCCAAAAGTGATGGACCTCTTCACCTTTAATTCAATAAATTGTATGTAGAGTTAATTTGCAAAAACATGTTTTTATTGTGAGCTATTATTATTTTATCAAAACAACTCTACTGAGCAGCTATTGAACCCAGACCCATTGAGAGAGAGTTCTGCCAATGGAAGTCCAAAACGCTGGAGCCTTCAGATAGTTCCAAGAAGTTATGCTTACTCTTTAAATGCTTTATTTCTTTCATTTTTTTATTCATTAAATGGTTTTCTTCATTAAATTGGTTAAAACCTCAGTTGGTATGTTTAGTCGCAGCTCCAGGGGTTACTAGTAACTTCTGGAAACTATTGAGAGCCTGTGTCACGTGATTCATGGAGCCTTCAGATAGTACCCGGAAGTTATTTCTTAAATTTGATCACTTCCAGGAACTATTGACACTAACAGTCTTTACTGCTAAATTCTAAATGGAATACAGAAGAATACTCATTAAAGCTTCAAAACACATTTATTTCTTTTTTTTGTTCTTAAGATTAACATTAGCGACATGAGTCACATAAGGTGACCACAACCCAGCAAACCAAATGTGGGACAGGTTATCCTCTTGTGGGGGACAATGTGGTACACCATTAAAAGGTAGTGCGAAACTCTGATATATTAACGGAATGAAAATATTTTTTTATAATCTTTTAGCTTATAAAAAAATTGATATTTAGTCTATTCCAACTACAACATTATTAAGGGTTATATAACATTACATTTTGAGCACAGAACAGACGTGGAGTTATCATTTTGTAAACTTTGAAGATCTTCTCAAAAAGAGAAAACTAAAGGAATAAAGAACAAAAAATTATGAAAAAGAGTTTGTCTTTCCAAATGTATAATTGTTAAATAATGCATTTAATGGATTGCACAAAAATTATATTTTAATACGCTGAACACAACCTATAGGGTAAACACGGTTTCAAAGCCACAGTTTACGATGTTTTAGTGAATTTTTATTCGGCAAGTCTTCTGATAGACGTCGCAGCCTCTTGATGACTGAAATAACTGCCGCATTCTCATACATTGGGTAAAAGTCAGGCTTCAAAAAATAGTTGCAATTGAATGAGCTCGTTGGAAACTAGTGTGCACCTGGCTGCTGCTATTGACACAGTGATGTTAAATAGTTAAATAAACAATGGCGCAAACAAGCATGTGCGTTTCGGGTTAAAGAACATGTCTCTTATTGTGACAACTAAAAACAGACTGATGAAAATGCAGGATATTTTCTCAAAATGCGATGTGCGGGACAAGGGGTGAAAATGCTGCAAGGGGTGAAAATGTTGCTAGCGCAGCCTAGAACTGTCCAGACCGCTTAGCAAAACGTGCATGCACCAAAATTGGTAGACTCATGGAACACCCTGAAGAAAGAAAAGTCTCTTGGAGCTTTAAACCCAGCAGGCAGTCCGGTATTTTTAATTAGCTGTGCAATTTGGTAATTTGATTCAATTTCCAGGTGTCATACTTACCAAACTCCTCCTAGAGATTTAATCCGATCAACTTCATATTCATGCCATTCTCGTCTTAAGGCCTTTGCGATGCTAAATTGCGAAGATCCTGACTTTTGAACAGGAAGTTGTTGTAACAAAGGAACACAATGTTCAACAGGCCCCAGACTTCACACATTTGATACAAGTCCTGGCCTGAATACAACTACAAGGGTATATTCAGATACAGTTAAAGCGCCACCTGCAGGAAAAAGGAAGTGACATGTTTTAAACATGTCTGCTCCAAACGTAACATGCCTGATAAGAGTCATGCCCCATCATCGATCTCAGACTTCAAAACCGTGCCCTCATGAAACGCTGTTTCAGATTGACCACTCTGAAACAGATCCTCTCGCAAATATGCCGAGGGGACTGGTTCTTCTCCCTGGATCTGATAGACATGTACTTCCATATCCAGACCTTTTCACAGACGATTCTTGAGATTCGCCTACGAAGGGGGTGCTTATCAATGTCTTACCGTTCGGGCTGTCCCTAGCTCTTCGCACTTTCACGGCTCTCTCCCCTTTTTAGTCTTCGACTCTACTAGAATGACAGCCAGGCTGACGCCAGAACACGCACTGGCCATTCAGAGACTTGCAACCTCTTTCGGGCTTGGGATTGCACACCCCCTCAAGGCGTTTCAGACCCCCCGATCGCTCTCACATCGCAGATGATCAAAGTGCTGTTCGTAGCCCCACTCTGAGCGAACCAGCCTTGGATCGCGGAGATAACTCAGATGCTCGTGGTAGCCACATGCCCTATTCCCCTGATACGAGACCTCCTCTCTCAGGCAGGTAACCTGAGTATACTCTTAAAAACCTTAAGTGGTTTGTCTGTTCTGCCTGTTATGCAGACTGAGGCACAGACCCAGAATCTTGCGACGTATCATTGATACTGTCTTTCCTGCAGGAGCTGTTGGAAAATGGGTCATTCCCCTTCCAAACTCAAGGTCTAAGTGTAAGCCATTTCGGCTTCCCATGTCCCTATAGCAGGACAAACGGTGGTAAAGAACAACATTGTTGTTTAATTCTTAAAGGGGTCCTTCGCTAGCCTAATTATTCCTTCTATAACAAAAGGCAAACAAATCTATGCTATTCTCCTATGTTATGTGTATTGAAAAAGAATTTGCAGTAAAACACTCTTATTCAAGCAAAGACCATGACGTGATCCTATAAAGTGCATATCTGCATAATTGGAGCTAAAGCTTTTATAGTTTTGCTATGCTAAAAAATGTTATTTAAAAATAAACCTCGTTGTCATTCATTTTAATTTAAAGAAAAGTCATGAAATTACACACAAATTCTACAAATAAATACTATTTTACAACTGTTTTCATGTTTTTGGTCAGTCCTGCCATGTTAACAGAAAACTAAACATACATTGTGTGCAAACCTTTGGTTTTGGATTACATCATTTGACTGTGGTGAAGCTGACACTGATCAAGGGAGAGTTCTTTGGTGTCAGGCCCTGTCACGGTAAATGTACGTTTCTGGTAGAATGACCAATTAATACAGTCATGATCAGGTTGCCTTTTTATTTCATTAATCACGCAGTCAGGCGGGCATAGTTTAGGGTGTGGAGAGAGTGTGTGTATCGGTTTCAAACCAAAAGAGGTAGTAATTCTTTTATGCTCAACTGTCAAAACAAAATATTCTCTGTGGGAAATGTACAATAGACATGCTGGTTTATGAATACAAGATTTGAATATGGATTTTGGTTATAACGTAGGGAATGTTCTCATTTACATCATTTACATTTGTACAATTTACAGATGGGTCTGAAGTCTGATTTAAAATGGCACACAATGCATTACTCATGTCCCAAAACTAGGTGCTAAGACCCTTCTAATTCAAATTCTTGCTGTTTTGCTTCAGTCTTTGTCCTGTTGAAATGTGTGAAATATATTTTCTGTGTTGTGATGGCTGAACAACCTGTTACAAATAAATAGTGTAATGCAGCGCCCTGCACTTAAATCCTTCTCAGCCTTGTTGTGAATGTCGGTTGTATTTGCTGAAGTGCATTTCAAGTTTATGTATTTGTCTGGAATCTGCTACTCTGGAACCTCAAGCTGTTCCAGAATTGTCCTCTTCATAGACATGTAGACCATGCATTGTGCGTTCTGGTCACTAGCCATTAGTATTTGCAGAATTCAAAAATTCTTAAGCGAGTAATGCTGCAATGGTCTACTCCAGACTCATTTGTTTAAATCTCCTGTTTTATCTTATTTCTCTTTGTAAATCATTTTGATGTTAAGCGACTCTTGTTTGTAAATCTGCTTCATGAATGAACCTCTCTTGCCCTGCCTTACCATGGTTTGCCTAATTTTAATAGGCAACCAGGGTGGTTTTATTTTACAAATCTGGAAACCCTAGACCATGTTAGTCTTGTTCAAGTTCCAGTACTTTTACTGTCATATCTATGCCTTCAGGGGGAAGAAACGAAACACAGTGTCTCTGAAGCACCATAGAGAAGAAACAAACATAAAATATAGCACATTGGAAAAGACATCTGACAATGAATAATAGTGAAATAATTATTTGTAAAATCAAAGAATCTGCATGAAAATGTAGCAAACAATGGAGTCTTTTAAGAAGTTCTACTAAAATTTGCAATACTGACTTTTTTATCTCTTAATTATTTTTCACAGGTAAAAAAAGGCAAATGGATCACAACAAATGGAAGAGATCTTTAGGAATATGCATTATCATTTTATATATGGTAGTTGTTTTGATGTGGGCATGCAGAAACTGGCATCCTGATTACACAAGTATGCCATTGTTTAATAAACAGAAAATCTCGGAGGCTTTACATTAAATTACACCCATCAAAGACTCGCATCACTTCATGGTGTCTGCATTTATTGACCACAGATTGGATGGGACCATTTGAGTCATCAGTATAATTGACAGACACAATCTTCAGCCACTTTACTGTGTTTACTGCACTTTTGAACATGACTGTAAAACAGCTGAGACTGACGTCAGGATACATAGTGACCATTTTGGCTTCCCGTTTCATGTCTCAGATGTGATTTCTAAAGGTAAACACTTGCAAAATGCAACACGCGTCCTCATCTCAACTAAAACTTCCCTGGACAATGAAAACCACCAGTATCTGCCAATACAAAATCGTGTAGTGAGTGAGACTTTCATGTTTAACTTCACAGTTTGCATCTCCAACCTTTTTGGTGACTACAACAATGTGCTGCAATATGCACAAACTATAGAAATGTACAAGCTTCTGGGGGTTCAACGAGTGGTCATCTATAACACTAGTTGTGGACCAGACCTGGAAAACCTCTTAAAGCATTATGAAAGAGAGGGATTAGTGGAGATTGTGGCCAATCGACAATTTTTTTCAACCAGTCCCTACGTTGGAACTTTAAGGAACACAAGGGTGACATTCATTATTATGGACAGTTGACAACACTCAATGAGTGCATTTACAGGCACATGTATCAATCCAAGTATGTTCTCCTGAATGATATCGATGAGATTATCGTACCTTACAAATATGCCAATTTACCATCGCTTATGAAGAACCTTCAAGCTGAGCATCCCAATGTGGGTGTGTTCCTCATTGAGAACCACATATTCCCCAAAACACAGTTTGAGGACAGTGGGCGCTTCAAGCGACCAGAATGGCGTAATATTTCTGGGATTAATATCATGGAGCACATTTATAGAGAACCTGAAAGAATGTTTTCAATCCTACAAAGATGATTGTTAACCCAAGGATGGTGGAACAAACATCGGTACATTCCTCCTTGAAAAACTTTGGAGAGACATACCACGTTCCATTTGATGTCTGTAGGATTGTACACGTTCGAGTCCCACTGCAGGGGCATCTGACCAAAGAACAGCTGGCTGTGGACAAAAAAGTGTGGGACTTTGAGCAAGAATTGGTGCCAAATGTTGACAAGGCATTGGAGGGTTCTGGTTTGTTAAGACCTTACAGCTGACATCATCGAATTGAAATGTAAAAGCATTCTTGTTTTTTTGTTGTTAAATTGTATTATGAAAAGATATATTTTGTCATGTTTTGGATGCTGATTCTCATGATAGGGTGTTGGTTTGACAGTTTATAGACTAGAGGACATCTTAAAGTCCCCCTTTGTTGAAAATCCAGTTTGTAATGTTGTTTATATGACTGTGTGGCGTTTTTAATCTGGTTTAAGATAAACCATGTACTAATTCATAATTTTTAACCATGGCTGAGTATTTTTTCCATAAAACTGCAGTTTACCAAAGACAGTTTAAAAATCCTGTTGAAACTTCCTCTTGAACTCTGTTTTTATTGATTTCTTGCAGCGGTCTACACTATTAAAAATAAAGGTGCCTCACAATGCCATAGGATAACCTTTTTGTTTATATTGTTCCTTAAAGAACCTTTAACATCCAAGGAACTTTTCTGTTTCACAAAAGGTTCTATGTGTCAAAATGGATCTTCAGATTATAAAAAGGTAAGAAAGAAATGGTTCTTAAAAGAACCTTTGACTGAATGAGTCTTTGTGGATCCAGAACTGTTTATATAGGGACTTTCAGCCTGCAGGAAAGATTTCATAGTTCCAGGACGATTTGCTAAAAAAATAAAAAAAATATCAAATTTTTTAATGGCATTCATTTGTGAAAGGCTTTCATTGCATATTTACATTGCTTTTTGTGCATTTGTTCATTGCAGCAGACATGACATTCTCTAATAAATGGATGTTTTAATAAATTTTTGTTTTGAGACCCATACTTTTACCTTTCCAATACAGTAATGGCACTGAGAGTTTGGGAACACTAACAGTAAAACATCATAAAAATAATAAACTAATAAAAAATGTTTTTTAAAGCATTATTATTGTGTCTACACCGGACGCAACACGACACATGGCTTGTTCTAATGGGATTGTCACATCACGCCGCATCCAGTGTAGACAAAATGTAAAATTATAATGGGTTATAATGTGTTTCTTGTGTCTTTTGTCGCGTCGGTGTAAATTTTGTGATCAGCAAGTTGTTTTCATTGTGCTTTTAAATCATTTTTTTGCAGAAAAATTTCCATCAAATTTAAAATTGAATGTCAGATTGTACTTCTTTTCCCAAATTGAGTAAATTATGAAAACTTTCAGTAATTTTGTCAAATGTAATTTTCATTGAAATTTTTGGTTCGTTTTTATTAGTTGACGAAAATGTCAGTATATTTTTATTACAGTTTTCATTATCATTGTAACAAGATTCAAGATATGTAAGGAAGGAGGAGGGAACCGGCAGACATTTAAAATAAAGTTTTAATATAAATAATAACAGCCGGCGGCCCCTCATGGCCGAACGCCGGCGAAAAAACATAAATACAAAAACATACATACAACCATAAAACATGTTCGGGCCCGGTCCTCTCTCATCGACGGTCCGGTAGCTCGTTCTCTTATATGCTCCCAATCTCCTACGTGATTCGAGCCCGGTGTGCGCACAGCTGGCGCTCATTCACAATTACTCACCGGTCTCGAACCACGGTCTCGCCCCGCATATTCCACTACAACCATGCATTCAATTTCAGTGAAAACATGTCATTAACGAAAACTTTTCGTCTTAGTTTTCGTCAACGAAATTTACACTGGACAGCGGAGGAAAAGCATGGCATTAGAAAAACAAAACAATGCAATGCCCTTTCACCACATAAAACACATGGGTCTGACATGATCTTGCCACAAGACTTGAAAACCAGGGCAAGGAGAGGCAGGATCATGACAGTACATCTATCTGCCTACATTACAGTTTGGAGCATAAACTTCAGTACATAACAGTGCTTTGGAAAAACTGGTGATTTTCACTCTGAAAACTATTACTAATTTTTTTGGGTGAAACAATTTACACTAATCAGTAAGTTTTAAATGAAATACTCTTTGTATATACTCAATATAAGTTAAAAAAGAACATTTGGGTAAATATTGAGGCTATATTAAAAATGTTATTTGTTAATTCAATTATTTTAAATTATTTTCATTAAATAAACTTAAATTATACATTTTTATATTTTTTTTACATTTCCCACTCAAAAAAAGCACTTTTCAAAAAAGCATTATTTTATTTAATACAGCCTCTATTTTTGTGATATTTACTAAGCCACTGGATTATGTTTAGAGTGTTGATAATAGTAAATAATATAGTTAACTGATATTATTAATAATACATTTGATTACATCACCATTTTATTAACGCAATAGGCCATATGTGTACAAATGGGTGTTCTAAGACAGTGTTTCTCAACCTTGGGTAAACAAACCCTTAGTGGTCCGTGGCGTAATTGCAGGGGGTCCGTAGAAACCTTTAAAAAGGTTTGGGTTATTTTCATGCATTCAGGATTTGGAATTTTCACCCACCAGAAGCAGATAAAAATCAACATAGTCGGCTATGGCAGTCAAATGAATCCCCAAAGTAACTGGTTACTTGTGTTCATAAATTATGTTCACTCACTTTTCATTAAAGGTTCATGTAAACCAAATCCTATTTAATATAGACTATTTTGCAGCTTGTACGCATTTCTGACTCAAAAAATACCCTTCATGCAGTGTCATTTCGGGAGTGAGTTGACTGCTCTGTTTGCTATTGATATGAACTTGCAGTACTTTGCTGTCATATGATATGCCAGTTGGTCCTGCACACCGCCATATAGTCTAACAAGCGTATGTTCATGGATGCACAACGCATTTCCATGTTCAGGAGCTTAAGGTCACCATGAAACAGAAGTTGCAATTGACTTCTTTTCCATATCGTGAAGTATATCAGAGTGAAACTGCTTCTGAAATTGGAAAAAATGTAGGGCAGGGCTTTATTTTGCCTTTCCTTTTTTTGATTGGTTCGTTGTAAATTGGGCCTGGAGCTTCCGTTGTTGAGAGTAGTGGAGCTTAATGTTTTTGATTAAAGATTACAATTGCAAATTAATTTTGAAAAAGTGGGTGCACATATAAATCATTTATAATAATCACTGCACAATGGATGGTACACAGTGGTGTAAAATACTTAGAATTTTCCTGTTTGATTTCATGTTGACTTTAAGCTCTTAACAATAAACAGTAATGGCTTCAGTTCAACCTTCAAGCTTCACCTCTGGCTTCACCTCATTAGTTCAACACGCTGATCGATCAGAACTCAGAAGTGAGAAACGGAGGACTTCTAGTTTGTGAAAGTGTGCATGTGCAAACAGCAATCTTTGTTAGATCACTCATCTGTTTCCGAAACCTGACAACAGAATGATTTTTGTTCAATGCAGAGCAGTTTCGTGCCAGACCAGTTTTAAGGAATGTGTCAGGTCATTAAAAGTTTGACGAATTAACGCCATATGCCAGGTGATTTTGCACACCGCAGCATAAAGTCCAATAAGCCTATTTTCATTAATACACCACGCGTTACTATATTAATGAGCTTAAGCTCTTAGCAATAAACAGTGATGGCATCAGTTTCACCTCATCAGTTCAACACGCGGATCATTAAGAACTCAGAAGTGTAACGGAGGCCTTCTAGTGTGTCAAAGTGTACATTCGCAAACAGCAATCTTTGTTAGATCACTCCTCTGTTTCCAACACCTGACACCCGACCGATTGGCCTTCAATTCAGAGTGGTTTCGCGCCAGACCTGTTGTAAGGAATGCATCAGGTCAGTTGCATGTCAGGGCAAGTTGGGCAACACTCAGGTATCACACACCAGAGTTCAAAGTCCACTCCTGATAGAAATATATATATTTTTTAAATTGGGAAGAGTAGGGCCAATGCAGTGTCACCTGTAACAGGGCATACAGGAGCGAATCAGAGTTTGTAACAATTCACTTCCACCCAATGGGGGCCCATTATGCCAGGGTCTGAATTTGGATTCCAGGAAATGTCAAGTGTTACTGTGCCCAGGTAGACCTCCATTTATGTATAGGAGTCTCCACGGCGTGAACGAGGCAGTCTGATAGGCAGGGTCAATGAGAAAGAGTTTGGAGTCGTTTTTTTGGAACCCAATATCACAGAGAATACAACATATACCAGGTACCAGCACCCTTGAGGCCCACGTTGACAACATTCCTCCAAGTGTTGGTGAGTGAGAAGACAAACGTGAACTGTGTCACATACAATGTATGTTGGGAATTAAATGCAAAGTTCAACCTTTCCGAAAAACAAAGTAAATTATTTTCACTATATTGATAGCTCAGATGTCATTATTTGGTGGTTTAAATACCCATGTGTAACAAAGTTCACTATAAAGGAAGGAAGGAGGGAGGAACCGGCGAACATTCAAATCTAACCACAACTAAAATCCAGGCCTGCTCCTCTCTCATTGATGGTCTGGTCGCTCGTTCTCTTATGCTCCTGATCTCCTCCCTGATACGAGACCGGTCGTCGAAGAGGACCAGGACTACTGGGAAGCATACGATGCACGGGATCTCGACGTCCAGAAGGCTGCCGAGTTGCAGCCTGGAGGCTATGCTTGATAGCCTCTATCTACTTCTTTACTGTTGAGAACTGCTGCTCGACAGTATCACCAAACAGCTCCCCCTCGCAAGATGGGTGGGTCGAGGAGGCGGACCTTCTCAGTGTCACTCATCTGTGCAAGGTTCAGCCAGAGGTGTCTATCTTGGACCATAAGTGTGGTCACCTTGGTCGCCCTTGAGTGAGGTCTGTGGCGGTGTGGAGTTCCTGCATAAGCGCTGGGTCAGTCTTACCCTCGTGGAGCTCCCTCAATGCCTTGGCCTGCTGGATGGCCATAGTGTGGAGAGAGGGGCAGCTTGGCCCTCAGCAGTGTAAGCTCGACATCAGAGATGCCGCAACCTACATGCTTTGGACGGGAGTCTATATAGAGCCCCATCGAAGTATCCTCCAGCTGCCCCACCATCGAGGAACGACAGGGTGGCGGAACTAGTTTGACGTTCACTCGCCAAAAAGGTCTTACTGAGTTCCTCATGCACTTCTGGGAAACACGGCACTGGGGGCGGGCATGGCTTGGAGCCGCGTTCAACCCCGAGGCACCATTTATCCGGCAGCGAGAAATGGGAGAGGCAGTGTAGTGCATTGCAACACAATGCTCGCGCCGGCACGGGAAAACATGGCTGACATTCTGACATCCGTTTCTTCCTGAGCTCGTTGTCGGATGAGGGAGCTGCAAGGAATCGTAGGAGTCAGATGCCAGTAAGTCATCCCCCGATGCTGCAAGGGACATCTCATCATCATGCACCGTTTCTGATACGTGGTTGAGGAACTAGCCGGTCGGACCTCATGCACTTCCAGTAAACATGGCGCCGGGGGCGGGCACGGCTTGGAGCCAAGTTCAACCCCGAGGCACCATGTATCCGGCCGCGAGCACTGGGAGAGGCAGTGCGGTGCACTGCAACCCAATGCTTGCACCGGCCCGGGAAAACATGGCTGACATTTCGACATCCGTTTCTTCCTAAGGTCGTTCTCGGATGAGGGAGCTGCAAGGAATCAGAGGAGTCAGATTCCAGTAAGTCACTCCCCGATGCTGCAAGGGAGATCTAAAGGAGATCTGCTGTTCAGTCATAAGCAAAGGCTCTGAAGAACAAAATGTGAATGAATGCAGCACGCCGTCTCCCTTTTATGCCCGGAAATGTGGGGGCATTCATTTGGAGTCCGGCATGCAAATTTTATTCCCAAATTTCATTGGCCTGTTTCAAAACCAGTCGAAGTGATAGGTTCTCAAGAGCGAACCCCATCTGTCGGTTCGACACAACGTCGAGAGACCGACAGAAAGGGAACCATCGGAGGGAGACTTGTTGGCATCCGGCGCTGAAGACTCCGATGCTCCCCCTCAAGGGGGGTCGAGCTCAGGAGGAAGCAGATGTTGAGATGTCAACCTTGCTTAACCGGGCAGCCGCAGGAATTGGGTTGCAGTGCATACTACTCCCAACGCTCGCAGCTGGATACGTGGTCTCGGTCTTTCCCCACGGTCCTTCACGAAGATCGTGGAAGCAGCCCTTTCTCCCCTCAGGGTAAAAGGTATGTGGGTACTGAACTATCTCGACGGCTGCAACACAAAGGGACCTTGTGCTCCGGCACTTAGATCGTTTGAGACTTCAGGTCAACCGAGAAAGGATCAAGCTCGACCTGGTGAAGAGCATCCTCTTTCTCTTTATGGAACTCAACTCTGTCACCATGTCGGCACTACTGTCCGCAGTAATCCCCCAATCGGTGTTGAACTGCCTGGAACACTTCAGGCAGCCAGCGGTCCCCCTGAAACAGTTTCAGAGGCTCCTGGGACACATGGCATCCCCGACTGGGGTAATACTCCTCAGGTTGATGCACATGAGACCTCTCCAACACTGGCTACAGAGTGAAGTTCCGAGGAGAGCGTGGCACACCGGCAGCAGGTGCATGGTGTTACGACCCTCTGCCAACGCACCCTAACCCCCTGGTCTCCATGACCTTTTTCCGGACTAAGTTCTGGGCAGGTTACGAGGCACGTTGTGGTGACTACGGATGCCTCTCTGCAGGGGAAGGGTGCTGTGTGCAACGGGCACGCAGTAGTGGGGGGTTAGACGGGCCCCCGCCTGCGCTGGCATACCAATTGCCTAGAGTTGTGGGCTGTGCTACTTCCACTGAGGAGGTTACGACCTCTCATGCAGGACAAGCACGTGCTGGTCCGCCTAGACAGCACTACAGCTGTGGCTCACAACAGCTAACACGACTTGCCCGATGCCTCCTCCTGTGGAGTCAACAAGTGATCCTCTTCCTGCGGGAAAAACACATCCCAGGCAAACTGAACCAGAAAGCCGACACGCTTTCTCGTCAGTATACGCCTCGCAGAGAGTGGCGACTCCACCCCCGCGCAGTCCAGCTCATTTGTCTGCTGTTCGAGCAGGCCCTGCTCCAACAGCTTCATTGAGTTGTGTCTCTTATGCCATAACACGTATCGTCCTCTTCTGCAGTCGTGAGAGGCTCTCAGGCTCTTCAGAACAAAAGGTAAATGAATGCTGCACGCCGTCTTCCTTTCATAAGCCAAATTTCATTGGCCTCTTCTATAGTAGTCAGAGTTTATAGGTTCTCAAGGGTGAACACCATCTGTCGGCTCGACACAACGTCTCTTTCCCTCTATCAGGGAACTGAGGTTACAGATGTAACCAAGACGTAATCTTTTATATAGACGATCTTTTATATACAAGACTTTTATTTCCTGTTTCATACTTAAGAGATATTTCTATGATTGGTTAGAGAACCTTATCACTAAGCAGAATACTGGAGTGTTTAAGTTAAAATGGTTAGTATACAGTCCCTCAAAGAAGCTTCATCAATCTTTTTTTAACCTTTTGATGATGATATTTTTACTCATAGATGTCTGTTGACCTCTGAATTGCATATTCTGTTCCCACAATAAATCCCATAAAACATTAAACTAAAGAAAAACAAGCAACAAGTCAGACTGCATTTTCCAACAGTGACCAATAGTAATAATCTATGAAAAAATAATCACAAAAATGGAGATACAGTTTGACAACGATGATACGTAAAAATGTATAACAAAAAAATATAATAATATAAAATATATAATAATAATATTTTTAGATATGGTTGGAAGTCTCTTAAAATCCTTATAGCAATCAATAAGTAAAGCGAAACTATTTTTCTATGAAAGGCGTAGGGTCAAAAAACGTTGGACCAATTACTGCACTCTGTTCGAGGGCAATGATACGTATTGTGTACATTTTCAGCGTATTTTGCATCCCAATGATTCCCCTGTTAATGCAAACATCATACTTCATCATGTGCGATGTGCAGGAAGGGGGACAATGGTGGACTGAGAGCAGGTACCTTGAGATGTCCGTTATTGTAGTATTGTACTCTAATGTTTTCTCACCAGTGAATGTGACATGACTTCACTGGAACCGATCCAACATCTTCTGTTCTTTGTGTCCACTCATGTTTTTTGGAGGAGGCGTAGCTTTGGATGGTGACTCGCGAGAGGGAGGGATCATATGATTGCACTGCTAGCAGGCAAACGTTAGTATTATCCAAATAATCAACTCTGCCTTTACTGACAGGCTGTCATCTGTTCTTCTGAAGAAGGTAGTGTTCTTTTTATGTCCTATTAATTATCTGTTTTAAACCCTTGGAATAAAAGTTAATCTATTAAAAGCTCAGCATTGTTCTAACTATGGCCGTATTGTGTTGTTATTCTTATATATTTCTTTATTAGCATGTTAATAAACAAAAATGATATCACAGTTTCAGCCTCGGAATGAAAGAGGATATAGTCGTTTTCATTGTTGTTGGTGGTGAGGATTAAGATACTTGCTGAACTTATTAAACGTTTAATTCACTTCGAATTCTGTATTTTATAAAATCATAAATCCCACATAAGGTTAGAACAAAAAAAAATCCCTTAAAAAGAACCAAAATCCGATACGGAAGATTTGATATCCTGTAGTGCAAACGTAATAATTATTTAGTTATGCCAATATTAAAACATCATACAGTTCTAGTGGCCAAAAGTGATGGACCTCTTCACCTTTAATTCAATAAATTGTATGTAGAGTTAATTTGCAAAAACATGTTTTTATTGTGAGCTATTATTATTTTATCAAAACAACTCTACTGAGCAGCTATTGAACCCAGACCCATTGAGAGAGAGTTCTGCCAATGGAAGTCCAAAACGCTGGAGCCTTCAGATAGTTCCAAGAAGTTATGCTTACTCTTTAAATGCTTTATTTCTTTCATTTTTTTATTCATTAAATGGTTTTCTTCATTAAATTGGTTAAAACCTCAGTTGGTATGTTTAGTCGCAGCTCCAGGGGTTACTAGTAACTTCTGGAAACTATTGAGAGCCTGTGTCACGTGATTCATGGAGCCTTCAGATAGTACCCGGAAGTTATTTCTTAAATTTGATCACTTCCAGGAACTATTGACACTAACAGTCTTTACTGCTAAATTCTAAATGGAATACAGAAGAATACTCATTAAAGCTTCAAAACACATTTATTTCTTTTTTTTGTTCTTAAGATTAACATTAGCGACATGAGTCACATAAGGTGACCACAACCCAGCAAACCAAATGTGGGACAGGTTATCCTCTTGTGGGGGACAATGTGGTACACCATTAAAAGGTAGTGCGAAACTCTGATATATTAACGGAATGAAAATATTTTTTTATAATCTTTTAGCTTATAAAAAAATTGATATTTAGTCTATTCCAACTACAACATTATTAAGGGTTATATAACATTACATTTTGAGCACAGAACAGACGTGGAGTTATCATTTTGTAAACTTTGAAGATCTTCTCAAAAAGAGAAAACTAAAGGAATAAAGAACAAAAAATTATGAAAAAGAGTTTGTCTTTCCAAATGTATAATTGTTAAATAATGCATTTAATGGATTGCACAAAAATTATATTTTAATACGCTGAACACAACCTATAGGGTAAACACGGTTTCAAAGCCACAGTTTACGATGTTTTAGTGAATTTTTATTCGGCAAGTCTTCTGATAGACGTCGCAGCCTCTTGATGACTGAAATAACTGCCGCATTCTCATACATTGGGTAAAAGTCAGGCTTCAAAAAATAGTTGCATTTGACTGAGCTCGTTGGAAACTAGTGTGCACCTGGCTGCTGCTATTGACACAGTGATGTTAAATAGTTAAATAAACAATGGCGCAAACAAGCATGTGCGTTTCGGGTTAAAGAACATGTCTCTTATTGTGACAACTAAAAACAGACTGATGAAAATGCAGGATATTTTCTCAAAATGCGATGTGCGGGACAAGGGGTGAAAATGCTGCAAGGGGTGAAAATGTTGCTAGCGCAGCCTAGAACTGTCCAGACCGCTTAGCAAAACGTGCATGCACCAAAATTGGTAGACTCATGGAACACCCCGAAGAAAGAAAAGTCTCTTGGAGCTTTAAACCCAGCAGGCAGTCCGGTATTTTTAATTAGCTGTGCAATTTGGTAATTTGATTCAATTTCCAGGTGTCATACTTTACCAAACTCCTCCTAGAGATTTAATCCGATCAACTTCATATTCATGCCATTCTCGTCTTAAGGCCTTTGCGATGCTAAATTGCGAAGATCCTGACTTTTGAACAGGAAGTTGTTGTAACAAAGGAACACAATGTTCAACAGGCCCCAGACTTCACACATTTGATACAAGTCCTGGCCTGAATACAACTACAAGGGTATATTCAGATACAGTTAAAGCGCCACCTGCAGGAAAAAGGAAGTGACATGTTTTAAACATGTCTGCTCCAAACGTAACATGCCTGATAAGAGTCATGCCCCATCATCGATCTCAGACTTCAAAACCGTGCCCTCATGAAATGCTGTTTCAGATTGACCACACTGAAACAGATCCTCTCGCAAATATGCCGAGGGGACTGGTTCTTCTCCCTGGATCTGATAGACATGTACTTCCATATCCAGACCTTTTCACAGACGATTCTTGAGATTCGCCTACGAAGGGGGTGCTTATCAATGTCCTACCGTCCCTAGCTCTTCGCACTTTCACGGCTCTCTCCCCTTTCTAGTCTTCGACTCTACTAGAATGACAGCCAGGCTGACGCCAGAACACGCACTGGCCATTCAGAGACTTGCAACCTCTTTCGGGCTTGGGATTGCACACCCCCTCAAGGCGTTTCAGACCCCCCGATCGCTCTCACATCGCAGATGATCAAAGTGCTGTTCGTAGCCCCACTCTGAGCGAACCAGCCTTGGATCGCGGAGATAACTCAGATGCTCGTGGCAGCCACATGCCCTATTCCCCTGATACGAGACCTCCTCTCTCAGGCAGGTAACCTTAGAATACTCTTAAAAACCTTAAGTGGTTTGTCTTTTCTGCCTGTTATGCAGACTGCGGCACAGACCCAGAATCTTGCGACGTTGATGCGATCATTGATACTGTCTTTCCTGCAGGAGCTGTTGGAAAATGGGTCATTCCCCTTCCAAACTCAAGGTCTAAGTGTAAGCCATTTCGGCTTCCCATGTCCCTATAGCAGGACAAACGGTGGTAAAGAACAACATTTTTGTTTAATTCTTAAAGGGGTCCTTCGCTAGCCTAATTATTCCTTCTATAACAAAAGGCAAACAAATCTATGCTATTCTCCTATGTTATGTGTATTGAAAAAGAATTTGCAGTAAAACACTTTTATTCAAGCAAAGACCATGACGTGATCCTATAAAGTGCATATCTATATAATTGGAGCTAAAGCTTTTATAGTTTTGCTATGCTAAAAAATGTTATTTAAAAATAAACCTCATTGTCATTCATTTTAATCGAAAGAAAAATCATGAAATTACACACAAATTCTACAAATAAATACTATTTTACAACTGTTTTCATGTTTTTGGTCAGTCCTGCCATGTTAACAGAAAATTAAACATACATTGTGTGCAAACCTTATGTTTTGGATTACATCATTTGACTGTGGTGAAGCTGAAACTGATCAAGGGAGAGTTCTTTGGTGTCAGGCCCTGTCACGGTAAATGTACGTTTCTGGTAGAATGACCAATTAATACAGTCATGATCAGGTTGCCTTTTTATTTCATTAATCACGCAGTCAGGCGGGCATAGTTTAGGGTATGGAGAGAGTGTGTGTATCGGTTTTACATCAAAAGAGGAAGTAATTATCTTATGCTCAACTGTCAAAACAAAATATTCTCTGTGGGAAATGTACAATAGACATGCTGGTTTATGAATACAAGATTTGAATATGGATTTTGGTTATAACGTAGGGAATGTTCTCATTTACATCATTTACATTTGTACAATTTACAGATGGGTCTGAAGTCTGATTTAAAATGGCACACAATGCATTACTCATGTCCCAAAACTAGGTGCTAAGACCCTTCTAATTCAAATTCTTGCTGTTTTGCTTCAGTCTTTGTCCTGTTGAAATGTGTGAAATATATTTTCTGTGTTGTGATGGCTGAACAACCTGCATCCTGTTACAAATAAATAGTGTAATGCAGCGCTCTGCACTTAAATCCTTCTCAGCCTTGTTGTGAATGTCGGTTGTATTTGCTGAAGTGCATTTCAAGTTTATGTATTTGTCTGGAATCTGCTACTCTGGAACCTCAAGCTGTTCCAGAATTGTCCTCTTCATAGACATGTAGACCATGCATTGTGCGTTCTGGTCACTAGCCATTAGTATTTGCAGAATTCAAAAATTCTTAAGCGAGTAATGCTGCAATGGTCTACTCCAGACTCATTTGTTTAAATCTCCTGTTTTATCTTATTTCTCTTTGTAAATCATTTTGATGTTAAGCGACTCTTGTTTGTAAATCTGCTTCATGAATGAACCTCTCTTGCCCTGCCTTACCATGGTTTGCCTAATTTTAATAGGCAACCAGGGTGGTTTTATTTTACAAATCTGGAAACCCTAGACCATGTTAGTCTTGTTCAAGTTCCAGTACTTTTACTGTCATATCTATGCCTTCAGGGGGAAGAAACGAAACACAGTCTCTCTGAAGCACCATAGAGAAGAAACAAACATAAAATATAGCACATTGGAAAAGACATCTGACAATGAATAATAGTGAAATAATTATTTGTAAAATCAAAGAATCTGCATGAAAATGTAGCAAACAATGGAGTCTTTTAAGAAGTTCTACTAAAATTTGCAATACTGACTTTTTTATCTCTTAATTATTTTTCACAGGTAAAAAAAGGCAAATGGATCACAACAAATGGAAGAGATCTTTAGGAATATGCATTATCATTTTATATATGGTAGTCGTTTTGATGTGGGCATGCAGAAACTGGCATCCTGATTACACAAGTATGCCATTGTTTAATAAACAGAAAATCTCGGAGGCTTTACATTCAATTACACCCATCAAAGACTCGCATCACTTCATGGTGTCTGCATTTATTGACCACAGATTGGATGGGACCATTCGAGTCATCAGTATAATTGACAGACACAATCTTCAGCCACTTTACTGTGTTTACTGCACTTTTGAACATGACTGTAAAACAGCTGAGACTGACGTCAGGATACATAGTGACCATTTTGGCTTCCCGTTTCATGTCTCAGATGTGATTTGTAAAGGTAAACACTTGCAAAATGCAACACGCGTCCTCATCTCAACTAAAACTTCCCTGGACAATGAAAACCACCAGTATCTGCCAATACAAAATCGTGTAGTGAGTGAGACTTTCATGTTTAACTTCACAGTTTGCATCTCCAACCTTTTTGGTGACTACAACAATGTTCTGCAATATGCACAAACTATAGAAATGTACAAGCTTCTGGGGGTTCAACGAGTGGTCATCTATAACACTAGTTGTGGACCAGACCTGGAAAACCTCTTAAAGCATTATGAAAGAGAGGGAATAGTGGAGATTGTTCCATGGCCAATCGACAAGTTTCTTAACCCGTCCCCAGGTTGGAACTTTAAGGAACACAAGGGTGACATTCATTATTATGGACAGTTGACAACACTCAATGAGTGCATTTACAGGCACATGTATCAATCGAAGTATGTTCTCCTGAATGATATCGATGAGATTATCGTACCTTACAAATATGCCAATTTACCATCGCTTATGAAGAACCTTCAAGCTGAGCATCCCAACGTGGGTGTGTTCCTCATTGAGAACCACATATTCCCCAAAACACAGTTTGAGGTCAGTGGTCGCTTCAAGCGACCAGAATGGCGTAATATTTCTGGGATTAATATCATGGAGCACATTTATAGAGAACCTGACCGAAAGAATGTTTTCAATCCTACAAAGATGATTGTTAACCCAAGGATGGTGGAACAAACATCGGTACATTCCTCCTTGAAAAACTTTGGAGAGACATACCACGTTCCATTTGATGTCTGTAGGATTGTACACGTTCGAGTCCCACTGCAGGGGCATCTGACCAAAGAACAGCTGGCTGTGGACAAAAAAGTGTGGGACTTTGAGCAAGAATTGGTGCCAAATGTTGACAAGGCATTGGAGGGTTCTGGTTTGTTAAGACCTTACAGCTGACATCATCGAATTGAAATGTAAAAGCATTCTTGTTTTTTTGTTGTTAAATTGTATTATGAAAAGATATTTTGTCATGTTTTGGATGCTGATTCTCATGATAGGGTGTTGGTTTGACAGTTTCATAGACTAGAGGACATCTTAAAGTCCCCCTTTGTTGAAAATCCAGTTTGTAATGTTGTTTATATGACTGTGTGGCGTTTTTAATCTGGTTTAAGATAAACCATGTACTAATTCATAATTTTTAACCATGGCTGAGTATTTTTTCCATAAAACTGCAGTTTACCAAAGACAGTTTAAAAATCCTGTTGAAACTTCCTTTTGAACTCTGTTTTTATTGATTTCTTGCAGCGGTCTACACTATTAAAAATAAAGGTGCCTCACAATGCCATAGGATAACCTTTTTGTTTATATTGTTCCTTAAAGAACCTTTAACATCCAAGGAACTTTTCTGTTTCACAAAAGGTTCTATGTGTCAAAATGGATCTTCAGATTATAAAAAGGTAAGAAAGAAATGGTTCTTAAAAGAACCTTTGACTGAATGAGTCTTTGTGGATCCAGAACTGTTTATATAGGGACTTTCAGCCTGCAGGAAAGATTTCATAGTTCCAGGACGATTTGCTAGAAAAATAAAAAAAATCACATTTTTTAATGGCATTCATTTGTGAAAGGCTTTCATTGCATTTTTACATTGATTTTTGTGCATCTTTTCATTGCAGCAGACATAAGACATTCTCTAATAAATGGATGTTTTAATAAATTTTTGTTTTGAGACCCATACTTTTACCTTTCCAATACAATAATGGCACTGAGAGTTTGGGAACACTAACAGTAAAACATCATAAAAATAATAAACTAATAAAAAATGTTTTTTAAAGCATTATTATTGTGTCTACACCGGACGCAACACGACACATGGCTTGTTCTAATGGGATTGTCACATCACGCCGCATCCAGTGTAGACAAAATGTAAAATTATAATGGGTTCTAATGTGTTTCTTGTGTCTTTTGTCGCGTCGGTGTAAATTTTGTGATCAGCAAGTTGTTTTCATTGTGCTTTTAATTCATTTTTTTGCAGAAATCAAATTGAAAATTGAACGTCAGATTGTACTTTTTTTCCCAAATTGAGTAAATTATGACAACTTTCAGTAATTTTGTCAAATGTAATTTTCATTGAAGTTAACATCATACATTTTTGATTTTGGTCACTTAAATACTTTTATAAGGGTTAGATAAGCGTGTTGTTTGTTAGTATAATGATTTTTTTTCTCTCTCACCCCAGAGAAATTGCTGGGCACCCAAGTAAAAAATCCCTGAACATATCACTATTCAATTCGTTAATTTCAGCATTTATTGAGTCAGCGTCTGCTGAATTTTCAGATGTTGCTCTGCCTCCCACATCCTGTTAGCTTTTACTGCAGTTTCCGGAGGTATCGCTTGCAGGGAACGTTCCCGTAACTTTGGCTAACTTTCACTAAAGGTTCTCCTAAAATTATCAAAAACGTTCTTTCAATAACATTAGTAGAACGTTTCCTTAACATTATCTGCAATTTATAAACATTCTAAAAACGTTAACATTACAAACGTTACCATTACATTCTTACTGTAATGTTCTTAAAGCGTTAGCATTACATATGTAATAATTGCATTGTTAGCAAACGTTCTAAAACCATTAGCATTAAAAACGTTACCTTTGCAATGGTAATGTAATGTTCTTTAAACTTTAGCAATACAAACATTATACTTGCATTGTTCACAGAACATTCTAAAAACATTAGTATTGAAAACGTTACCACTGCGTTCTTAGTGTAATGTTAAATGTATACTTATTGACCAGGTTGATGTTCTGTCTGGTTCTAACCACGTGTATGATATTTCTTACTCATTTTCATAATTATTGTATTTTTTATTTTTATTTTGTTGTCTCTCTCTAGCCTATGTGATGGTCTTTTTAAATTTACATTTACTTGTAGTCATTTAGCAGACGCTATTATCCAAATCCTCTGCAGAGGATTAGGCATTTAGATTTGTGAGTTTCATATGAAGAGTATAAATCTATAGTAAATTTTGCATGTACACTAATGTAACACAACTCAATGCAAAAACATAATCTATTGCACACAACAGTACTCTTGAAAATATGATCAGGGTGTGAAGTTTTTTATTTACTTTATTCACACCACAAACACACACCACAATCACTGTGCAGCATCATGTCGCTGAGCTGCATCGGGCCACATCACCTCATCCACATCGCAGGCTATATTGTCTCTTGACAGGCAACGTGGGAAAAACGCCCTTGAATGGCGAATCCATCCTTGGAAGGCCTCCACTGGGATGTCAACACAGGCCAGCTCCATTGCCCTTAGGAGGTTCTCTCTGTATGGTTGTCGGTCATAAACCTTCCATCTCCACGATGAGAAGAACTCCTCTATAGGGTTTAGGAAAGGGGAGTAGGGTGACAGACAGACGTTTAAAAAGTGGTTACTGTTGTTGGTGAACCACTCTCTGATTTGGTTTGTTCTGTGGAAGCGTACATTGTCCCAAATTATCACATAAATGTGATGTGCGGGCCCAGGATGGTGTTGTTGGCGATCCAGGAGGACATCTTTTAGCTCCTCTAGGAAGGTGAGGAGACGTTGGATGTTGTAAGACCCAAGGACAGCATGCCGGTGGACAAGCCCCTCCAAACCAATGGCCGCACAAAGAGTAATACTAGCATGGCTCTCTAGTACCGACGTTGCCTGGCCCTGGGCTAAGATTAGATGACCAGAGTGACAAGCCACATTTTTTTCCAAAGCGGTAAAGTTAGTTTGATGTTCTATATTCATTAGACTTTCATGCTCTTTGAGCGTGTTATGATTTTATATTCGGTACTGAATCCATATTTTTATGTTTAATATACTGTACTTAAATTCATTTAAGTCTGCCACCTGTGGCGGGCAGAGAAACGAGAGCGGTAAAGAGATGTGAAACAATATGCGAGTAATAAGTGTCCCTGTCGATCGTGGTGTCGTGAGTGTCCCTGTCGATCGTCACTCGCTATCTGAGGTGAACAAAGAAAGAACAGGTTAGGAGTTTGTTCACGTGGAGTGTGAGCTCGTTTTTTCCTTCGTTCTTCTGGCTTATATCTGTAAGGCTTGAGTGGCAGCAGCTGTACGGCTGTGGGAAGATAGGCAGGTGTGATATGTTGGTTTCAATGGCGATGCTGATTGCGCACCGGTGGACTCGCCAGACACAGTTGGAAATAAAGTTATCAAACAAACTGTAAAATTATCAAATATTATTCCATATGATGCCTCAGGCTGGTTTATTCAGATCATCAAAATATATCGTTTGTTCTTCGGAAACTGTGTATTATATGATTGTCAAGCATTATCTCTCCTGGATTTACGAGACCGAGCAGCGGACTTCTCCCTCCTGAGAGCGAACTTCCCCATGGGCATCTCGGCAGCGAGCTACAGACATAAAAGAGCAAATTTTGCACAGTTGTGAGCATGTCGGAAAATGGTCAAAAGCTAGGCTAGCAGGCTCTGAGCCTGTTTCTTCCCTGGATGGCGGGGGTACCAAAGGCTATGTCAACAACCACCCAGTCAGAGCCAAGAAATGTATTTTTAATATTATTAAATATTAATTTTAAAGAGTAAGTAGCATTAGATCATGAAAATAACATTTCATGCAGTGTGTTATGTTGCCGTGTTTGAAAGTAAGCAGTCTCTCAAGTTGTAAGTAGCCTACTAAGGTGAATTATTAAAGTTATTGGCTTGTAAAAAAGTGAGTTGACTCTGAATCAAGCAAACAAGACTGTGGTGAGAAAGGCGGGACGAGAGCCGTGAGGCGGGGCCGATGTAAAACAAAGTAAGCTACCTAATGTTAAGGATCTAACTAACTGACAACAACAAAAACAAGAAAAAGTAAAAAAAAAACTTCAGGGTGCAAGACGCTATAACTAAACTAATCTCACTAACAAAAACAAAACATACATAATTAGCACCACTTCTACTACTGGTGTGTCTTATACATGGTTACATAATCTACGTGCATTAATGTAGATCGTGACATGCTTACCTGACTCACAACCTCTCCTTCCAAGATTGCTGATTTAGAGCCGGGACAACAGCTAAAGCTTCCACGAATATATCCATGGCGTATCAAACACACGAGTACATAAATAAACACCAGCGCGAACAACAAAACAAGAGAGCACTAATCCGACTACAAAACAGTAAAAACCACAAAGACAAAAGCACTGAACAGTCTCTCAGACTGGTCTCCAACGAGAAATCAGACATCAAAGAGCGTGCACTCTCCCCAAACCAGAGTTTGTTTCCCCTCTGCCGCCATCCATTTTTAAACCACTCGTAAGCCGCTCTGTGACTGGCAATTGGTGGAGGGATCTCCACATACACTTCTACATACACACACGCAACTATACATAGCAAACAAAATTATACAGAACAGCGTTCGTAACACACGGCCAGTTGACGCTCATCAAATTTTGCTGCTGTGTATTATTATTATGTATATTACGTGTCAATGTTGTATTCTGATGTAAAACTTGTACAGAAATGTTTACTGGGCAAATGTGTACAAGAAATATTTGATCCATTTTCCTCATCTGAACCAGCACTGGGCCAGCTCCAGACCAGTTCTGTTCCGCATCTGGACCAGATCTGTCCCCCATTTGGACCTAAATACTATAGAAAAAACAGAGATGTTCCAGAGTTGGCCCAGTGCTGGCCCAGATGAGGAAAACGGATCTGTGCCGCTATTGGGCCGTTGTGCTAAAAGACACCAACCCAGGTCCGTTTTACACATCTGGCCAAGAACTTATGAAGGGTCTGGGCCAGATCTGGTCCAGATGATTTTTGCTATCTGGGATTTCTGTCATACTGCCATGTTGATTGGAACTGCACCCAAGTTTTTCACCTAGTGTTGCACCTGTGTATATGGTTGAGTGAAATAAAGCGATTTGAAAAGCGCACACATGCGCAGACAACCCTAAAGCTTAGTAAAATTTCCTCAAAATGACTTAACCCTGGAACATAACCTGCGTAGCAGGTTATCTTCAGAGAGTAAGTTGCTATGGATACTTACATACCCTGAAAGTGATCTCCACTTTTGTAACCGAAAGTTGGGGTTACCTGCTAACTAACCCTTAACCTTACCCGGGTATGTCACATGACCAGCTTTCTGGAATACACCCCTGGAAATGAAGGTGAAATACACACAGCAACATCCATTGAGTCGAGTGCTAAATGGTGCTTCAGCCTCCACTGATATTCTCACTCAGCCGGCTTCCAAATTAGTAAATCGAAATCGTCCACAACAAATATGCCATATTTTGTAAAGCATGCAGACATTTTCCTGAGGTGTGGGGAGTATATATTCCATAATGATAACCAATATACTCGCTAAAAAACGACCTCCCCCCCACTTAATCTCACTTTAATATTATCACAGGCAAGTCACATATAAAATAATGAAACATCTCAAAATAGAGGTTGTGCCTTTAAAAGCATTTGACTGTAGCTTTTATAAATATTTCATCTTACTGTATATATTTGAAAATTAAATAATGCAACGATCAAATATGACTAAATTACAATATATTGAAATGAATACATTAAGAATTTCTACATTCATGTATTGAGAAATATGATCATATAATTTCAATATATGGAAAATAAATAGAATTGTACAGTATTTTGAACTGTCTACAGTTACAGTTAAGCTACAGTCAAATGCTTTAAAGGCATCACCTCTACATTAAGATGTGTCAATATCTTATATGTGACGTCCGTCTGATAATATTAAAGTGAGATTAAGGGGGGAGTACATTTTTTACGGGTATATTGGTTATAGTTATCAAAATTATACCCCCCAGTAAACCCAACCTATTAAAGATACAGTCAAATGCTTTTAAAGGCATAACCTCAATATGAAGATTTGTTTGTATAGTATATGTGATGTGCATGTGATCATATACCTACTTACTTGGATACTTGGATGGCCGCTAGTTGGGCACACGCTTCCTTCCACTGCGTGTCGTAGCTGATGGTTGCGTCTTTCTGGGTATCTAGCCCTTTAGGTCGACGACCTGAACTGGAATTTGCCGTGGTCGCGTTGCCGTGTCCACGTTGCCGCCCCCTTGCCACATCGAGGCTTCCAGTAGGGTTTTAAGGGGGTGTGATCATATGAATCTTGAAAAAGGGGGAGTACATTTTTGGCAAATGTTAATTTAAAATTGTAGAAATTGTAGTCTCACATTAAGGTCATTCTATTAAAACTAAAGCCCATTGCTTATGAGGCCACCAACAAAAGATCTATTAGAAGCAAAATGCTTTGGACCAGTGTTTTAGATATTCCAGAATGGTCTGTAAATAGCCTAATGCAAAAGAACATTGTTATCAAATAGGCAGAACATTTAAAACAGTTTGTTTTGTCTTTTTATAGTAATGTTAATGGTCATAGAAAATTTTAAACTGATTGAAAAAATGCAAAAAAAGAAGTTGGAAGTAAAAAAAGAAGCACAACTTTGACAAACACTCTTCTATAAGAAAACAATATAAACTTGAATAATTTTGTATTTCTCTATACTTTGATGCTATTGTAATACATCTCCATAAAAGGGAAGGAAGGAGTCGGGAACCAGAAGACATTTTAAACATTTAATAAATTAATATAACAGCCGGCGGCCCCTCACGGACGACCGCCGGCGAACAAAACATAAATATAAATACAAACATAACACAAGTTCAAGCCCGGTCCTCTCTCTTCAACGGTCCGGTCACTCGTTCCTTTTATATGCTCCCATCTCCTACGTGATTCGAGCCCGGTGTGCGCACAGCTGGCGCTAATTCACAATTACTCACCGGACTTGAACCACGGTCTCGCCCCGCCTACTCTACTACAAATATAATAATTGTATTTTAAATGCCATTCATATAAGTGTCAAAGAAAAGTGAAGGATCAGCCTACAAGTTACTTGAAAGACAGTGTGAATTAGTACCATTTCAACGGCAAACGTCATCCACGTTGTAGATCTGAAGATATCGTGACATTACTTTTTTTAGAGCTTTATTGTCGTTATTAAAATCAACTACGCTTTACAACCGTTACCATGTTTTATAACCATGACATTGTATAAAACATTAGGGATTCAAATTATTCTACAAAAAACAGATCACTACTCCTTTACTATGATAAATCCATGTTAAATTGTCCGAGGAGTCTTGACTGTCGAGCGAGCTAAATCGATCTACCATGATGTTGTGTGTTTATTTATTTAACCCATCTTTAATCCTAAGTATTGCTTAACATCTGTTGGTTCGACACAATGTCGAGAGACCGTCTGAAAGGGAACCATACCTTGTTGTGTTTTGTTTCTCTATATAGCACTTGACGACTGGCAGCGAGGACCCTCACCAGGCTTGATACATTCTGCCACGACACGCTCTGAGCACGATTCACTTCGGAGGACCCTGCACGAGTTGATTTACCCGCAACATATATTCTGTTAGTATTTTTTTGGTTATCATCACTGGGCTAACTTTCAATTAAACCCCCTTCGGGCTGTTTTTCACCTGAAGCGTTTGTTTGTTTAAATGTTCGCCGGTTTCCGCCTGCTTCCTTTCCTACTCTATGCTCAGTGGTAAAAGCATTGCATTTACAACGCAAGGTTGAGGGTTCGATCCCAGGGGATTGCATATACCTAAGTATAAATGTATAGGATAATGGAATGTAAGTCGCTTTGGATAAAAGCGTCTGCCAAATGCATAAATGGAAATGTAATAGAAATGCTCTACTGCGTTGCCCAGAGGCTGGGGGAGGAGAAACGCCCACTTTGGTAAATTTTTAATGTAATTATAAAGCTCCTTCACATACATAGATTTATTATATAAGCGCCAAAGATGTAGGCCTAGAGGTGAACTGATATTGTATTATGATATGAACTACCTATCAGGCAACGTTACTTAAAGATTTACAGAGCTGATAATCGATATTTACACACATTGTTTTTACTTATCAATGTACTAGTTTTTCATTTTCAAGTTCTATTCTGCGCTTTGGGAAGTTTCTTTGCTCGATCCATTTGGTCATTTGACCGTCAAAGAATGATTGGTTGACATAATGAAATTATATATTTATTGAAGTCGTTTAAAATGCTAGACAAAGTAAAACTAGAACATTTTAGATAATGACTTTTTCGTTATATGTTTTTATTATTTATCACGTTTCTTATTTTTTAATAATATTTTACCACCTTGTGTGGCGCCCCTCTGCTGCATAACCCATTTTGGCAAGTAGTCCCTGCTGCAGACTGTAGCGCGGTGACGTCATGAATTTCGACGTCATGCATGTATAATTGCGCAACGTGACGTAATGCATGCCTTTTTGTTTACTTCTGTATACGCGAACATGTTCAAACAACACGGGGATAGATTCGATTTCAATGTCACTTAGTGATTGAGCATATTTATTTAAAACAGTGCTGTCTTTGTCAAAGTCACAGAGGATGTCATTAAAAAAATTAGTTTGTGATATGGGTTCACATTTGAAATGGCATGGTTTCTTTTTAACATGTTTAAAAAAGAGCCCTTAAACAAATTAAGGCTTGTCAATATCAGAGCTTTTATTTTTTTTAAATATTTTATGGTTAGCACGTTCGCCTCACACCTCCAGGGTTGGGGGATCGATTCCCGCTTCCGACTTGTGTGTGTGGAGTTTGCATGTTCTCCCCGTGCCTCGGGGGTTTCCTCCGGGTACTCCGGTTTCCTCCCCTGGTCCAAAGACATGCATGGTAGGTTGATTGGCATCTCTGGAAAAATTGTCCGTAGGGTGTGAGTGCGTGAGTGAATGAGTGAGTGTGTGTGCCCTGCGATGGGTTGGCACTCCATCCAGGGTGTATCCTGCCTTGATGCCCGATGACTCCTGAGATAGGCGCAGGCTCCCCGTGACCCGAGGTAGTTCGGATAAGCGGTAGAAAATGGAATGGAATTTGAATAATTAGTTAAGCTGTGAATTTACAGCCACATTACTGCTGGTTTACATAAACTGCACTTCTTTTCCTAAATTATTTTTATTTTGATCTTCTCTTTTTCTGACATTTTTAATAAATTTTATTGCTGTTATATTCTTTCTTTAAATCTAATTTGTGAACCTATATAAATAGCATTTTAAAGATACGTATTATTTCTCTTTGTCAATCATTTTATGTAAAGCACTTTGAATTGACCTTGTGTATGAAATGTGCTACATAAATAAACTTGCCATGCCATGCCTAAGACGCACTTCCTTTATTAACCAATTTGCTCAAGACAACTATGATTTCAGGAATTCCCGACCTCAAACCCAGAAGTAATCGAATTACAGCACGAAATGACATGAATAAAGTATCTTTGTAAACTTTTTTAATATATTTAAATCAAATTGTTTTGGCTATATTTAATATGCCCCTACGCCGCGTGATTGACAGGAATGCATTGATCTCGGACATAATATCCGTGGTCTGAGTTTACACATTCTTGACATAAAAATATGTGAAAACATCACCTCGTAAGATAAACAGAACACACATGCGCAGTAACGAATGCATGACCACATATCGTTAAGGCGCATGCGCGCAAAAGCATACTTGACGTCAACAAGCATGAAGTCACCGCTTCAGGCTTCAGCGACGGGGTATCTGCATTTTTGCGCAACTGCGTATAGTGACGTATATTAGAGTGAAACGGCTTTTGAAATTTGAAAAAAATGTAGGGCGGGGGCCGGGGCTTTATTGAGCCTTTCCTTTTTCGATTTGTTTGTTGTAAATTGGGCCTGGAGGGGAGGGGTAAGGAACAGTGGCGGCTGCTGATCTTTTAAAGAGGGGAAGCTCATTTTCGCCCTAAATCATAAAAATTGTCCATTTATTTATATGTAAATTCTGCCCTACGTTCCTTTTCAAGAAAATGCTCTGTAACCCTGTCGTACCAACTAGGCATCTTTTCCAGTGACTTGAGCAGTGTCCTCTCAATGGCCAGCAGAGCTAGGCTGCTTAAACGGCCTTGGCCCATTGTGTTACGGGTGTAGGACTTGAGCCGCTTTAAACAGAAGCTCCTTTCTACACCTGCAGATGTAGCTCCAATTGTTGCCACTAATGAGTCAAGTTTGTAAAGCTGAGGCATTGAACTGTCCAACTCCATGTCTTTAAGGAACACCAAGTAATCACACAGCTTTCCCCTGTTACTCTGCAAGTCCTGATCTGAATACAGGACTTGAGGTTCAGACCTCAGTCTCCCTGAATGAAAGTGATGGCCATAACTTTTCAGGACACTTTGGAAGGCCTCCTCTGGAAATGCTTGTCTCATGTCATCAATTTCCCTGGATTGACTAAGAGATCTGCTGCTTTGGCATAAACAGCTTGGAAAGCCCCCTCTGACCTCTTCTCTTTGACAAATGCAAGAAGAGACTTGATTCTTTTCTTACAGTAAAGAGCATCCATCGCTCTCTGCTGGACAATATCAAAGACCAGATCAGTCTCAGAGAAGATTTGTTCATATGTGTACAACATGAACACAAACTAAAAATCCTCCAGTTTCCTCACGAAGCCTTTGGCACAATCCAGTGTATCATCATCCATTGTCGTATCTGCAATGATGTTATCAAATGTCTGCAGGAGGCCATCATAATTGTTTGCCACAGTGCTCACTATCCGTGATGTGAAATTCCATCGAGTAGGAGCGTTTCTGGGCAACCTTGAGCAGCCTGCAGACTCCCAAAAAAATTTTGCACTCAGGCAAGCATTTGGCCCCCTGTGACAGCACCAGATTCAGTCTGTGTGCATAGCAAGGCACAAACATTGCACTGGGGCTATTGCTTTCACTTAGGCCTGCAGACCATTGAGAGCTGAAGCCATGACAGCAGCCCCATCATAGGTCTGTGCCACAAGCTTATCCTTAAAATTGTAGCCCTGCATGTTCTCATTTAAAACATCAAAAATGGACTGAGCATCTCGCCCCCCAGAAACATAAAAAAATCCAATGAAGCGCTTCCGAATTTTACCTGCACTATCCACATAGCGAACAATGACAGAGAGTTGGGCACGGCAGGATATATCAGTGGTTTCATCCACCTGCCATCCAAAAAAGGGAGCATCCTGAATTTCATCTCTGATCTGATCAGAAATGGTGGCTGCAAGAGCAGAGATCAAGTCATTTTGAATAGTGTGTGACATACCAGAAAACACAGTTGAGGACTCGAATTGTGTGGACAGGACAGAGTCATATTTAGCTAATGTTTCTGTGAACTCTCTGTAATTCCCCTTGTTGGATGATTCACTACTCTCATCATGTCCCCTAAATGACAGCTCCTGCCGGCCAAGCAAGGATGTCACATCAATAAATCGGTTTAGGAAGGCCCTGTTTTGTTTAACAGTTTCATTATGTTTAGCCACTTGAATGCGAGCACCTTCATTGATTGCATGCTCAACCCTGATCCTGCCCATGCAACTTAATCTTGCACATGCACTCACATGTTCATTGCTATTTTCATGCCTTATATATGCCCTGTCAAAGTTTGACAGATCTCCAAACCCCAATTTTGACCAAACAACACATCCATGAGATGGTTTCATCAGGAGACATGGCCAGCAGTACATTTTCTTGTTCACAGCACTTCCAGTCAGCCAGCTAACTTTGTCATACCAGGAGAGCTGAAAAGACCTGTTACTTTTCCCTATCTTTTGCACTAAATCAATCTTAGGTGTTGATCTGCCCTGCTGTTTAATTCTAAGTTTCTCCTCGTAAGGAAGACTTTCTAATGGCTTTGCCAAAATCAGGTCGGCAATATTAGCACTGTCTGCCATCGTGTGCAGTTCGCTAGCTGGCTAGTTCAGACTATATGAATTAATGAACAAACGATCTTATATATATATATATACATATATTTAACTCAACGGGAGGAAATGTGGGAATTATGTTAAACTGAAACAATGAATGTTGTGTGAAATTGTGTGAAATATACGATGAAGGTTGCAGCAGTTTGTCTTTCGACTACACATGCAAAATCCGCGATGGGAGTTGGAAATGGAGACACAGAGTGATACGCGTCGTAATCTGAAGACCACGCCCACGCCCACACCAACCGTCTCTTTGCATTGCGAGAAGCTGCCGCCTCCTTGTCATTTATGATTTATAAAAAAAAAAGTCTAAAAGCTGATATGTTACAATGTGTATAGCAAACAAGCTAAAAAAAAAACAAGAAATACGTTTTTATAAGCTGTCGACCCCAAAAAACGAGCGTTTTAGGACATAAAAGTGGATTAAAAAGAGATCACAGACCCTCCAATCATCACGCAGACGCTCGGAGTCCGGGCCAGCCCACTACTCCATTCATCCCAGAGACGCTGAGCGTCCGTGGGCGGGACTTAATCGCAGCATTATCCAATGACTGTCTTGTTTCTAAGCACTGAAAAAAACTGTTTAAAGCAGCCCCATTGAAGTCAATGGACGCTGGGCTTCAACAGAGTAATGCACTGTACGCTACGGGAATGAATGAGAAGGAAATCGAGTCAGCTGACCTACGTAGCTGATTCTGAACGAAATTGTTTTCGTTCGAGATGAACGTGTTTAACGCATTTTTAGTCAATAAAATGTTAACATAATAGTACATATATTGACCATTAATTTTTTGACAATTATAGGGGAAGCTGAGCTTCCCTTGCAGTCTTAAAGAAATTGCGTCTGGTAAGGATGCCTTGCCATTGGATATTTATAATAATCACTGCAACACAGCGTAAAACACTTAGAATTTTCCTGTTTGATTTAGTGGCGACATTAAGCTCCAAGCAATACACAGTAAGCGCAAGTGATTTACAAGTTAAGTTAATGCAAAGACGTGATAGACCTACTTGCGGCGTGAACGAAGCGGCTGAATGATTCGCGCGAGTTGGAAAAATATGAACTTTGGCGAAAATTCTCGCCGCAATAACCAATCAGGAGGTTGCTTTTGATCTTGCTTGGAAGAAGTGAGCGAGGAGGTCGGACATCTGTTAAGTTGTCAAAAACAATCTTTACACAATTTGAGCAATATATATTAACGAGACTGGAGCCGGCTGACATACTGACGTACTGACTGGGCGCGTGCTGCGGACAGCTGCGCCATCATGGTGACAGAGTTGAGTTCCATACCGAGAAAGAGGATCCTCTGCGCTGGGGAGAGTTTGCTCTTTTCTCGGTTGACCTGAAGACCCAATCGATCTAGGTGCCGGAGCACCATGTCCCTCTGTGTACACAACAGATCTCGCGAGTGTGCCAAGATAAGCCAGTCGTCGAGATAGTTGAGTATTCGCACACCTCTCTCCCGGAGAGGAGAGAGGGCGGCCTCCACGATCTTCGTGAAGACTCGTGGAGACAGGGACAGACCGAAGGGGAGGACTCTGTACTGATATGCCCGACCCTCGAAAGCGAACCGTAGGAACGGTCGGTGTCGAGGAAGAATCGAGACATGAAAGTAAGCGTCCTTCAGGTCGATTGCCACGAACCAATCCTGACACCTGATAGATGTCAGGATGCGCCTCTGGGTTAGCATCTTGAAAGGCAGCTTGTGGATGTGCCTGTTCAGGGTACGTAAGTCCAGAATGGGGCGCAACCCTCCGTCTTTCTTTGGAACGATGAAGACCGGGCTGTAGAACCCGCTGAACATCTCGGCTTGTGGGGCGGGCTCGAGCTCGCCTGTTTCGCCAGGAGGGTGGAGACCTCTGCCCGAAGCACGGAGGCGTCTCTGCCTCTGAGAGAGGGGGAGATGATGCCCCGAAACTTGGTAGGGGCCCTGGCAAACTGGATCGAGTAGCCGAGACGGACCGTCCGCATTAGCCACCGAGACAGTGTGGGCAACTTCTGCCAAGCTCCCAGGGACTGTGACAGGGGGACCAAGGGGACGGCCTGTTTCACCATTCCCACGGAGGGTGGTTCGTTAGCGGGTGGAGCCAACCGGGTGTCCCCGGGGATTCCCCGGATGGATGGCTGGCTCCACCTTTTTGCCTGCCTGGCGGGACAACGGCACGCACTGTCGGTTCGAGAGTGGTGACAGCTGTCGTATGTGTGCGGCCTCACACCTCGCCAGGGTGTGAGGTCAGTTCGCCGAGCACAGTCCGGGGGAGTGTGCGAACGGCTGGAATGAACGTGCGGGGGAAACAACTCTCTTTTTGAGCAAGTGGGCGCCAGGCCCTGATAAGGGCCCGGCTTTGGAAACGAGGCAGGATTCGTCCCATACCGACCTGTCAGAGATGGAACTGTGACGGTCGGGCCAGATGTTGTTTTCCCCGGTGTCTTCTCGTCAGGGCCGCTCCCTTGAAGGTTGCTGGCGAGGACGGGGCCTTGCCTTCGGAGTCCTCTTCCGGGGTGCAGCCTGGGGGTGCACCTTAACCGGTGTCGGGTTCGAAGAGGCCCTGGGCTGTCGGGGAGCAGGCGGTGCGCGGGAAGTCGAAGGCCGGGGGGCCGTCGATTCACGGCGCGGTAGAATGTGGCTTATCGCCTCCGTCTGCTCCTTCACCGCCGAGAACTGCAGTGCGAAGCTCTCGACGGTGTCACCGAACAGTCCACCCTGCGAGATGGGTGCGTCGAGAAAGCGTACTTTGTCGGCGTCACTCAAACTCGCAAGGTTCAGCCAGAGGTGTCTCTCCTGGACCACCAAAGTGGACATCGTCCGACCCAGGGCCCGCGCCATCACTTTAGTCGCCCTTAGAGCGAGGTCAGTGGCGGCGCGGAGATCCTGCATGACACCCGGGTCAGCCCTACCCTCATGGAGCTCTCTCAACGCCTTCGCCTGGTGGACCTGCAGGATGGCCATGGCGTGGAGAGAGCACTGTAAGCCTTCGCTATGAGGGATGCAGAAGTCTTACAGGCTTTGGACGGGAGACGAGGTCGGGTCCTCCAGGTGGCAGCCGTCTGCGGGCATAGGTGCACCGCAACGGCACGCTCCACCTGGGGGACTTCGACATAGCCCCTGGCTGCCCCACCATCGAGGGAGGTGAGGGAGGCGGAGCTGGTCTGCGAGGAGCGAGCCGTGAGAGGGGCGCTCGAGGTCCGACACAGCTCCTCATGCATGGAACCGGAGGTGGGCGCGGTTTGGCACCGCGTTCCGACCCCAGGAACCACGTGTCCAACCGCGAGCGTTGGGGGAGGGGCAATGGCGTACACTGCAGCCCAATGCTCGCGGCAGCCCGGGTTAGCATTGCCGACATCTCGACTTCTGCTTCCTCCTGAGCTCTGCCCCCCGGGGGGGGATGCCCGGAGTCTTCATAGTCGGATGTCGGCATCTCTCCCTCCGATGCCGCGATAGACATCTCATCTGCTTTGCGCTCCGTTTCCGAATGCGGGGAATGGTCAAAAGAGCGTGCTGGGGTGCGGGCGGCCCGTGAGCGCTTGGCTGGCGGGTTTACGTCTGCAGAAATCCCCAGATCACTAACGTTGCTAACCGGGTCGGAAATCCGGGCATTAGCCATAGATGTCACAGCCCGGGTAGCAGACGAAATGTTGTCTGGTTCCCGTAGGAAGACAGCCAACCGTGACCGCAACTTTTGCATGACAATCTGCCCGCAGTGCGGGCAAGATGTGTCTACTAACGCTGCTTCGGCGTGCTGGACGCCCAGACACCTAACACAGCGCTCGTGTCCATCCCCCTCCTCGATGAGGGTACCGCACCCAAGAGAACAGCGGGACATGCCGCGCTGTAGAGAAGTAAGTCCTGAAAAGGACTGTAGTAGAAATAGCTCTGACACCACTGGAACCGCCGAGACACCCAGGGGAAGGTCGCTGCAGGAGGGACGATCCGCTGGAATAGGTCAAAGATCCGGCAGTGTAGTTCTAGCTTGTGGAAGATGAGATCTTTCAGCTTTGTACTCATGAGTCGATGGCTCTGAAGAACAAAAGGTAATGAATGCACGCCGGCTTCCTTTTATACCGGATATCCGGGGGAGGAGCCCGGCATGCAAATTTCATTCGCCAAATTTCATTGGCCTTTTCTATAGTAGTCAGAGTTGATAGGTTCTCAAGGGCGAACCCCATCTGTCGTTCTCGACACAACGTCGAGAGACAGACAGAAAGGGAACCGAAGTTGCAATTGACATCTCTTCCCTATTGTGACGTATGTCCGAGTGAAACGTCTTCTGAAATTTGAAAAAATGTAGGGCGGGGGTTCATTTTTCCTTTCCTTTTTGCTTTTATTGCTGACGTCTTGTGGTGAAGAGTTGTTGTTGAGAGAGGTAGAGGAGCTTAATGTTTTTGATTAAAGATTACGAGTGCAAATTAATAAAAAAATCAATGGAGTGCACAGATAAATCATTTATAATAATCACTGCACATTGGATGGTACACAGTGGTGTAAAACATTAATGGCTTCAGGTTCACCTCATCAGTTCAACACGCTGATCGATCAGAATTTAGAAGTGAGAAATGCGGGCATTCTATTGTCTGAAAGTGTGCATGTACAAGCAGCAATCTTTGTTAGATCACTCATCTGTTTCCGAAACCTGACAACTGGATTATTGTCGTTCAATTCAGAGAGGTTTCGTGCCAGACCTGTTTTATGGAATGCGTCAGGTCAGGGAAAGTTAGACAAATTAATGCCATATGCCCGGTGGATTTGCGCACCACAGCATAAAGTCGAACTAGCCTATTTTCATTGAAACACCACGCATTACTATATTAATGAGCTTAAGCTCTTAGCAATAAACAGTAATGGCATCAGTTTCACCTCATCAGTTCAACACGCGGATCATTAAGAACTCAGAAGTGTAACGGAGGCCTTCTAGTGTGTCAAAGTGTACATTCGCAAACAGCATTCTTTGTTAGATCACTCCTCTGTGTCCGACACCTGACACCCGACCGATTGGCCTTCAATGCAGAGCTTTTTTGCGCCAGACCGGTTATGAGGAATGCATCAAGTCTGGTGCACGTCAGGGCAAGTTTGGCAACACTCAGGTATCACAAACCAGAGTTAAAAGTCCACTCCTGATATAAATATAAACTTTTTTTTAAACAATGAATAGCCTCAATAACACGTTGGTAAATCTGTTATTGTTTGTCTTTAATCATTTACTACAAATTAAACCTTATATAATGGTTACTTATAACTGTAACTATCAGTAATGGTTGGTGTAAGTCCTTGTTGACGAATTAATGTCAAAAAGTGTGAATGCAACTGCAGTAAAGTGTGTAAATACTGTTGGAGATACTGAAATGAGACCTTTTTGGCAGCGTAATTGTAATTATTCTGTAAAATTCAACTGAAAACAATACAATTAAACATGAGCATTTAAAGTAAGGCTTATATATATTGACTTAACATCAAATTATAACATATTTGACCAAGCAGAGTCTGCCGTCATGACGGCATACCGATCTCAGAATCTCCCATGCCCGTTGGCAGTGAGGGCTCACTCCACACAGGGTATAGCCACCTCCTGGGCACTGGCTAGAGGCGCCTCTCTGGCAGACATTTGTAGAGCTGCGGGAACATCTTCGCAAGGTTTTACAACCTTCGCGTAAACCCGGTGTCAGCCCACGTCCTGCGCGGCGACACTTAGGACTGGCATCCTGCGGGGCTTATGCCTGCAAAAGCACCTCCCCAACCCCCAGCAGGTTTGGTCCGTGTGCTATATACCTCTCTTCTTATCCAAACACATGGCTAAGAACAGGTATCCCATTCACCTTCCTTCTTACCCAGACACTGGTTAAGAACAGGGATTCCATCCATCACTAAGCAAGCACCCCCTGGGGGTTGGCAGGGCAAAGCAGCCTTCCCCCTTAGGCCGGGACTAGCAGACAGCTCTAACCGGGCCTGGTGCTACCGGACGTCTGTTACACCCCCTCTGTGGGCTGTTCCGTCTGATGTATCCTCATGAAATGGTTCCCGTGCCTGGTAACCCTTGAATTCCCCTAGGTGGACCTCCACCATGCGGTTAACTACTCAGTCCGCACGTTCCATGCGATCTCCACCAAGGGCGAGTTCATATCGATTTCCACTGTATTCCTCCCCCCGGGTAGGAAGTGGCCTCTGCAGCGCATCCCTAACTAAGGAAGTCACGCTCACCCGGTGTAAACCCCATCCGGACAGCCTCTCGCCAGTAGAGAGCTAAGGCCTCCGTCCATGAAAGGTTACCAGTCAGGGCTGTACTCATCCTTCTCCAAGAAAGCACTGAGACCCCCCGACCACCACACTGGAAGGTTACAGTTTCGTGAAAGCCTCGTGCTGACATGCCCAGGCCTGTTACCGTTGCTTCGCTAGAGATTGTGACACGATACAGCGTTGTGGCGTTTTCCATTAGAACCCCATCTGTTGTCTCGAGACAATGCGAGAGACCGACAGAAAGGGAACATCTCGGTTACGTCTGCAAGAGAAGCAGTTTGTTGCAGTTTGAGACTCATCTGAAAGTCGTAAGTTTAATTGATTATTGTGAGTGTGTCTGTGAGTCTAGCGCAGTTTCGTTTCCATTGTGTGCGTCCGGTGAGTCACGCTGAGTCACGTGTTAACAGTTGCGTTTAATTGGCGTGTTATTGGGAGATTTTGGAAGGCGTGTCCACCGCCAGCTAAAGTATTTAAACTGTTGTTTAAGCCCAGTTCGTGGGAGAAGCAGTTTGTTGCAGTTTGAGAATCATCTGAAAGTCGTAAGTTTAATTGATTATTGTGAGTGTGTCTCATTGAGTCTAGCGCAGTTTCGTTTCCATTGTGTGCGTCCGGTGAGTCACACTGAGTCACGTGTTAACAGTTGCGTTTAATTGGCGTGTTATTGGGAGATTTTGGAAGGCGTGTCCTGCTGAATTCAAGTGCTAGACTAAAACGGGTATACAGTTGTGTTCAAAATTATTCAACCCCCAATGCTGTAAATGGTTTTTGGGCATTTAGTGTACATTTGTAATTGTATTCAGAATGAAATCCTACAAGGACTTCCTTAAAGAACCATATGCAACTAAAATGACATCAATTAGTTTTGTAATACAGTAGTAAATGTTTCTTTCGTGAATTCTTCATTGACATAATTATTCAACCCCTTAAAGACTACCACTCTGAAGAACAGAGGTTCAATGAAGTGTTTTCAATCAGGTATACCTGTGGATATCAGGGAGCAGCAATTAAGCCTAATAAGCACAAATTAGGCAGCTTTAAAATGACTGTGATACTCAGCTCCTTCTAGACATTTACTGGTGTGGTTACAAACATGGTGAGGTCAAGAGAATGGTCCAAGAAGACAAGAGAACATGTGATTACTCTTCACAGGAAGGGCAGTGGCTATAAGAAGATTGCAAAGACGTTAAACATACCAAGAGACACCATAGGAAGCATCATTCGCAAATTCAAGGCAAAGGGCACTGTTGAAACGCTACCTGGTCGTGGCAGAAAGAAGATGCTGACTTTGACTGCTGTGCGCTACCTGAAGCGTAGAGTGGAGAAAAGTCCCCGTGTGACTGCTGAGGAACTGAGAAAAGATTTGTCAGATGTGGGTACTGAAGTTTCTGCTCAGACAATACGGCGCACCCTGCGTAATGAAGGCCTCCATGCCAGAACTCCCAGGCGCACCCCCTTGCTGTCCCCAAAGAATAAGAAGAGTCGACTGCAGTATGCCAAAAGTCATGTGGACAAACCACAGAAGTTTTGGGATAGTGTTCTGTGGACTGATGAAACAAAATTAGAACTGTTTGGGCCCATGGATCAACGCTATGTTTGGAGGAGGCCTATAAAGAAAAGAACACCTTGCCTACTGTGAAGCATGGCGGGGGGTCAATCATGATTTGGGGCTGTTTTGCTTCTGCAGGTACTGGGAAGCTTCAGCGTGTGCAAGGTACCATGAATTCTCTTCAGTACCACGAGATATTGGATGACAATGTGATGCAGTCCGTCACAAACCTGAGGCTTGGAAGACGTTGGACCTTTCAACAGGACAATGATCCCAAGCATACCTCCAAGTCCACTAGAGCATGGTTGCAGATTAAAGGCTGGAACATTTTGAAGTGGCCATCGCAGACACCAGACTTAAATCCGATTGAGAACCTCTGGTGGGACTTAAAGAAAGCAGTTGCAGTGCACAAGCCTAAGAATGTGACTGAACTGGAGGCTTTTGCCCATGATGAATGGGCGAAGATACCCGTAGATCGCTGCAAGACACTTGTGTCAAGCTATGCTTCACGTTTAAAAGCTGTTATAACTGTAAAAGGACGTTGTACTAAGTACTAAGATTGAATGTCACTTGGGGGTTGAATAAAACTGATAATGATGTGAGCTCAGAAAAGACATTTGTGGTTATTTCATTATAAATGTTATGTTATATTTGTCTGACCTATACGTGCCTCTTTGATTTAATTGTAAGCAGGATGACTGAATGATCATAATTAATGTCAAACCGTGTCAAAACAATCAATTTCAGTGGGGGTTGAATAATTTTGAACACAACTGTATAAGTAAGACTATCCACCGCGTGCAGCGGTCGCGTGCAGCCCTCATCGCGTGAAGACCGAAGAGAGTAAAGTCCATCGACTCTACCTGTGCGACTCCACCGAGCAAGGACACTGACAAGGCACTTGAGTATTACTGTTTGCACTTCGACTATTGCACTTATCTATTATCTTTATTTGTCTTGTACATTCCTTCCTTTTTTACTATGTGTTTCCAAATCCACACTATCATTACATCTCGTACACAAACGGTTACTCGCAGAAGGCCACACATGGCTAATGCTTACAACCTGCGTACTCTTTCAGAATCCAGCACTACCTCTATTACCTTTCCTGTTGGTTTATGGAACTGCCAATCTGCTGTAAACAAGGCAGATTTCATCACAGCTATTGCCAAACATTCTGGTCTTTCTCTTTTAGCACTTACTGAAACCTGGATCAAACCCAAGGACACTGCCACACCGGCTGCACTCTCCAATAATTGCACTTTCTCCCACAGCCCACGCATATCAGGGAGGGGCGGAGGAACTGGTCTACTTATTCCTAATGACTGGAAATTCAAACAGCTTGCACCCTCATGCAACAACACCGCCTTTGAGTTTCATGCTGTCACTCTCATCTACCCTGTTAAAACGCATGTTGTAGTTATATATCGTCCCCCAGGGCACCTTGGACTCTTCTTGGATGAATTGGACACACTTCTGTCATCATTCCCCGAGGATGGTACTCCTCTGGTGGTACTTGGTGACTTCAACATCCTCCTGGAAAAACCACAGGCTGCTAACTTCAACAACCTGACTGCATTGTTTGACCTCAAGCGAGTCCCCACTTCAGCAACCCATAAATCTGGTAATCAACTTGATCTCATCTACACACGCTATTGCTCCACCCATCACTCCCAGGTAACCCCACTGCACACGTCGGATCATTTCCTCATCACTCTTGATCTTGACTTAACTTCTCCAGACACTACACATGCCTCCCCACTGGTCACATTCCGACGCAACCTTCGATCACTCTCTCCCTCCCGCTTATCCTCTGCAGTCTCTGCTACTCTCCCACCCGCTAAACAGTTCTTTCTCCTTGATGCTAACACTGCCACCAACACCCTTTGCTCCACACTAACCTTCTGCTTAGACATCTTATGCCCTCTTAGATCTAGACCATCTCGTGCATCTCCTTCTGCCCCCTGGTTATCGGATGTTCTCTGTGAGCATCGCACATCTCTCAGGTCTGCTGAGAGAAAGTGGCGCAAATCAAAAGAACCCACAGACCTCTCTCTCTACCAGTCTATTCTCTCTTCCTTCTCTGTGAATGTCTCCTCTGCGAAAACCCAATACTACCACACTAAAATCAACAACTCTCCTGACCCTCGTACTCTCTTTAAAACCTTTTCTGCTCTCCTCTGCCCGCCTTCCCCCTCACCTCCATCAGACTTAACAACTGACGATTTCGCATCGTTCTTTGTAAAGAAAACGAGCACCATCAGCAATCAATTCTCTGCACCACCGCCTCTTGACCACAGTCAATCCCCTGACACATGTTTGTTCCCCTCGTTCTCTCTCCTATCTGAAGAGGAAGTTTCCAAGGTAATTTCTTCCAGACACCCGACCACCTGCCCTCTAGATCCCACCCCCACCCATCTCCTCCAGGCCATCTCTCCATCGGTTGTTCCCTCTCTGACTCACATTATCAACTCGTCTCTCACCACTGGCACATTTCCTACACTCTTCAAAGAGGCCCGTATTACCCCACTACTAAAGAAGCCTACTCTTAATCCTGCACTGTTAGAAAACTATAGACCAGTATCCCTACTCCCCTTCGCTGCTAAAACTCTAGAACGTGTTGTTTGTAACCAGCTCTCATCTTTCCTCACCCAGAACAACCTCCTGGACAGCAACCAGTCTGGGTTCAAGAGCGGTCATTCCACTGAGACTGCGCTGCTCTCTGTTATTGAAGCCCTGAGACTGGAAAGAGCCTCCTCTAACTCATCTGTTCTTAGCCTACTAGATCTATCTGCCGCCTTTGACACCGTTAACCATCACATCCTCCTGTCCACCCTCAAGGCGATGGGGGTCTCTGGAATGGTGCTACAATGGTTCAGGTCTTACCTCTCGGGTAGGTCCTTTAGAGTATCTTGGAGAGGTGAGGTGTCGGAGTCCCATCATCTCGACACAGGTGTGCCTCAGGGCTCAGTGCTTGGTCCGTTGCTATTCTCTGTATACATGACATCCCTTGGCTCTGTCATTAGGAAACATGGCTTTTCCTTTCACTGCTATGCGGATGATACACAACTCTACATGTCTTTTTGCCCTGACGATCCGACTGTCTCTGCACGCATCTCAGCTTGCCTAGCCGACATCTCGCTCTGGATGAACGCCCATCACCTGCAGCTGAACCTTCCAAAAACAGAACTGCTTGTAATCCCGGCTTACACGAAGACTCATCACAACCTTTCCATTCAATTGGGCTCATCAACCATCACACCTTCCAGAAAAGCAAGAAACCTGGGAGTGGTGATCGATGATCAGCTCAACTTCACGGATCAAGTTGCCAGCACCGCCCGGTCCTGTAGATTCATCCTCTACAATATCAGGAAAATTAGACCCTTCCTATCAGAGCATGCTACACAAATCCTTGTCCAGGCTCTTGTCCTGGCCAGACTGGACTACTGCAATGCACTACTGGGAGGACTTCCAGCTTGCACAACCAAACCTCTACAGATGATCCAGAATGCTGCGGCAAGAGTTATCTGTAATGAACCAAAGAGAGCACACGTCACTCCTCTACTCATTAAGCTACATTGGCTTCCCGTAGTCGCTCGCATCAAATTCAAGACTCTGCTCCTGGCCTACAAGACCACTACTGGTTCGGCACCACCTTATCTTAAATCGCAAATGCAGACATATGTACCCGCCAGATCCCTACGCTCTGCAAACGAACGACGTCTTGTGGTGCCATCCCATAAAGGTAAAATATCTCTCTCACGCACCTTCTCCGGATCTGTTCCACCTATGTGGAATGATCTGCCCACTGCTACAAGATCTGCAGATTCTGTAGCCATCTTTAAGAAACGCCTGAAAACACATCTCTTCCGCCAACATCTGACTGATCTGTTCTGACTCTTTTCTTCTCTACTCTAAAAAAAAAAAATGTATGAATGAATGGTTCTGTATAATGTGTTAGGCTATATGAGACTAGTCTTCTTTTTGATTGCACTTATGCTTTTGTTGTACTTATGCTGTCCTAATTGCTTCCATTATCTACCCCATTTGTAAGTCGCTTTGGATAAAAGCGTCTGCTAAATGACTAAATGTAATGTAATGTAACCTCAGTTCCCTGATGGAGGGAACGAGACGTTGTGTCCCTTTTGCCTCAACACGTATCGTCCTCTGCTGCAGTTGTGAGAGGGTCTCAGGCTCTTCAGAACAATAGGTAAACTAATGCTGCTTCCTTTTATACAGGATATCCGGGGACAGAGACCGACATGCAAATTTAATTCACCAAATTTCATTGGCCTTTTCTATAGTAGCGAACCCCATCTGTCATCTCGACACAACGTCTCGTTCCCTCCATCAGGGAACTGAGGTTACAGACGTTACCTAGACATTTAAATGGGTTTGTATTACGAGTGCACACAAGGTTACATTTGTGTCGTAACAACCAGCAGTGCGGGAACACAAACCGGGCTTCACACCCAGTGTGGTCCCACCAGCTGTTAAGGTTAATATGTGCAATATTAAAAAGTGCTTTTTAGCAAAGAATTAGCCCTGAAAACAGTCTTTGACTGCATGAACCCTCAAGAATAGAGAGAAAATTTAACTGGTAGATATTTTCCCTTAGAAAAAGATGAGTGTCGAGAGTCAGCAATCTCGCTGTGCATCAGCAGTGCTTCAATATTTTGGGCTCTTATCGCTCTGCCTGCCACACGGGACACCATTTGATTGGCCATCGCTGCCACGGTCAGTGAGACTGTGAATTATTGAATTTGTCAGAATCTTCATATGTCTTTTACCATTAAAATTGAACTACTTAGCCGCAGCTATAACTGTCAGCCAAGCGCTAGCGGACAGCTTGTACCCCGTCTCACTTCTTCCGTTATTTGGATGAATTAAGGCATTTCTCTAAATAACTTTGTGTTCCAGAGGAGAACACATATAGCCTTTGAACTACAAAAAGGTGAATAAAAAAATATATACAGTTGAAAGAAAAAGTATGTGAACCCTTTGGGCTTACTTGGATTTCTTCATAAATTGGTCATAAAATGTGTTATGATCTTCATCTAAGTCACAACAATAGAGAAACACAGTCTGCTTAAACTAATACCGCACAAACATTATACATTTTCTTGTTTTTATTGAACACAACATGTAAACATTCATAGTGCAGGGTGGAAAAAGTATGTGAGCCTTTGGGTTTAATAACTGGTTGACCCTCCTTTGGCAGCAATAACCTCAACCAAACGTTTCCTATAGTTGCAGATCAGACCTGCACAACGGTCTGGAGAAATTTTGGACCATTCCTTTTTACAAAAGTGTTTCAGTTCAGCAATATTCTTGGGATGTCTGGTGTGAATCGCTCTCTTGAGGTCATGCCACAGCATCTCAATCAGGTTGAGGTCAGGACTCTGACTGGGCCACTCCAGAAGGCATATTTTCTTCTGTTGAAGCCATTCTGTTGATGATTTACTTCTATGCTTTGGGTCGTTGTCCTGTTGCATCGTCCATCCTCTGTTAAGCTTCAGTTGGCGGACAGATGGTCTTAAGTTTTCCTGCAAAATGTCTTGATAAATTTTGGAATTCATTTTTCCATCGATGACAGTAATCCCTCCAGGGCCTGAGGCAGCAAAGCAGCCCCAAACCATGATGCCCCCTCCACCATATTTCACAGTTGGGATGAGGTTTTGATGTTGGTTTGCTGTGCCTTTTTGTTCTCCACACATAGCGTTGTGTGTTCTTTCCAAACAACTCAATTTTGGTTTAATCTGTCCACAGAATGTTTTGCCAGTAGTGCTGTGGAACATCCAGGTGCTCTTTTGCAAACTTCAAACGTGCTGCAATGTTTTTTTTGGACAGCAGTGGCTTCCTCCGTGGTGTCCTCCCATGAAGTCCATTCTTGTTTAATGTTTTCCTTATTGTAGATTTGTCAACAAAAATGTTAGCATGTGCCAGAGATTTCTGTAAGTGTTTAGCTGACACTCTAGGATTCTTCTTCATCTCATTGAGCATTCTGCGCTGTCCTCTTGCAGTCATCTTTACAGGACGACCACGCCTAGGGAGTGTAGCAACAGTGCTGAACTTTCTCCATTTGTAGACAATCTGTCTTACCGTGGACACATGGACATAAAAGGCTTTTAGATATACTTTTGTAGCCCTTTCCAGCTTCATGTAAGTCAACAATTCTTGATCGTAGGTCTTCTGAGAGCTCTTTTGTGCAAGGCATGGTTCACATCAGACAACGCTTCTTCAGAACAGCAAACTCAAAACTGGTGTGTGTTTTTTATTGGACAGGCCAGCTTTAATCAACACATCCAATCTCATCACATTGATTGGACCCCAGGTTGGCTGACTCCTGGCTCCAATTAGCTCTTGGAGAAGTCATTAGCCTAGGGTTTCACATACTTTTTCCACCCTGAACTATGAATGTTTACATGTTGTGTTCAATAAAAACATGAAAACGTATAATGTTTGTGCGGTATTAGTTTAAGCAGACTGTGTTTCTCTATTGTTGTGATTTAGATGAAGATCAGAACACATTTTATGACCAATTTATGAAGAAATCCAAGTAAGCCCAAAGGGTTCACATACTTTTTCTTTCAACTGTATAATTTTGGGTGAACTATCCCTTTGAGTAAAAATAACCCTGTTCACAAGGATTTTTTAAGTCAGTCAACCTTATTACTGACTATTTAACACATGAATGTATTCGTCACCCAGTTATTAAATGTTATATATGTAGTAAAACAACATTCTAATTTACATGTTTCTGAGATTGGCATGCAAATTTCTTGTACCTTGCGTAAGATTTAATAAAATGTTAATATTTGTGCTTGGGAATTACACTGTTGCAGCTTCCACATGATAAAGCTCAACTTGGATTGAACCCAGAATGTTATCTGAACATATTGTAACGCTTGGCTTACAGTATAGTGGTGCCATAAACTGTCACGACTTGTTTGTTATTGAGTAGATTGTTATCATCGTTTTATACATGGGTTTGTATTACGAGTGCACACAAGGTTCATATATATGTCATTTCAACCAGCAGTGTGGGAAGACAGTGGGAACGTATCGCTGTCAAGCCAAGTGCGACCAGGGCTTCAAACCCAGTGTGGTGGGCTCCAGCTGTGAAGGTTAATATGTGCATTATTCAAATATGCTTTTTAATTCTTTGACTGCATGAACCCTATTAAACATAGAGTAAATTAAAGTGGCTGATATTTCCCCTAGTTGTGGATGAGTGTCGAGAGTCAGCCATCTCACCATGCCAGCAGCAGTAATTCAATACTTTGGGCTCTTATCGTTGTGCCTGCCAAACGGGACACCGTTGGAGAGTTGTTGGCTGTGCTACTTGCACTGAAGAGGCTACATTCTCTTTTGCAGGACAAGCACATGTTGGTCTGGTCGGACAGCACAACTGGCGTAGCGTATATCAACCACCAGGGTGGCATTCACTCACGGCAGTTAACACGATTCGCCCGACGAATCCTCCTGTGGAGTCAGCAGGTGATCAACTCCCGGCGAGCCACACATATCCCAGGCGACCTGAATCAGACAGCCCTAATGCTCTCTCGTCAGTCAAGGCCTAGCGGAGAATGGCGACTCCACTCATGCGCAATCCAGCTCATTTGAGTGCAGTTTGGGCAGGCACAGGTAGACCTGTTCACCTCCCGGGACACAACACATTGCCCGCTATGGTACTCCCAGTCTGAGGCCACCCTCGGCACGGATGCTCTAGCAACTCTCACGTTATCTTGAGACCCAGGCCCGGATACGTGCCCAAAGATCCCACGACTCCCTTCCGGGACCAAGTGGTGAACTTGCAGGTGCTCCCATTGGGGAGGAAGACCCAACCGTATCCGTGTTATGTCCAGTACGCACACTGGGCCTCTACTTGGACTGCACACAGAGCTTTAGGAGCTCTGACCAGCTCTTTGTCTGTTTTGGAGGACAGCAGAAGGGGAGGGTTGTCTCCAAATAGAGACTGGCGCACTGGATCATGGATGCCGTCATGGCAACATACCGATCACAAGATCTCCCGTGCTTATTGGCAGTGCGGGCTCACTCCACACAGGGTATAGCCACCTCCTGGGCACCTGCCAGAAGCGCCTCTCTGGCAGACATTTGTAGAGCTGCGGGTTGGGCTACGCCTAAACAACCTAAACCCAGTTTCAGCCCACGTCCTTTATGGCAACATTTATGACATTTAAACCATTCAAAGGTAACTATCTTCCAATGCAATGTGCATTTTCCATGCTGCCATTCAGATTCAGGATATTTTCCTGAAAAATACCTAATTAAATCATAATATTGATTTTTCAGTAACAGAGCAAAAAAACATTTTGATTTTTACAAACCACATTGACCCCCACCTATCCAAAATCATACAGTTTTAGCTCAAGCTCATCCATGTTTAAAAAAGTTTAATAATAATGTTTTGTGTACCTTTGAACAATCACCTACGTATTGAACAGTGACACTGATTTGTGAAGTGTCAATGAAATGCGTACAAGAACGGGTGATATAAAAGATTTTACAGCTATATGTTTGTTGTTTTGCTCTTTGAAGGCATTGTAAGTTCTGGTTTTGTGTCTGTTTTTTTTCAACTGTTAATTAATTTGTTGATGTCCCAATCTTTAAAATACACAAAAAGTTTGTATTGAAGCAATATTTAGAAATGTCACTACTCTTCCATACCACATGTGCTACACTTACTTTTAAGTAGTATGTCTTTCTAGTTAGTAAATTTCAAACATTTGTTTCTCTTTTGGTAGTCTTCTGCATTTGTAACAATAACTCTGGTCTTCCGATTTTACAATTTGGCACTATTTTGACAAACATTTCATCATTTCAATTGTTACTAATTTAAAAACGGATGATAAAAACTGCATTAAATTCTTGTTCATGTCTATTTTATGAGGAATTCTTGATTGATTTATACTCTACAAAATGTTTATCTCTGTTTTGAATTTCCGTATATACCATCAACGATTTTCTCACAGTTGATTATTGCAATGCAACGTTTATTTATATAGCACAATTCATACACAAAGGTAATTCAAAGTGCTTTACATAGAATTGATTCACAAAGAAAAACGATACTTAATAAATGAGTTCTTTAAAGTGCTTAAGTATACATAATAGGAAAGGAAATTAAGTTTATTTTGAAATGCTTACTAAAAAGAATGACAACTAAAAGGAGAAGAAGGCAGATTATTATAATCAACTACCATTTTTCTGATTTTCATAAAATGATGTTATTTTGTTACAATAATGGACAGTAACATCAAATAAAAGTTATCAAAAGCATTTTTTTTTTGGCCAAAATAGGTTACATAGAAAAAATGTACATATCAAAATGGACTTGAGGCTGTCTCTTGCCAACACTTTGGCATATTCATACAAAATATATACAGTATGTAATTGAAGACTAGACACAGATCCATCTATTGGTCCTGAATAATTTGCAGCTGGTTATAACTTTGAATCTTTTGGCCTAGAAGAGCAAAATTCTCTCTTTAGACTCCTTGGGGCGTACTGAGTTGATAATAACCCAATATCCTTTTGGTGGCCATCGTGGTTATGGGCAATCTTGCAATTGTCAACCTCAAGATGAAAAAGATTTGTTTTCCTAAGACAAATAGTTTACTAAAGATTTGAACACATTGATAAGTCAGATGTCACCACTCGGTATGATAGATCTGATAGATTTTACTATTATTGATCCGAATGATACCATATTAGTGTTCCATAATGTTCATATGCCAAAACTGATAGATCTAACTATCCTGCAGACATGGATGTCAGAAGGGAAGAAAAGCAGGCAGGAGACGAAGTGATGTTATAATAAAATGAGCAAAGTTTATTGTAGAGAGAAAATCACAGTTGGGTTCAGATGCCCATTCTAACTCTGTCTCTGTTTAGAGTTCACTCCATCTCTGTCTATCTTCATCCGACTTAGTCATTATAACTTCATCTGACTAGAAACACATTTGTCAGGTGCTATTATACCAACATAGACCATGGAAAATTACTCCTTCACAACATTGTCTCGTGACGTTATCAAGATCCTTGAGAATCAGACCACTACAAACTCACATCTACTTGTGAAGACAATGCATATGGATCATCCAACAGAATGTAAAAAGTGTTGTGTTGATACACAGACACTGGTTGTGCCGTAATTTTGTAACCAAACACGTTTGTATGTACTTACCATGGAAACAGGTTTTCTTATTGACACCTTAAACAACTTCCTTTCCTCCTTTCAAAGAAAAACTACATGACTCTCCCTAAATCAAAATACAACTGAGCTACAGCATAGTAATCTTATATTTAGATCATAAGGACTGAATGCATATTTTGTGCCAAATATTGGTGCCGATGTATAAAATAAAACATACATACTCAATTGCTAAAATACTAGATGTGTAATAAAATAGAGACATTAAGATGAAGAAGGTTTTCGATGAAAATACTTGTTTTTTATTAAATCAAAGCAAACCTACATTAACCCTTAAACACGGCTCGAACTATGAGAAATCTAAGAACAGCTGATCATACCAGCATTAAAGCAAGACACTTTGGATAAATTTGTGATGAAAATAAGACAATTGAACAAGAACTCAAAACAATGAAAGGGTCAAAACATACAAATGTTCTTTTTGTACGAAGTCAAACAACAATTTATAACAAAGGCTATCTGAAAAATCTAACTAACAATTACAAAGAAGTAAACATGCAATTAATTATAACTAAGAAGTTTTAAAGTAAGTAGATAACGCAGAAAAACTAATGAAAACATTATGAAAAAGTTCAAATGAGAAACTTTACATAATAAAATTAATACAAACCCGGTTTCTGTCAGAAAGGGAATTATATTCAGTGAAAAGCATGCGACACAATAAATGGATGACAATTATATAAAACATGCCCAAAGTTATGATCTGAAGAGACCCGTTAAAAACATTTAATCATTTGTTTAACACTTACAAATATATGCCCTTAAAACAATGTGACATGGAAACACTATCTGTTCAGACTTCTTTGCTATCAGATTTACAACATGAAATAATGGCGATGAAGACGGTTGAAATGAAAAAGAAACTACTATAGTCTCAGACTGAGGCAGTCTCATGAGTTAAGCTGTGAAAAGTGGATGTAGGGGTGTTTGAGTCCCCCAAAAATTATTCGACCTATTACCATAAACACATCCTAACCTACAACTATATTATCCGAAGCTATATTTAAATCCCCACTGTTGTGACTCGGTTTTCACTCAACAGGATACCAAGAAGTTATTGGACTATTCTACATCTTTTAAAGAATACAATAATGGATCTTGAATTTTGAAAGGAGTGCTAAATTTTTTTATTTTAAACCAATGTTTAGAACTATAGGAAATAGCACCATCCTTCTTGAAGATCTTAAGATAACATCTGAAACTTAACATTTATTAAATAAAACAGTGTAGAACTATTACGATTGAAGATGAAGATATTGACTAGTTTTTTTTATTATTCCTGATTTTAAAAGTTTAACCCTAAACCAGATGTAGTACATGCTTGATTTTTTTATGCCAAAAATATCAAAAAGAAACACTAACACAAGCATGAAAGATTTTCTGTCACACCAGATCGTAAACACACAGACATATCCAGAAAATCAGTCACGATGGAAACCCCCAACCTTTCTTTTTGGGTCATTGTCTTAATACTCTACCATTTGTCAGAAACGCACCCCTTATGTTGTGTTCAGACCAAACTAGTTGTCAAAAACGATATTTACACAACTTGAGCGATATATATATACGAGACTGGAGCCGGCTGGCAGAAGCCAGAATAGCGCGATTCATTCGAGCCATTCGCGATTGGTCTGAACACAACATTAGAGGTGATAACAAAAACTATCCCCCATTCCTCCATGACCAGGAAGAACATGTCAGGGCAAGTCATAGAATCAAAAAAACACAACCGTCAGGTTTCAAACTGTGATGTGAGAACATCAGGGTGTCATGCCAGCAGGATAAAAATATAACAGTCATCAGGGTTGACAGGCCATAAAAGTCTCTGTTTGAGTGACTGGTTGACAGAAACTTTTGACAGGTGGACATAAATCAATCAACATTTTTGACACACAGTATATGATAACACTACTCATACTTATACAGTTATCCATGTGTCCAGTTAGACCATAGTAAACACAAAAAAAAACATTGTAAATCCAAAAATTATCATGGTCTTACTTGCATAGTAGTAATCTATATTATAAACTGTTCCCATGGTTTTCAAAACTATATCTTACCACACTCCTGTATTCCTATAATATTACTACTGTAGAACCTTTATATCAAAATCTTAGTTTGAAAAAAAACATGATTTGATGGCAACATGACAGGATGGTTTTACCACAGGAAATCACATATTAACTGTCTTAAGGGTTTAGACATTTTTAAAATGTAAACAATTTCAAAGAAGATTTACAGAAAATGCATGTTTCAATGTTACAACCAATCAGAAGTTAATCAGCCACAGGGGGCTATGACTCAGTGAGAAACATATTCTGGCAACAAATAAAGTTCATATCACAATAGATCTAAGATAATACAAGTCATGCATTTAAAGTCAATTTGTATTAAAAATAACATATAAGTATAGGGTAAGTTTGCAGATTTTCAACCCACTTTGTACTGGAACAATGTATAATATATTTAAATTAACAATATGTGAATGATGCAAAACAGATTATCCAGCAGAGTTTTGTGGACAAATAAATGAAACTCTGAAGAGTAAACATTGTCTGTTCACATATATTGCCAATATTGTAACAATACAAAGTGGGTTGAAAATCTTCAATATTACGCAGTGATTACAATTTATCATATTTGGCAGATTTGTATATCCATCTATGTTTGCCATCATCTTAAGTCTTGATGAGTGTTTGTGTCATCGGAAGTCTTCACAAGTGATCATGGATCCAAACAGATACTGTTATCTCTAGTTACTTTAGGATGTGCATCCCTCGGAGGGAGAAACAGGAAAGCAAAAGGAGAAGGATTAGCATTACTGCTGTTTGTATTATTTCAAGCAAACGACGATCATGTGCATTTTTTATTTCATTACTAGAAAACAAGGTTACAAGATTAGTATGTGAATGCTTGACTAAAAAGATGTGTTTTAATCTAGATTCAAACTGGGAGAGTCTAGGAGTAAAATAATTTCAGTGTGATGGACCAAAGTTTTGTGACCCTACTTAGCTTATTTATCATTCTAATATGTGTTGTGGCGAAATCGATCATCAAATTACAAGTTTCAAGGGTTTCAATCTTTAATTTGTTTGAACAAGTCAAAGAGAGTCTTATAGAGTTTATCTGAAGATGTCTGACCAATACATATGTGACTACATCATACAATACAAAATACAGGAGTATTTTTGTATTTAATCTTCTAATTGCCCTAAGGCCTATGACATGACCTAGTCAATATTATCAAGTGAATGCTCATTATTCATGCTATGTTGTGATACAGCATAAACAATCATCTGGCTCGGAACAGTGGCTGCAGCTGTTCGTTGAAATTACTTCATTATACATGGCCAAATGCATAATGTTAATAAAATGAATGCAATAATGCAAGCTGCCATCAACATCAAATTTTTCATATTGGTAAAAACATTTCCAATCCAGTCCCAATTAAAACTTTTTGAGTGACTCTCAGATTTAGTAAAAGTTTCAACCATTAAAGAGCTATTTTTCATTCCTTCCTCGATGAGATGTCCATCCACGTCGTTTTCTGAAATTAAAGTACAACAGGTTTTTCCAGTGACAGCACAAGTTCCTCCTTTCGCTGTTGTCAGTTGGTCTAAGACCAAGCGATTTTGCAACACAGTCAATTGTAGTCCACGTATTTCCTCCTTGATGCCTTCCATGACAATGTTCATGGTATTCATAAAAGACGTAAGTTCAAATCTGGTGATCTCAACTTCATTCATTAAGGAGCTTACTCCTCGCATTGGACCAAGAGTAGCTGAGACTTTCTAGCAGATAGGAAATCGAACAGTTCTCGTTGTGTCCGCTTGTGACGAGTCACCCCTGGTGCAATCAGCGTCGCCATGGAAACAAGGTTTATCAGAGCGGCACACCTGCCTGTCTTTAAAGAGTACTCGCAACGGCCATAAAAGGGGCTGCTACTGATCACACAGAGAGCCACGTCTCCCTGAGATAGTTCTATGCTTACTCTAGTCTCTCTTGTGTCTTCCCAGGTACGGATGAGTAACGACCGGCAGGATCGCGCATCCTCAAACCCGGAAGTACCATTGTTACCCTCTGGCAGAGACACTTCCAAATGGACTACAGACGCTTTTCCCCTATATCGCTGGAGGACACGCCCATAGGGAAGCAGGACGGCGTCTACCCACATTGTTCTCAATAAATATACCCTTCGGTGGTCGACTGATTCTGTTCCCGAGTATGTGTCATTGTTTCATCCCTCACACCGCTGTTGTCGGGTCATTACTTCATATGGTATGATGATTGCTCCACCATGAAACTGTACCAAGGAACACAGTCCTGTCCACTCTTCTGGGCAATGATAAGTATACTCTGTAGCCACTCAGCCAGTAATGTTCCTGTAAGACTCCAGCTCCTTGTCCATCCGGTATGTGTAGTGAAGAGTAAACCGCTAAACATCTCTTCCTATACCATTCAGCACAAGATAAGAACTCAAGTACCATGATAGTTTGTGTCAGACTGGGCCTGTCCCATTCGCTGGCATCCATTTTCAAAGGATATATCAACGCTGTCATCCTCAGACAGGTCAGGCACCCCTGTCGCGTAGTCTGATTGGTTGTATCTTCATTAAGAACAATAGAGCACTTCTCCCATGGACTCTTTCCCACAGGATGCAGTCTCTTTGCTCTTTCGTAGCACACCAACTTGTCTGGTCTTTTCTTGTTTTGAACCAAACACTCGGTTGACGATCTTGACTTCAACCAATGCTTCACTTGCATTCTGACTAACATGTAAGTTGTCAGATGCTGTAAAGGACAGTGCTTCTATTGCAACTAGAGCTAATTTCTCCACTGTGTCTGGATCTTAAAGAGGCCATCAGTCTCCTGCCGCTGTGCTATGAGGAAACTGTGCACAGACATAACAGTTCCTCGGGTTGTTGATTCTCACTGTGTGGTTATCCAATCTCCACCACAGCTTGGCTACATAATGGTATGGGGAACCTTCATGGTCCATCCAGATGTCCAAGGATCTATTCAATAGTTCATAATGATGTCTCTTTTGTCAAAGTCTGGATTGGCTGCCGGCATTTATAGAGCAATTCACAGCATCAAAATCTTTGGAATCATGAAAGGCATTGGCATCACTTGAAGTAATGTCATGGTCTGTAATGTTGACTCGCTGTACTACAAGGAATGACGACACTCTTCTCGAAAGTAGATAATCACTCAAATTATCAAAGTTTTAATAAGTGTGATTAGAAATAGTTTGATTGAAGGTTACATTGATCCTGCTGTCGTTTATTGAATCTTGATACAGAATGAATGGCAGAATACCAAGATAAATCAGAAATAGCACCACACATACTGTGTGAAAACATGTCATTGTCTTTTCTTGTTGTAATTGATGATTCATAATCACACAATGTCTTAATCTAGAACATAGCAGGCCGTAGTATATATCAAAGTAATGCAATCAAACTTGGTATGTTGTGGCGTCAGATACCCTGTAGTTCTATTGAACACTGGTTGAAGATTTGGTCTTGTTTGTCGAATCACTGAGCTCTTTCCCAGGACGGTTATAGAGAATTGATGTTGTTCAGCGACTGTAGCAAATGCTGCTAGTATACTTTTGTCCTCACTAAAAATGTTCTGTAGTGTCTGGTGTTTATTGGGTCCATGGAGCCTCCTAGCTCACTCTGATGAATATGGATCAAATGGAAACCTTCTGGTTTCTGGAGTCTTTAAATCTCGTCTGCTGTGATCATCTGTTAACGGCACTTCTTGTTTCCATATTGGCGACAATTGGGATAAAAGTCTATTACAGAAATCCAAAGGCGCGAATCGATGTCTTCATTTGACAATGTCAAAAGGCTAGTTGTGACTTGCTTGTTGGTGAAAGATGAATCTGGTTCTTTCGAAGTAAGTTGTCCTTCTATGCTTTCTTTCTGTTGTAGTGATTGTCTACTGATGAAATTGTGATGCTTTGGCAAGGATGAGTTCTACGTGTCACAGCTTTGCGCAGTCTATACTTCAGCTGGCTGAGATGATAGCCATTGGGAGGACTCAGGATCCCGATATAACTGCTTTCGGGCCTTTTGTGAAGTCAGCATCACTCAGCCCTTCACAGATCTGATTTCACCAGCTTTACAGGAACGTCAGCTTTCTCGGTTTCTGAGAAAACAACATAAAAATACACACATGTGCACCAAGTGCACTTGCATAACAGTTTTTATTATAGAGCACTAATAAGTAAATGAAACTTCAAACATTTATATGAGTTTTAGAGCACTAATGATTCAATGAACAATGAACACATATGAGTTTGGATGTAACTAAAAAACAAAACTGTTTAAAAAATTAAACAAAAATCATCCTAACTACTTTCCTGACGTATATAATATAACTTATATAATGTCTAAACTACTCCCATGTAAGATTATACAATTCTAAACTGTTCCCCTTTCTGTCCAAAAAACTATGAGTAATTCATGGGACACCTCTTTATTGGAATATGGATTAAGGTCTGTTCTCAACAACATCTGTTTGTCTGTAGCTTTTACCACCATGACTCTTATAACCAGTAAAAGAGTCCATGATCCAAAGACTGAGTCCAATCAGGATCCAATTTCTTGTCTGACCCAGCATTGGCTGTCATTTTGCCTTCAACTTCAACCTGAAGCATAGGTTCTTGATCAGCGCTCCTTGTTATCATTGGATGTTGACCCATACCCATAGGATTTTAAGGGCCCCCCTAGTATTCTGTGTCTGGGCCATGCCATGGGTTGACTGGCCCTTGATGTTGTGTCACTTTGCCACACCTCTCAGAGTTCTGTGGTTCTTGCAATTGCTGATGCTGCTGTTGTTGCCACGGTCTGCCTTGTTGCCCTTTCCATGGTGGGCCTTGTTGGCCTTGATTCTGTGGCCACGTGTTGGTGGGGCAATCTCTCTTGTTATGTCCATTCTGGCCACATCCCCAGCAGCTTCCTGGTTGAGAGTTTGGTCTTCCTCTTCCTCTTGGCTGAAATCTTTCTACCGCTTCTTTGTTGTTCTGGTTTCACATAGATGATTATAGATGCAGGTTGTTTCTGCTGAGCGTTTCCTATCACTGGCTGGGTTGGGACTGCCATTGCAGCTTGTGGCATCACTTGAGGTGCAGTGTTTACAGGTGCCATTACAGCTGTCTGCTCTTCCTCTTTGTCTTTTCCTACTTCTTGTGTCTTCTTTCTGCTCTTTGCCAGCTCTTCGAGTTTTATTTGTATTAACTTCCTCTGTAACTCCCTTTCTTGAGTTCTCAGCTTCACCTCATTCTTCCAATACATTTATACGGCGTGTAAGATGTGTTCCGAGAATTCTTTATGTGGTTTAGAGTTCAACCCTAATACGTCTTCCAGCTTAACTTTTAATGGTTGTGGTAGGGCGTCAACAATATCATCTCTGAAGGGTGCTGCCATAGCAGGGTCTTCATCAGGGTTTCCTTCCAGCTATTGCTTCCATTTTTTTAGGTAGCAGTGTTTTCTGTATCTTTTATTTGATCTCCTTTCAGTGCTTTTGGGTCTATATGGGATGGGTATTCGCTTCTCAGGGTTTGCCACATATCTTGTCTGTGTTTGTCGAAGAGCTCTGTATCCATCACCGGGGAGTCAATTGCACAAATGTGACCCTGGATCACAAAACCAGTCTTAAGTAGCATGTGAACATTTTTAGTAAAAGCAAAAAAACACATTGTATGGGTCAAAATTATCATTGTTTTTATGCCAAAAATCATTAGAAAAATAAGTAAATACATGTTCCATGAAGATATTTTGTATATATTACCTATGATAAATATATCAAAACTTTATTTTTGTGAGTGGATGGCCTGCCATGGTGCCCCTGATTAACAACTTCAAACGTCTTTTTCTCAAAATTTGGATTTTTTGCATTGGTGAATGTCTCCCTCTGCTGGTGGCATTTGGTATTTCTCTATTTTTAGGTTGTTATGGTGTTTCACTGATCAAATGTCTCAGATTCCAGAGTTTTAAACGGTTCTATCTCAGCCAGATATCGTCCTATTCTAACAACTTGTATATCAATTTAACGCTTATTTATTCCGCTTTCAGATTATGTAAACAGCTCAATTTCGAAAAATTGACCGATAAGACTGGTTTTGTTGTCCAGGGTCACAAATCAGTCTTAAGTCCCTCAGAAGTTAATTTAGTTTAGATGCAACGACGCATTTGGCTAACAATGCTTTGATGTCTCCCAGAGATAGTAGTCTTCCTGTCGTTTCTTTTTCCAGGACACATATCCATCTTCCAGCACTTTCATTTAAGTTTGGTAAACAAGCAGACAATCCCTCCAAGTCTAGTGCAGCCCATGGCACATATTGGGGCTGTTGATTTTTTTATCAGGATTGGGCACTGAGATGCTTCAAGGTCACTATTCAAGATGTCTTTGGATGGGTTGTTGGGTGAACAGAGGGTTGCTGATGCTGATCTGCTATGTCTCCCTCCTTCTCTGAGCCAAGCTGGCTGTGGCTGTCGTTCATCAATGTCTTCTAAACAGATGTTCCCTGACACCCGCTTGTATTCTTTCCTTGGATATTTTGAGAATATTGTTGCTACCTCTTGTTGTTCAGTCATCAGATGCCTCCCTCTGCTGTCAACATCAGGTATTTTTCTGTGGTTGTCATCTTGTATGTCTCTGCTGGTAGGTTGGAATGTTGCTTCATCCACTAGTGAATGTCTCCCTCTGCTGGTGGCATGTGGTATTTCTCTATTTTTAGGTTGGTATGGTGTTTCACTGATCAAATGTCTCCCTCTGCTGGTAGCATTTGGTATTTCTCTGTTGCTGTGTTGGTATGTCGCCTCACTCTTCAAATGTCTCCCTCCGCTGGCGGCATCTGGCATCTTCTAGCTCAGAAGATACCCCAGCATAAACTGATTTATAGATGGGTGCAGCATTCCACTTTGCTCTCTCTCCCTGTTGACTCTCTGGAGTGATGAAAGGGTATTCCTCCCTCCTCTCAGCGAGTGTGTTTCTTGAAAATCATCGCCTCTTGACTTCTCTCTTTATCCCTCCTGGATGTCCAGCTCTCCTGTAAAATTAAACTCTAAAGCATTTGATTACTCAGCTTATCATTTTCCACAATCAATGGCAGCTGGCTTCTAAATAAGTCATATGGGGGTGGATTTATAGCACTTCTCAATTTTTACTTTTTTCCTCATCCTCTTTCAGGAGTTCTCTGGTTTTCTTCACATATTTCAGAAAATTAATTCCTTCCTTCCTGAACAAATTCAATACATCCTGTTCTCTTCTTCTCTAAACTTCTGGCTTCGGTCATTTGGTTTATAATTTCTTATTTAACCTTCCATTTATTCACAAACTGTTATTTTAGACGTTCCACGTTCTGTCCATGAAGTTCTAAGGCTTTTTGTTCGATTTGCCCATTTTTTTAGAAATTTCTCCAATCAGTTCTCTGCTCACAAATATCTGGCCCCTATGATTTCTACGGGTGTGGAAGCCATTTCCATTTTATTACCTTTACTCAGTCCATCAAAGTGATGCGTCTCTCTGTTTTACTGCAACCTATGGCCTTTGGTTTTCATTTGACCTATCAGCTTCTTTAGTGTGACGGCCTGAAATTTCAGAGGCTTCTCTGTGTTATTACAATATTTTGCTTTCCAAAGTAACGTATCTTGTTTCTGCGTAAACCTGTATCTTGGGGTGACTGATCACTCTGCCGTCTCTTCCACCACCTCGTTGAAAGCCCTGTCTTACTTCTTGCGTCAAGTATTTTAAGTTAAGCTAAGTTGTGGATTGGAATTTTTATAGTCAAGGAGAAACGCTGTAGCGTGGTGCCTAGATTGTCAAATCTATTGATTCTATGGAAACACACCCCTTCGGTGGAACCTTTTTCCCAAAACAGGAATTCCACGCTACCTAGCGTCTTGCAGCCATGTGGTGCGATACATCTCTTTGGTGTTACCTGTTTACCTGTTACCAGGACTTTTACACCCTCTTGGTGTCTTGCATTCCACTAATGCGACACACTCGCTCTCAGTGTGGCTCGCTGTCCTTAGCGAGATCTATACCCTCTTGGTATCTTGCACTCACCAGTGTGACACGTTTCATTCACTCTCACACTTTATGTACACACTATTTGTTCCCTTTCTGTCGGTCTCTCGAGACGTTGTGTCGAACCGACAGATGGGGTTCGCCATTGAGAACCTATCAACTCTGACTACTTTTAGAGAAGGCCAATGAAATTGGCGCATGAAATTTGCATGCCGGGCTCCGCCTCCGGATGTCCGAATAAAAGGAAGCCAGCATACTTCATTCTTCACCTTTTGTTCTTCAGAGCCTTCTCTCCTGACTACAAGACTTCTCGTTTCTACATCGCCGGAGTTTCACGATGTGGTGCAGCGGATCGTCCCTTCCTGCAGCGACTTTACCCTGGGCGTCTCGGCGGTGCCAGAAGTGTTCGAGATCTTTCTAGAGGAGCATATTTCCTTCTAAAAGAGCATATCTCTCCAGCATGGCATGACCCGCTGTTCTCTCGGTTGCAACAAACTCATCAAGCAGGGGGACGGACCGTTTTGGCTGCCTGCACTGCGGGCGGATGACGATTCAGATGTTGCATCACAGGCGGCTGTCTTCCCCCGGGAACCAGCCACAACCTCGTGTTGCTCCCCGTTTTGTGACAGCAGTGGCTACGGCCCTGCCATCCGCTCCGGCAGGCACGGAGGGTGACATGAGGGTTATTGTGAGCTCTAATCCGCTTGCAGCTGTCTCACCGACCACTCGCACCTCGCTCGTTTGATCGTTCCCCACTCATCAAGGAGGAGGCCAGACACGATGTCTGCCTTGCCTGTTGGGCTCAACAGCATGTTGAGGCAGCCATTGTGGATACATCCTGCCCGCACTGCGGGCGGATGACGATTCAGACGTTGCACAACGGGAGGCCGTCTTCCCCCCGAACCAGCTGCCACCTCGTGTTGCTCCCCGTTTCGCCGTCCACTCCAGCGATGACCGAGAGTGATATGAGGGTTATTGCGAAAGCTTATCCGCCAGCCGCTGGCTCACGGACTGCTCGCACCTCGCTCGTTTGATCGTTCCCCAAAAAGACAGTTGTAGTGGAGTAGGCGGGGCGAGACCGTGGTTCGAGATAGCTGAGTAATTGTTAATGAGCGCCAGCTGTACGCACACCGGGCTCGAATCACGTAGGAGATCGGGAGCATATAAGAGAACGAGCGACCGGACCATCGAAGAGAGAGATTAAAGTCTGTTTAAATGTTTGCTGGTTCCCACCTCCTTCCTTCCATATCTTGAATCTTGTTACAACGGTTCTACTGTTGGCTGCCACCTGGGGTCTTGATCTAGATTCCTGTCCAAAGCATGAGGGCTTTCCGGTGTTTCTGATGCCCAGGATACGCCGTTGAAAGAGTCCCAACAGGGCAAGACAGACCTAGCGCTTATGCAGGAGTTCCGTGCTGCCACCAAACCGCTTACTGGCGACTAGGTGACCACGCGGGCCCTGGGTCGGACAATGTCCACACTTGTGGTCCGGGAGAGACACCTCTGGCTGAACCTTAAATAGATGAGAGACACCGAGGTGTGCGGGCACTAAACTATCTCGATGAGGCTCTTGTGTGATATGTTATGTGCACACAGGGACCTAGTACTTTGGCACGCAGATAGATTGGGACTACAGGTCAACCAAGAAAGAGGCTCTCCCCCGTGCAGAGCATGCACTTTCTTGGTAAGGAACTCAACTCTATCTCCACATAGCGCGTCTGACTACAGAGCGCACTAAGTTAGTGTTGAACTGCCTGGAAAATTCCAAGCAGTGAGCGGTCATTCTGAAGAGGCTCCTGGGACACATGGCATCCAAGACGGTGGTGGTACCCCTCGGGTTGATGCACATGAGACCGCTCCAAACACTGGCGGCAGAGTAGAGTTCCAAGGAAAGCGTGGCACACCGGCAGCAGGCAGATGGTGATTATGCCTCTCTGCCGATGCACCCTAACTCCTTGGTCTTTAGCGGAATGCTCACCCCCTGCCTGCTGGGGGCGTGACCCCATGGTGAGGAAACCCACGTCCATGCGGCCTCCTGGATACCTTTTTCACAGGAAGGCATATCGACAGACACCTTCCTGCAGGGTTGAGGGTGCAGTGTGCAATGGGCAAGCAATGTCGGGGCGAGGACAGTGCCGCGCCTGCGCTGGCATATAAGTGCCGAGAGTTGTACATGCGCTGGTCAGGTAGACAGCGGCCCCGCTCACCCCCAACCCCGTCGGAGCTGCCGTACAAACGACTCGCCCGACGCCTCCTCCCCTGGAGTCAGCATGTGATCCGTTCTCTGTGGGCTACACATATCCCAGGCAATCTGAACCAGAAAGCCGACGGTTCTCTCGTTAGTTGACGCTCTTTGGATGCTGTCCGGGCAGGCTCAGGCGCCTCTCTGAACCCCACCCATTACCCGCCTTGACACTCCCTCCAAGGCCTCTCTTGGCACGGAGGCCTTGGCGCACAGCTGGCCGCGCGACAAGAGGAAGTACATCTTCCCACCAGTGAAGCTCATTGCACTGACCCTGTGCAAGGTCAGGGAAGGACTGTCTCCAAACAGAAACTGGCATACCAGATCATGGACGTCTGCAGACATCTGTTGAGCTACGCCCAAACACCCTTGCGACTCTGCGTAAACCGGTATCATTCCGAATCCTGCATGGCCACGTGTAGGACCGGCATATGCCTGCGCAAGCACCTTCCCACCCTCCCAGTAGATATGATCAGTGTGCTACATAGCCTTCCCTCTTTCAAACCCCACGTGGTAAAGAACAGGCATTCCATCCATCACTAAGCAAGCACCCCCTGTGGGCGAGCTGGGCAGAGCAGCCCTGACCCTTAGGCTGGGATCCCATATGAGTTAGCGTATAACTCTAACCGGACCTAGTGCTACCAGACGACTATTATACCCCCCCCCTTGGGCTGTTCTGTCTGACGCACCCACATGAACAGTACCCATCTCTGGTAACCCATGACCTCCTTAAGTGCCTCGTCTACATGTTGTGGCCTATAGGGCCTCGTCTACATGTTGTGGCCTATCGGGGCCTCGTCTACATGTTGTGGCCTATTGGGGTCTCGTCTCCATGTTGTGGCCTATCGGGGCCTCGTCTATGTTATGGCCTATCGGGGCCTCGTCTCAATGTTGTGGCCTATCGAGGCCTTGTCTATGTTGTGGCCTGTCGGGGCATCGTCTCAATTCAATTCAAGTTTATTTATATACCGCTTTTCAAAATGTGCATTGTCCAAAGCAGCTTTACAGGAGCAAACAGGGAAAAAGAAACACAAAGGAAAAACACAGCACATTGCATGGTGTTTATAGAACAAGCAAGATCATTCTAATTAATAATATCTAATTAATAAATAAATAAATCCAGTCTCCCGGTGAGCAAGCCAACACTGCCCTGCTGTGGCGAGGAACCCAAACTCCAATGATTGATTAATGGAGAAAAAAAAACTTGGGAGAAACAAGGCTCAGCCGGGAGGGCCAGGTCCCCTCTGACGTTTCATAGCTGCACTCAGTGACCCCGACCAAAAGCCACCGAGCAAATATCCACGAGGAACAGGGAGAGCCCACCATCCGCGACCCAGAAAGTCCCACTCGCCGAAAACCATGCAGGTCCAACCCCGTCCCACTCCATGGTCAATACCAGAAAACAAAGGAACAAACAAGGAAAATAATAATGGCATGATGTAACTGTATTCCTCTGTTGTCTGACATCGACCACAAAACAAGACCAAACCAGACCCACCCAAAATATAAAATCCCCCCAACCACAACCAACAAGCCCCCCCACTCTGCACAAACACCCACCCAGCAACCTCCAATCAGGGCCACTGAATGCAGCTATAACTTCAAACTGCTGACATGTGATGTAAGTTAAGCATTAAATACCAAGTAATGTAATTTCAGCATTATTGTGACAAGTTTTCCGTCTTCGCTCTTGGTTGGGGAGGGAATGGTCTGAGCTGGGACGGTCAGATGGTCGTATTTCTTTTGGGTGGTGCTGGAATTGCTTTCGTTTGAGCTGGGATGGTCAGTCAGTCCACAGTTGTAGCTGGCGTAATCTCTAGTTGGAGTTGGGCATATGACGATCATCTGGACCTGGCTAAATTTCTCACTACCACGGGATGGTCATCCCGAGGCGGAGCCAGAAAAAGAATAATTAGCGTAGCTGCTTGACCCCCTTTGGTGGATTTAGTTATTCTAGGTGTTATCAAAAGTCTTGAGTTTTGAAATCTTAGGGAGCGTGATGGGATTTAATGTGATGGAAGCTCTGTTAAATAGGTAAGGGCTAAACCGTTTAAGGGTTTTTAAGCCATTTAAAGAATTTTAATACAATTCGATGCTTAATGGGTAGCCAGTGAAGCAATGATAAAAATTTGGTTTTGTGATCGTATTTTCTTGACCTAGTTAGAACTGCATTAGAACTGCATGGCAGCTGCATTCTGAACTAACTGTAGTTTGTTTATTGAGGTCACAAATGCATGAATAAGCGTGTCTTCGTCAGCAACACATAAAATATTTCTTAAATCAATGTTGTGGCCTATCGTGGCCTTGTCTCAGCTGCGACCTATCAAGGTGTCTTCTCTATGTTGTGGCCTATTGAGGCCTCGTCTCTGTGTTGTGGCCTATCGAGGCCTCGTCTCTGTGTTGTGGCCTATCGAGGCCTCGTCTCTGTGTTGTGGCCTATCGAGGCCTCGTCTCTATGTTGTGGCCAATCGTGGCCTCGTCTTTATGTTGTGGCCTATCGAGGCCTAGTCTCTATGTCGTGGCCTATCGTGGCATCATCCTTTATGTTGTGGCCTATCGAGGATCTAGTCTGTTATAATCCCCTAGGGATATTTAGAATAGTCCCCTACTAGTAACCAACCAACCTTTATGGCCCTTCGTTCCATCACAACCTCCCATCTCCACAATGTTTCAACACAACGAAGGTTCACTAGAGTACAAATATATTACAAGCTTCATTCACGGCTCGATGGATGTTATGTTGGATATCTTACTATCAGTTTTTTTCTAATCTCGTTATTCAGGAACCTCAAGAAACTTCAACCGGTGGGTAGAAATTAATTTCTTCAATTCTTTGGGTGTAGGCCCCGCTCCAGAGGCAAGTCTACGGCCACTCTCAGGAGTTGGCTACATCCCCGCCTTAATCTCCAGGCGGGAAGTGGAGGAATTCTTGGCCCTCTGGATGCGAGCCACGGACAGGGCCTACGCCAAAGAACTATCATTAACCATACTCATATACTGTCATCTATCAGTTGTTTAATAAATGTTCATTGCCAAGCATTCCCCCCCCAACTACAGTCTTTCTGGTAGAACTTACAGTGTTGGCAAATGTTCAAATAAATCACTTTATTTAATTTATACAGCATTTTGATCAAAGTTCATTAGACATACATTTCACAAATGCCCTTATAATAATCACTGTGTAGTATTTCTGCACATTATAAACATGTGTCATTGTGTAAAATGCTTGACTTTTGCAATGTACTTTACAATTTATACAAGCCTTTGTTGTAATTAAATATAAGCAAAAAATATAGAAACTAAATAATTAGCCGAACTAAGTGAACTGGGACTAAAAAATCCATTAAAGTTTTCCCAAAAGAACTAATCTTTGCACAAGGAGGAGAAAGATTCTGAAGTGCAAATTAACATTTTGATTGATTCTGTAACTGTAAGATGAATGGAAACCACTTCACTAAGAGATACTCTTGTCACAAGTCGGTTTTCCATCACCCTGGTTTTATGCACATGTGAAGTTTCGCATCAGAAACGTATGATGGAAATCAGTTAAAATCAGTTAATGCGAAAAATGGAAACGCATTTGCTGAGTAAATTCTGATTAAGAGAACATTAAACCCACAAGACTAAGTGGCAGTTGCATCTGATGGTGTCTTTCTGGTTTCTGTTTTGTAATTAACAGTTTTTACTACCTGGTTGTTTTGAGTTTTGAAAGAATTATAGGTGTAATATAACTCTAAACATCACAGTCGTGAAGCAGTAGTCCAATCAGAAAAGTGGCCCCACCTCAAACTGTATAATTTACTCCATCTATCTACAAATGTATTTTTCATTCTTTAGTTTTACAAACAGAGGCATACCATCAAGATGACTGTACCTTTCAAGGTATAAATAAGATGAAAGTAACCAGTGTTAGTAATGAATCTCATACTTAAAAACTGTAAGAAAGTACAATTACACCACTGCCGAGAAGAATTCAGATATCATAAAGCCATAACATTTTGTCAATACTTTACTGTAGGTGTCACTAGACCTTGTAGAACCTCAAAGTGAACAACAAGTTTGGCACACATTTATGAATTTCAGTGTGGTTTTTGTGTACAGAATTTGGCAATCCACAATCTTTGTCTGTTTTGCATTTAACTGTTTCCCCACTACTGATTTTTTCAAAGATTGTCAATGAGAACTAGCATTTTTTATCATTTAAATCATAAACTTTGATGGCCCCCATGGCCCAGAATATTTGTATCTATATAAAAATATACAATATATCAAATCCGATCCCTAATTGTCACCTTTTAATCTATCAACATTTGTATCACATTTAATAACTTTTGATTTATTCACATTTTATTCTGTGTAAACGTATTTACATATTTATGTGATGTTGTTTCTTTAAGTTGTGTGAATTTCTGGATGTTTTTAACTTGGTTCAATGTAACTTTTTATACCCTGTCAACACTTTATATAATAATAATTTAAGAAAACTGTTTGCGTTGCCTAAGAATTATTGCATTAGCTAATGTTTTGCAAGATAGCACTTTTTAATTCCAAGCAATAACTTTTTATTTTTTTAGAATTAGAAGGTTCTGTTTGCATTTGACATGTTTCAAAAATCCATTATCCTTTAAATATCTCAAAAATCTGAATGCAGATAACCTTATAATTTCCAAGGTTCTGTATTGTATATCACTGAAAACATGAAAACCCAGACAAACTTGTTAATGACAAGTTCACCACTTGTGTTATAAATGACAGAAACTTTCATTAACGGCGGGGAAAGAGTTAAATGTAAATACTGTTGATGTGAACTGGCCTTGTGAAGGTTACTGAGGAGGGTCAATTTACTGTCAAAAGTTTTACAAGCACAATTTACTGCAGGTAATGTGCATATAATAAAAATCTATATTTTACCCACAAGAAAGTGAAATGTGTGTGACATCATTACAAATGAACTGGTATGCAGGGTTAGACTGTGTTCCAACTTCCACTTTTGGTAGGAAGTACCTTCCACTCAAGGTACTCTTAAACAACAAACATGAATTTAACATAAAGCTTATAAGTTCACAGTTGATCTGAATCGATTTTATGCACATTTTTATGCTTATGTCGATGCTCTCAAAATGATAAACTCAGTCTTTTTTATTTATTTTTCTCATTTTTGAGGACTATATTGAAAGCAACATCATCAAATTGTGGGTACTTTTAAAACCACACACATCAGCAACAAGAACATAAAACCTCTTTCATGTCTATCAAGCTTTTATTTGAGTGTATAAAATAACAGTAATAACCTCACTACCTCACTATGTTGTCCTGTGACAGGTTCCTCAGTGACCAGCAACACTGACCAATGACAGCAGCCATAAACAACTTTTCTTTCTGCATTATTTGAGATAAATATTTAGGGAAATTATGACTCATTCAGAATGAGAAATGTGCTAAATCAATTGAGAAAAAGTGTAACAATACAAGTCATAAAGTTGGCACTTAGTCACATGGAAACATCAATTAGATATTGTTATTTATACACATTATTTACAACATATTTCACTCACAGCTTTAGGTTTTTTATGTAATACTGAATTCCAGACGACATCTTCTGTGGGCACAGATGTGTTTCATCCAAATTAGATTCCGACTTTCTCAACTTATTCAGCTGCCTCTTCGTTTCCAGCAATATTATGTCCATTTGCACAGAGGTTGAAGTGCGAGAAACACAGTTTGTTTCTTGTTCTTCTTCTTTCTTCAAAGTGTAAAAATTTCATTCCCAGTTGGCTAGATACGGTTCAAAAATTGTTCACATTTTTAGTTATTCACATGAATTTGTTATCACTCTCCAGGCCTATTCAAAGGACATGAGGTTTGCTGGTATCTGGGGGCGAACAAGGTGGAGAATATTCCTTCTGTTGGTTTGTGTTTATGCAAAACGTTTAAATTTAGCCATGTTAGCAAATGCTGTTTTAAAAAACATCACATGCAATTTGCTCAGGACCTGGAAAAATATTTTCCATTGAGATAAAAATGTTTATTTCATAAAGATCTTACCTGTGGTCTTGTACTTCTGCAAGCCTCTGCCAGATGTTTGTGCCAGATAACAGCAGAGAAACGAGATCCAGTCTGGAACTTGTAAACATTGCCTGGATCCCAGAATGAAAATAAATGAACCCACTTGGCCTCATTTCAATAGATTTTGTGATCTTGGAAAACTTCAGCTTCTAAACCATTGTCAAACACCACAGAGACAGCCGCAGAAAAAAGTAAGATTTCAAAATTTCATATTCATAGGTATGTGATAAGGTAAAATTATCACTCTTGTTTAATTCTGTGAACTACTAACAATATTTTAACCAAATTACAAATAAAATATTGTTTCTATTTGCAGAAAATGAAAACTGGAGAAACTGGTGAGAATAACAAGAAAGATGCTCTGTATTTTTTTTCAGAGATCAAATACTGCAAAGAAAACGTCTGGGTTACGGATGTAACCTCAGTTCCCTGATGGAGGGAACGAGATGTTGTGTCGAACCGACAGATGGGGTTTGTCTTGAGAACCTATCAACTTCAACTACACTAAGAAAAGACAAATGAAATTGGCGAATGAGATTTGCATGCCGGACTCCGCCCCCGGATATCCGGCTAAAAAAGGAAGATGGCATGCAGCATTCATTCACCTTTGGGGTGAGGAGCCTGTACACCTCTCATGACTGCAGCAGCAGGGCGGCACTTGTTGTGGCATGAGGGGCACACTGTTTGTGTCGACAGATGGGGTTCCTATGGAAAACGCCACAACGCTGTTCCGCGTCACAATCTCTTCTCTGCCCAGTCGCCCGGAGGAGGTGCTTAGTGATGGATGGCATGCAGTGGGGGAAAAGGGAGGCGAGAATAGCACGCTGACCCACCTAAAAGAAGGGAAGGTGATCTCGCTGGAGTACGCCCTACCTGCCACCGGTCCTACCTGTTGCCATGTAAGACTCGAGCTGACAACGGTTCTACACGGAGGCTGTGCAACCTTGTGTAGGTGCAGCCCAACCCGCAGCCCTGCAGATGTCTGCCAGAGAGGCCCCCTGAGTCAGTGCCCACGAGGAGGCTATACCCCGGGTGGAGTGAGTTCTCACTACCAGTGGGCATCCGCCATCTTGGGACCGTTACGCCGTAGTGATGCCGTCCACAGTCCAGTAAGCCAATCTCTGTTTTGAGACAGCCCTTCCCTTCTGCTGACCTCCAAAACAGACCAAGAGCTGCCAAGAGCTCCTAAAGCTTGGTGTGTGGTTCAAGTAAAGACGCAATGCGCTTACTGGACACAACACGGACAGGGTTGGGTCTTCCTCCCCGGTTCTCTCCAGAGAAGTTGACTCTGTAGCCAGTGTTTGAGCGGTCTCATGTGCATCAACCCGAGGGGTATCGGCCCCGCCAAGGACGCCATGTGTCCCAGGAAGCTCTGAATTGTTTCAGGGGGACCGCTGGCTGATTGAAAAGGTTTCACTGACTGTGCGAGCTGGGAGGTTAGTCGTGCTGTCATGGAGACGGGATCGAGTTCCATACCAAGAAAAAAGATGCTCTGCACAGGGGGGAGCTTGCTCTTTTCCCTATTGACCTGTAGTCCCAAGCGATCTGGGTTCCAGAGCACCTGGTCCCTGTGTGCACACAACTGGTCTTGCAGTGTCCAAGATAACCCAGTCGTGGAGATAGTTTAGTACCCGCATGGCCTTCTCCCTGGGGGGAGCAAAGGCGGCTTTCATGGCCTTTGTGAGGACTCATGGGGACAGGGACAGACCGAAACTAGCAGAGGGTGAGAGCGACTGTAAAAAAACACCCAAAAGAAGAAGAAAAGGCCCTTTTAGTGAGAAAGTGGGCTGTTGGGACGGAACAGGGACCGTCCCGGATCGAAAAACATGCGATGGAATGGCTGGGCCCGATGGTAGTCTCAATATCCCTAGGGTCTTCACGTGAGGGCCCCTTCTCAGGGCCGTCACACATCTTTGCAAGGTGCAGCCAGAGATGTCTCTCCTGGACTACAAGTGTGAATATCGTCCGACCCAGGGCACGCATGGGCACCTTGGTCGCCCGTAGAGGACGGTGGCGGTGCCGAGTTCCAGCATAAGCGTTGGGTCGGTCTTACCCTCGCAGAGCTCTCTCAGCGCTTCAGCCTGATGGTCCTGCAGGATTGCCATGACGTGGAGAGAGGAGGCAGCTTGGCCCGCAGCAGTTTAAGAAAGAAGACGGAACTAGTTTGACGTGCACGCCCGAAAAGGGGGCGTTTCCAGGTTTTACTGAGTTTACCCTCCGATGCGCCATGTCATCATGCACCGTTTCCAAATTCGTTGTTGAGGAACAAGACGGGGTGGGATCGTCTCTTGGGGAAGGGTCAGACGAGTGAGACGAGGTGCGAACGGTCCGCGAATCAATGGCTGACGGATTAACGCTCACAGTAATACTAATATCACCCTTTCTGGTCGCCGTAGCGGACGGCAAGGCTATAGCCAATGCTGTCACAGAACGGGAAGCAGATAACGTAGTGGCTTGGTGACGCAACGTCTGAATCGCCATCCGCCCGCAATGCGGGCAGGACGTATTTACAAAGGCTGCCTCAGTGTGCTGGGAACCCAAACACTTTAGGCAGAAATCGTGTGTTGCACCTAGGAGAACAGCGGGACATGCCATGCTTGAGAAATTAGCTCTTTTAGAGAAAAAACTCAAATCAAACACTTCTGGAACTGCCGAGACGCCCAGGGGAAGACGCTGCAGGAAGGGACAGTCCGCTGCACCACGTCATAAGAATCCGGCTGAAGTGTAGTAGAAAATGCTAGTTCTGAAGTCAATCATGAATCCAAGGCTCCGGAGAGTAAAAGGTGAATGAATGCTGCACGCCGTCTCCCTTTTATTCTCGGATATCCGGGGGCGGAGTCCGGCATGCATATTTCATTCCCCAATTTCATTGGCCTTTTCTAAGTCTAATCAAAGTTGATAGGTTCTCAAGACGAACCCCATTTGTCAGTTCGACACAACTTTGAGAGACCGACAGAAAGGGAACACGTTCATATTCACCTTTAAGGAAAGTTCAAAAAATATTTTTTGATGTGACAATCTGGATTTTTATCAGTTTTCATGTGTCTTGTCATATTTTCAGTCTTTCACATTGCTGTTGAATGACTCTATTTCCCTCCTGAGGTTTAATTCTATTTAAATTCAACAGACACTGGGCTAGAATGACGACAATTCACCAATAAATGCTGATTTTAAATGAAAATTTGTAGTGGTCTCAAACAATGTTCTGCTGCTGTTTGTCCTGTTTTCAGAATGTTGGGAACTATTTTACTTAAAGTAATAATTTACTCATACATAAAAATAATGTTTATCCAGCCGTACGTCGTTTGAAACTTGAATACGACTGTGTAACACAAAAATATATTTTGGGGTATTCCTATTAGGTGGATAACTGTGGTACCTCTTTCAGGATCAGTGAGCTGGAAAATGTTGGGATGTTCAGCGATGTCAGGCAGTGCCACCATCCAACCTGTGAGTGTGATCTTTTTACACGGCCTGGATTTATACTTCAAGACAAATAGATACAATTTTAAAGAGTGACGTTTCAAAATGCATATGGGCCACACACATATTTTTTTCTACACTGTTTTTGCAATTATGACCATCACCAAACTAGCTGAATGTAAAGAAAGTAATTAAGATCACCTCATACAGCAAGACTTCTCATTTTCAAACAAATTAATATTTGATAACTTACGTGTCTTCTCTCATTTGCTCTTAGTGCTTTGGAACCAAAATAGATGAGAATACAGCCAGATAGGACAATCCAGTATCGCCGCCAAGAGGAGAGCTGCCATACAAAGATAACAACTGCATATCAGACAATTTCAACTCAACTCAACTTTTATTTATATATAGCGCTTTTTTTCAATTTTCATTGTTACAAAGCACCTGTCCATGAAAACGTTAACTTTAAGCAATACATTAAATAAGATACATGTACCTACACAAACACACTAATGCACACCAAACACACATGGACACACGAACACGGACACATATACACGCACGCAGGCCCAAACATAGATAGATAAAGACAGAAGATAAAAGAAGAGAAACAAAGGCAATATATATTATGCAGACTATCAATTCCTATACTGGGTTATAGTAAATCCAGTGCTCTTAATTTGGTTGGTTTATTCACTGATTATGAGAATTCTATCATAATGGATACATGACCTACAGAAGCAGCAGTTATTTAACATATTCAGTTACATGGCAAATGGTGTGTTCATATTTGTGGTTCGGTTCAAAAAGGAAAAACAAAACTGGTTTGCTTAGCGTTCATACTGCCATTTTAACAGCAAATCTTAAGATGTCACCTTTTATGATTTATATTTTGTTACACAACTTTCCATAAATAGAAAGCAATGCTGTGTGCTATGTTATGTAAGGGATAATGTACAAGCAGCTGGTTCTTCTAATAGAAATAAGCCCGGACAGTGTTATCAGGACCAGGCGTGAAGTGGAGGATCTTTTATCACACTGAAGAGGCTTATTTTGCGATAACAACCGGATTGTACACTATCCTGCTTATTACACGGATACATGCCACATGAGAAAAAAACTGACATGAAATGTGATTTTGAAATATTTTATTAGCTCGTTTTTACCGAATGAAGACCTTCTGCAAGAATAAGCTGTTATTTCGGTTTTAAGCTAAGAAATGACATTCCAATTTGCTTTAATCATTTGTAATTATAATGTCATATATGTTATCAAAATACATATTATAATAATTTTTGTGTAATATTAAAGTGTACCTGTCAAAATTATTTGCAGCCTCCGGGTTTCTGACTGTTATTAGTTGTTATCTGGGAATTACGAACCTGCAAATGTTGCGTCTGGCCAATCAGAATCAAGCATTCCAATGAGCTAAGTTATAAACATGTGTAATGTGTGCATGCCCATAAGATGGCATTTGTATCAAGCCGATAACCTCAAGTGTTTAAACTAGTCCAAATCTAATAAAGTCAAGATCTAATAAAAACTCTTTCTAATTTACCACATCACTTGATATTCAGGGTCGCATCTTAGTCTATTTTTTTTGAGTCCATGTAGATGCTATTTGTTGCATTTATATTTCAATTGAACCTTGCCAGAGTTCGTTTGAAAGATGACCTCTTGAACGATTTAAGACAGTACATTAAGGGTCGGTTTCACAGACAAGGCTAGTTCCATACTAAAAGGAATGTTTGAACTGTCTTAACTGAAACTAACTTGCCCTGACATATCTTAAAATATGCATTTTTCCTAATGCATTTTTTTCAATAGTGACCTTAATATTCAAATTTACCTAAAGCATGATCCGGTCTTACACCGGGTCTACACCAGAGGCGGCGTGACATGACATGACAAAAGACAAGAGAATGAACTAGAACACATTAGAATTTTACATTTTGTCCACACTGGATATGTCACAATGCGACACGACACACCCATTGAAGGGATATTTCACCCCAAAATTTCATGTAGCTCAGTGGTAAGAGCATTGTGTTAACACTGCAAGGTTGTGGGTTCGATCCCAGGGGATTGCACATACCTATGTATAACTGGGTAGGATATTGCAATGTTAGTCACTTTGGATAAAAGCGTCTGCCAAATGCATAAATGTGCCGTGGACAGCAAAATCAGTCTTATGGGTCAATTTTTCGAAATTTAGTTTTCTACATAATCTGAAAGTTGAAGAATAAAGCTTTCTATTGATGTATGGGTTGTTAGGATATGACAATAAATGGCATACAACCGTTTAAAACTGTAATCTGAGAGTGCGAAAAAATCAAAATATTGAGAAAATTGCCTTCGAAGTTGTTAATCAGAGGCGCTGTTGCAGGCCATCCACTCACAAAAATAAAGTTTTTAATATTTAAGTTAGGACATTTACTAAATATCTTCATGGAACACGAACTCTACTTAATATCCTAATGATTTTGGAATAAAAGAAAATCTATATACCCATACAATGTATTTTTGGCTTTTAATAAAAATATCCACATGCTACCTAAGACTGGTTTTGCCATCCAGGGTCGTAAATGTAAATTTAACATTTTGTTATCATTTACTCACCCATTGGTTGTTTCAAACCTGTATACATTTCTTTGTTCTGCTAAAGACAAAGACAAATATCTGGAAGAATCTCAGAAACCAAACAGATATCATCCCCTATTGACTACCATAGTATTTATTGTCCCAACTAAACATTAAATGGGGGATGGAATCTGTTTGGTTACCAACATCCTTCCAAATATTCTCCTTCTTTTTCAGCAGAACATAGACATTTATACAGTTTTGGAACAATCTGTGGGTGAGTATATTATGACATAATTTTATGACACATTTTTGGCTGAAATATCCCTTGTATGATAAGGTGTTGAGAGGGAGTTGTTGTAGTTATTGCAGTTGAATTGTTCACCAGTAGATGGCGGCAGCGCTTTGTCTCTAGATTTTCTTTAATTAACTACTGTAGTCTTCACAATCTCTATTAATGAGCAAAGGAGGTAGATGGCTGTCTTTTACACACAAACCAAACATCATTTTGATCATGAATGGAATTACTAGCAATTCATTATAACACACTACATAGACAGTTGACAGCTCACTTACAGTGGGTTTTTTACCCTCCTTCATCAAAGTCTTTCTCCGTAAGGGACCTTCAATGGTTATACTGCTCAAAGAACTGCATTCATAGCTGGACACCGCCCCAGGGATACTAATAAACAAGCACACTATGCATGATGATTTATATATACAGTATATCTCTTTTATATTGAATAGCATTATTTTTGCTAAAGATTTTCCCCTCATACTCTTCTCGATTTTTAATGATGCATACTTAAGGACACACATAAACAAAAGCTTTCATACCTGTATATATAACTTCTGCTTCTAGCGGAGTTACAGACAGGGACTCGCCAGTTTGGGCCGAGAGTTGAATACATACGACCTCTAAATGAGATAAGAAGATGAAAAGTGTGAGTTACATGTATTAAGAAAGAAAGAAAGATGTAATATTGTAATGCTAATGATGTACAGTACCTCTCAACTGTAGTTGACAATTCATCGCTAAAAGAACTTTGTCTACTGCCTGTAGAGCAAAAAAGAAATTATGAGAATCAAGAATAAAAAAAATCTTCTTTCACACTCAAGGTTTGAAAAAATATTTCTGAATTTTTTCTTAAATAAAGATGTGAAGTCTAATAATGCAAATAGAAACATGCACTGTAAACAAAACAAGCAATTTGACCCAGTGCTCAAATGCGCAAATAATGCTAAGATCTAGTGGTAAAACCCTAAAAGATAACTAGAGTTTTACAAGGTTGAGCAACAGGACTTACCCAGTGAAATGCCATTGGTGAACACTGAATCATACGTGTGGTTTCTCACAGGGCTGTGTGATTCTAAGAAACTATCATCCAAAAGATGTCTGGCCTTTTCTTTAGCTGGAAAAGTTGCACTTTTGCTCTCTGCTACAGCAAACTGGCACATCATACTTAAAAGAGAAAACTGAATTGTTAAATTGAATCGAGGTTGGGTTTTGTAATTCTTTTTTTGGGAGAGGGACCAGTGTTTATGTCATAACACATGTGGTAGTGTTTTAATGTAGCATGATACTTACTTATTCCCCAGGCTGTGACTCTTCCTGTGGCGGGCCGGGGGTGAGGTCGGGAGGTGGGCAACAACTGATGTATCAGGACAGGTCGGCCGGCGGTTATATCTTACTGAGGCTGACGCATCTGGGGCCCTGTACACATCATTTTTTTTTCAAACTAATGTTAATTAGCGTTGGTTAACTACATTAGTTACCACGAACAATACACTTTACAAACACTCTGGTTCAACTAAATACATTTTGCATTATTATTCATTCAACTTAAAAATGTTAGTCAACGCAATGGGTTTGTCAACTCAATGAGAATTTCATTGAGTTAACTAATATTTTCAAGTTGAATTAACTTAAAATATTAAGGCAACCATTTTAAAGTTGAACCAACAAAAAAAAGTACTTTACAGTTGAGACAATACTTCTAAAGTATTTAACATTCTTAGTTAAGTAATTACAACATTTCCTAATTCATTTTAAAACCAAAAGATGTATTGATTAATATTTGTTAATACTAGTTTTGTGTTAACTATCATTAAGAAAGATCAATAAATGCTGTAAAACTATATTGCTCTATTCTGGTAATGCTAGATGAAGCATTAACTAATGTTAATGAATGAGATCTTCATTCATTTAATCATATGCTGTGATTATTTTCATTAAGCTTAGGTAAAAAACTCACTTTAATATTTACATTTTCAGTTAACATCAATATATAGCTGGCAGAACATGTGCATGTTAGCTGCACCCTCAAGCTCTTTTCTGTCCTATTCACAAAAAAAATCAAAACCATAGTTAGAAAAGCTTTTGCTCTCTGGAAGCCTTGTAAAAGATGCTGTCAACATAAGCCCCCCCCCCCAAAAAGTGGACAGTCTGCCATCAAGTAAAAAAGTTTCCTGCAGTTTTTGTGTTTATAGGTCTTTTTCCATAATAAAAAGTAACCAGAAGGGTATTTGTTGCAATGCTGGAAGCAGTTTTTATTTATCATTAGGAGTGTGTTCATCGTGAGATTCCATATACTTTGAAACAGTTTGTTAGGTCCCATAGAGTGCAAGGAGATCCCTAGATTAACTAGAAACAGCCTCTGGTCTAAACTAACAATCAGACGAGAGTCGCACGGAATGCTGCCAGCAGTGCCATTAGAAACCCTTCACACACCAGATATCTGGGTCAAGAAAAGATTTTTCATGAGTTTATGAAAAGCAAAGTGTATGTTTATAAATTGATCCGAGACAAAACAAATTATACTCATTAATGCATAATTCAATGTAATAATAAATGACCAGCATCAAGGCCGTATTATCCAATAGGCATCATGGGCACAGGCCCAGGGGAACATGCGCGCTTGAGGCCCAATCAAGAGGGGGGGGGAATTTCACATATTCATCCTCTCTGGCCCGCACACACACAAGCGCGCACACAAAACAGTGTTACTAACGTACACAAGGTTGTCTCTTGATTAATATTTTATGAGCCCTTTAAGAGCTTTTGTTCAGGAGAAGCACAAAGTGACAAATCTAGCGTCTTTCTGGTATATGGTTCATTCAGTGGGAAAATGTCGCCAGTGCTGTCAAGCGAGCGCAAGATCGCGTAGTGAGCGGCAGGAAGAAGCAGCACATTCGACGAATGAATGAATGAAATGAGTACAAAACAGAGTTTCCAACGACCTGCCACTGTTATCGAATTTTCGAATATATAAACATGAACACATTTCGTCTGCAAATATGGACATGGATACCTAGACAGAGGCTGTGTGAAAAAATATAGCCAAATTCATCGCTTCTGATGTTATAAGTCAGAATTGTCAATGGAAGCTGAAAATTTGTATGAGAACAGCTTTATTGTTGTACATATAATCTATAGGCAAAGTTAGAATAACTCTTTTTTACATATATTTGGTGTTGTTTCTTTGCCAGTAATGAATTTTATATTGATATAATGTTGATTATAATGTTTAGCCTTCGTTATTAGAAAATCCAGAGTGATTTTACGTACATTGAAGAAATGTTTACTTAAACAGACTCTTAACATAGAGGCTAAAGAAGTATACCTATAATATTTGTTAATGCCGTTTAACACATTACACGCTTACATAAGAACGTGAGTTGCAAGTGCTTGTTTCACGAATAAAGTTGAAGAAATGGACAAATTACTCTTATAGTATAATCATTGACAAAGTCTGCCCTTTTATTCTTAGAAAAATTAAGATATTTTTGAGAAAATATTTGAGAATTACACTTAAGAATAATCTTAAAAAGTCCTATAATTTATCTAAATAAAGTTCTTATAATTTCTATTAACAGTTTTGTGCATCCGGCGTGTTTGCGTGTGAATTATGAAAGAATCTGGAAGAACTTTATTAATTACAGTTACAGTCAGTGCGCTGAGTTGTCATCCAACATGGATTTAGGTCAATTTTGACCAATTATCTTGATTCCCGCTTTTGGGATTTTTTTAAATCTGGGAAACTCTTAGAAAATGCATTCAATTACATAGAAAAGGCAAAACTATCAGGTCACGTTACAAAAAACTGTGAAACATTGATATTTGAAGACCAGTTTAAACATTTATAAAAAATATTTTTGATTTTAAATGTATACATTTTTCTCATCTGTGAGAATGACGATGATGGCATCATGTAGAACATTACAATCCATGCCCTATATTCTCACCCCTCGCTTTTCCATGAGTTGGTACAGTTTTGCCACAGCTGTTATAACCATAAAATGCTTGCTATAATTTTATTTCCAGCTCAAGCATCTGATACACAAGAACAGGAAACATCCTAATTGTTCTGTCTCTCATGAGAGGAACTGACATACACCATGAGCTCATTCAAGTTCTCCACCAGCTTGGCTTCTAATCTTGAGAGGCTTTTCTCGATAAAACAAGAAAACTGACAAAGACTTGTCTGTTGAAGGCCATTTTGGCTTTTCAGGTATTTAAAGAAAAAAACTGATATCTTGGTATGGAAAAAAGCAATGTCAACATTGTGAATTATTATCATTATCATTATAATCATTTTATTTTTGAGTGAACTACCCCTTTAACGTCCAGATTAAAAAATACACGACACATCCAAATCTTAACTAAAGACCCCCATGTTCCAGAAGGAGGTCTCCTCAAGAACCACTTTTACTGTCTTTTTTACTGTCTGCCAGACAGAGATCAATAAAGCTCATGGAAGAAGGTTTCTCTGTTTAAACACGCGTCTGTGGGGCTTACCTACAACACCCTGAAAATTCGGAGGTTACACAGGTCTGACTTCTTCATTGCCCCACCAATGTACGCATCCGCGAAATCCCTCCACCTAACAATGACTTCCAGACATTTTATCATCCAAGCCAAACACCACATCCCCCAGTCAGTTACCACTGAGATTCTTCAACAAAGTTCCTCACCATTCCCATTTTCCCACTAGTTAACACCCTCCTCAAAAGTCTATAGATCAACCTCTTGCAGTTTTTAAAAGTTTAAATTGTATCCACATAAAGACCTTACCTCCAAGGTCTTCTTTAGAGGACACCAGACGTGGCGAGCTGTTCCCAGGTTCGATCTTCAATGATAGTCTGTAGAAAAAAAAAAGGTTTTGACTTAAATGACTTCATGAAGCTGGGCAAAATGGCAGAAAGTACTGTACTGTAAGTGTGGCCTTGATTTTAACACTGTTAACCTGAATCGTAAGATCAGTGAGGAACCACAGATGTAGTTTTCCAACTCTGGAGAGCTCCAGACGATGATGTCAGTTTCCCGAATGCAAACTATTACCAGTTTTTACCCTGCTTTCCTTTCACATCCACAAACTAGAAAAACGCAGGGTTGCCAGAGGACCCAGAGTATCCTGCAAGCCCAAATCCTTGTCTGAATATTGAAATGTGAATCCTGCATAATGTGGCACAACATTGCAAGGGTATACAGGTCCGAGTATACAAGGTGTCAATACCGGCAGACAGACCGTGTTAATGTATATGCATGCAAATGTACGTATGAACTATGAGTCAGTGTGTATAGCTCATGTATGGAAACGGTCCTCTTCCTGACACCCATGACCCAGATTTACTGTAGTCCAGACAAGCTTCATGTGCTGTTCTAAAAAGTATGCCAGATACGTAATTGTTTTAAGCCTGGAAAAGACATGTGAATTATGTCAGCGTGTCATCTAAATTTCTTTCTCGGTTTTCATTTTTTCATCATCCACACTGCCAGTTCTTGACAGCCTTACCAGGCCAACAGCTTCAGCTCATTACTGTCAGCTGTTAGAATGTGGCTGAAGACATAATTCAGTGAAGTGAATTTCAATAAGGTGAACTAATCGTTTCTTCCTTAGAAGGAAACAAGACAAAACCTTGATACTGAATGTGCACACTCACTACAGGGATCTAGTCTTAGCATACCACTTGTTACCACGCAAATGTTATAATTTGAGTTTATGTATATTTCATTAAAGGTTCTGTGTGTGATATTTAAGAGGATCTGTTGACAGAAATACAACATACCTATGTGTTTAGAGGTGTATAAAGACCTTACGTAATGAACCATTATGTTTTTATTACCTTAGAATGAACTATTTCTATCTACATACACTGCTGGTCCCTTGCTTGGAAATTACCATGTTATTTACAGAGCGCTTTTCATAAATACGTTATCTCCTGCAAAGAAGCAAAAATGTGACGACACCTTAGACCTGTGTCATCCACTGTAATGCTTCGAAAGGGCCATTGGTTGCAATTCCCAACCTCACCGCTAGATGTCGCTAAAATCTACACAGTGCACCTCAAATCATTTTTCAGTTTACTGATATATTAAAATTGTTAGACATTTATCCGACATATTGCATCTAAATGGTTTGGACAAGAAAACATTGCATATGTGACTAAGCTTTGTTTCAATATGAAAAGCGCTCATGGAAAAGTGCAAGATAACAGCTCTTTAAAAACTGTGACTGAAAAGATCACTGTCCGCACACACTACCTCGAGAGAGTCGACAATCCTAACGGAAAATTACTTTTAAACATCCACATGGAGAAAGTGGAAATATGAAATTCCAGTGTTTCGCAGTTCCTGATGTTGCATTTATAAGTGTCTAGACTGCAAGAAATTGGACCGCAATAAAACCACCTGCCCTTCATTCAAAACAGACAGACAGGACCACACAGTGCGCATGAAGAGAGCTCTGAGCTCTTGGTCTGAGAGTAGGAAACAAGAAGCAGAAAAGCATCTTTTAATGATGATTTTACCCTGTGAAACCCGGCATGCTGCAAATGTATTTGGCCAGATTATACATACTTACACATTATACATCTGTAGCACAAATAGATGTACTTCCAAATCCTTATTTTAAATCTCATGACATTTTATTTGTAATCTCATCACATTTGTATATTACAGTGTTTACAATAATCTATATTACATAAGACTATGTGGCAGGGAAACACATTATGGGATTCATATGTTCAGCGGCCAGAGGCAAAGGAAATAGGGATTATAATGCAACATAAAGTCATGTCGTGCTGGTGCAGCTGTGGCCAGTAAATATGGTCTTTGTTTGCCCTGTGGGCCATAGAGCTGTACCGAGATGACATGAAGTCCTCAGACACGTTTGATAAACACTATAGGTAGCTGGGCAGAATGAAGTGTTAAAGCTAAGGAGGATCTTGAATTATGAGAGTTTTACAAATGTCAATAGTTTGAAGTGTGTTAGCTGGCATAGACATAGTGATCAACAGAATACAAAGATAACTGGAGTTGCGAATTTAACAAATTTAACAAAACAATTGTTGCATTCAAACAGCTGAATACAGTAAAATAAATCCAGTTCTGTTTAAATGGACAGTTCTCCCAAAAATAAAAAGTCTGACGTCATTTACTTACCCTGGATTTGCTACAAATCCGTATAAATATATTTTTCCCCACATTCTTCAATGTCTTCATTTGTGTTCAGCAGAACAAGGAAATTTATAAAGCATTTTTTTCCTACTATGGTAGTCAATGGTGGCCAAGAACTGTTTAGTTGCAAGCATTCTTACAATTATATCTTATCCAATTATACCTGTATCTTATCTGTATACAGATTTGGAACAACTTGAGGGTGATCAAATCATTTTTATTTTTGGGCGGACTGTTCCTGTAAGTTTGTTAACTAATCCATTCATAACAATTGAGCTATAATGTTCAAGAAATCGAACATATTTCAAACCAGACGGTCTGAATCCAGCTGTAAATAAAAAGATACTCAAAAATCTACTGTAGTAGAAATCTAGAATGAGCGTAACTTACTTGTAATTGTCGTCCTCAACAAATTTCTGCAACTCTTCAATGTATCGCACTGACATCAGATACTTCTGCACATGTGGTAACGTGACCAAATGATCTGTGGGGTGAATACATGTGCCGATCAAATTCAGATGTTTTGTATAAAATCAATCGTGGTAGCTTGTAAGAGATGATGCTTGGAAAAAAGAGCAAGTATTTTCATGATATTCACATACAGTAAATAATCACATTGCATCAACAGTAATTATACTTTGTGGAAAGAAACTGACCATAGTTACAGGAGACCTGAAGGTCGGAGATGATGCGCAAAAGATTGTTCATCTGATTGGTTCTTTGCTCAGTCTCTATGATGCTGTCAGAAGCAGGGTAGGCGGAGTCAATGTAGGTCATATCAAACAGGTAAATTCCTAAAGTAAACAAAGAAAAATGTTTCATGACAGACAGGCAGGTTTTTAAATGAACTAGAGTTTGTATATGCTAAAAACTTTCAAAGCTTTAAGCCACTAATTTTTAAAAATAGTATACCTACAGTGAAGTTACCTTAAAAAACAGTTATTTGAAGCTAATTATACTTACTTTTTATTCTGATTCTACTAATATTCTACTGTTTTTAATAATTATTTTAATCATATAAATACGTTAAAACATGAAAGCTGTGTAAACATCAACTACTGTACATAAAACATGGTACATGTAGAGTATATCAATGAATCATTTTCAAACCAAACAAACTGAATCATATCCAGAGGCATAACTTTGTTCTGAAAAGTGATGAAGACAAAGGGGAGCAGGACAACAGAACTTTAATGATGTAGAGCCTGGCTTGCCAAATGTTGGATCATGTGATGTCATAAAACTTTCCCCTCACCAGAATTTTGAAGACCTCACTTGGGGGTCACCTAGATCCCAGAGAGTCGGCTACAAATAGACTGATACGTGGTGTTTCTCCAAAGTTTTATGACCATCATCACTCCAGAGGTTCCATAAAACCTTTAGCAATCTGTAAACTGAGACACTTCTCGGACAAAACTTCACCAAACTGTTTTTTTCTATAAATATTTGGAAATATACTTGTTGAATGTTGGCACTCTTGCAATCTTAAATTACCTGTAACTAGCACGGTACTATGTCCATAACTGAGTTTAGTTGTTAAGTGCAAATTAACCATACTGTCAGAGCTTTAAGGTGCCATGAGAAACAAAGGAACTTTCTTCGGCCCACTTATCGCTTTCATGGCATTGGGGTTGGACAAGTATGCACATAAAACGTCTTGGTTTTGTATGTTACCCCAGTTCCCTGATTGAGGGAACGAGACGTTGTGTCGAACCGACAGAATGGGGTTTGATCTTGAGGAACAATCATCTCTGATTGTACTTTTAAAAGGCCAATGAACTTGACGAATGGCATGGGATGCCAGTCTCCGCCCCGTACATATGGGTATTAAAAGGAAGATGGAGTGCCCATTCATTCACCTTTGGGTTGAGGAACCTGAGAGGCACTCCCGGTCACTGCAGCAGATGGCGAAGCGTGTGGCATGAAGAACACAACGTCTCATTCCCTCCATCAGGGAACTGAGGTCACATACGTAACCAAGATGTTCCGATTCTGTCTGTCTCTTGATGTTGGGTCAAACCGACAGAATGGGGTTCCTATAAGAAACGCCACGACTTCCTCCTGAGCAACACTGACTGGCCTGGGCGAGTCACAAGTAAGCTTAACCGCGAATCGTAAACTTCCAGTGGAGTAGTAAGGCATCAATTGAGTGAATCACGACGAGAGGCTCTGCAGCTCTGCAGATGTCTGCCAGTGGGTAGGGAGATCTTGGGATCGGTACGCCAAAGTGATGTCAGGGGGAGCGCCTGCAAGTTCACTACCTGGTCCCTGAAGGGAGGGGTGAGAACTTTGGTCACGTAGCCAGGCCGGGGACTCAGCACCACATGGGAGTCGCCTGGCCCATCTCTAGGCACTCGTTGGACAAAGTGCATGCAGATCCCCTACCCTCTTGATGGAAGCAAGCTCCACTAGGAGAACCGTCTTCATCATGAGATGAGGTAGAGTGGCTTCTCCTGTGTGTTCAAACAGGGCCCTTACTAGACCAAAAAGGACCACATTAAGATCCCAAGAGGGTACACTCGGAGAGAATTACCCCTCCTCGAGCCCCTCTGGACTCTAATGACTCGTGCTGCTTGAGAGCGGAGACACGGCAGAGACATATACCTTGAACGTGGAGAGAGAGAGGTTGCTACGTGAAGAACACAAAGACGAGAAGAGGCTCCACTTGCAGGCGTACAGTCGCCTTGTGGTTGGGGCTCTTGCCTGAGTGATAGTACTCATGACTGCAGGAGGTAGGTTATTAGGATCTCTTTGTCCCCCCCAGAAGCCAGACAAAGAGGTTCCAGAGGTCTGGTCTCGGTTGCCAGACCATGCCCTTCCCCTGAGAAAGTAGGTCCTTCATCAGTGGAATCGGCCAGAGGGGAGTTGTCGTCAGAAGCGTTAGCTCTGAGAACCAAGTCTGGTTGGTCCAGTAGGGCACAACCAACAGAACTCCTTTGCAAGGAGGCTCACTGGGGGGATAGCGTACTTCCGCTGCACCTGCCCGAACTTCTCGGAAATTTCTGAACGGGAGCCTGATAAGGGTCTTATACAGAGTTTGGACATCCAGGATGAGGCGCAGCCCCCACCTTTCTTGGGGACGATGAGTAGGAGCTGTAACACCGTGAAGACATCTTGGCTAGAGGGATGGGCTTGATCACCCCCTTCGCCAGAAGGGTCGCAACCTCCGCCCAAAGCACGGGAGCATTCTGGCCTCACACCGAGGTGAACAGAATGCCTCAAAACCTGGACGGGCGCCTGGTGAACTTGATCGCGGAACTAGTGGGGAGATCTGCATTATCGTCCCCGACGGGGGAGGTTCTGTTGCTGACATAGCCGGGGCAGGAGGAACGGACGAGCAAGCTGGTGGGAAACAGACACTGTCCGGGACATCAACGCCCGGTAGGGGACCGGGTTGCACCATGGTAGAATGTGCTTTATTGCCCCTGTTTGCTTCTTCACCATTCCAAGCTGTTGGGAGAAGTCCTCGACAGTGTTAAAAACAGTCCACCCTGCCCAAAACTGACTTTCTCTGCGTCTTGCATCTGTGCAAGGTTTAGACAAAGGTATCTCTCCTGGACCACCAGAATGGACATTTTTCGACCCAGTGTGAGCACCGTCACCTTGGTTGCCCAGAGAACAAGGTCAGTGGCGGTGCGCAGTTCCTGCATAATGGCTGAGTCATGCTTTCCCTTGTCCAGTTTCTTCAAGACCTTAGCTCTGAAGCACAGAGGCAGCTTGACCCACAGCCATGTAAGATTTCGACACCAGCAAAGATGAAAACTTACAGCCTTGGAAGGGAGCCTTAATCGGTCCCTCCAGGTGGCGGTGGTCTGTGGGCACAGGTGCATTGGGACGGCAAGCTCAACCTGGTGTACATCGACATAGCCCTTAGCTACCCCGGCGTAGAGGGTAGTCAGGGCGACCAGGCTCGTCTGATGTGTACGCACGGAAAAAGGTAGCGATCCGGGTCTTTGTTATCTCTTCATGCGACTCTGGGAAAAACTCTTTTTGTGGCGCTCCATATCCAGGTACCAAGAATCCAGTCATTAGGGCTGCGTGGAAGGCAGTGCAATCCTCAGCTTCTGATGCCAGGAAGTCACCATAAGATGCCGTGACTGACACCTCGTCCTCTCTACGCTGTTGCGTAGATCCGTTATGGGACAGTCTACTGCCGGCCATCGGAGACAGGGCAGGCAAGCGTGATGGGGCATGGACAGTCCGCAGCATTTTCTGCAAAGGATTAACGTCTATGGGAGTGGTAACGGGTACAGAAACCCGGTACTAAAGAGACACTGGGCTAAAATTATGGAGGACCGGAGCATCATTTAGCTTCCCCCTTATCGGTTATGCTATCTGTACTGGAGAAACACATGGCACGCGCAGAGTCCTCCACGCTGCGCGTCTACCCAAACATGCCGTCGCTAAAACTAATTAATCTGCCAATTAAACTGCACATTTAAATATTTCATATTTTTTTATAAAAAAAATGTATCCAAAAGAAACTGATAAGATTTTACTTCGGTTAAAGTACTGGACCGATAAGCAGTATCGATAAGAGTAGAAATGCCATTAAAATCTTAACAATACCCATCTCTACATGGGAGTTCCCATATCACCATCACCTCTCGCCACAGCAGACTGCTTGGCAGCCGCCGTGGAAAGGGTATTATATGATGTTGTGGCTGGGTCCAAAAAGAACACAGCCAATCGTGACTGGACTGGGTGCCTGCTGGACAAGGATGGGTGCCGCTGGGCAAGGCTGGGTGCCGCTGGGCAAGGCTGGCCACCAGCTGGACAAGGCTGTGTTCCAGCGGCTGAACTATACGACGCCGGCTGCATGTTCCTAAGCAGGACAGCCCCTTCCATCGCCTATTCCTCATTCGCCAGACCACTTGGCTAAAGGCCGCCTGTGAGGGAGCGGTGGGGGGCTTGGGATCCTCGGAGCTGGAGTAGTCTGAAGACGTCCCAATGAAGCTCTTCTCCCCCGCTTGCCATAGACGCTGGCAGGAGGGCGAGGGACTGTGGAGCTTGTGACGGGAGGTGCGGAGTCCCCCAGGGTGGGGGTGGCCAGAACGGGACGGTAGCCAATAGGGTGTATGCCCAGGATGGGACTGTGGGCCAGGGCTCGTCCCGGTTTATCACGTACCTGACCCTATCGCCAAACCCCAGGGGTTTCAGCATCTTCCTCTCCGTCGGCTTTAGGCAGTGGGTGAGGCAGCCATTGAGCACAACCTTAAGTTCGGCCTCACCGAACTCTGTCTCCCTTGCCACCGCCGAGAAATCCCTGACAAACTCAAAACTTCTCAGAGACTGTATTCATTTCCAGTATTTAATCTGTGCATATTTTAATAAACGCCTGTTTATTCAGTCAAGACATCAGAATGCACGTTTTTGAGAGACAACGTACTTTAGGATTTCTGTTAATTGAAATGAGCCGGCTCTTCTTAGAACAAAGTAAACTTTGATTCTAATTTTCATGTGGCTATTTAAAATGAATGTGGACCTTTATGTGACAATTCTGAAAGTAGCATTTACTATGGAAAATCCGGCTCTACATATAAAGAATGAGCATCATTAAAACCTCACTTCTCAACAACCAAATATTGAGATACGAGCTAACAGTTTGGTGAAAACCTATTATAATAAAAACTATTCTCTCATAGTAAGACTGACGTTTGCATAAATTTGCTCTCAAATACCAAATACGACCCATTAAACAAACCATTTAAATTCTGCTCTCTTCAACTTTATCACAATCTCATTATATCTCTTTTTGTGAGAAATATGACCCTGCATTTTCCTTTGGTCTTGTGAAACTTCAAAGCTTCGAACTGTGCACTTCAGTGACCCTCCACCCAACTTGCAGCACATCTTTCAACAAATAATTCAGTCATCTCTCTCCCATACTCTCATCCTCGCTGCTAATTGTGGCGACAGAGACACAACTAAACCAATGTGCAGTGTCTGATCTGGAAATGGCAGCCTGGGGGTACTGCCTGATAGCTCTTGCTTGCTTGTTAAGGATCTGTTTCCGCTATAGGGGTCATGGAAATGCTTTCTAATGAGCAGGTAGAAGTTATGAGTCTGTTAATGTGAGCAATTATTCATTAACTGAGAACCTAAGACCTGGTTACCGAGACTGGGATGTGTCGTCTTCTCACGGCAAGCCTCAGGACTGCTGCTAAATAAATTACATGTGTGAGTGAAGCGTTAGGGAAAGCTAGAAGAAAATGTTGGATCAGTAAATTACACTGGAGGAATGAACCAGGTGGAACCGAGGTTCAACATTTGGCTAAAAAATGAATCTGTGCAGTTAAAAACCTTTAGTAACTACATAGCGGATCTCATATTCCATTGCTAAATAAGATGACTTGTGGATATGGTAAATGTTCTGCTAACGTGGTGTGAAGTGACACCTGGTTTTGTGCTGGGGTAAAGAAGTTGTTTTGATGCGCTCATTATTGGAAAAATCTGATAAGTAAAGTGTATTTTCCCTTATTGATAACAGGCTTGATAACGCATTTATGGGGCATGTTGTCACACCATATTGAGTATTGTGTCGCAATGGAACAAGCATTATTCCATATAAAACTGTAAACATGCAAAAATGTCAAAGATCGGTTTAAAAGGATAGTTCACACAAAAATAAAAGTTCTGTCGTCATTTACTCACCTTTGAGTTGTTCCAAATCTGTATAAATGTCTTTGTTCTGATGAACACAGAGAAAGATATTTGGAAGAATGCTTGTAACCAACAATTTCTTGGATCCCAATCACTACCATTGTACGTAGCAAAAATTACTTTATATATTTTTTGTTGTGTTGAACAAAAAAGAAGATACTTTGAAGAATTTATGATGACAGTTCTGGGGCACTTTTGACAAACATTATCATTTTTCCTTAATTTTGATAATACTGATAATATGTGTAAACTTGCACTGATCTTATATGAGGGATGAGGATCAACCTTTCAGTTAACACGTATATAAAATGAGTTGAAGTTGACTTGACATTTAACACAATTGGAAAGTTGTACTGAAATAGTATTTGGCATTATAAGAGATAGTGAAGCTGCCATAAGAGCCACAGAAATAGTCTTATGTGTAAGTGTGTGTGTGTAACTGCTTTACTCATGGAGGTCAGAGGTCAGCTATACAGCCGAGATTGACCCTGACATACTTCCTGTGAACTGTGAAGTTAGAAGCTCATTGACCTCCAGTGACCTCTCAGTGGAATCAATTACAACACCAAAACGACACCATTGAATTCATATTTAGGGGGAACGTTGATGACTGTTTCCTCAGCTGCCATCTACACATTCTTAAAAAAAGGTGCTTTGATTTTTGGTTGAATGGTTCCAAAAAAATAACTAAAACATCTGAAGAAAAAGGTTATTTATATTTTTAAACCATTTTATGGTAGTGAATGATGTCTCAGAACTGAAAATTGCTAGCATGCTTCCAAATATCTTCCTTTGTGTTCAACTGAACAAAGAAATTTGTAAAGGTTTGGAACAACTTGAGGGTGAGTAAAAGATGACAGAATTTTTATTTTTGGGTGAACTGTTCCTGTGACTATGATCACCATGTATTTGATGAATGGAAAATTAAACTTTCTTTGCTTTCTTTGATTTTTGTGTAAAAAGGCACCCCAAATTAAACTCTTCACAGATCTGTCCCTAATATTCTACCGATCAAGTTCAAGCTGCCAAGCTGTAGGTCTAAATAATTATTTTTCCAGAGTCAGTATTTGAGAACCTGCTATGATCATTCTCCTTTAGAAGTGTCCTTTGAAGGCATCATTTATGATGTTTAGTAAAGCACCAGCCGAAATAAAGGAGGTGATAAGCAAACAGCCGTGATATTCTGTCCAAATACTGATGTCCCTGAATAGAACAGGGAGTAACGCTGGAGCATGGTCTTCCTGCCTGGCAGAGTGCTACACCTCCTAAAATCAGGGACCATAACCTCCAAAGACATTTACAGACTTCAAAGTTTATGCTCCCTGAAATACAACACTCCAATGCATTTGGTTGTCCTTCCAAAGACATTCACAACATATTACTGAGTGTTTCACTGTGATACCATAAGATTTGATCTCTGTATAAAATAAACCCTGACATGTCCCAGAAGAACAAAGATTGATATGCTTCATATGTGATGTATCGCTAATAATACGTAAATATGATCACATGCAGGTTAACCCCAGTGAACATGCAGAGCTGTGGATTTTGGCCTATAAATATCAAAAGCATCTAGGCCACACATCAGACTTGAAGCCCAGCCACACAATACATAAAATAGATCCATCCATTTAAAAAATAGATTCAACACAGTTTTATATTAATTCAAGTTATGGATCACATTAAACGGGTCATGGCATGTCCGAAACAACATATTTACATGGCAAAATACACCCCAGTACGTTGCAAATATAAAGGCATCATGAAATGTGCAAAATTTATAAGATTTTTAGAAGACCGAGGCCAATATACAGTAGATCATAGAAAGGTTAAACGCTTCACAAAGAGCCAGCTGTTCTTCACAACTTCAACGGCCAAACATTGTTCATGAAATCAACAACCTGAAAACACTAATATGAAGCAGACAGTGTGGAAAACTTGAATAATGACCGTGACAAAGAGCAGATGTTTGTTTATCGACTCTGTGATGCAATGCAAGAAACTCTTTTTTTTTAGCTCTCGCAAAATGTTGGCTTGTTATGATTGTTTTGAAAGTGGTGTATGGTTTTACAGACGTTTGATGTGTTGAGTTTAACGCGGTACAAATCAGGTTGTCATGCACAGTAGTGATGGCAAATGCATTCCAGTTCTGTGCAAAGGCATCATGTTCACAGTTTATGACTGTCAGCCAATCCCAGTTTAAGCCGACAGTCAGGCTCCTCTTATCTAAAGCATGGTGTCAATTGTATTTATACGCCGTTCTGTTAACCCTACATTAGCACAGAGCAAAGCTTTTCAGTCAGGGCTGCTTTATATTTTAGTGGTACTTGCTATGTTTTCAAAGGGATTTAAAGGTCCAGTGCATGAAATTTAGCGCCACCTAGCGCCACCTCTCCCCCCTCCCGTTTGAGCACTACGGTGGCTGACACAAAACTAAGATGTCGTCAGGTTTTTGTTTCTTTGCGGGATGAGAAAACGCATTTACAAAACGCATTCTGTAGAGCAGTTTGTCCGTTTAGGGTTACTGTAGAAACATGGCTTCCATGTAAGGGGATAGAAATAGCTCATTCTAAGGTAATACGAACATAATGCTTTATTATGTAAGGTCTTTATACACCTCCGAACACAAAGCTATGTATATTAAATTGCATTTCTTTCAATAGATCCTCCAAAAAGATTACACACTGGAAACTTTAAAAGCAGCCTAAAAGAAGGCCTTTTCATCTTCCTTTCATGGAGCAAGTCATATTAGCAGAAATACTGATATCAACGTCCCAGCTAAATACTGTTCACTTTATCTGGGTACCTTCGTAAATTCTCATGAATTCTTGGGAATGGCTAGAACTCAGGTGTTCAGACTGATTGGAGTGCTGTGTGGAGAAGTTCGCGTTGCATCGCTGCTGGCGGCTAGTTTGTATCCTCTGACACTTGCTTCACCTCACATTTGTTCCTGGTCTTAATATAAGTGTATTTTACTATAATTACCTATCATTGTCGTTGCCGAATTATTTAGAACTTTATTTTCTAAATTTATATTAATTGAAGCGTAACGCCGCTAGCATATTAGCGTGTTAGCTTGCCTTCTGTTTACAGTGTGGAATATCATCTCCCCCTATTTGTCTTGTGTGCTAACTGTTTCTCTTTTTAAGTGTATATACTAAGACTCATCAAGCAACCTTTGTTAGTTAGGATTGCACTTCATACCCGGTGAGTTATGGCTTCTATTCCTATTGTTGTTACTTGCACATCATGTCATATGTTTAGCTTAGCCTTCTCTGTCAGCGGCGAGGGTTTTACATGTGATAAATGCTGGGAAGTAGTTAGGCTGACGGAGAAGATCTTAGAATTAGAGTCTCGCATCCAATCTATATTTGAGGATAGTAAGAGTGTTAGGACTGTAGAAAACACTTCGGATGCGAGCAATGTTAGCGAACACAGCTCGGTTCCGGTTGAAAATCCCCTGCAGCTGGGAAACTTTGTGACGGTGAGACGGCATTGTCGCAGGACAAAACATCACTCAACGGTTCCGATTAAAGTCTCGAACAGGTTTGCCCCGCTCAGTGACGCACCGACTGAGAAACCTGCTGAAAGTGCCCTAGTGATCGGTGATTCTATTGTCCGGAACGTTTATATAGAGACACCAGCCACCATAGTCAAATGTTTACAGGGAGCCAGAGCGCCTGACATCAAGTCAAATTTAAATGTCTAATCGTAAATACAGTAAGATTGTTATTCATGTCGGCACAAATGATGTTAGACTCCGTCAATCGGAGATCACTAAAGATAATATTAAAGAGGTGTGTGAGCTCGCAAAAACCATGTCAGACACTGTTATATTCTCTGGCCCCCTTACTGCTTACCGTGGTGATGAGATTTATAGCAGATTATCATCACTAAATGGCTGGTTGTCTGAGTGGTGCCTGCAGAATAATATAGATTTTATAAATAACTGGAAGAGTTTTGAGGGCAGACCTGACCTGTTGAAACGAGATGGTCTCCATCCCTCCTGGGATGAGGTTTCCCTCCTCTCTAGAAATTTGGCACACAGTCTTAATAATGCTAAAGTCTGACTACCTGGGCCCCAGGTCAGGAAGGAGACAGAATGGCTTAACCAACTGTCTGCTTGCCGTCTCGCGTTACAGAATACACAAAATATACAACATGTAATAATCCCTTCTTACAAACAACATAAAATAGAGACTGTGTCTGTCCCCCGGATTAGCAAGCATAAAATATTGCGTAAACCTCTTGAAAGTAATTTAATAAACGTTAAACATATCAAACATGAACAAAATACAGATAATCAACGGTTACGACTCGGATTGCTTAATATTAGATCTCTCTCAAATAAAGCACTTTTTGTAAACGATTTGATAACCGATCATAAAATAGACATGCTTTGTTTGACAGAAACATGGCTAAAGCCAGATGATTATATTACTCTAAATGAATCCGTTCCCCAAGATTATTACTATAAACACGAGCCTCGTCTAAAAGGTAGAGGAGAGGTGTCGCTGCACTTTACAATAATTCTTTTATCACCTCTCAGAAGTCTAATTTTTAATACAATTCTTTTGAAGTCATGGTACTTCACGTATCGACACCTAATACGAAGGACAAAACATTTTTAAAATTTATTCTAGCTATGGTATATAGGCCTCCAGGGCACCACACAGATTTTATTAAAGATTTTGGTGGGTTCTTATCAGGACTAGTACTAGCCGCAGATAGAGTCCTTGTCGTCGGTGACTTTAATATCCATGTAGACAATGATACAGATGCCTTGGGACTGGCTTTCAAAGACACTCTTAACTCCATGGGCGTTAGTCAACATGTGTCAGGACCCACTCACCTTCGTAATCATACTTTAGATTTAATACTTTCTTATGGTATAAATGTGGACGATGTTAAAATCGTTCAGCAGAGTGAAGACATTTCGGATCATTATCTGATATTATGTTTGCTTCAATGGCCTACGGCTGCAAATCAAACTCCTTGTTACAAATATGGTAGAACGATTACTTCAACTACCAAAGATGCGTTTCTCGATAATCTGCCTGAATTGTATAAAATATCTAGCATGAGTAAAAACGTTGACGATTTTGACACTACTATTGAAAATTTTAACACTTCTTTCTCGGAAATATTAGACACAGTTGCTCCTCTGTGTTTAAAGAAATCTAAAAATAGCAGCCCAACACCGTGGTATAATGAACACACTCGGACTCTAAAAAAAGCGCCCCGGAAACTGGAGCGCAACTTTAAGAAAACTAATTTAGAGGTATTTCGTATAGCATGGAAGGATAGTACTCGAAATTACAGGTATGAAATAAAAACGTCTAGATCCGCCTACTTTTCAACACTAATAGAGGAAAACCATCACAACCCTAGGTTTTTATTTAACACCGTGGCTAAATTAACAAAAAATAAGTCGCATCGACGTCAGATTCTGATTATCAGCATAACAGTGATGAATTTATGAACTACTTCACGAGTAAAATCCAAGATATAAGAGAAAAAATTATAACAATGCAACCTGTAGTGAAATCCGCTGAACAAACTAACTACAGCACCCCTAAGGAGAAATTGCAATTATTTTCTACAGTAGATCACGATGAACTGTCTAAAATCATAAGATCATCTAAATCAACAACATGCATGCTAGACCCTATACCTACAAAACTACTGAAAGAAATGCTCCCAGAAATTATAGATCCTCTTCTCAGTATTATTAACTCATCTCTGACATTAGGACATGTGCCTAAAGCATTTAAGGTGGCTGTTATAAGGCCTCTTTTAAAAAAAAAAAAACTCGACCCTAAAGAACTAGGGAATTACAGGCCTATATCGAATTCACTTTTTTATATCTAAAGTTCTGGAAAAAGTAGTTTCAACTCAATTATGCTCCTTCCTCCAAAGGAATGACATTAATGATGAATTCCAGTCTGGATTTCAAGCATGTCACAGTACAGAGACTGCTTTGATCAGAGTTACAAATGATCTGCTTTTAGCGTCTGACCGTGGCTGTATTTCGTTATTGGTGCTGCTAGACCTAAGTGCTGCATTTGACACCATTGACCATAGCATACTTCTACATAGACTCGAAAATTACGTCGGCATTAATGGAATAGCATTGAAATGGTTTAAGTCTTATTCATCCGACCGTTTTCAATTTGTAGCAATGAACAATGAGGTGTCCCGCAAATCACAAGTCCAGAACGGTGTACCACAGGGCTCAGTCTTGGGGCATCTGCTCTTCGCTTTATGCATGCTACCTCTAGGAGATATAATAAAGCGACACGGAATTAGCTTTCACTGTTATGCTGATGATACTCAACTTTATATTTCCGCGAACCCTAATGAAACTCAGCAGTTTCATCGAATAAAGGATTGCATAGCTGACTTAAAAATGTGGATGAGTAACATTTTTTTACTACTAAACTCGGACAAAACAGAAGTGCTACTTACTGGACCGAAAACTGCAATGCGTAACAACCAAAAATACTGCTTAACGATTGACGGATGCTCCATAAAATCTTCGTCATCAGCTAAGAATCTTGGTGTTGTATTCGATAGTACTCTGAAAGCCATGTCGCCAACACCTGTAAAATTGCATTTTTCCATTTTAAGAATATATCTAAATTACGTCATATGCTGTCACTGTCAGATGCAGAGAAATTAATTCATGCATTCATGACATCAAGACTAGATTACTGTAATGCACTTCTAGGTGGTTGCCCTCCGGGCCTATTACAAAAACTGCAACTGGTTCAAAACGCGGCAGCTCGAGTTCTTACACGTACAAAAAAGTATGAGCATATAACCCCGGTTCTGTCAACCTTGCACTGGTTACCTATAAAGCATCGCATTAACTTTAAGATCATGCTTATTACCTATAAAGCCCTACATGGTCTAGCGCCGCAGTATTTGAATGAACTTCTATTGTATTACAGACCTCCACGTAAATTACGCTCTCAGGTGTCCTGTCAGTTGGTAATACCTAGAATTTCAAAATCGAGTGCAGGTGGTAGATCCTTTTCTTATCTAGCGCCTAAACTTTGGAATATTCTTCCCTGCACGGTCCGGGAGGCAGACACACTCTGTCAGTTTAAATCTAGACTAAAGACTCATCTTTTTAATCTTGCATACACTATACCTCCAGAGTATTAATCCTCAGAGGATTTAGGCTGCATTATTTAGATCAACCGGAACCAGGAACACGTCCAACAACAAATAATGTACTTGTTGCATCAAAGAGTGCAGAACAGTACTCTACTCTCAGCCAGTCTTGTCTCTTTGTTCCAAGGTACCGCAGGATGCAGTTCATGCCCAGACCTGATGGCAGAGCTGAGAATGGGAAGCGGTGACCTGAAAAGAGCTAAGAGGATAGAGCTGGATAAAGGACGCGACAACTTTGTTTTTCCTACAACATTTAAAATGCTATTAGATTGTTAATGATAATCTTAAATCCTTAATTTTTATATTTTATTAAGCCTTGTTGTGCAAGCACTGTTGAGCTTGTGCAGAGGCAGCAGCTTTTGCCAATGGGGAACTGGAATCCCCTGGTTGGGCCCGGGTTCCCCTGAGGTTTTTTTTCTCGATGGGAGTTTTGGGTTCCTCACCACCGTTTGCATACTGTTTTGCACTATCTGCCTGGCCGGGGGGGCTGCTTTCGAATTCATACTTGTATTCAATGTGTCTCATGTACAGCTGCTTTGTAACAATGAAAATTGTAAAAAGCGCTATATAAATAAAGTTGAGTTGAGTAGAACATTTAGATGTGGAATTATAATTGTGGAAAATTTCATTTAAATAGACTTTAACACTTTATAGATGTGTGGTTTTGGGCTGTCTGCCTTCATAATTTACTATGGGAAAAACTATTGAAATAATCCATGTCTTGAAGCAAACAAATAGAAAAGTGCTTCGACTTCTGCCTGGTGAGGGGCTGAGAAACATTCCAGAAGTGTGAACTAACATGTGACAGCAGGACTTCAGGGTCCTGTGTTGTGGCTGTCTCAGGGGATATGGCTTTCCCATCAGGGGCTTTCCAACATTTGGGATGGCTGTGAAAAGTGTTAAAGTATTATATGTTAGATAGATCACTGTATTTCAAAAAAGAAACTTGATTTTGAGTAATACATTTGATGATATACATTTGAAGCCCAATGAAGCATTTTTTATGAGCTGTAAAGCCAAATATGGTGGTATTGTAAAAGAAAATGGTATGTTTGAACAGTGAAAACCTACACGGCCAAAAGCATATTTTGGAAAACAAAATCTGCATATAGACAAACAATGATATGGTCTATTATCACCTGACATCTCTCTAGCACAAACTCACGTTATAATGCCTTTCACCAACAAACTAACTAAATATGTTGGCATGTTTGGAAACTTCGACAGTTTATGGAAATTATTATGTGAAATGGGACTCTTTATTTATTTCATAACAAGATAAAAGGGTCTATTGTGCAGTGACTCAAGGGCTTTATATAAAAGTGCTAAAGACACTTGAAAATAACTACGTGTACATCATTTAGAACACTTAAGACCGTCACACTCACACAAACCCACATGGCAAAGCCACACTTCATGGAAGATATTTGACAAACTTATGCAACGGTCTCTCTTTGGCCCTTTGATGTGGCAATTGACATGGGACTGTCGTACAATTCCTCGGAGATCATTTTAGGAAAAATGTCCAAGTTTTCAACACTGTCGACATTGATCAGTGGGATATAAAACAGAGAATATATTTTAATCTGCCTCTGTAAACACAATTTCCTTCTAATAATCCTAAACTAACTTCTTCATGTTTTTTGTTTCTAACGTGAAATTGAATTTAAACAGAAACACAACTTTGAGTTCAAACATCTGTACGGCCAATAACAGTAAACCATTATGAATTTATATCAACACGAAAACTATTGTTGAAAACATGGAGAGTTTTCCAGTTCAGTTCAAAGTAAGAAATCTCATTAGTTTTGGTGGCTTGACGCCACATCTTCAACATTTGGACATGAAGAAGATCAGGCAAATGTCAATAGACTGGAATATTCCACATATAGTGACCTTCGGAATACTGTTTGTTCCCTTTTGGAATTAAACAAGGATGTGCCTGTTTCTTAATCAACATTAATTCTGGGAAGTGACTCTTAATGTGAATGGAAAATGTCAAACGTCAAAGATTTGGCAGACAGAACAATACAGGGGTAACAAACAGGAAATTAACATTTAAAATAAAAGCCTGATACACTATTACCCATAGGCGATATAAATCATGGTCCAAGATATCTTTGATATTTAATTATTTTGTCAATGAGATTAAATGAAGAACAAATGGAAACTTCTGCTAAAGTCTCCTGCATCTTAGACGCTTCTCACAAATCTCACAAATGTCTCCTTGAATTAAGGAAAATCCTCTTGGTTGGCAAATCCACAATAACAATCGGATAGTAATACAGGTATAAAATTAAACATGCTGTGTATTGTATTGCTGTTCAGTATTGCTTAACTGTAACTAGCCCAGTTCCAATGTTTATTTCTCCAAAAGCTGAAGTAAGGTAACGTTTAGAAAATCCATTAAAAATGTTTATTTTAATATAATTTTTGTTGCAAAATTTTGCAATGTTAACAGCCCAGAAATACAATATAACACCAGAATCGTATACAACAACTTCTTGTAAGCAGTGTTGGGTAAGTTACTCTGAAAAAGTAATTAATTACTAGTTACTCATTACATATTCAATAGTGTAATTAGATTACTGTCCAAATTACTCTGTCCAAAAAGTATTTAGTTACTCATTACTAATTACTTTCTATATCCTACATCAACCTTAGTTCAGTGATTCAAGGAAAGACATGAAACGGCTTGCTTAATTCATTCAAATAAATGATATTATTAACTGACCAAAGTATTACAAATGTAAGAATTATACATTAAAGCACAGATTTTAAAGTATGGCTTTCAATTTTCATGTCAATTACACTATTGCACACACATATATTTCACAAAGTATTTAGTTTAATTACATCAAAAGTAACTGTAATTAAACTACAGAAAACATATGAGTAATCCCTTACTTTACTTTTCAAGGGAAAAGTAATTAAATTACAGTAACTAATTACTTAGTAACTAGTTACACCCAACACTGCTTGTAAGGCAACGACAGATTTATACCAACAAACTAGCTCTCCAACAAACATTGCTGCGGGTTCATTTTCCTAATAAAAGAAGTGATCTACAGGGACTACAGGGTTGTGGAGTTCTGAGGATGTGGTCAGGCTACTGTTCAGCTGTGCTGAAAGAGCATGCAGTCGTCTAGCCAGACAATGAGCTCATGAGGTTCTGCAGGGACCGCAGTGCAGAGCTGGGGAGGATTTTCCATCCTATCCTCCAGAATCTCAGATCCTGCTTACTGAGGTGGCTTATTACACAACCTGTGTGTAGCGCTGCTGTGGGCATCAAGAACGCTTAGACGAAACCCTGCTATCCCTTTCTTATGATTGCCGAATGTTTTCTAAAATATTCATCAGAGTTCACGTACACGGTCAATGACACTAACAACCTCACAACATATAAAGCATACAGTAAGTTCTGGCAGGTCACATGAGTCCAGCTTGCATCGGCTGATCACATCAGGTGCAGTTTATCAATGTTAATCAATAGTTATACAATACACACTAGACTGTGTCCAATATAAATTACATTTCTTTGCTCCTTATCAGCTGCTTATCGTGTTGCACTTAAAACCCCCCTCCATCCCCATATCCTCCCTATCTGCCTGTACCTTATGATCTTTTAATTAATCCTGTTATGCATCAGGAACTGTTCCGATTCCCCAGGTGGGGGGACATGTAGTGCTGCGCTCCTGCTATGTCCATGCAAGGCTGCATGGCCAGTCAGAGAGTTTGCCCAGAACACTTTCATTCCTCCAAACTAAATATATGCAATCGTTCAATAATTCACAACAGTTATCCCGACAGAAGTAAGGTCCCAGAAACGTATTTATGAAAAGTGAAGGCATGGTGGGTGATCCTGTCCAGAAACATTTTTTGTCATCTTGGTTGGAAATCTCTTTACATTCTGATAGCAATCAAGAATTATAGTGGTCAAATAATATTTCTTATAATTATTTTTCGTCTGCGAAAAGAGTAGGACCAGAAAATGTTCGCACAATCAAAACATTCTGGCCGAAGGGTGTGACTGGTCATGTGTACATTTTCAGCCGATGCATTTTGCAAACCACTACACACGCTGTTCATGCTGACATCATACGTCACCAGCCCCGCAGCGTGCTCTCTCCGCTGTGTCAATGTAGGGAGAATGGCGGGCAACCAGCAAGAATCAAACTCTCCTGAGGAACCGACAACAAGTAAACCCACAAAACGAAAGTCCGATTTTGAAAAGCAGTGACTAAAAATGTCTGGATCATGAAAGGAAAAACTCAAATTAACATCAGTTCAGCTTTAACACGATGGAGACAGCTCTGGGAGGCAAAGGGTCTGAAAGACGATACCATGGATGCTCTCTTTCTTTTGGACCTGTACTGCATATACATGGTTTGAGAAGCATTTAATGGATTTAGTTTTTAATTTGTTAAGTGAATTTACAAGTTATGTGTTTGGAGGAGGCGTGGCTTTGGACGGCGAATTGCATAGAGGGTGGGATTATAATTTCTGTGCTAGCAGGCTAAAGTTAGTGGCTTTCCAAATCAACCACCCCACCTTTAATCCCAAAAAATTGCACACGTTGATTTTGGCCCCTTACACTAATTTAAATGGGAAGTAGGAAACGTAACCAATCTGGGACACCCAACTATCCTAAACAACTGTAAAGCATTCTGGTGGCTTCTACTACTTCTTGTGTAAATGTTCGAGTAAAATATTGAGCTGATAAGACTGCAACATTACTAATCGATTCAATTTGTAATATTTAGTCCAATAAAAGCTAGAATCCGTAATATTTTTTACAATTTAATTTACATTTATGCATTTGGCAGACGCTTTTATCCAAAGCGATTTACATTGCATACAACTATACATTTGATTCTTACTACGTGCAATCCCCTGGGATCGAACCCATGCTCTTACCACCGAGCCGAAAGCTTCCTGTGCTTAAAGCTTTTTGTGGTTAAAAATGTTGTTGAGAAAGCACACAAACTTTTTTGATTGTAAAGTGCAGGGTAGTTTAGTTCACATCTTTTCCTTACACGAAAATTCTAATAATATTAATATATATATATTTTTTATAATAAGGTCAGACAACAAATTAAAACATAATCCGTTCTTCTTTGAATCAATTCTGACCTACAATTGGTTTATGTTCATTTTGAGGATTGAACTGGGAATAAAATATAGGAAAAGAAAATTGGTGAAAAGAGGCTATTTTGTGACTGAATTTGGCAGAAGCAGCAACTGTGGTTGACTGAGGCACTTCTTTCAATCTGAAAGGAATTACTGTACTTGCTGAACATGGGAAATAATAACAAAAGGCGAGTTCCTCACACCGGGTATGTGCTGTGATTGGAACGTTCGTGTCACCGCACCACCCGCTCGCCTGAGGCTGACTCCTGGATTTTTCCATAGCTCAGGATAATACCGAGCTATTGTTTGTATAGTATCAATAGATGGAAAAAGGAGAAACAGAGAATGGAAGGTTCTCCAAAGGGACATGTGGGTCTCAGAGGAAACCTTGGCTCCAAAACCAGCAGACAATAAAATATAAAACCAGGAAGGTTTTTTAGGAAGCTTTAGAAAAATCTGTAGTAATGTGTTTAAGGTAGAGTCCAAAAGATAAGTGGCTATTGAGGCAGTCCTACTTCTGGAAAAATTAGTTTTTATATTTTTATGCTGTCAAACAAATGAATAAATGAACACAAATCATTTGGTGAGTGATCGTGACACACCTCTCACCGTTCTGCCAGTGACTGGAAATATATCTGGATCTCTCTTCTGTAAAAAGATTTCCGTGTTTTTTTTCCAGTGGAAAAAACTTTCAAAAAAACTTTCAGAATAATAAAGAACCTTTGGAAAGCTGCCCAAAAGAAAAAACACAGAAGTTTAACATGGAAATAAAATTAAGAGTTAGAGGTGACAAGGTCATGAATTGCTTCCGTTTCCATTCTGTGGTTGAAAACACCTCTCTGGTTTTCTCATTCCAGACAGCAGCTCTTTACATTTATCATTTTAAGTGATGTTTTTGCAATGGATATCAGAAATGATGTCTACGGTATGCTCACATATAACAATAGCATAACAAAAATCTTGTGGATTAAAACTGCAAATGTAGTTAAAGGTGCCCCAAAACTTTTTGCTTTCCAGGATTATTTAAAATATCTCAATTTGTGTTCAACAGAACAATTAAATATATATATATAAGTATATATATTATGATAGTCAATGATGTCCTGAAAATTGCTAAAATGTTTCCAAATGTCTTTCTTTGTTTTCGGAAAAACTTTCGGAAAAATAAACTTGATCTTGCAGAATTTCACTTCCTAATTTTGCAAACGTAATCATATTTTTATATTGATATTTGTATGGAAGAAGACAAAAAAACACAAATTAAGAAAATGTCTTTGTTTTGCCAAAATAATGTTCTTAAAGTCACAATTATATCAAAGAGTTTTACACAGTGTTGCAGTGATTATTATAATTGATTTATCCTTGCGCTTCATTATTTTTTTATTAATTTGCACTTGAAATCTTCAATCAAAAACATTAAGCTCATCTCCCTCTCTAAACAACTCTTCACCACATGATGTAAGCAACAAAAAAGAGGTAGACTCTACTGACTGTCCAATGGCCAGGCATGTTAAGCCCTCTCCTCCAGGCCCAACTTACAACAAACCAATCAAACTGTATATTTCACTGTAAATAAACACTGGATCAATTTTGTTTTACTCATTAATGCCTCTATAATAAGAGGTCAGGGGGTTTCATGTCTTCCAAGCTCATTTGGATCATAAATAAAATGGCAAACAAGGGAAAAATATTCAAAGGAGAAACAAACACTTCATTCCAGGCGACTCGTGAAACTGTGCTTGGCAATTAAGAACCTTTGACCAAACATTAATGTTCCGATCATCCAGTTCTGTATAAGGATGTGAAACCTTTCAAAATTACAAAAAAAAGGCCCTGAGGATGAAGAACATTTCAACAGCTCCTTGTGTGTGTGTGTGGATGTTTATCCAAAACAAACAATGGCTCTCTTTCAAGTGCAGCAATCACCCACTGAGCACCTCCTCCAAGAACCAAGGCCTTGTGTTCACCCATGCCTTCTTCTCGAAGTGGAGGTCTCGCCCCTACCGCTTCACCAGGATCTCAACAGCAGGCAGGTCCTGAGCAACGTAACAAAAACATTGGTAGAGGGAAGCTAATGGTGCGCTTCCGAAAACAAGCTACAGATCTGTAATAAATCACTTTAATGCCAGAGTATCTAAAGGCTGAGGTCTTCATGTCTTTTATGCCAGAACAGGAATGACCAGAAACGCTTATAGGAACTCCTGTCATACAAGACTTCACTAAACTCCATATCGTCTGAAACCCAATAAGAAACAGATCCTTGAACAACAGTGATCCATAGAACATTTTAAGAGCGTTTGAAATGACACGAGGATGGGCAAATAATGACAGAATGTACGTTTTTGGGTCAAGGGAACACAAGGTCATCTCTTGTTCCTGGTTTCCGTGCGTTGTATTTCGGTTGTATTTCTCTGACTAAAGCATTTCCAGGGATTTCTCCTGTAGACAGGATATGATCTCACAATGATCTTTGGCCTGCTTTAAAATCAGAACAAGAGTCAAAGCTTTAGCTCGCACACTGGAGATGCTTCAATGATGAGCAAAAGAAACAAATCGTCTAGTATGTTACAAGACATTTGCAATAAAATCTGTTTTGTTTCATTCAAAATGATTCCACGAATAGCATTTTAATGTAACTGACTCATAAACTGGTGAAATGTGTGGTCTGCCTCTGCTGAGACGGGCCTTTGCCCCCAACTGTGAACAATGTCTAAAAAGCTTTCTCGTTCTCACACATAAGTCATAAGGAGAATGATATGTACCACACTGACTCTGGGTGCACGCATGTTGATCACATTACACAGAACTCTGCTGTTCTTAATGTGAGCAGGACTGAATAAGTCTGTTTGTCAGTAAAAGGCTTTGCTGATGAATTAGAAATGACTGGCTGGAATATTTTTTAACCTAAGACAGCTATAAGTTTTAATTAAAGATAAACATATGTTAGTTTTTCATACATGTGTCTTTGGTCAAGTGTTCTCCAAAACACAGAAAATCCTCACTTTAGTTAATATTTGCTCATTTAATTTTATGTCTTTTTTTGTGGAAAAACAAATCAGATCGCTCTTTAGCATGTAACACCCCCTACTGCCCCCAGGTCAGAGTTATTACAATTTCGTTTTCAGTTTAATTGTAGTTTTGTTCATATTTTGAATCTGCTTTATTTTAATCTCTTTTTCATTCGAATGATTTTGTTATATGCATGTGTCAATTTATTCTAATTATGTAAATTAGACATTTTTTTATTATTTTTATGTGGCTTTACTTGAAGTAATTTTGTTTTATAGTGCCTCAACTTTTTTCAGTTTAGTCCTGAGGACACATTACACATTTTTGTTTAGTATAAGTTGGTCAAGTAATATAATAATTTTAGGATTGAAGTTTTAGGAACTTCAATAACCTTGCACCAAAAGACATCAACACAAGAAAACAAAAACTGTGCTTGTTAAGTACGCGTATGCAGTACTTGTGACCAGTATTCATTTTAAAATAGATTTTACATGTGAACAAAACAAGTACTTCTGATATTTCTGAATATCTAGAGGGGCTGAGTTGGTGTCCACACGCACAACTCGAGGTCTCCAGTTAACCCAAGCAAACCAAGCATAAAACCCCTCAGACCAGAACTCAAACATGCATTAACTCAAAACACATCGACAGAGCACACCTTGTTCTCCGCAGTCCTCCAGCTGTGATTTAACAGGAAACACTCCCCCAGTTGGACAACAAGTCATGGTTACTATTGAGATCAAGGCTAGCATGTCACAATTTTACAGACACTTGAAACTTGTGAGTGATCAGTACTTCAACGGAAGCTGAAAACATACAGCTATGAGCATATCGTTGCACTGATGGCACTTTAACGCGTCTTCTTTTAGGAGATTAGTGAGGCAGGCTGAAACTTACACTGGGACTGCACTGTTTCACTTCAATCCTTGAGAAAGCAAAACACAATTAGGGATAGTTAAGAGAAAACGCCATCAATCAAACGTTCTCCACAACAGGCATTATCCAGAACTAGTGAGATTTTTTTTCATCCTGTTGGCACTGGACGAGACTGATGACAGGGATATAGAACATTGGAAGCATTGAAGCTGCAACTTTCATTAACACCGACCAATCAGCTTTCAGAATGATGTGCACCTGATAAAATTAGACCTGAAATGATGAATAGCAAGTTATGTATTCAACTTATTTTTTATATTTAGTAATAAATTTGCATTGCGATAACTGCATATGCATACGATTTGAAGCAATAATGATGCAAACTGTGATTTTTCTAATCAAACATTATAAACATCCCACATTTTCGTTTGACGCATGTGACAGTCTCAGGTTCTGAGTCTCTGGTTTCTCGGGTTTACAAGCCACTGGAAAAATTAAAATCAGCAGTCTTATAACAAGTGTGCATGGATTCAATCACATGTTTTTTTTACAAAGGTTGAAGGGAAAGTATGTAATGGAAAAAGGAAAATTTCTTCAGAGATACTATAACAGAGCTTATGCTTCCACTCTTCATCTAAGGTATAACTGATTTGGTTGTTCTTGGCAAAATAAAGTATTTTTTTGTACAGACTGGGAAACTATGTAAAACCTTCTGACAGTGTATCTCATTTATCACTTATCCTGCATCTTCGTCTTCCTTAGCAAGTCTTTTAACCATAAGCACAATGTTTATGTTAAGGACAGCCACTCAGTGACGACCTCCGGTAAAATCCAGCAGATGGAATTTTTCCATATGTTCAGCTAAAGATAAAATGACGTCTTTCTTTTGTGAATGCCGGAGGAAGAATCCTCAGTGTGGATAATTACTGGAAACACTTATCTTTATCCCTCACTATTTATACTGCATTACTTCAATAATAATGCATTGCATTATTTTATACTGTTGTATGAGGTCTAGTTATGACGTTCGCGTGATTTTTACATTAAAAACATCAAAATCATGGTAAGATTGTGGTGACAGCAATAGGAAAAAATTCGGTAAGCTATGATTATTAATAATAATTATTTGAACAAACAGATCTTGACAAATTATATAGTTTATTATCTTACCTGCAGGCGGTTTGCGGTTGCCAAGCTACATAGCAAGCTGGCACATTAATACAGAATGTGTTTTCACAGGTATGTGTTTACAGGCACTTTAAGAAGTCTTGTCAGAACTATTTGAATGTAATGTTAACTACAGCACATTTTATTCAATTAGATTAAACACATAAATTCGTGGGGCTGTTTTTTACCACTTTTCTGAATATACTTTTATTCCAAATGTGGAGTGTTCTGTCTGCTTTTTCTACATGGCAGAATTTTTGTCAAATAAAACCAAGGGTCTGCCGTTCCTATCAACTGTGAATTTATGAGCTTTAGGAAAGCCCGGGATGTGATAACAATTTCATAATAATGTCAGCTCTACCAAGTTTTTGATTCTTCCCAAAGGCAGTCACAAAGACATTATGATGGAGATTTTATTACCATACTGACCCAAAACTACCAAACTATGGAAACTACAGGGAAAAGAGATTAAAATTCATATCATTCATGTTTTTTTAACCAAGTGCCTCAGCAATTTTTGTGGACAGAAGACAGTGGGGTATCCGGTAAAAGATAACTGTAAACCGCACCAGGCCCGTGTGGCTTGAGTAGAAAACTATTATGCAGAGCAGGAAAATAAAACTTAAAAAAAACCCAAAGTACATTGGAGAAGAAAACTAATTATGGTGAATGTACTAGAACAGTAGTTACATGCAAAGTCAGTGAAGCTCCTCCATATAAAAGCATTTAGATAGAAAAAATAGAAAAATGGCAAGAGAAAGCAAGTAGCAACACATCTTTATTTTTAACATCAATGCTTTTAATTTGATCCCACCTAAATGAGGAAGTTATGCACAGTATTAAAGTATGAAATAATTATTTATTTAATTATTTATTTATTTATTAGATATTATTTATTAGAATGATCTTGCTTGTTCTTAAAAACACCATGCACTGTGGTGTGTTTTACCTTTCTGTGTTTTTTTCTTATTTGCTCCTGTAAAGCTGCTTTGGAACAATGCACATTGTGAAAAGCGCTATATAAATAAACTTGAATTGAATTGAATGAAGTAAAATAAAATAAAATAAGGTAGACATCTTAAACCAGATAACGTCATTTAACAACTGGAGCCGTCTCCCTATGCAAACAAATACGTCATCATCATCATAAAAAAGCCATTACGCACACAAACAGGCCCACTTTTCTACACACTATACACCACACGGCCAGGTGCAAAATCAATAGCCAGATCTCATTTTTCAAGCAAAGCGCACATGCTCAGGCCCCCCCAATGACACCATGGAAAATGACATGGGGTTGAGCTACTGTTACATGCGTGAACGTGCTGATGTCAAGGCGAGAGCTATTATGTACAGGTGAGGGAGAGAGCTGTGAGTCAGCTCAAAATGAAGCCAGAACTAATAAAATAAGAAGCCGAGGAGACTTTAAGTGGCATGCACAGAAATATCAGGGGTCAAAACTTTCATTCAAAACAAACTGTCAGATTCAATTTTTCAGCTACACGGTTGGTTAGCCTTAACAGGAAGTGCAGGGCAGTTGAGTGAATGAAGGAGGGGGAGGATGGGGCGATTGTAACAGGAGCCAATTGTAAAGGTCTGTTTTGGCAATCAAAATCAAGCTGATGACTTGCTCAGTGTAAGTCTTTATCTGTCTAAAGAAAAAAACAACTCAATTATTTGGATGTCCAGTATCTTTTCTTCTGCTCACATAAAAGAGTTAGAATATACAGTATATAAAGTATATAAAGTGTTTAAAATCATAACGCAACACAATGCAATGTCACGTGACGTAACATTCATTTTAATTTTGTGTCTGCTGTATATATGCATCATTTGTTTTGCAAGACATCTTGTAACCGCTAGAATGCCCTACTGTTGTTGAAGGGCTGATGTCAAACAATCTGAACAATAATCTATTCTATGATGATTTAACAAGGTAGACAGCTTTCAGAGTAACTTTCCTGCCTTCCGCAACACAACCCTCTTTTCACGGTGCCGTTGTCAGTTATTTCAGAGTGGAAAGGATGAGTAATTCGAGGCTCAGGGGTGGAAGGGGTCACCTGAGGTCAACGTGAGCACATCCATCATCAATTAAGACGGGAGAACACTTCAGCCTTGTTCTGACTTATGTTTACCCAGTAGAATCCATGCGGTGGCCCTGCTAAAGAGGCCGATCTGGTTTGTGTGTTTTTGGACTTATTCATAAGCACAATGCGAGTGCAGGATAGCACAAAACCCAAAGGCACCATGATTGTCTGGAACAAATCCACACAATTCTTGTTAACCTCCGCTTGACAACACTTCAAAGGAATACATGTAGGTGCTACAGCTAAAATACATGAAAGTTACTCCTACATCCCAGCTCCCCCGTGATTCATGATCCTTGCAGCTGGAATGATGTCACAGATTCGATTTCTCGTTATAAGCAGACTTTCCCCCTGCAAAGCCCTTTTCTAACTTTACTGAAAGGGCTCACTCAGTGGCATAAACGCTGAATCCACATATCAACACCTAGCAATAGTTTAGAAGCCAAAGAACATAAAAAAACAATAGCATGAACTGATTACTCTAAGGAATTGTCATGACCTCACATGCTCACTTTTTCCATGGCTGGAAAACATGAGCACATGAATCTTCATGCACAGAAGATCAGAGAGACAGATTGTCTTTTAATCTGATATAGGATTCAAAACCAACACATTACATATCTGATTTCTTCGATGCCATAATTTTTTAGACATTTATAAACTCTCTCAAACAGCTTAAAGGACAAAAATTAAAACATGTTCGTGAGCATACTGTACCTATTGCCAGTTATTTAAAAACTGACAATTCACTTTAAAGCATGTACAGTTAGGGATGGGCATTTATTTGATCATATTTCATCATTCAAGTACTGGAGAGATTTGAATTTTTTTTTTATTTTGGGGCGGGGCAGGGCATGTGAGGAGGCGGGGAGTGTTTATGATGAGACAATACAAAGATATGAATTACAACACAGCCACAAAAATTTATGTTGACAAGATTGACATCACTGTGCCCTTTCAAAAGCTGTTGTCCGGTCTTGACTCTGGACTGCACCCTCACGTAACATGACCAATCAAATCTCAGTGTACCGCCCAAAAAGGCCAGCATAAATAGAAAGAAAGAAGAAAAACAAATTTTGACACATGACCGATCGTCCATGTCACGTTCGAGTTATTCGGGTACTCATGCCTGAGTATGGTAGTAGTACAGTACATCTAATCGTAACCAATTCTAACCATACACAAACAATGTCATGATTTGGAAGACAGAAAGCGACAGTATGACCACATACAGTACAACCTGTACATGTACAAATCTTAAAACGGAAAGAAAGTATTTGGAATCAACTTTTTAAGTTAAATTTGAAGGAGCAATTATTGTGAAATTGGCTAAATTAAATGAGGACAAAGGGATGAATTTCCTAACGTTCAGTGACACTAAACTTTTGCACAACTGGCAAAATCATCCCAGTCTGAAACATGTTGCTATTCAAGGGACTGTTCACCAAGAATTAAAATTCTGTAATCATTCAGTCAGCCTCAACATGTTCCAAATCTGTATTAATTTCCTAGAGAAAGATGTTAGGATGAATGCTTGTAACCAAACAGTTATTGGCCACTCTTGACGACATAGTAGGAAAATGACAATAGTAGTCAGTCGTGCCCCAGAACTGTTTGCTTTCCTACACTCTTCAAAAATCTCTTTTGTCTTCAACGGAAAAAAGAAATTGTAAAGCAATTTTTCCTAATATGGTAGTCGATAGTGGGCAAGAACTGTTTGGTCACGAGCATTCTTCTAAATATCTTTCTCTGCAATCATCAGAACAAAGATATTTTACAGATTTGGAACAACTGGAGTGTAAGCAAATGATGACAGAATTTTAATTTTAATGTTTTTTTTAAATCATAAGAGGGTATAAACTAAAAAAAAAACATTAAAATTAAAACTTGTATAAGAAGTATTTTTACTAGTCATCTCATTTGTTTATTGTGCATATCTACCTTCCAAAAAAAAACAAGCACACAGGCTTTAACTGTTGAAGATAAGTGCTGGCATCACAAGATATTTCACTCTTTACGTATACACATGAGGAACAAAGGGTACGCTTCAATCAGGTATAACAGTGGCCAAAATCACCATCCAATCCTCCAGATAAACTATTATCATTCTGTGTCCTTTCAACTCCTTGTCTGCTGTGTGATTATCAGAGGTTTGCCCTCAATGTTTTTCCAAGTTGCAGCAAAAACAACAGACATTCGTCAATGTTCTCATTGTGCAATTAAGTGGCTCAGGGCCCATAACTGAGCCGAGTCCAGGCATATACAACAGAGCCTTGTTACCAAACACAAGTCTGTTTACTAAACAAAAGTATTGGGCAAACAAAAACCAGATGGATAGAACGGGGACAGGAGAACCAAAAAAGGTGAAACACAACGAAAAACTATGTAAAATGTCAAATGTGATTGTTTTTGACGTGGATGCTGTGATTTGTGAGTTTTTTCAACTTGTTTCTCGGTATCGATGCTGATATGGAAGATTTTTGGAAAAGACGCTTGCAGGAAAGCACGATGTCTGAAGCAAATTGTCACGGTCACATCCTTTGATTGCTTTTATTGATTTGTTTTGTGATTCAGCTAAATTATTTCGTTTTTGTACTGCTATTGTGTTTACTAAAAGGAAGGTTGAGAAATTACAAGCTATGATGTCTGGGGCAATGAAGACATCTCAGGGCTCTATGGAAGCTCTGTTATAGTTGCTTGACGCAGTTAAAAGGCACATAAGAATAACATTCTGTTCGTTATCAGTACAAGTGTTTGCTAATAAATAAGCTTCTGAATAATAATCAAGTTGTTTACGTTGAAGAGTAATGTCTGCGAATGTCTTAGTAGATGGATGAATCATCACATCTGGTGAGGAAATTGAAACAAGTGTCATGAGATGTTTCACAGTGGGTAAGCCTAAATCGAGAGAGCTAACAGCTCCGGATATTACTTTCACCTGTCTCATCACAATTATTCTGCAGCCGAATGACATTTTAGCAACAGATGCTTGTTTTCATTCTGAAGTGAGTAGCAGTCTGGGAGTTATTTATTTGAGAACAACTCGCTAAACTCCCGCGTTCTCGCTAAAAGCTTTGACTGTGACAGTGAGAATGTTTCCCCGATTCACCCCCACTTGACCTAATTTTGTTTTTCAAAAACATTGATCGTTCACCACCCGTACACAATACACAGGAAAACATCTGCAAGCGCAGCTGCACCTGCTTTGGATTATCGCTGGAAAGAGAAGCGGCTCACAGTTACACACTGTGCTTGGAGAAAATCCAAGCACACACTCCTTTACAAAGAATCTGTAACAGTTAACTCAGTCTATGGTACAGATTAGAGCTCTATTCAGGAACCACAATGCCGCCTGGCCCTGTGAGTCACACGAAACGTGGGGGGCTGCACATGGTGCGTAACGTCCCGCCGCTAGCATGTGGAAAACGCATGTTCATCAATAGCGGTTTGATGAAAGATCACTTTCAAGAGGTTACCTTGTAAAGTCTTTGGTGTGACACCAGTTTGTGTGCGTCTGGTGTAAATACAAGTCACCATGGTAACTGGGTTCTCCTTACACCATAACGAATAGTAGTAAGCTGAATTTCTAAACGTTATACTGCTTGAAAAGTGGTGTAGTACTGTAGATATCTGTTTGTAAAAGACATTGAATCACATTCATTTTTATTATTCGCAAGATGACCAAATGCTGGTTGTGTCAGGCATAATGTGGAGAATTCAATTCCACTTTCAAAACAGGTGTATACGTGGCCTAAAAGCATAACAGAGAATAGTCTCTATGTATGCCAACCTTTAACGCTTCTTCGTAACAACACCTGTCAGGAAGAAGTAAGAGAGTATTTCCAAGACTTTCTGGATATCAGGGATAGCGTTTAAAACTCAACATTGTGTTCCAGAAGACATTTCTGCCAAACAAAGTAATATTCTATACCTAACAGCAACAAAACAGTTGTGGAAAAAAGCAGGATCAAATCCAAAAAGTTATTTCCATTATTCTGTCCTTCTATTTACATTATGCAGTTAAAGTATTAACTTTGACACTTTGGCCAGAATCCTCTTTGTCTCTCAAAATATAATATTTCCACGTTTAGATGTACAAAATATATATTTTTATTGTCTTGGCCTGAAATCGGTTTCCAGTACTAAAACCTGTTTTATTGTAGAAGTTACTTTGGCATTTGGCACGGGAATTAGTAACCATTTTACTTTTGTAAGTTTGAAATCGTACACAGAAGTACAATTACTAGAAAAAACTATAGCGATTCTGAAGCCACATCCTTTAAAGTCACTGGCTCGAAAGCAAATCGCACTGAAATGTTCAAATAAGCTCGTACCAATTCATACAAATTAGCCAATTAGCGTAAAAAAGTTAAAGGAATAGTTTACCAAAAAATATAAATTCTGTCATGCATTACTCACTCTCTACTCTCTATAAATTTCTTTGTTGTGATGAACACAGAGAAAGATATTTGGACGAATGCTTGTAACCAATTGACTACCAGAGTATGAAAAATACAATGGTTGTCAAAAGTGCCCTCAAATTGTTTGCTGTTCTACATTCTTCAAAATATCTTCTCTTCTGTTCAACAGAACGAAACAATTATATAGTAGTTTATACTTGGTCCCTTGTTTCTTTGTGCTATGGTAGTCAATGGGGTCCAAGAACTGTTTGGTTACAAGCATTCATCCTAATATCTTTCTCTGTGTTCAACAGAACAACAACATTTATATAGATTTGGAACAACTAGAAGGTGATTAAATTATAGATTTTGGGGGGGTTGAATTATCCGTTTTTGCCGTGAGATCGAGTTAAAACTTCAGATAAGAGAACAGAAGTGGATATGCAGTCTAAACAGTGAATGGGTGTTGATGGATCAGAGACCGATGATAGTGGGATACAGTTGGTCAATGTGGATTACAGCTCTCAACAAGGTCCTGTTCTCAGCTGTTCTTCCTGAAAAACCAGGTGAGCTTTGACCCTAACAAGAAACACTTTCTGTTAAACATCTGCTGTGAGAACACCTTGTGAGTCTCACCGACTGCAAATGTTCCACAGGGAAACATACCAAAGCTTGTAAATACCCACAAACCGATTTCCTGTTTGGGGAAATTAAGGATTTTAACAGAACCACCACTGTATGCCAGATATTTTATTAGGCTTCATATGAAGTGATGGGGGAAATGGTCATTAAAACGTGCTGACATGTTAAATTAATAAATCTTTCTAAATTGGCATATAGAATGGTTTAAGCACATCAGATTCCTGTACAGGACATATTCTGCCTTAACTGCTTTGTTAGACGGATTGTGCAATAAAAATTTTGCTTGATGTAAATAATAATTCACGTCTCATTCAAAGCAAGAAGGAACAACGATACAATCCACCAGACCTCCAGGTTAAACCTAAAACCAGAGCAATTGAAAGATTACGCAGAAATATATTCACGTAGTAAAAATGAAGACCCGTCGGCCCCCAAAAAACGAAACAGAATGTTACCAATAAAATGAAGTTAACCCGTCGACTCTACAAATACCACTACAAATGTGTTAATGCATTTCAATGTGTCACCAAAACACAGTTTTATTATTTTATTTCAGCAATAACAGAGATGCACTGGTCAATAACTGTTATTTGTACTTTCTATAAACCAACCGTGTGTAACTAATGCCTTCAATTTAAGTTCCCCTTGAAAAAGGACACAATTACCGTTCACCCTTTCTCTTTAACTTTCTTTTTGATCTTTCCACCCCTCTCTGTCTTGAATCCAACCATAAACACACACACAGAATACAGACGGCCCATTAGGACCTGATTGCTGTGACATCATTGAACTCCAGACAACAGTTGCAGCCGGGAGCCGACCAGCCGGAAATAACCATAGAGAAGTGAACCGCAGGGGTTGTGAAGATGGGTGGGGGATCTGAAGCTCATGCCTTCAGATGCCTTTGTGCCAAGGGGAGGAGAAAAGTTGAGAGGGGAGTGGACCAACCCCAAATTCACTGCCTGTTGTAAGTGCCTGTTGTAAATAGGAGAGGGAGAGAGAGTAAAAGCAGTAGACAGGATTACTGGTACAGGAGTGATGGACTTAGTCCAGTCAGACTGAGAGAGATCACATGGGCTCCTTCTTTGGACTGTGAGGAGCAAGCTGACCATGCTGTTGGATCTTCTGCACCTATTAGAGAGGTTCATCTGAGGACTTCTGAATACTTCTCTCAAACCTCACTGCTGTTCATTTCTTGGACATGCATTAGAATTTTACAGTAGGAATCAAGTAATCATCAGTTTAAAAGATCTGAAAATCATAATTCTTTGATATAATTGTAAGGAATGTTCACATTCATTTGCTCAGAGAAAAGGTCTTGAAGCGACTGCTACCGGCATCTGACAGGCATTTGCGTCAGAGGTGTTTAATAGGAGTCTTTAAGAGGGAAGACCTTTCCACTGACACGGAGGACATACTGACAAGAGAAACAGAGGGGGGATTACGAGAGAGAGACGGAAAGAGAGGAAACCCCCACAGAGCATTTTTTTTGTTGTTTATTAGTTGTGATGACTCTTTTCACAGAACTTTCTTCAGGACACTGACGGGTTTGAAAAGGGAGCCGTGCAATAGACTGGAGATATTAGGTAAGGTTAAGGTGAGCCCTGCGGCTCGACTCGCTCTGCTGAATGTCTCTGAATGTGTGAAATTGCATCTGGCTGACCACAATGTAGTGCTTGTGCTTATCTTGGAATTGTCTTTTAAACACCTGTTTACGGTCAGCGGTGAGCTTTTGTTGTGTAATGAGATGCATATCGCAACACATTGTGGTTAAGGAATCTGTTTGCTGGCTCAGGATAGTTCAACCAAGAATAAATATGACATCATTAATTGACCCTTATGTTGTTTAAAACATGTAAGAACCCTTTCTTCTGTGAAAGATATTTTGAGAAATGTCTCATTGTCCATAAAATCTTCTCCTGTGTTCCTGCAAAGTCATACAGGTTTAGACATGAGGGTGAAATAAAGATGAATTTTTATTTTGAAGTGAACTATTCCTTTAGTGGTAAACTTTGTCTACCTAAAATTCTTATAGAGCAATTTCTGACAAAGCAAAAGAAAATTAAAATTCATAATTGAATAAAGCTATTTTTCAATATCTGACTTCTATGCAACTTTGAAGAACCTTTCTGTTTCACAAAAGGTTCTTTGTGGTAAGAAAAGGTTGTTCAGGTTATAAAAGGTAAGAAAGAGATTGTTCTTTAAAGAACCTTTGACATTCAGTTCTTTGTGGAACCAAAAATGGTTATTCTGTGGCATCGCTTTGTCGAACCTTTTAAGCACCTGTATTGTTAAGACTGTTGGTGACTTAAATTTTTTAACTTCTGTGGACATTTCTGTGAGATTCCCAAAACTCTTGAGAGAAACATCTGAGGAGCATGAGTCTCTGTATCGCCATTGCCCTCATTGTTGTCTAGGAAAAACAAATAAGACATATAAAATATCTCTTGTGTGATTTTTCATTTCAATGGGAGATGTCCGTGTGCTTTCATAATCGTTTTTAAGCATTGCCTCCCACTTCGAGACTCACAGGCAGTGCGGATTAGTAAAGTTGCCCAGGGCGACATCTCATTTTGATAGTTTTAAGTGGAGGGTTAATCTTTGCAGGGCTGAAAGGAAGTCCTGCGGGCTTGTTGGTGACAAAGGAAGTCAGAGATTTGGGACAGCGTATTTTAGCGGCAACAGGCAGTTAATTGATTATAAACACACGATGCCTGTTATCAGCGTCCCGCACACAGTCTAGAACAACAAAGCAGCTGCTGCACCCCTGCAGAACCAATAAACCTGTCTGCACTGAATTCAGTGCAAAAAGAGTCTTTTCCCTCCAGTGCTGACAGAGTCTAGACGGTTTTATAAATACACTTCAAAGTGTGATGTATGACAGAAAAAAGTGGGTTCTAAGAGTACAAAAGGGTTCAATGTAAAACAAGTCTAGGGGGTTTTCTCTTATGCTTTTAAAATACTACTTTTGGAAAAAGAATTTGAATGGAGATATACACTACTGTATTAGGAGATGCAATAAGATGCATATCTCGCCCCTAGAGCGAAAGTTTAAGATGGGACAGGATGCAGGAGACTGTGGATGTGTCCCTATGTTTCATCCCCAAGGAAGCTGTTTCCATCTGTAGCGATCAGAAAGGAGACAAATCCTGAATCAGGCTTTGTTCAGTCAGATTCTTTTTGAATTAGAGAGGGCGTACGGGGGGGGGGGTTTCCTCCGGGTACTCCGGTTTCCTCCCCTGGTCCAAAGACATGCATGGTAGGTTGATTGGCATCTCTGGAAAAATTGTCCGTAGGGTGTGAGTGTGTGAGTGAGTGAGTGAATGAGTGAGTGTGTGTGCCCTGCGATGGGTTGGCACTCCATCCAGGGTGTATCCTGCCTTGATGCCCGATGACTCCTGAGATAGGCGCAGGCTCCCCGTGACCCGAGGTAGTTCGGATAAGCGGTAGAAAATGGATGGATGGATGGATGGAGGGCGTACGGGTGAATGCGTAGACATTTTACACATCAGCCTTTTCGATTTCCCTTGTCATGGATGGCAACAAAACGAACTCCGCTCATAATTGTAATTCTAGATACAAGCCACTCAGAATTGTTTATACAATGGTCTAGTCCACGATTCTTCAATTTCTTCCTACAACCATGCCCCCAGATGTGTCTTACAAAAGCTTGGATTACCTACAGGATGTTTAAAATCTAAACAGATTTACTACAGTACACATTTTTTGTCAAAGTTCATCACACAATTCAGAATCTGTGCTTGTCATATTGTACAGTACATTGACACCTTTGCACTGCATTATTCAAACAGAAAAAAGCATTTGACATGGCACTGTGACATAATCAATGCAATGAATAACCATCAAATGGCCTTATTATTAATCTGTTTCATTTTAAAAGAAAACTGTGAATTCAATGAGTGTGTGTACTTTGTGAAGCTGTGCATGTATTTGTGTGTGAGGGCACACAGCTCTAGTGTTAGTTAAAGGCTTCATCAGCCTTCACCAATCTGTGTGTGTGTGTGTGTGTGTGTCAGCTTGCCTCCCTTTAATGAGGAGGGGTGGAATTCAAGGAATGCCATGCTCAGGTTAAAAAGAGAGGAGCAGGCGAGAGAACGAAAGAAAGCGAGATGGAAAATGAGAAAGAGAGAGAGGGCATCTAACAGTTGTGTCCCTTACCCCCTAATTAAGGACTGAAACACTGTTAGTGTTCTATGGAAAGTCTCACTTAACAGCTGCAAAGTCAGTTAATGCACAACTGTGAACTCTATAATTCAGTGTTTCACAAAATTTTTCTGCCGTTCCCCACTTTGAAGGTAGGGAAGAGTTCCGAGCCCCACCTGTCCCCAATCGCCTCAACATAATGGTAATAAACTTTGATCACTGTCTGTCTGGGTTTTGTCTGCTGGTGCAGAATTTCCGAATTTTTCTTTTCATTCCATGTCACAAACTTATCTATTTTAGGGTTGAGCCATTGTCCGTCGCCGATGGCTGATTGAAATGACGATGTTGACACATCTGTGCGTTGTACACAAATATGAACAACTGTACCTTGCACTGTACAGATCAGACTAGACTGATTTTATAACTGTGCAGCTCGTGTTGTATAAAGGAGACGTGCCACACTTAATAACTCTTAATGAACATCAGAATAAGATCTTTATAACTGTGAAGCTTGCGCTGTACAGATGCCTGAATTGATAACTGCTCAACTTGCGCTGTTTAAAGATGTGTCTCTGTATAGCTCATGCCTTGATGAAAACGTGCTTAAGTTCAAGACAAGTTCACCCACATTGATGCAGGTCGCAATGCTTAAGATAGTAGGATACAGTATTAAAATATACTGTATTAAGCAGTTTTTTTAAACAGTTCTTTGTTTCTACTAAAAACTACAGCTTTCCTGTAGCTCAGTGGTTAGAACATGGCGTTAGCAACACCAACGTCATGGGTTTGATCCCACTAATTGCAAATACTCTGCTACAAATGTATAGTATAATGCATTGTCAGTCGCTTTGGATAAAAGCATCTGCTAAAGGCATAAAAATGTAAACTTTTCAACAAATTGTATTTGCAACTTCTAGAAATCAATTTTACTTTTCTAAAGGAACAGTCCATCCCACAAAAAAAGTTCTCTCATCATTTACTCACTCTCATGTCATTCCACATCTGTATGATTTCTTCAGAACACAAAATATGTTTTGATGAATGTTGGTAACCAAACAACATTGGTCCCCATTGACTTCGATTCTATGAACACAAATCCACTGAGACGTTCCTCAAAATTGAATAATGATGACAGAATCTTGATTTTGGGGCCAGCTATGTTTTTATAATTAAATTCCAATTGGTATTTTGCATCCGATGTGCAACTCAAATTCATGAAATTAATTGGAAAGGACTTTTCAATATAATTTTAATTATACAACTCTGATCATAACAAAGCAGAACTTGTTTCCATATTGAAACAGGAATATGTGAAAAAGTTGAGTTCAGTCATGCAGTTAGTCGTGGCCCATCTGTAATAAAACACTGGACGAGGTAAACTTTGCTTTGGCCTGTCAAGACACTTCTCAAAGTGTCTAAAAGTGCTTTTGTGTAAGAAAGAACAGGCTTTGGAGGATTGTTTTGTTCCCTGCAAAGGGGGTTATGACAGCTTTGTGGATTAGGCAGATGTGCTTTCTCTTGTCTGTGAGTGCCTTTTCTGCTAAACCCATGAATAGAAACGATCATACAGACGTTTCATCACAACTGAAGGAATTTCCACAGTCTCTTGGAGTGGGCCGGGAAGCCCTACCGCTTAGACCTGGGGTCTCCTTTGAATTTCTGTATCGCACGCTCTCGAGCACATCTTATGTTCCACTGAATGAAACCACAGGTATCCCCTCTTCCCAGACGCACACAAGCTCACAAGCCGCAGTGGGACCGCATCCCGTCCGCAGCATTAGATCATGCGAGACGATGCCTGCTGTAATATTCCTGCTGTCAGACAGTGTGTCAGAATATCCAACAAGTCGAAAGTCCAACCTATCATTACTGGTCTGTTACAGAGACATGAGGTGGGGGTTTCTGCCCCTCCTAGGAATAATACTTTACAGTGGAAAGAGAAATTGCTACTTTTGTTATTTTCTACTGCTGACTTGAGTTTCTTTCTTCTGCAGAACACAAAAGAAGATATTTTGGGATGAATGTTGGTAACTGAACAACATAGGTGCCCATTGACTTGCATTGTATGGACACAAAACCAATGTGGGTTCCGCCATCGTTTGGTTACCAACATTCTTCAAAATATCTTCTTTTGTGGAAGAAATAAAGTCATAAAGGTTTAAAATGAAAAGAGGCTGAGTAAATGATAACAGAATTCTCATTTGCGTGAACTATCCCTTTAAGACCTCTGTAACCTCATTTAACCCCATGCCAAGCCAAACCTGATCTGAGCAGCTGTCTCTATAGATCTTTCTTGTCATCAGTCAACAGCATTTAAAAGTGGGCGTCCCTGAGAATGAAGATCATAGAGAAAAACCTTTTGTGAGCAGGGTCATTGAAGGCACTTTTAGACTAGTCATCATAAGACAGCAAAATGTGGCATGAGAACAACATGTTTTTGTTGAAAGTTGCTTTTGGAGAACAAATGTGGTGAGCCAATACTATCATGAACTGAAGTAATGGCCAAAAAGATTTACCACAAGACAGGAAATGCCAGGAAGTGTTTTGTCAACATCATTTTATTTCTATGAACGTTATGTGACTTTATCAGTAGCCGGAAATACTAAAATAGTTAGGCAGGACAAATAAAGAGATAATAAACAATTTTAAGATGTGTGATTACTGGGATGTTAAACATTACTAACATGAAGGGTCCTGTCAAGGGCAGATGATAGATGCAAGCGGGATGAATCTGGGCTGATTCAGTTATGAAGTCGAAATGTGGATCATGGATACTTGTGTATTTTTCTGACTTTATCTCTTAGTGTTTCTATCATTGTGGATACTGTGTTAAAATAGCCTCAAAGAATATCTCAAAACCTTGCATCAGTCCTGGTTTCCTAAAACCAGACAGGCAAAAACATGTCTTTTAGAGATTCCTTTAATGGAATCCTGCTATATTTATCATATTTATGTGATGGATTAATTCTATTTGTTACTAATCTGTACTCCCCTATCCCTTTTAATTATAAATCATCTATAACTTTCCCTCTATTAGTAATAGTATTTTAAAAGTGAACCTGATCTTAACAATAAATCAAATCCACAGATTTATCTACCTCCAGGCAGTCCTCCCAGAATGTGCTACAAAACATAGTTCTTCAATCCTATCTCCTTAAAGAAAAATAAATCTCAAGTCACTCAACTCATGAGTATTTTTTGCCTTTATAATTACAGTGTGACAGACGTTTTTTTTGCATTTGTTTACAGAGCAAAGTGATCTTTACAACAGATCCACTCCTTGAATTTGACTGGAAAAGCAGTGCCCCAAAAGGGCAGATATTTCTTATAAACACACTGCAACTTTTGCTGTTTGTTTAAACCTACTTGTTTTTGCATTCCACAAAAAAGTGCTCTAATAGGCAACAAAACAACAACAAAACAGTTGATTATATTTTCTAAGTCACTCTATATTTTTTAAAAGTATGTATTTAATGTATCAGATACCTTTTCCAAACTAACCTCAGCAAGCTAGTACGGCAGAGCACGAAAGTAAGTACGAAAGCAAGTTAGCCTTTCAGGACCTCCGATTCCATCGCCCCAAAGTCAGTGGGGTTTTTGGTAAATCTCATGAAATCAGATCTGTGGTAACATAACCTCAAAATATTTTTCACGTTTTAATCTATGACAAAACACATCAGTCACAACCCGCTCTTGTTATTTCAAAAACGTTATTGTGTCTTAAAAACTTTGGTTGCTTACAAGTTGGTAAAAAACAATACTTCCTTTGGCGGGGACCATAGATGTCATCACGCATATACATTTCACAAATAATGCCACATGGGCACAAATCTCTAAAATGTGGATGGGGATTCAAGGCAGCATGTTCTTAATACAGTATGAAAAGTTGTGTAAAAGATCTTGTTATACAAAACGTGTTAACATCACAAACCTTTGGGAATCACAGATCTTATTATTTTTTTAATCTTCCAAAAGTCTGGGAAAAATGCATAGGCTTTTGATCGAGGAAACCAATTCGGCGGCCAACTTCCGGATTGACCCACGAAAATACATCATCTCTGCGGAGTTTGTGAAATCTTGAGAATGAAACCCATGAATTTCTCTACCCCTTGAACTTCACGAAAGCAAAAAAACTACTTTTACAGTTATGCCATCATATGCATGGACAACCTGTAGATGCTTGTGTATTTGTGTATGCGAAGATCAGAGAACCTGCTCAATGTAGGTCAGAAAGGTGTTGCACAGCGGCACGCTGTAATAGTATCCACCAGCAGCTTTCAATTACATTTTCCAAAGACTATAACCCTCTTGTTATCCTTCCTCCAAAGTCTCCATCGCCATCTCTTACTGCATCCACTCTCTCAAACAGCCCAAGGCTGTTTTTGCAATAATACACTTGTTCTCTATGAAATTTGAGGTAAATAACACAAAGCGGCTACATAAATATCAAACACCATGCGCTGACAGTGTCTCGCAGAATGGCTTTTATGTAACCGGTATTTCCACAGTGAAAAAAAACAAAACAGACTAATAAATCAAGTCACACTTTTCTGTGACTGTAAACAAGAATTTAAAGTACATCAATTCAGTAAAAGCAGGTGTTAGGATTATACAATTTCATTCAGGATTTCCAAGACTTGTAAGCTTCTAGGTCTGTGCGAGCCTCGCACAGTGCATTTAGTGCAATACACTTATGATCAGATGTGTGTTTACATGAACAAAGAGCTACCTCAGATTTTCCATTCTCCCTCAGCGATGCTCAAGCCTCTGGCAAGGTTTAGATAACCAAGTGCCGTCATGTAGCGTTTATTCAGAGTTGGATCCTGCCAGGACATCGATGTTGACCAAAACCATCCATTCATTCAACAGTATTAAACATAGTCTGTCACCTTGCAGCAGGGGAAGCTGGATTTTGCAACAGGATATTTGCTTTTGAAAGGAGGCTGGGTTGTCAACATTGTCCTGATCATAAACATGACTTTTCATTATAACTAATTATGGTTGCTGTTGGATTTATTTTTTATGAGATAAATCTTTATGATCGTTCTTGTAAATTAACAATTCATCCAAAAATTTAAATTCTGTCTTTTTCAACTCACCCTTGAGTTGCCGCAAATCTATATCAATTTCTTTGTTCTGATAAACACAAAGAAAGATATTTGGAAGAATGCTTGTAACAAAACAGTTCTTGTCCATCTTTGACTACCATAGTAGGAAAAATTGCTCACACAAAAGGAGATATTTTGAAGAATTTAGGAAAGCAAACAGTTCTGGGGCACTGCAATGGCCGTTTTTCCTACTATGTTAGTCAATGGTGGCCAAGAACTGTTTGGTTACAAGCAGTTCATCAAAACACAGAAATGTATACAGATTAGGAACAACTTGATGGTGAGTTAATGATGACAAAATGTTTTGGTAAACTGTCCCTTTAAGGAGTCTCAGTGCCTGTAAGACCAGAAGCTCCAGTTAAGCAAAGAACAAAATATAGGTCTGAAGAGCCTCATAACTCAGCCGTCCACACTCCTGTCTGTCTCTCAATCAGCCCTGGAAGAACATGGTGGCTTGCCATATCATTTTTTCCAATGGAAATCTAATCTGTCCCCTGAGATCACAAACTTTCTGGCTGTATTAGAAACAGAGGCAGCTCACTGACTCTAGTAATGAGCTCACTGGGGCGTTTAAGGTTCAGAGGAATACAGTGAGGTGCCAGATCTTCTGTCTAGATCAGTTGGGGTTGAGTAAGTTTGGTTATGCTAGACTTGTTCTGACAGATTTTTTTCAGGAAATTAGTCTAATGCGTGAGCCTAAAGGGTGGAAAATATCACACCCGAAGGGTGGCATTCAAGTCTAATGTACCATTCACTTTCAAGGATAACTAAAGAATGCAGAAAAAACACAAAAGCATCTTTGGAAAATGTAACTTATTTTATGTTTAACCCTAATGGCATTCCAAACCTGTAAGACTGACTTTTTGCAGAACACAAAAGAAGATATTTTTAAGAACGTTGGTAACTAAAGAACATGGTCCCCCATTGACTCCCATTGTATGGACACAAAATCACAAGACATTCCTTAAAATATCTTCTTGAGTGTTCCACAAACGCATGTTTACACGCATGTTTTGAATGATATGAGGCTGAACTGTCCCTCAAAGTGTTTGTTAGTTATGCAGTTTGTTCTGTTTGTAATTTTTAATCTAATCGATTTAATTCTCCCCTTTTCTTCCTTCTCCTTCCACTTTCTTCTCTCCTAATGCAATTCACAGGCCTGTTTGGAGTGCCATCATGGATCTTCCTGGGCTGGTATGGTTGGTGTTGCTCCTGGTGAGTGGGCCGATCCGAGGAACCGAGGGTGGCGCTCAGGAGTTTGACAGCAGTGACGAAGGTCCAGAGGTTGAATTCCTATCGACGTCTCGCATCCGGCGGGCCCCCGAACCTCCTCCCCAAGACAAGTGCTCTTACACCTTTATAGTACCCCAGCAGAAGGTTACGGGAGCCATATGTGTGAACTCGAAGGAGCCCGAGGCTTTGCTGGAGAACCGTGTCAATAAGCAAGAGCTGGAACTTCTCAATTCGGAGCTACACAAACAGAAGAGACAAATTGAGACTTTGCAGCAGCTCGTTGAGGTGGACGGAGGTATCGTCAATGAGGTGAAGCTTTTGCGCAAGGAGTCTCGCAACATGAACTCTAGAGTGACGCAACTATACATGCAGCTACTGCACGAGATCATCCGCAAAAGGGACAATGCGCTGGAGCTGTCCCAATTGGAGAACAAGATCCTTAACCAGACTTCTGAGATGCTGCAGCTTACCAACCGCTATAAAGATCTGGAGTACAAGTATCAGCACCTTGCATCGCTAGCAAATAACCAGTCAACACTCATTTCCCTTCTCGAGGTGCAGTGTCAGAGGGGACCACCAGTTGTGGCTCCAAGGGTCCAGGCTCAACCTCAGCCCCAACCTCAACCAAGACCCTCATCACCCATCAATAAGCCCCACCAGCCACCCACCTTCAGCCGCAACACCCAGATCAACAATGAGATCCAGAGCGATCAGAACCTAAAAGTCCCGCCGGTCCCTCCTCCCACCGTTCCAGGTGCAACTAACAGCCCATCTACAACAAACAAACCCTCAGGTGAGTCTCCGTATCATTCTCTACAAAAATTTGATTGCTACGAACGCTGCTACGATGTCTCTGTCGTGTCTTCCACACAATTCGAAAAATTTCAACTCGAATGCAAAATCCATGAGAGGAGCTCATTGACAGGTCTGGTTTGAAAAGTCCAGATGCATGAAGACACTCCCTGTCAAGCGAGTAATATACACTCACCTAAAGGATTATTAGGAACACCATACAAATACTGTGTTTGACCCCCTTTCACCTTCAGAACTGCCTCAATTCTACGTGGCATTGATTCAACAAGGTGCTGAAAGCATTCTTTAGAAATGTTGGCCCATATTGATAGGACAGCATCTTGCAGTTGATGGAGATTTGTGGGATGCATGAAGCTCCCGTTCCACCATTTTAGTACAGTGAACTCATTGTCATGTTCAAGAAACCAATTTGAAATGATTCAAGCTTTGTGACATGGTGCATTATCCTGCTGGAAGTAGCCATCAGAGGATGGGTACATGGTGGTCATAAAGGGATGGACATGGTCAGAAACAATGCTCTGGTAGGCCGTGGCATTTAAACAATGCCCAATTGGCACTGAAGGGCCTAAAGTGTGCCAAGAAAACATCCCCCACACCATTATACCACCACCATAATTGCATTAATGAGAAATTGAACAGGTGTTCCTAATAATCCTTTAGGTGAGTGTATTTTAAAAGAAGATGCGCGTCTGTGCATCTTGCATTTTATAAAGAAGATGCGCATGAGTTTTTAACTGAGAAGCTACAGTACAGAGGACACAAAGCTGACTTGATAACTGCCCAGCTAGTGCTGTATAGAGACCTTGTTAATCGATGTCACAGTCCCTATAAAGAAGACGTGTCTCTGTACAGCTCATGCTTAGACACGCCGCACTTCATTACATCGCGGCTTGTTTAAAGAAGCAGACGATGTCATTGTCCATCACGAGGTTCACTGTAGACATCGCCCAATCTTTCTCACAATACCTGTAGAACTTCAGATGATTCGGCTATGCCCATCCGGCTGGCCTAGATAAGCGGGTATATGCAACGTTGGGGGCGTACGTCCTGACTGTAACTTCACAGTCGGCGTTATGTTGGGATTGGCCTCTTTTCAGTGGTCTTTTGCATGCACACGATTTACACAAGAAGGAGGAAACAATAGTGTTTGCAGCTCACAATATATGTCCTGATGAGTTATTATTCATCTATGCCTAGATAAATACAGTTCCCATTCTATGGCACCTTTTGGAACATGGTAAACTGAATGATTTTAACTATTTACTTCATTATAACTATACATCCATAATGGAAAAGGCAGATTTCAGTGGTTGTATTTGCACTTTATCTGGTCATATGAGCATTTTTCCAACGCTATTTTCCACATGCATTTATCAGCAAAAGGTTCCACAAACTCACCTCAGAGAGACTCTAGCATTCACAATGAGACCACAGTATAAAGGAGACGACTGTAACGAAACAGAGAGAAAGATCCTGAAAAGAAGAGAAAATACTGAAAAAAAACTGACAGAAACTGTGTTCAAGAGGAGGATTTGGGAAATAGCTTAAGGATGTGCCACATAAGGACGATGAAACTGAGGTAGAGAAAAAGAAACATGCATCTGCACTGGAGTAAACTCATTTATTCCAGTGGTACCAGACATGGGCGACCAGACACAGACACTCAGTTCTATCTTTTGTGTGTCTTCCTAGTAGACCTTGAGAGAGAGAAAGAAACAGCCTGCTGATAGATTTACTATGTTGTGTTAACGCAAGCTGCACAACTGGAAATCCTCCTTGTTTCCTCTTCCTTCTTATCATATCTCTCTGGTAAAGTTCACCTGACTTGATGGATAAGTCTTCAGCTATAGGTCATCACCTCATCCATCTTTGTGAAAGCTAGCTAGATTTTTTTAACAGATTTACCCCAACATTGTTTTTCTCCTACCACAGTTTTTTTTCTGGGCCATTAGACCATTAGACATTACATGGCACTGCCTGTTTCCATCTTTCATACAGACACATACTGTTATCCAAACTCCTTTCCGTTTGTCTGCCATTCTTAAGAGCTGAATTCATCGCAACATTTCTTCACACTGAAAATGTACAATAGGTCAGATTTGCATCCTTCCATTGAAAAGCACAAGATTTTCTTTGGAACGTTGAAGGATCAGGTTTTCACAAACTAGGGGAGTTCGTGCCAGCTCAAGTGCATGTTAAACGTTACTACCTACTAAAGACTACAATCATTGTTCACTCATGAGTGTATACGGTTACAAGTGAATTAAAAACGATTCAAATAAACCTATAATTTTAGCTCTTCTGTTTGAGTTTCCATGGCATACAGATTCTCTTCCCTATTAAACAGAACAGTGGGAGTTTTTTTAAAACATGCTGACAAGCAGACTTCTCCCCTGGAAAGTAAGCAATCTGTTCAGAGCTCGAAGAAATGTGGGAATGTGCAATGAGGTTTCATTAAAGTTCATGTACATAATCAAAAAGGGTGCATGTGTTGATCCGCCTACAACGCTGATAAAACAAACAAATCATATGAAAAAGAAATACAGATGGGTCTTAAAGTATGATGTTCAATGTTGTTATTGCTTTGCAATCTAATACAGATTTTTTTAAACTTAAATTCATAACAAATAAAAAATATCACAGTTTATAAAAGATGTAATCCTCTTTCTTCATATACAAATGCAGAAATTTTGCTCAAATTAAAGTTCGTTCCGCAATCTTCTTTTGAACAAAGAAACTATGAACAAAGAAACACGGTTTACTGTATTTCTAATCTTAAAAAACCTTTTCTCTGCCTTTTACCCTCAAATGTATTTCTATTAAATGTCATAAGTCTATCCAAAGCTTGTTTCCTGGGATTCTATAAATCTTCTGGCCCAGTAAATAACAGGCTCCAGAGTTTGGGAATGCTGGAATGGATTCAATTGTTTCCACGGCAAGAGGTTAATGAGCCCCGTCTGCATAGTTTGCTTATATTTGTCAGGTAGCGTGATTTTGCTTCTCTCATGCTGTGAAAATCATCCAGGCAGAGAGATTTCAAAATCCAGTTTTTATAGACATTTCAACACACACACAAGCTGAAACATCTGTGACGACTGTGTTTGTGTTTCTTAAGACACAAACACACAGGAATCCTCAAAACATTACATTCTTTCCCTTGAGACTGTCTGTTGTGGCACGCAGTATGGCAATGACACCATGTTTCCGATTAGCAAAGGCTGAAGTTTTTATTAGCATAATTCTTTTAAAAAGCAAACATGGCAGCCATACTATATCAAGTATGTGGAAATGAGAGAGAAGCGACAATGTTTCAAATGTCTGAATTGTACTATCTTAGCTTTAAATGCAGTGATAACCAATATTGTATGTTTGGGACAGAACTATCATCATTATAAATTATATAATTAGTTTTAAATGAATATACTTTTTTGAACTGTTAAACTCTAGTGGCACACCAATCACACACAAAACAATAAAACAGGACTAAAGGCCTGGTCACACCAAGAATACAAAAAAGACTAAGAGGTAGATAAATTGATAAAAATACAGAGGAGCGATATCCCTAGGATCACTTTCAGAGCAATTTTTTTTTAGATGATGAATGACACAACATTGATACTAAAGCCAATTAAAATCTGTTCAAATCTAAAGGGCCACTCACATTTAAAATGTGAAACTACATCACGAGCTTCTAGTAAACAAATGTTATCTTACAATATACTGTATATATTTTCCTCTTTATAGTTATCATTCTTGGTGGCAACATTCAAGACAAACTTATTCCTTTATCAGTTCTTCCAAACTCTTACCGTTGTTCACCTTTCAAACATAGCCTATATATATTTTAAGCAGCAAAGACCAAAACTTACTAAAGCTACTTTCAACGTTTCAGTAAAAGGCACATCCAGATGATTTTTCATGATGATGAAGGGGCTGAAGTGGTTGTGAATGACGGGTATACTGATGGCCAGCCTTCTGGCATGAGGCCTGCTTTTTAAAAGCTACAAGATGAGAGTAAACACTAAAATGTTTCCAGACTACTGTAGGTAAACCACAGGGCTTCAGAAGTACTTTAAAAGGCTGAGATCTAAGATAACAAGACTGTCTGCCAGATTTGACAGCAAGGATCCCACAGCTAAAATACACAAACAATAATGGAATATATGAGGTCATCACCAGCTTGCTTTGAAATCTCAGGTTGGAACATTAATTTTCCATCTGTAAGAAACAGCATATCATATTGCTGCTGCCTTTTTGAAACCTTATATCTCCATACAATATTTCATGATTCAATTTTTTCATCAATCATTAATATTATTTATCTTCTGTTTATCGATGGGTAGTACAAATATCTAACCAATATAAAGTATTAAAGTGTACTTGTCAACTTTTACATCAAATTTTTTTATCATTTAAATTCGTAAAATCAGCGAATTTTGATAATTGGGGTTTCTGAGGACAGCGATGATATTCTGTACAAGGCAATCTGGACTACTTGAATCTCGTTGTTTGATTATGGCATAATATTTTTGAAAAGTGACCCCTGCCGGATTACTGGACGCTTATCTTGAAAACCTGTTTCCTCCATACCTATGCTTTCGTTCTCTGTGATCTGTACAAGTAAGCTAAAATAACAATTTCAAATTGATATTCCTCATCCATGTTTATTTAGTTGGTTAGACAAATACACAAATAGTGTTAAAAAAATAAGCAAGATAATGTGCAGCCAGTGATTATTATAAAATAAACCAGTTCAGGTTGACGCCCTTGCAGTTTTATCTTGTGATAAGACCTTCTTACTTGTTTTTCACCAGGATTATGTCATATAAGATGACTTCAAAAAGTTATGACAAATGTGGATATATGGATATAATATGCATAGCCCAGTGTCACTTTATGCAGTGTGTTTATCAACATCTTACATGTCACTGTTCCTCCATTTGTATAGGGAATAATTTTGAAGACAGGACTGACTTATGAAAAGCGTTTTCCTCTGGTTCTCTTTGGAAAAACATTGAAGCTGGAGCCATATTTGACACAACTCTATAAAAACACAACTCTGTGCCCAGGGAAGTTTGGAAGTGCTTGCTAATCTACTTGCTACTGTTGCATTATTTAGCAAATGGGTCTTTCTTTGGCCTCAGTGCCAGCGTTGTGTTTGGCCGGGAGAGAAGCAACAACATCCCAGGCCAGAATGGCAGCCAAGGTCATTCCTCTTTAAACTAAAGGCTTTTCCAGCTGTGCCATGAAGAAAAGAGCTCAGAGCGGTTTGCAGGGAAATCCTGATTTGCCTTTCAGATGTATGCATTACCTGACTCTTTTATCCAAAATGACATACAGTGTATTCAATGTTCATATTTTTTGAGCAGTACATGCTTTGGCTGGCATTGAACCCATCACCTTGCTGTGCAAGCAGCAGTCAATCAGTTAAGCTATAACAGAAACTGCATGTTTGAAATTGCTGAATTTGCACCTGAATTTGCCCTCAAGCAAAACTCTAACAGTATGTTTTATGTCATGCTGTCATGTTCCTGCTATAAGATTTTCTATAAAGGAACTGCATCAGAGAATGACAACGAAACAAGGAGGCTAAATAAAAATATGTTTTTGTGTTTTTTGTCTAAGGTCCATTCAAGGACTGTCTGCAGGCTCTGGAAGACGGCCACACTAACAGTGCCATGTATCTAGTGAAGCCGGAGAACACAAACAAACTGATGCAGGTGTGGTGTGATCAGAGACATGACCCTGGTGGCTGGACAGTCATCCAGAGAAGAATGGATGGATCTGTCAACTTCTTCAGAAACTGGGAGACGTATAAGGTAATACAATATTAGAGCTGTTATATACAGTAGAGAAGTAGCCAAAAGTGTTATGCATGGGGCATTTTTGTACAATACTTTGTTTTGGTTTTATTGACACTTTAGCTTGAATTAAACCATCAAAATATGAGATGTATAGTACAAATTAGACAAAACACAACATTTTGAGGAATGTATCCGACAAAAAGATTTGGCAAAATTGCAAACTATATATATATCAAACAATATGGGCTTTATCCGAATATACAAAAAGGAGTAGTAAATCAAAACTAGTAAATAAAGTAAAGATTGACTACAATTTAATGAGTTAGTAATATTTGTTGATTCCTACTTGCTATAATATTTTATAGTCATTTTCCTGGGCCTTGACTTGTAAATTTGTAAACATTTGTAAACTGAGCTGAGCTTCAGTTCACACTCCAAGCACAACTACACAACATGCATGAATATTCTTAACGTAGCTTTAATCATATTTCTTCAAAGTTGAACACCACTTTTGGTCACTAGTGTATGTTTTAATGAATTTTACGAAATTCAAACCTAAAAAAAGACACTTTCCTTGAAGCATGTATGTATAATGCATTATAAAGAGTTATTCAAGTGTAAAATGCATTATAATTCTTCATAATAAGTGTTGTAATGCCCTATATGTAGTTGTAAAGAAGTATAACCAATTTAAAATGTGAAGTGTAACAAGGAATTGCTAAGTGTTATAATGTGTTAACTGTAATAACAATTGTTTATAAGACATTACAATGCATTAAAAGGTGCATTACAGTGCTTTAAAACTACTTTTATAATGCATTATACATACTTGCTTCAAGTAAAGTGTTCCCCAAAATTCTAACCGTGTTTTTAGAGGGTTTATTTAGAGTAATGCCTATTTCATTGTTATTTTAAATAGCAATAATCATTTTCCACATTATTTGTGATTCCGGCCAGATTTTTTATCAAAGTATCAATTAAAAAAACAACTAATCAATTAAAAGAAAACTAATACTTCGGCTACTCCAAACTTTGGAACAGTGGTATAAATATATTGTGCATGTATGCATTATGTACATAGTGCCAACTATATATATTATATTATTATCCAATATATATCATTATCAAAACAATTTATGATTTGATATTCAGTTCAATTTCATTTATATAGCGCTTTTCACAATTTTCTTTGTTGAAAAGCAGCTTTACATCATAATAAAATATTTAATAAAAATAATACAAGGAAAAATGTAAGAGAATATACGTTATTAAGAATCATGGTTTTATTGGAAATATTTCTCTATGCAATGTACCAAAACGTGTGGAAATAATATATTTGTTAAAATATGTTAACGTGATTGTGTGCTGTTGAACGCAAGTTGTTTATATTTATGGATTAAATTGGCAGTCTCCCAGTGAGTGATATATATAGTGATATAAATAAAATTTACAGTGGAAATAAATGAAAATATGAAAGTATTTGTGGTCAATTTACAAACAAATGCAATTTATGTTAACATTTTGCCAAGACAGCTTGTTTTTACTATACATAAGGTAATCAGTTGTCACATGGTCTATAACTCTCGCCTGCTTCACATAAGCTAACTCGGAAGTCAGTCAACTCACAGATCCTTAAGAAGTTTAATGGGGAGCATATGGCAAACAGAAACTACCACAATGCATTGACATGCCTCGTTGCATATGGGGAAACTAACTCAATTATTTTCTGAACATTAATTTGTTTATATTTATGCATAATATGCTGTAGAATACATAAAAATATAATTTTCTGCAATAATTAAGTATCAGGTTTTCAAAGTGGTACCAAAATCTGTACAGCAGAACCGAAGGCTTTATTGAATCGTCCAAAACAAGGTTTTCAATGCCCGAGATGTAGTATAAGCACACGGGTGGTTCAGGAATTACAACTGTCCATGGGCTTAGAGAGCAGAAAACTGATATAAAGTATGTGATGGCTAATACAGACCTACTAGTAAAACCAGAAACAACAAACAGGGAGAAAGGAAAACAGAGAGAGAAATTGAGATGTTAGAAAAAAAAAACCAAAACTGTCAAAAGACATTTAAGAAATCCAACAGTAAATGGCAAATTGTCAGTCATAAAGACATGACAAAATATTGTACAGTGAGTAATGTAGACTAAGAGAAATATTTGACTTGGTCCATCAAGTGCTCAATGGCAGTAACCTTCTCTGTTTTATCACAGCAAGGCTTTGGAAACATTGATGGAGAATATTGGCTGGGGCTGGAAAACATACATTGGTTAACCAACCAGGGGAACTACAAACTGCTGGTGACGTTGGAAGACTGGGCTGGACGCAAGACGTTCGCAGAGTACGCAAGTTTCCGTCTCGAGTCCGAGGCCGACTTTTACAAGCTCAGAGTGGGCCGTTACCACGGCAATGCAGGTGACTCCCTAACTTGGCACAATGGGAAGCAGTTTACCACTCTGGACAGGGATCATGACGTGTACACAGGTACAAAATGGAAATATTTCCAACTATAATATAGTGGTTCTAAACTGGTCTTTATACTTACATTTTTTTTTTTTCTTAGGCAACTGCGCTCACTACCAAAAGGGAGGCTGGTGGTACAACGCTTGTGCCCACTCAAATCTGAATGGCGTGTGGTACAGAGGCGGTCACTACCGCAGTCGGTATCAGGACGGGGTTTACTGGGCTGAATTCAGGGGAGGCTCTTATTCTCTCAAGAAGGTTGTCATGATGATCCGACCCAACCCAAACACCTTCCACTGAGCAGCACAGAAACACAGGGCACAAACTCATGACTGCTTGCCCATGTTCACCCTATACAGTGCAATTCACTTAGACTGTGTTTTTTAATTATGCTTTTTAAGTAAATATAGTAGCTATATATAACATGTGTCTGAAAACACGGGGAAGAAGCTACAAATACAGAAAATAAAATGTCTGATCGCGTGATCTATTTTCCTTAAAACCTTAAAACTAAAATGGCACAATGAACATCACACGTTTTTTTAACCAAATATTCCATCTTGATCTCACAAGAATTCGTAGCTATTTTACAAGGTGGCTAATTCGGATGATTTCGTATGTGGTGAACCGTACTAAAATGTACGAATGAGATCGCAAAGATTCATATGAATTATCCAAATTTTACCACATCGTTAAATAGTTACGTTTTTTCTCTGAGATTGTGTTGAATATTTAGTGCAATTGCGACTGTGTTGTCTTGATTTATTTCGTCAAAAATGCCACAGATAAACAAACAGTACTCATTAATTGTTACGAATAAGACACAGGACGTCCGATCCGGTGATAGTTGGATACTGTAGTTTACGCTTTCCTAGTTTATTCGAAACTAAGAGAATATATATTTCCTGATGAGATGAATGACTCATAATTTATTTCAGGGATGTCATTTTTAAAATTCATTTAAATGTTATAGTTAAAAAAAGCCACATCTAAAAACAGTCATTGGTTTGGTTCACTTAAAAACTGTATTTACTGTGTAAATTAGCTGTTGGTATCAAATGAAAACCCAGCACATGTTTATGTACATATAAACGTAATATTGTTGAAAATAATGTGTAATTTGTAATATACTGTAAGTGTAACATATTTCCCCATGTACTGTCCAATTGTTGCAATAAAAGATGTACTGTACAGCTAGATGTCTGTTGCTTAGAACATTTGCACTGATTTTGGAATAAGTTGTCATATAAATGTGTATTCAAGTTAAAAGAAGAAAAAATAAAGAGACCATCAAACCTCAGGAGTCATGCAACCGCAATGTGAAAGACTGACAGCATGACAAGACACACTAAGACTGTGCTAAAAATCAAGATTATCACATTTTTTTGTACTTTTCCTAAATACCTATAGAAATGTTAAAAAGTAAATATGAACTTGTTTTCTTTGCAGTATTTGAGGTCTAAAAAAATACAGAGTATCTCCTGTTTCTCCAGTTTTCATTTTCTGCAAGTAGAAACAATATTCACAGAATGAAACAAAAATGATCATTTTACCTAAACACATACCTATAAATAGTATATTTAAAAACCAGAAAAACTGATTTAGAAATGGTCTCTTCATTTCTTTCACGGCTGTAAGTTCTTCAATTCAAATAGGATACAAAAGTTCAATCAACAGTGGTTATAACATTCCAAAATAACTTAAGTTCTCAGTCATCAAAAACAAATAAAAAGAATATTCACAATGGAAATCAATGGAAATGGTGTATATAAAGATTGAAGAAATGCATTCCTTGTGTTTTGTTTCATAGCTTTGGAGTCAACATTTATTTATGTACATAACTTGCACCTCTCTTCATCCTTAAACCATGCAAAGTGACAAAAAATCTTCCCAATATTGGAACACGCCACTGGAAAAGCAGAGTGGAAAAACAGATAAGAAGTGACAGGCTCCTAAATCTCAGTCACAGTCTTTCCGTCCCTGCTCTCCATCCCAATTTCAACTGCCTGCTGTTGAGAGACGTCCCTTTGCTTAAATACAAAAGCATATTTCTGGAGATCCCTGCAACTCGACCGCAAGTTACATGCAGCAGGTACGGCAGTCTGCGTGGCATTTGTCTGTAGGAGCCCTCTGTTTCTGTAGGAGACACAGTGTTTACCGACACGCCGCCCAAGTGGAAGCAGACGTTCGATGTGAATTATGTAAAGGAAATTTGGTTAATGAAAAAGACGTGTGTGGTGAAGCGCAGACAGCGTGCGTCAGCCCTATCCCTGTATTTAACTTATTTAAAAAATGATTCTGTCTCTTTCTGCATTTCAGTTCCGATTAGTTTCAGATTTTGCCGTTCTTTAGAAACTCTGGTACGGATAGAAAACGACAGACAATGTGAGTTACAACCTTCTCGTGTTATTTCTTCCTGGCCTGTCATTTATTTGCATTCCACAATGCCACAGAAGCACCTGGAAAACTCCAGTTCAGACCAAGTGCCTGGACCTCAAGCATGTGGCAATGACATACTGAACGGTCTGCTTCATGTCTACACAGAATCAAACAGCCATGTCTAAAAAAACACTAACATGGCCTCTTGTAAAACAAGACAGCAGTTAGAAACAGATCCAAACCATCTCCTCGGCACAAAGTCTCAGATCTCTTTTATAATTGAGTCGTATTAAGCATACAGATCGCACTGTTGTATAGTAAGAGGATTATAATCGAGTTGGGATCTGGGCCCTGTTCCCCAGGAGGGTGTTTGTTTTTGGGTATTCCAGAAGGAAGCATCTATTTCCAAATGCTTTTACAGCTGTCTCCTGGATTGCTAGACAAGACTGATGCTTCTGTAAATCATATCCCTGTGAGCTTTTACAACTTAAAGTCTTTAGATAAGAGAGAAATAACAGCTATTAGTAGCAGTTATCTGGGCAGGTGCGTGCCTAGTGTTGGAATTAGAGAGAAGGCAAAACAGGCTTTGTCATTTCTTTTGAATTCTAGAAAGCAGGAAAAAGATACAAGAAGCTTATAAACAATATGATTAAAACTATGTCAACACCAACACCACGATTTTCAAAACTATATGGGAAAACCCATAGGATTCCATTAAAGGGTTTGATTCTTGGATTGAGGTACTTCCTCCATAGAAAGGTATTTTGTTAATCAGCCAACAGCATTTTTTTTAAAACAAACATGGACCAAAGAATGCAAAACATACATTTTTCAAACAATCAATTTGAAATGTTCAGAAAAAAAGATTTTAAAGGTTAACATTATGTGAAACACAGTGCTATGTCATTAAAAATAATTTTGAGAGGAAAAGCACCTAAGCAAATGGATCTAAATAAAGCAAACATCTCAATCATTACTGTAGAAGGTTTTTTAAAACGCCCCCTTCTGGTCAAGTATGTGTTTAGAAAAGCAAATTAAAGGAGTAGTTCACCTTCAAAATGAAAATAATTTTACTCGACCTCTTTTCATTTTAAGCCTGTATAACTTACTTTCTTCTGCAGAACACAAAAGACATTATGAAAAAGATATTTTGAAGAATGTTGTTAACAGTCCCCAATTCACATGCATTGGTTACAATAGATTTTCTGTCACGGACATTTTTCAAAATATCTTCTTTTGTGTCCTACAGAAGAAAGAAAGTCATAAAGGTTTGAAAAGACAAGACGCTGAGTAAATGATGACAGAATTTACATTTTGAAGTTGAACAACTCCAGTCTGCCTGAAATGAAACATCTGTATAGGTAGAGTCAATAAAGAATACAGTAACCAACCGTACAAAGAAAAAGCATCCCATACCTCATTTGACAGATTTCTCCTTGTTAAACATTAAATTAATGGACAGTGCATCTCCCACTTACCCAGGTAAGGGATGCAGGGGTTCATTTTGAGGGATCTGATGTACTCTCTCATGCGGTTGTAATTCTCCTCCTTCGACGTGAGGAAATCCAGCTTCTCAAAGGTGGCCTTGTCCTTTCGACTGATCAACTGTTTCAAACGCAGAAAAACAAACAATAAACAAACAGTTCAGTTTTTCAGCAGATTATCTGATTTGTGGACAACAAAAGAGAAAGTAAATAAAGCGTTTTTGCCATTCTGTTGCCACATGTTGTATAACAAAAGGCAACAGATAATATTGTGAGAATGATGAGTTCCCAGAACTACAAAATTACAGACCCACTCCACATTTCAAACATATGCCGTCGGCACAGGATATACATTTCATTTATCGCAAGAACACAGTCACATGAATCAGATTTAGTGTTTTGGGGGGATTTATGAGTCTCATAAATCAACCAAACACCTCCAAATAACAGCACATGTGCCTTTGAATACAATTATTTCACACAACGTGTGCATAATAGCCGTTAGGATTACACAACGCCTCATTAACCTCAGAATTCAACAATCAACAGCTTTATCAAATATTGCGTGCCATTTCTACACAGATATAAGCATGCTGAACGGTTCACTTTATAAAAGAAAATGTTATCCAAAGTGTTTTTAGAGAACATTATTACCTTGACACTTGCAAGACAACAATGTGAACTGTTGTGTGTCCAGGAGTGATATTATAGTGTCTCTCCAGAGAACTGTTACTCTATGTGCTCAATAATGATGTGTTGACTCAGCATGGACAGTGTTTTTCTTGCGTACTCTTCACAAAATCTTCTTGTCTTCGTGTGTCTCTGTGAGTTGCTTCAATCTCTGACCTGTTCTATTGGTTGTGATTTGCCAGTTTGACTATTATTCCTGAGTTTGTTATTGATACTTTGTTTTACAATTGGTTGACTACCATTTTTCAAGACGTAAGTAATTTTGACACTAAACTAGACACTAATCTAGTCTTAGAATAAAAAACAAATTACAAAACCTTTACAACTTAATCAAAATATTAAATGAAAATCTTTGTGAAATGTGAACCAATGTAAAATAAAAAAAGGAAATAGGAAGTGCCTCTGGACCATGTGGGTAGTTGACAAATATACTGTTCAGAATGTGTGTTCTATGGTGTGACGAATACAAAAGTTTAGAAAACTAATATTAAATAATATATTATTTTATATTATTTATATTTATAATATAAGCAATTTATATTTATTGTTAGTTTTTTCCCTAAAATGTTGCCCTAACGTTATTTGTTAACTTTTGATGTCTTGCCAAACTATCTATATTTAATAAGATAGTTAACACAAGGATAAAAATCCTGTCATCATTTATTCTCTCTCACGTGGTTCAAAATGAGACATGTTTTTAAATAGATTCGTTTATGTTCATACAATAGAAGACAATGGGGGACCATGTTGTTTGGTTATCAGAGAAAGACATTCAGGTTTGGAATAACATAAAGGTGATTCAAAGATGGAAATTCTATTTTTGGGAGAACTATCCCTTTAACATATTGTATTTCTCAAAAATGTCCTTTTTAATAAAAAATCTTGCATTTTTTTATCCCAAACTGACATCGTTTTTTAGTCCTAATAAACAAAATATCTTATACGGACTCTTTATTTTTTTTCAAAGTGTAAATTTCCTCCTTCCCCAAGACATTGACTGTAATAATAAAAATGATAACATAATGATATAAAAGCTTTTCTCAAGATGACTTTCAAAAACATTCATTTTGCAAAAGCTCGTTTTTGTCTGTTTCATTCTTAAGCAATGCAGTAAGAAAGTGATAAGATTAAGTGACAGTAAACTGGCTCTCTGTGTCGTGTTTATTATTTTTTGGGCCAAAAATGTACCAGAGGAATTTAATAATCCTCAACATGGACTCTTCTCCTTCAGACTGGTAAACGCAGAGCCCGCACAGAGAAAGATGTATTTTTCGAACACATTTTAATTTATATCTCCAAGCAAGTGGTCGAGATTTTAGTTTATTTTAAAAGTGCAGAGAAAATCAATGACAGGAGAATTAGATAGCAACTTGGTGTGGAAATGAAAATATTATGACAAAGATTTGACAGACTACTGGGAGCTAAGGGAGTCTGCTTAATACTTAAAAGCAAAAACAAATTACAAAGCCACTGTAAATGAAGAACAGGTTAAACTATTACAGCAGTGGTGTGTTTCAGTCAATGTGACTGTGTGTGTATGTTTGTGTGGATTTACAAACGTATTATTCATATTATTTGTAAAGATACATATTATTTAAAGATGTTACCCACTGACCTTTATCAATCAAAACCTCAAAACTCATTCCAATAGACGCACATACAGTGTTTTTCTAGAGAGGGAGTCCCTTCGAACGCTTATGTCTTTATTTTATTGTACAGTAACACACAATTGGTTTTTGATTATGGAGTCCAGAAGTGACTGCCAGAACGCAGTTAAAGCTTCCATACATCGGCAGCCGTAAAGACGGCACGGCACTGAGCTCAGGGCCGCATTGGGGAAAGTTTCCACTTAGCTTGCGTTTCGTCCAGGATGAGACTTTCAGCAGAAGAGAGCCATCCTTACTGTTATTGCCAATAGGTCCATTTGTCACTCTTGTTTAAGTTAGAAAATAAACGAGGGGAGAAATAGGGATTATTAGTGGTAAACAGAAGTGGGAAGAACAATGCGAGTAAAAGAAAATGAAAAGAATAGGAATGACGAAGAAAACCGGGCTGCCCTGGAGATGGAAAATCTTGTATAGTGCAAAACGTGTAACACTGAGGGAATGTTGGGATATATACACGAATCAATTGGCTCTTTGTTTTGCTTGTCAGCAGAGCTTGGTTTCACCTCTCATCTCTTTTCAATAGGCCTTCAAACTCTTTTATTTCTTCTTCTTTCTTTTCTCATAACTTTTCTTCCATAAACGTTCCTTGTATATGTTTTTGCAGTGGTCCCAAAATGGGTCTGGGTGCTTAAAGGAACAGTTCATCCACTAACTATGAACATGGTTCTCTAACATTAGTCATACAGAAAGTGTTCAGATATATTTTGTCTTCGCTTTGAACACTATTGCACTTCATATTCTGTATGTATAACCAATGAGATTTCTTCAGATTTTTATCTCCTGCCTGATATATTATATATAGAATCTGACTGTTCCAAAACATATACCAGCAACCGCTGTCTTTCTCTCAATTCATTGCCTGCCCAATAGGAAATGAGCAGGTCATCTTCAAATAAATGGAAGCGACGCCTTGAAGTGGAGTGGCTCTGAAACTGTCTGGAACAGATGACAAAGAATTACTCACTCTGGTATGTGCTGTGAAACATAAACCATTCGCACAAGCAAGACTTATAACCAGGGACAGATTATGATGTTGATGTGCCCTGAGCAGGGGCGTTTCAAAGGCCCCCTGGCATCACATATTTTAAGGCAACAGTTTAACACCTCTGCCGAAATACCCAGGACTTGGAGCGGTTCGCACAGAACACATCTGTGCATCTAAAAACGCCTGACACAGCGCTTAGGAATGGTTTGAAAAAGCGCAGCACAATCCACGAGGGTCTCGTGGCACTCTTTTAATAAAAGAAATTGCCATATGCCAACTTGCAATTGTAAACAAAAGCTTACGACAATTGTCCCACCTTTGGGGTCTTCTGATTGGTCCACTGCTGTGGAACTGACACTGATGAGCTGCGCTATGTGTACATTTTTTCTATTATTTCAACTTGACACAGCATCTTAAAACCATGGGCTATCTGAGACGCAATGCACACGGCACGAGACGCAGGCATAATAGTTAAACACGTCCCTCTAGAGGGTGTTTCATAGGAAAACAATATAAAAGTAGTTCAGCAGAATAGAAAATGCCTTCTGTGTAAATGCTCAAAAAAACAACCATAATTGGTTTATTTATATTTTACTAAACTAAACACCTAAAAAAGATTCTGACCTCTCCAACTCACATGGGAATAGGCTTATCCCTTGCATAATTAATTTTTTACATTAAGTAGACGAGCATTTAACAGTCCATGCATTATAAATTAAGCAATATCAATCACCAAAGCATTTAACGTTATCTTAATAAAAAAAGTTGGTTTTAACTAACAGCAAACTGAGATGTCTTAGACACATTTCTCTGGTTTAAAGCTCATTTTGTTATTTTGCCTAACTGTCTTCTGCACATGACTTCTGCACGCTTATATTACATAGTTTTTATTTACTCGACTCTAGATACACTGTCCCTCTCAACAGCGCTGCAATGCATTATGATTTTTTATTTGATTTATTCGCTATAGTTAATACTTCCCTGAATTTTATTGAGAAAATAAAATATATGTTTTTTTACATTTAATACATTTGCCAGGGCCCCCTGCTGGTCTAGTGCCCTGGGCAGAGTCAGCCAGCAAACACATGAATCGATGAATCGATCAATAAATGAAGTTTTCAAATCCACAATTGGAACTATGATCACTTTTTCTTAAAGGCTCATAAACTCAAAAGAAACCTACTAAAACATAGATAATAATAGTGTCTAATGAAAGTTAATTTGAGATTAAAAGATAGATAGTGAAATGAATAGAGGGATTATGAGGGCTCTTTTTATATCTGGACCAACTCTGTGCTAATGTATATGTGCAAAAAACACCTGTTGGAGTTGTCCAACTCTGTCTAACCTTCACTGCATAAATACAATAAACAAATAAGAATTTTAGATAGACACTGGCACATGATGCCAATGAGCCTCTGTTATCCCATTCTTGAAGAACAGCCAGTTCTAAGATAGCCATCATCCCTACCAGTCTCCTGAAACCTTCTCTGCAGATGAGAAAATTGTGTCGGGAAATGCTGGCATGTGCCACGCTTGTAGTTTTAGCCAAATCCAATTTTATTAAATATACTTCAGCAAGTATATACAGTTGAAAGAAAAAGTATGTGAACCCTTTGGGCTTACTTGGATTTCTTCATAAATTGGTCATAAAATGTGTTCTGATCTTCATCTAAGTCACAACAATAGAGAAACACAGTCTGCGTAAACTAATACCGCACAAACATTATACGTTTTCATGTTTTAATTGAACACAACTTTCATAGTGCAGGGTGGAAAAAGTATGTGAACCTTTGGGTTTAATAACTGGTTGACCCTCCTTTGGCAGCAATAACCTCAACCAAACGTTTCCTATAGTTGCAGATCAGACCTGCACAACGGTCAGGAGAAATTTTGGACCATTCCTCTTTACAAAAGTGTTTCAGTTCAGCAATATTCTTGGGATGTCTGGTGTGAATCGCTCTCTTGAGGTCATGCCACAGCATCTCAATCGGGTTGAGGTCAGGACTCTGACTGGGCCACTCCAGAAGGCGTATTTTCTTCTGTTGAAGCCATTCTGTTGTTGATTTACTTCTATGCTTTGGGTCGTTGTCCTGTTGCATCGTCCATCCTCTGTTAAGCTTCAGTTGGCAGACAGATGGTCTTAAGTCTTCCTGCAAAATGTCTTGATAAATTTTGGAATTCATTTTTCCATCGATGACAGTAATCCGTCCTGGGCCTGAGGCAGCAAAGCAGCCCCAAACCATGATGCCCCCTCCACCATATTTCACAGTTGGGATGAGGTTTTGATGTTGGTGTGCTGTGCCTTTTGTTCTCCACACATAGCGTTGTGTGTTCTTTCCAAACAACTAAATTTTGGTTTCATCTGTCCACAGAATGTTTTGCCAGTAGTGCTGTGGAACATCCAGGTGCTCTTTTGCAAACTTCAAACCTGCTGCAATGTTTTTTTTGGACAGCAGTGGCTTCCTCCGTGGTGTCCTCCCATGAAGTCCATTCTTGTTTATTGTTTTCCTTATTGTAGATTTGTCAACAAAAATGTTAGCATGTGCCAGAGATTTCTGTAAGTGTTTAGCTGACACTCTAGGATTCTTCTTCACCTCATTGAGCATTCTGCGCTGTGCTCTTGCAGTCATCTTTACAGGACGACCACGCCTAGGGAGTGTAGCAACAGTGCTGAACTTTCTCCATTTGTAGACAATCTGTCTTACCGTGGACACATGGACATCAAGGCTTTTAGATATACTTTTGTAGCCCTTTCCAGCTTTATGTAAGTCAACAATTCTTGATCGTAGCTCTTCTAAGAGCTCTTTTGTGCGAGGCATGGTTCACATCAGACAACGCTTCTTCAGAACAGCAAACTCAAAACTGGTGTGTGTTTTTTATTGGACAGGCCAGCTTTAATCAACACATCCAATCTCATCACATTGATTGGACCCCAGGTTGGCTGACTCCTGGCTCCAATTAGCTCTTGGAGAAGTCATTAGCCTTGGGTTTCACATACTTTTTCCACCCTGAACTATGAATGTTTACAGGTTGTGTTCAATAAAAACATGAAAACGTATAATGTTTGTGCAGTATTAGTTTAAGCAGACTGTGTTTCTCTATTGTTGGGACTTAGATGAAGATCAGAACACATTTTATGACCAATTTATGAAGAAATCCAAGTAAGCCCAAAGGGTTCACATACTTTTTCTTTCAACTGTATACTATATGTACTTGTGTCAAGTATATGTAGTAGGTATACTTATATCAATGTACCAATAGAATAAATATACTGTTTGGGCAACTTTTTAGTTAAAGTAAGTTTAACAGTGGTAAACTTTGAGCACACAAAGTAGATGTTTACAGTTATGTTATTTGTCTGAACTTCAGTTCAAGTGAACCTACAGTTTAAGTATATACTTGCATCACTACACATTGAAGTATAGTCTCAGTAAACTACTACTGCAAGTATACTTGTCATACTTTCAGTTCATTTATATATTTTAAAACAAAACCTTATTAATTTTGAAATATATCTTATATGTAAACTCTTGTTTGTTAACTATGTGAAAAATGTTGTTGAGTTGAGTGAACAATTTTATTTTACAGTGAATACAAGTACAAGTATAGACCAAATACACTTAGAATTTTCGGGTAGAGTTCTGAGTACATTCTGGACATGAAATGCTCATTCTTTTTCCATCTTTTCTCAATTTGGAGTAGCGCTGTCGCAAAATGTGGAATGTGAACGCTGGCAGCGCCGCGCATCCCAGATCATTAAGTTTAGTGAGTCTAAACTCCCACCACTGAGATCTCTTATCGAAATTAGCACTGGATAATAAACCTGCCAGACCTGAAATCCCCTTTGCATACAATCCCATTTACTACCCTGCACTGAATGTCCTTGGAACGTTATATGTTTACACCCTCTATTTAATAACATGCCTCTCAAAGTCATGATCACGTGAAGGATGAAAAATGAAGAGGTTCTCTCGCGAGGGGAACGCTATTCTGAAGGCATGTGATCTTTCTTCAAGATGACCTCAAGGTTTGCTCTGAAGAAAACAATGAGGATCAAATAATACGTGAGATAGCTAATAAATTATTCAATTTCTCTTGCGCTCTGATAGATATATCAGGAGAAAGGTGGATTCAGTTTACAAATCAATGCGTGAAAGCGTATGCGACTGAAAAATGGTTTCCAGCATTGTAATGAGAGCAATGTGTTATACTGAGGTAAAAACAACTGAGAAGGAAAGAAGTATTGTGATATTTTAGCTCATGATACTGCAGTGAAATTTCACACAAGGGGGAAATGTTTTTGGAAAAAAGCCTCATTACAACCGAGGCTGTGTAAAATAAACTGGTGCATAACAGATGGTCAATGTATATTATTTTTAATAAACCAAAAAACAAACTTCTCACTGTTTCAAGTTTTGTTAGAGCGCTATACACTTCAGCCATTTTCATCCGAAGAGATTTTTAGACCTCAAAGTGTGGTTATAAATACTTATAAATAGATTTAAAGGTTTGGCAATAGTAAACACGGTCTTGGAAAAGCTCTTTCTGAATTTTCCAAGTGACTTAAATGTTCAGAAATGGGATCAAACCGTTCACTCTCCTAATGCATTCAGACTGCTGTGCTCTCTGTAAATAAGATCAATTGAAATCCAAGAGCATGGAGGCTCTCTTGAGAAATAAATACAAACACTGCACTGCTGGCTAAATCACACAGCAGCAAACAGCTACCATTCGGTGGTTAAACACAACAAATCCCCTATGAACAGATTATTAAAGAGATTTTTCTCTGTCTAAAATACGACCGAAAACCCATTTAGTGTGTGTCGTAGAATCTTTGATACTCTAAATCTAGATTACAGAAATTGTGCAAAAAAAATCAGGTATGAGGTCAAATCTAAGATTGCAGGCTACCCTCAGGTAGCTATATTAGTCTTTTGTAAACAAATGCAATCTAATCAATAATAACTTACCGCCCAGGTTTTGCTCAGTCTGAAAATGGGAGCACTCTGAAGAGCAGAGACCACCGACACCAACGAATGCAGGTTATTCGACTCCAGCAGTTTCTATCAACAATAAAGACAATAAACTTTAATGCACATACGTGTACAATTTGTGCATGTGCAAAAGATTCTACGGGCACAGATTTGTGGGGCTGCTCAAGCATTTATTCTTCATAAGAACTCGGATTCACTAAATAAATAGATTATGAATTTCCATTTAATAGTGATACTCGTCTAATACAGTTCAAATACAAAGAAGCCTTTCAGATGTTCATCAAGTTCATCAGATGTTACATTTAGGCTGTATATCTCAATCAATAATATGAATTGTAAATCTTTGTCTGACAACAACTTTTTCATGGTTTTGTGATCTTTCCTTCAACTATGACAAAAAAAAATCAACTCCACTCTTCTATCTATTCTTCCACTCTGATTTCCATCCATGTTGTCATGCTTTTGTCATTTTGCAATGTTTGACCTCTGTAGCACCATGTACCACCTGTCATGGGCCCATTCCAGTAGGAAACCAGCACCTAGTTTGGTTTAGTCAATGAATGATCTGCTTTCTTCATTAGTAAAGCCTACTCAGACTCACTCATGTATGTCTGCCGGTAGCAGGGTGTGCTGGGTAAAGTGCTGCGATTTTCAGACTTGGCAGACATTGCAGGGTGAGTGTTCAACCATATAGAGTCGTTCAGCAGGTTTTCCTGTGTTACGGTACATTTAGCTTCAGGAGAACAGACTGATTGAATTCACAGGAGTGGGTGAAAAGATTTTAATACTGTCAGTATTATTCATAAAAATTCATTGTACGTGTATCAAATCAACAACAAAGGTATTTTTATATAATTAGATTAGAATTTATTAGGGGTTAAGCAAAATATCACATTTTATCAGGATGGAAAAATGCTGTAATTTTTATGAGACTTATTCAAAAATGTATTTTGATTTGGAAATCAAAAGCAGTTTTGTACACAGAAAATAAATTTTGAAAAAACATTATTTTGGTCTGTTAAAAAACTTCTTTTTGTGCTGACTTTTATTTTAACAGCTTTTACAAGACAGATGGAAAGTCAAATAAAATGTGTGAAAAAACACTTGGTTAACGAGAAAAGCACTTACATTAGACTGACATTTACATGAGAAAATGGTAAAACAATAATAATATTATATTTCATAATTTTTTTACAATGCTTGATTGTTCCAAAAGAAACAGAAAAGATAATGACTGTTTAAACCATTTCCCATGGACTGCGATGACATCATTATTAATGGTCATTGTTAAAGGAAAATTCTTGTTGCCCATCAAAGCTTGCATGTTTAATGTCTTGCATTTCTAATTACACCAGTTTAAGTAAAGATAAAGCCAAATGCAATAACAAATCCATTAAGCCTAGTGAAATTCAGATGTGAATATGAAACTTATTAAACGTTTTCCTGATTTCAATAAAGCACACAGGGTCAGTTGTATGTCAGTTGTATGTGCTATGGCAACACAAACAAAGCACAAAGCACAAATAATAACGCTACAATGTCTCACCTTTGCAATTTTGATGAAGTGTCCCAAAATTTCGGCTCGTATTTTGAGTGTCTGAGCTGTTAAGATCTCCCTCACTGCCCAGAAGCTCACCTGAGAGAAAATTTTAAAAGTTTGAAGTAATATTAGACCTATAATACACAAGAAACAAACTCCCAGTACAAAAGCTATAGTACCTTTGTGAAGACAGAACATTGAAGTGTATACATTCTGTCCTTTACATGTTCCCAGCCAACAAATGGTAATTCCTGACAAATACAAACTTACTCAGCATAGACTTGCTGTATAAAAATAAAGGAAATAAAAAAGGAAATGTATTGTAGGAAAAAATTGTGGTCTCTTTGAAATTGAAAGCATTAAGATCTACACGGTGGCAAGGCACAAAATCAATATATCTCAAAACACTTTCCTGAAGCAGGCAAATGTAAAGAGGTCAAAATCAAACCAAATCAAAATATAATTAAATGCGGTTTGAGCCCAGTATAAACAGATGGAGTAAAACTCTACCCAATGGAAAGATCCAGACCATCCACTCGGTTTAAACCAATAAAAGCAAATGTTAGTCTTTAATCATTACATTACATTTTATATTCATGCATTTGACAGACACTTTTATCCAAAGCGACTTACATTGTATGATACTATACATTTGTATTTGAATATGCGCAATCCCTGGGATCGAGCCCATGACATTGGTGTTGCTGGCGCCATGCTCTAACCACTGAGCCACAGGATGCAAATTTTCACAAAAATGCGACTAGATGTTGAGGAATAAGGAATTTTCTAGTCTAGGTCAAGATTAAAAGCAAGTGAAATTGGAAGTGTAATTGCAGATCTCAAATGGCCTTTTATATTACCATACCAAGACATTTAAGCTTTGCCAAACTAAAATTCCATGTAAATAAAAATCATGCTAATTTCCACTGGATAATGCCCTTATTCAAGGGCTATTTCTAGGCATGTTTTCAGAAATGGGGATAAAGAAAGTGCTGTGCATTTACAGGAAAAGCGTGTGAACAGATAATTTGTCAGGTCATGTCTGAAGTCAGTAAAGACCTGTGAAAAATAAAAACAGACAATTGCCAGGACAACACAAACAGGAACAAAATGTATAAAAACAATTAACAGAATTTGTGTAGCATTACAGAAGACGGAGTAGATCAATAAAAAAAACTGTAGACGCATCTGTTTGCACAGCATAACTATAATATCCAACGAGGCAGGCATATTTCATTGCTGTCCATCAGCAACAAATGCACACCTATGACACTTATGCACTCGAATGATCTACATTTATAAAAATTGGAACTCAAGGTTACACTTTCTCTTCATCTGATATTGATCAAAATGAACGTGAGTACTGTGTGCCTGTGTCTGGATCATGTTTTTTTGTTCCTCTTTCAGTATAATGAGATCTATTTATCTGTATTACTTGATTCAATCTGTTGCATTGACTTTCAAACTTAATTCTTAAGGAAACTATGAAATTGACAATCTTTCCTCAGAAATGTTAACCCCCCCCAAGATCTCTCTTCAATTCCTGTAATGGTGCAGGGATGGGCTACCAGAGACTTGTTCATTACAAAGGCAGTTGTAATAAAAGCCAGGATTTAAAGGGATACTTGAAAATTCTGTCATCATTTACTCACCTTTGAGCTGTTCCAAATCTGTATAAATGTATTTGTTCTGATGAACACAGAGAAAGATATTTGGAAGAATGCTTGTGACCAGAAAGATTTTTTTTGATTACTTTCGGAAAAAAGACTTGTTATGGTTGAACACAAAAGAAGACATTTTGAAGAAAGTAGGACATCAAACAGTTCTGGGGCACTTTTGACTACCATTGTATTTCTACTACATTGCACATTGTATCCTACTATGGTAGTCAATGGGGGGCAAAATCTGTCTTGTTTCAAGCATTCTTCAATTTCTTCCTTCAAATTTAAACAGATTTGGAACAACTCTTAAAGTTAACAGCTTTAAATACTTGCTGACTGCAATGTCTTATATTCTAAATAACAAAACCAAGGACACTTTGACCCTCAACTAACCAAATGAAATGTCCTGCCCACAGGTTATTAACACTAACTGGTATTTAGCCTTGTAATAAATGCAGTTTCAATGCAGTTGTTAAAGATCTTACCTGGTTGAATCTCCTCGTAAAGGCCACAACATTGGGTGAAAGGCTGTGCTTCTCCTTCTTGTTCCATCCACAGCTTGCCAGCTCCTATATAAAAACATATTTTGGTTATCTTCACTGATATTGATGACACTAAATACTTGATGGCATACATGTAAAGCAAGCAGAATAAACACTTCCATTAAATACCCCCACATACTGTACATTCATTTAAAAATAAAATGTGAAATTTACAATTTAACTAGTTGGTTTTGTAAAATCCACCAGTGTTTTATATACTGTAAAAGATGTACTTTTTATTGTGTGGTACAACAAAAAAGATGAGCACCTTGACAGATTATACACCTTGACTTATGACATACGCTCAAATAAAATATAAATAATATCCACATGTTCAAGAGAAGATGACATTTAGAATTTGACACATCAGTCTGTTTCCTTCACCTCATTGACACATGATAGGGTTCAAATCCTTCTCAGTTTCACACAAGCTATGGATCTTGAAGCTTTTACAGCATCGTTCAGACACATGGAAACTTTTGAGGGCACTTCTGTTTCCACATGGTCTCGGAAAGTGGAGTTTCCACGTGAATGTGCAGCTCAGTGAGTGTACAGTACTTACCAAAATATTTTAGGTCTGTTTGCTAAGTCATCATTTTGAGCCGCACATTTTCTTGGACTCCAGTCAATATTACAGTTCAACCACTTTGACGAAGTAAGGGCTCTTGTTTGGGGATAATTTATACATCTGATAAAAGACGTGTATTGTTCGGGGCGGGACATTTAAAGTTCTAAAAGTTATACTAGTATATTGTTATAGGCCTAACTGTACATCAAGCCCTTGTCTCTCAAAAGAAATAAAAAGTCATGCCACCACATTATATAAAGGGACACCCATTCACACTCATGTCATACAAGATCTTTTTTCTGTGGAAGGCAAAAGATAGATATTTTGAGAAATGTCTCGGTGGTTTTGTGTTCATAAAATGGAAATCAACGGGGACCAGTGTTGTTCGGTTACCAACATTCTTCAAAATATCTACTTTTGTGTTCTGGAGATCAAAGTCATGAAGGTTTGGAATGACATGAGGGTGAACAAATGATAAAAGAATTTCCATTTTTAGGTGAACTATCCATTTGAGAATTGAATGAGTGTTCAAGACCTACAACTGAAATCTATTCATTCAAATCTCCGTGTCAACTTCAAGAACATCTTCTTTTAGAAATCCACAAAATATTTGAAGCACACTATTGAAATACTGATGAATGAACGTATGTGGTCAAAACCAAAACGTTCCTATATATTCATGTTCCACAGACGAGTGAAACTTACAGCCGTCTCAACAATAACAAAACCTCTTCATTGTCACAGATGTCAGGGTTGGAAAAAACGGATTGCAATGAATGAGTCCTGAATTAGTGGCTGGGGAGGTCAAACTCAGCGTTTTTAAAATGAGCTCTTTTCCAGCGGGAGCCCCTCTACTGTAGCCAAATGAATTCAATGTGTTTCAAACGGCGGCGGTCTTGAAGAAGCCCCTTCAGAGGAGGTTCACTACATAGGAAGTTTGATATATTTTCACAAAATCAAGGAACTAAGTCATTTATGTGTGTAGACAGATACTCCAACACTCCAATGCAACATGTCAACAGAAATGGGAGGAAAGTATTCATCTTGTTCTATACACATAAAATGATTTTTCCTGAACACCGTTTTAAACCACTCAAGAAATGATTTAAGCAATAAAAACATTGGCAACACATTGCAACAGTGCAAGTAGATAAACATGACAGTACTGAAGCTGTGGAGAAAACTCTTTGTCACTAGTGACTGATTGGTCTCTGGGGGAAAGAAGGATGGAAATACTGCATTCCCGTTTCCTAAACCCAATCCAAGCCCGGATTAATGCTTTGAAATAGTAATGGCCTTGCTATAACACTTCATGCAATGGATAAAATGTTTCTTCAAATTGAAAAATAACACCAGCTGTCATTAAACAGAACATCAAACCTTAAAACTAAATAACCTATATGGAGATGCAGAAAATGGTTAACTAACATAAATTTGTTTGTTCTACTTTGCACACAGTGTAAAAGCTGGCAATACATTTTGATTCCTCTTCTTGTAGCGTTTAATTTATTCTGTGCAAAAGTGCATTTTTAAAGAAAAAATTCACCCAAAAAAATTAAATGATGTCATTATTTACTTGCTCTCAGGCGATCCAACCAGTACAGACCTGATTGACCAAATCTGATATCTATTATTCAATATGTATTATTTACTTTTGTGTTCCGATGAAGAATGTAATACAGGTTAAAAACGGCATTCCCTCAGGATGAGGATCAGGATTTCTGGGTAAACTTTTCTTTTAGAGGAATGAAAAATGAAGATTACTCCATCATTTTTCAACCTCATGCCTTTGTAAGTGTTTATGACCGAACACAAGCCGAAAACATTATTCTGCCTCTTACTTGCACTGTAATGGCATTGGATAGAACCCCATTTCTGAAGCTCCCAAAAGGTTAATAAATGTCCATTGAAGCCAAACAACACTTAATCGTGATTAATTGCATCCAGAATACAAGTTTATACTGTGCATATTAACTTTACTTTTTACTATTCATAAAAACATGCACACATGCATATATTTAAGAAAAACGTTTCCTAATTATGTATCTATGTGTATGTAAATATGTTTTTCTAAATTCAAAAATATTATGCACTGTGCACCAGACATATATTATGCAAACACAAACTCTCCACAGTTTCAGCATCCAGACCCTTTTAAATGAATGGTAATTCCATTTACTCTGTCTCTGAAAAAAGACCTCTGTCTCTGCCTGGCAGCCTGGAGAACCCAGAGAAACCCAGGCTAATATTTCTTCGAGATGAAACTGGGACACAGTTCTCACTCTACAAATCTTTTAACATCATCTTGTAAAAAATATTGTTCAAGATTTTCGTGGATGTGGATTTATGGATAGAATGATGAAAGTTTTTTCCTTAGAAAGTTCTTGTCCAAAGAATCCGAAGAGTCGGCCCCCTTCACTATGCGAGCTAGAAAAGCAGCGCCTCAAATCAGCCACTTGTAGGCACATTTATTATCTCCTACATGTTGAATGTGATGGGGGATGATCCAGAGTCCAGACAGTGTAACCATGAACATAAAAGTCTTAATTTCGTGTAAGTGTCACCCCAGTGGTTGTGTGTGAGTGTGATCTTCTATTTCAGTTGAAATTATTTCAACACATTAAATTATCCTGTGCGTTCACGGCATTGCAGTGGGCCTTTAAATGTAAGTGTTTTGGAAATCTTTATCACATTTCACTATGTTAACCCCAAAAACCATGTAAACTATAAAATGCCATTTCAAACCTAAATGCATCATAGATAAGAAAAACTGTGCATCTTAACCATTCTCTTGTAAAGAAAGTACTGAAATGCTGGTAACTTAAAGCAGAGGATAAGCTCTTGTGAATGTAATGGAATAATTTAGAGCAGATGCTGTGTCTATTGCGGTGTGTAAGGATTGTGTGTGCGTTATTAATGCACATTTGTCGGGAAAGCTGCCACATCATGTTACTCTAGCACCAAAGAGCACATGAGATCAGTTCATCGCTGCGGTACTCCAATATTGCTGTGTGTGTCGTCTAAATTCTATGGTCTGGATAGTGGACAAGCCACGAAAAAGAGAACGGGACTAGTTGTCACATCCTGCAGTCAATGCATAACACGTGTTCTATGAAGACTTAATGAGTCTCTGTAGTGCATGCTTTAAACTCTCAACTTTTAAAATAGATCTTGAATACCTCCCTGTTATTAGGAAAACAGCCAGGAAAGTTTATATAACGTAATAGCAGAGCATGTTGTTACTGCAGTTTGACTTGGTTACTGAGATGTGGCAACCGTCTCTCTTATTATATGATATCTGTCTCACCTCAGGCTGTATTGCTTTGAATACAGGAGCATCCATCAAAGTGATCTGACTCTGCAAAGAAAAACATTACGCTGTTAAACATTTTTCAACAGCACTATTTATATCTTTGGCTATTTTTTTATTTTTTGCAGTGGAAAAAGTTACTTATTGCATCTTAAATGTAGCAAACTGGGTTGCAATAATTAATTAACTAGACACTTCCCTTGTACTGATATGTTATATTTATGGGTTATAAAAAAGCAATATAACTAGGTAACTGTGCACCTGGAAACTCCTTGACATTAATCAATATATAGTATGGGTAAAGAACGAATACTGTGTGCTGCCCGGTTCTGAGAACATGCTTCAGGATTTTGTCAACTACGAACACTTCTGGCCTAAATAATACACTCCCTTAAAGGAGCAATGTGGAGATTTTAGTGGATTTTAATGGCAACCAACAGCTCACTCCACCCCTCCATTTCGAAGTGCTACGGTGGCTGAGCTGGGCACTAAGATGTGGGAAAGTTTTCGCATCTTTGCCCAGGAGACAAGGCATTTACGAAACGCACTCTGTAGAGAAGTTTGCCCGTTTATGGCTACTGTAGAAACAACATGGTGAATATCATGCAAGGGGACCTGCGGTGTATGTAGATAGAAATAGCTCTTTCTAAGGTAATAAAAACATAACGCTTCATTATGTAAGGTCTTTATGCACTTCTGAAGAAATTGTTGTGTATATTATATTGCATTTCTGTCAATAGATCCTCCAAAAAAATTTGTGTGTGCACATGTACTCACAGCAAACTCCTCAGGTGTCACTTTGAGCATGTCAAACACCACCGCGTCAAAACTCTTAGCAGAGTCCATGCTCCGTCCATCCAGAGACTCTGAACTGCTGCTGTCCTGCAGACGGAAGAACCAACACAGCAGATAAACTTGATATTTTAGTAGTCCTATGGTTTCATACATCTATAAGATCCATATGAGCAAAAATCCACAGCTGGTTCAGCACTTCCTGTGGATAGCGAACCAGCTTCATTACAACTGCCTGAATGATTTGATTCCATTTGATTATTCGTCACAGATGTAAAAGTAGACGAGAACGCAGCCATATCACTTCCGTTATTTTATTAACAGGCGACATGCCAAAGCAGCCTGTAATGTGATTAAAGTCAGACCGCATAACAAAGACAGAATAAGAAAAAATTGTCACTATAAAAAGGATACAGATTCAGACAGATCCTTTGAAGTTTCTGATTGCATTGAGTGTATTATCTCTATAAACTCTAAGCTTAAAAATCTCATTTGAATCTCATCTTCCCACTTTTTGGTGGAAGTCTCATATTGCCCTTATAGAAGGTCAATAGTGTTCGAATTAATAGCACTGAGTTCTTAGATAAACTGTGTTTAAGGGACAGTTCACTCCTTCGGATGAGACGTTAACGTTGGCTCTAATACACAATAAAATCTATATAAAAGTCTCATTCATTCATTCATACTTAAAATTGTGTCAACATTTACTCAATCTCAAATTGTTCCAAATCTGTATACATGTCTTTGTTCTAATGAACACAGAGAAAGATATTAGAAAGAATGCTTGTAACCAAACAGTTCTTGGCCACCACTGAAAAATTAACACTGCTGTTTCATTAAATGAAATGGATTTGTTTGTGCTGTTACACTTCTGCGCCCTCAGCAAGCAAAAACCATGTGATAATTTTTAAGCTGTATTCTACAGCGCCCCCACTCTTCACAGACTGCCATCACACCTTCTGAAGTACAAAATGTTTATAGTTTGCAGTTATGGATCTGGTGTACCTTCATATTTATTAGAGACTATAATAGGATGTGACAGCTGAATGGTTATGGGTGTAATAATAGCTTCTGTTGGATGATTTTGCTGTTTTCCACTGTTAATGGTTCATGCTTAACAGTTCTTGATGGTTAGTTCAATAAAATGTGAGCCTTAAATGTACCGAAAGTTGCCAAATGTTAATAAATATTTAATTAATAATTTTATTAAAAGTCTTTGAAATATTCAGAGTGATGGCCTATCATTCAGCATTTATGAAATATTGAACAAGTTTAAATCATTTCATTGTGTTAAAAAAGAGAAAGCCCAACCTCATAGAATGCCAACTGACAAATGTGAATCAAGCATTCCTAAGTGCTTCCTAATAAATAACTGTACATTTCAGCACATGTTTTTACAGCTGAAAGCATTTGTATGCACATGGGATGTGTAAGGTTACCTGGCCAGAGGTGATGCTGACGCTGGCAGGGAGCCCATTCCTCCTGTACATGCTCTCAACCTGTAGAGAAGATCCAGATCACAGCCAACCTCAGCTGCTTACCACCACACATAATCTCTCAGCCATCCCTGAAACACACACAAACACATTTAACAAGTCTACACCATTTTATGATAATGTGATTGTACTTTAGGAAATATGTAGTATATTAAACTTATAAAACACAAAGTATGATAAAGATTGAGGAAGTCAAAGGATTTAATAACTAAAACAATAGATATTCTATTATACTAGCAGGCATATTGTATATATTTGCTTTGATATCAACAGCAGTTTTAATAATTTTGTTATTTACGAATAGTAAGAGAGCAAAATAATAGCGGTACATTTGGTCACTTTGTGCAGAAAAGACACTGTAGTGGAACATCTCTGCATATACTGTATAGACACAGATTCTTGTCAGCTTCAGTATTTTTTACCAATAAATGCTTTTAGTTTAAAAGTGAATGCTTGTGGGAAAAAAATGGCAATTTTACTAACATCAAAAAACAGTTCCATGATGATATCCACTATAATATGAGTTAAAAGCGGGGTAAACATAAGCTGCAATGCTTAAAATAGCCAGAAGAGGGAGGTCTTCGCCACAACTGCACCCTCTTTTTTTATTTATATAGGATACATTTTGCTTCTCATATGTCCTATATTTAGCCTGCCAGCCATTTCTTGTTTAAATGAGCCAATGAGAAATATCGTATTGCCCAAAGATGAAATGAGTTTAGGTTGGCTTCATTACATGTCAGCAAAAGGGTCTCCTCCTGTGTAAGTCAAAAGGTCTGGCTATGCAGGACTAATAAACAACAAGCAACAATAATATAGAAGAAGAATACCTAGAGATTTCCGTACCCATTTTGTAATGCCAGATCTTTCACATGGCTAATATCTGTGTGATGGGGTTGATAAGGAGGCCATTCCAATCCTGTGGTCCTGTTAAACTGGAAAACAGAAAGAGAAAACAAAATAACAAAGTTATTGTGAGCTTAATAAATGCTTTATGATTCTTTGTGATTGTAGAAGCCATCGGTGGTTAGGAACATAAACATTTATTTCCTTTTGTGCAATCAAGGTTTGTTTCTTAAAGGGTCATATGGCGTGAATACATGTTTTTCTGTGTCATTCGTGTGTTATAAGTTGCCCATGCATGTATGCACGCTTAAAATTGCAAAAATTAAAGTCTTGGAACAAAAGATGCATTCTATATAAGCAAATGCTCACTCAGACCTTCCTGAATGCCTTATGTAACCACACGCCCACAAATCTACATCAGTTCATGGGATTATTTGACTAAGACCGCCCAAATGCATACGCAAGTAAGGTGGGTGTACCTGTCAGTACAATTGCTTTGGATCCTGATGTTCCAAATATGGTGAGAGGCGTCACATTTCCATCACACGCTTGCAGTATTCGACCAATCACTACACACTGGTTAACTGGCCAATCCTAGCACACTTCATTTTTTTTGATACACTTCATCATTTGTGTATACACATTGCATTATATCTAAAACAGACAATAATATATTGTCATATGACCCCATTAAATTTCATGACTTTTTAACAGAACAATTAAAAAAATTAATTTCAATCCTGTACGAGTGTGTTTCATCTGCAGAACACAATGTCGCTAATCATTCACTTCTATTTTATGAACACAAAACCAATGTTAGTCAATGGGTAATTCCATCATCTGGTTACCAACATTGTTCAAAATATCTTCTTTTGTGTTCTGGAGAAGAAAGAATGTCATGCAGGCTTTAAATGACAAGAATTTGAGTAAATAAGGAAAGAATTTTAATTTCTGGGTGAACTATCACTTTAATATACTATTTAAATAAGGTGACATACATTCACCTCCTAAACTGTATTACAGAGTAACCTACCGTGTATGTCTCCTAAGGTTTATGTTAAGACAACAGCAAAGACTTTTTATTTTATATTTAAAGATATTTAAGAAAAAATAGAAGTATCTGTAAAAATATAATATTTATTTACATGCGAATTCTAAAACAAAAGAGCACAAAATATTTAACATATTACACGCAGCCTATATTTTGAGAAGACACTACTGTGTTATGTACACCACCTGTCTCTTCACATCAGCGGTATTAACTTAAGAAAAACTCATGAACACTCACGTTTGTTGACCACAAGCCTGCATTTCTTTATTTGTCTGCATGGCTTCCTAGTGGTCACATTATACTTACACATCATACCAATTGTGTCCAGACTTATTCTTTGTGTGTCCTCTCACTTTCTTAATGCGTAAATGAATGTAAGCGGGAGTTGTAGGTTGCAGTGCATTTCATCATGGCAAACACAGACAAAAGCAGTAACTACAACACATGCAGAGCTGTGAAGCTCACCTTAACTGTGATTGCACATTGTTATCAATAAAACATACACGCAAACCTGCAAATGTTTACATTTTATTGAGAAGAACAACAGGTAGGAAAAAACGTGTTTGTTATTCCTGTATCAAAACAATATTTGACACTCGATAGTCGTGTGTGCATGGTTTCATATTTTTGTGAGGAAATGTTTTGATTTCATTTTACATGCTATAACACCAAAAAAAACAAGAATAAGATGAATGTTTAATGGACTTTTTCATATTTCCTGGTTTCTCAGCTAAACTTTTAAAGCAGTGAATGTTATTTTTTACAAACTATAGTGTTATAAACGTGCAGACATATTTTTAAAATGAAAATGATTTTTACAATGCTGATGACCGTTGAAAGCATCACAGTCTGGTGAAAAAGGTCCATACACTCAGGGAGTAAATGATAGATGTTTACTAGATTATAATTCATAGACTAGTGGGAAGTTTTATTATTTTTGTCTCAGCAACTGTCTCGATTTGACCGAAATGAATGCAAATATTGTATTAACAGTGCGCAGCAGACAACGGGAAAAATATTTTTAAATTACAATAAATATTAATAAAAATTACAATTTTCTCTGTTTTTATGCACATCATCATTCTGCAACGCAGTGAATTTTCACTCACTTCAGACTTTCTCCATCCGCACTATTCATAAAACAGAAAAACATAATTTTATGAAATAAAATGGATTTTGCAAATCACAGAGCAGATAAAGGCAGGCGAGTGCTTCAAGGCACCATGCGGGTTCCAGTAAAGATGGACTATGAGCTATGAGTTGGTCCAAATCTGTCTAAATTTCTTTCTTCTGATGAACACAGAGAAAGATATTTGAAAGAATAATTGTAACCAAAAAGTTCTTGGCCACCCTGCATTGACCACCATAGTAGGAAAATTGATTTATAACTTTTTTGTTCTGTTGAAAACTAAAGAAAACATTTTGAAGAATGTAGGAAAGCAAACAGTTCTTGGGCACTTTTGACCACCATTGTCATTATTCCTACTAGTGGTGGTGGCCAAGAACTTCTTCTTCTTTGCAAATCACAGAGCAGATAAAGGCAGGCGAGTGCTTCAAGGCACCATGCGGGTTCCAGTAAAGATGGACTATGAGCTAGGGGAGCTGACAGAGGAGCGTCTGAGAGAAATGGGTGCCCGCTGTGTCGGAGAAACCTCAAACATAGTGTACTATTACGATACTGAGAGCTTCCAACTGGCTTCTACACAGACCTGGTTAAACCAGCATGAGGGCCAGTGGGGGCTGATCTTGGCACAGAAGCAAAACATTACATCATCTTTATCAGAAGAGACCAAAAAGTCTCAATAGCAAGAAACGCAACATGGCTGACTCATCATCTCAGGAAAGAGAACAACCAGGCAGTCATCCTGAAAAAAGAAATACAGCTGACAGCGAGAATCTCACGTCCAAAAGCGAAGTTCAGAGTACATCCTTAGATGATATATCAGCAGGATCTGCATACACAGAGCTGAATGACCCATGCTCCATTATGATGCACATCACAAAATGTCTACAGCTTCCTCTGACACGCGCTGAAGTACAAGAAATGACTATGAAGATCTTCTTGAGGATGGCCAAAATCCAGATTTATGACAGCTGGATGGGATCCAGGTCAATGAAGTATTCTCTGCCTGGTAGCTTCATGTTGGCTTTGGATAGAAATTACAGAACTCCTACAGTAGCTTCCTCTGTGTTCCTGTCAATGGACACAGATGTGCTCAACATCAGCAGCGAGCTGGAAAGGATGGACAAGCTGCGTAAAGACTTGGGCCTGAAACCAAAAGCAAGCTTATACTCTTAAAAAGGGTGCTTTAAAAGCTTCTTCGAGGCCGTAGAAGAACATTTTGATTCCATAAAGAACCTTTATCATCTAAAGAACCTTTCTGTGTCACAAATGGTTCTTTGTGGCAAAAAGCTTATTCCGATTATTAAAAAAGAGATGGTTCTTTAAAGAACCTTCGACTGAATGGTTCTTTGTGGAACCAAAAATAGTTATTCTATTGCATCACTGTGAAGAACCACTAAGCACCTTTATTTTTAAGACTGTAGAAGATCGCTGGAACCATGGTGTAGCAGTAAACACACATTCTCACATCAATGGTGCTTACAAGGACGTATGAGTTTAATTTAGCCTTGTGCTACTTCCTGCACTTTTTCACTCTTTTCTTATAAAAGTGGGAATAACGGAAATAATGACAATATTTAAAACATAAAATGAAATCAATTGCTTTCTTGTAGTCCAATGGCAGTAATCTGATCGAGTAAAATGCGATTATCGCTGGTTCATGATCTGCAGTCCCTCATAGATCTGGGGATTACCGTAGTTCAGATTGACTAGATTGCATTTGGTTTACAGGATAAACAGATTGTAAAATATTTTGATCACAAACACAAGTATTATTGTCTTTTTAGTGCACATGTACATGAAGATACAGGTTGTAGTGTAAGTGTTAACAGTCATAGAAGTCATGTGCTCTGATCGCCATGTCTCTACAAGAGAAAAATAAAGGCCCAGTTACACAGACAAGGCTCTGCCTTAGTGAAATTAAGATATTTAAGTCGCTTTTATAAAAATGCCTCAGTAAAAAACATTACAGGTGTGCATCTTGAGACAAAGCAATGGCAATAATATATTTTAAGGTGTGTCAGTGCACGTTATTTTCAGTTAGGACAACTCAAACTTTCATTTTGGTCTAGGACTTGTCTTAAGCCTTGTCTGTGAAACCGGGCAAAAGTGTTTGATTTTGTTCCCTATAGACCCACAGGTGTGATTCTACTCCATTTCATTTAAGAGACAGATTCAGTGCAAGCACAGTCTGCGGAGACATCCATAGTTTCTATGGCAACAGAAAGAACTAATGTTTTTATATTTTTCTACATACACAAGTCTTGATGGCCGAGCAATCTGCAAGCAAAAATTGCTGCATTAGAGATTTGACATGTTCAACATTAGAAATTAATATTTTTCTTACTCCTAAGAACCTGAAAAGTATAATATTTTTTCTTACAGTAAAAGTCTGTTTTACAATAACTTACATTACTCATTTAGCACTTTAAGTACCAGACATTTTTTTCAGTATTCATCCCTTCTTGGTATAGCACAGGCATGCTGTACCAGCTAAGCTACAAAAAGCCAGCCAAAAAGTCTTAATATTATAAGCATCATAAAACAATTCGAAAATGAGGGTTCATTCTGGAAAAAAACAGATTTTCACTTTAGATTTTGCACGAGACAACTGATTTCTTGGAGGCGTTACACAAAAATAAACAAGCAGTGTTTTCACAGACTCATGCAACCGCAGATGCAGACATTTTGCCATCAACTCTAAACAATTAATCTGTTTACTTTCATTACTGACACAAAGAAAACATTGCTAATGCTGTTAAACAACACACAGGTTGGTTCAAGTTGTTAAAGGTCGATTCAGGTATCACAAAAAAATAAAGATTCTGACATCTTCTCATCCTCTAGTTGTTCCAACTCTGTAAAAGAAAAATTGTATCATCATTTAGCTCCTTTCGAGTTGGTCCAAATCTGTCTAAATTTCTTTCTTCTGATGAACACAGAGAAAGATATTTGAAAGAATAATTGTAACCAAAAAGTTCTTGGCCACCCTGCATTGACCACCATAGTAGGAAAATTGATTTATAACTTTTTTGTTCTGTTGAAAACTAAAGAAAATATTTTGAAGAATGTAGGAAAGCAAACAGTTCTTGGGCACTTTTGACCACCATTGTCATTATTCCTACTAGTGGTGGTGGCCAAGAACTTCTTCCAAATATCTTTCTCTTTGTTAGTGAGAACAAAGAAATTTAGACAGATTTGGACCAACTCGAAAGTAGGTAAATGATGATACAATTCTTCTTTTGGGGTGAACCGTCCTTTTAATGTCTACTACTGACCAACAAATTCTATATTTACCAATGGCAATGACACACATAATCTCTTAAAACAGATTCGTCTCATAAATGTAGAAGTTACACCCCTTACTCACCCCTGTGTGCACATGCTGTCATTGTGCCGCATAATCACTATGTGAATCTAGCAGATGAGATAAAATAGGATTCTGAAGAATCAACAACACAACCATAAACTAAACAAACACACATTATTTGGGTCAGGGAAGAGTTGCAGGTGTGTAGCTCGAAAGTGAATGTATTCTTTACACGTATGCCTTTATTTTACAAAACATGTTGTACATAGCAAAACAGTCTACTCTTAAAATAGTAAATAGGACTCTCCACAATAGTAAACAATTACTTGATGTGTTAAATTCTTTAAAAAAAATGTGCACTGCCAAACAGTTTATAAAGTTTATGTTTGTTCATAACATACATTAAAATGATAGTTAACCCAAAAAGTGGTGTTCTGTAGAAGTAAGAATGTCATGAATGTTCGAAATGACAAGAGGGTGAGTAAATGATGACAGAATGTTCATTTCCGGGTGAACTATCACTTTAACTAGTGCAAAAGACTTCTCACGGATGAAATATTACTCAGACATACTGATGTGTAACATCATTTATCTCATTAAAGAGTCCTACGTATTTCCATTTTATATGCTAACTTCACAACATGAGGAATAAATATTGAATAACCTTTGAAAATGTCTAAGCAGAGTGCTCCAGTCTGTGTCTCTGAAGCATCAATAATATAGGAGCTCTCTGAATGTGACCAAATCCCAGACACAGCGACTTCACAGCAATGAAGCAAATATAACAAATTTTAAATAACATCCATAATTCCTTTCACTGCAACTTGCAATATCTGTAAAAAACCAACTTTGTTTATAATGTGTGTTTATGATAAATGCACTCAAATGTAAGCAGTTTCATTAAAAAACCACACGCCATAAAAACATTAAAAGCTCATTCTGGCATGCAAGTATAATCTAGATCTATATAATATATAGGGATGGCTCAGGCCATGACAGTGCCGACAAAACAGACATAAGATGTTTCTGAATATTGATGAGAAGAGCCACAGCATCACCACATCATCAACAATGTATCACACATCGAACCTTATAAGAAAATCTGAAGCTTCTTAAACACAGATCTATTTTTTGACAAAATAATATAATTTAAAACACTGCACATGCACGATACAGTATTTTCAAGGCAATGGCGCATGCATCATCCTGACAGTGTGGCAAAACTGCCGGACAGACGCAGACGACCCCCCGTGACGCAACTCCATCTCTGCTGCTGTTTTTGTGGCCATTTGTGGACGTCGTTTTGATGCACTTATGAACGAGCACTGATGTCAACAATAGGTTCAACTCACCTGTGAATGTAAATACAGTTGCGTCCTAGCCCGCTCTGAAGATGCACGCGCAAGTCTATGCCAGTCTTATTTCTCTGAACTGAAGCACGACCCAACGGACAAAATTCCAAATTTCGATGGATACAGACTCATCCGATGACCATCTGAGCCAATTTCAGATTTCATCCGACAGTGCAAACGGTGTGTTTTGAGGAGGCATGATGACGGGCATTGAGCGCAGTCCCGATGCGTAGACACGATGTTACCGGATGGTGGAGACGCGAGTCATTAATGCCAACAGCTGGGAATCAGCATCCGGAAGTGTTGGTGCGCGACACCTTTGATATACAGAAACATTGACCAATTACTTAGCGCAGAGAAAAAATCCAGAGACCGCCATTATCATGACCAACCAATCATTAATTAGCTCAATGCTGTTGCTCGCATAACGGCTCTAATAAATATATGCAATTTAACAGAAAGGTGTTCTTTTAAAATAGGCCTACTTGCTAAATTGTATCTTTTTATCAGTGATACACACTATATATATTGTTTCTTAAAATACTATACTATAATATAAAGATTGTTTAAATATGTTGTGTATGGTTGTCTTAAGTGTTTATGATTTTATATATCGTTATATCACTTGTTTCAAAAGTATTGTATGTGTATAGAGCAGCATATCCATGAGCACAATTCATTTTGCTATTCAGTTTAATTAATGGCAGTTTAATGCTTTTTGATTGATTTACAAAAGTATGTCTTGGTAAATATACAAATATTGATTTTTTTAAATGACAACACTGCATTATGTATTATGCACCTTTGCATTTTAGAGTATGTAATTACGAAATACAGTATCGTATAACTAACCCCAGTTCTATTATTTAAAAATATTAGACACAAATACTTATATGAAAATATGACTTTGTTTTCCAGTGACTTTTTGAAAAGTGTGTTATATTTACTCAAATTGCCAATATGTTTTCGTCTTGCATAGAGTCTCATAACGTTAACAAGGTAAGTACAATAGTATACGCCCCATAAAAAAAATATTGCTATTTTATCTTTATTGCTAGACTAATTAATACAACTGCATTTTCTGTACATGTGCTCCATCTAGTGGAAAACGGTTGTCACAGCACTACCACAGAATTCTCCAACCGCTGCAACAACACAAGCTCTTCAAAAGTTTAGGGTCACTTAATTATTAATGTTTTCACCACATTTAAAACAAAGCCCTTCAATAATACAGTTTTATAAAACTGGAAATTATTTGCCTAGAATTTTCAAGTATGGACTATAAGCACTTCGGCTGACTTCTGTGGTCTCATCCTGTAATGCGGTGTTACAGTATTGAAGGAAAATGCAAATATTGTCAAATCCAATTTTACACATTAAAAGTATGGTACTGCCCCACGTGTCCTTTGGTTTGTATGCAGAAATGTAGAAAAAAAAAAGTTATATTATTTCATACTATTAAAATAGCATAAAATAGATTAATCTTCATTGTTGGTTTATTTCAATTTTTTTGCTGTGACACCATAGGACACAAGTACAGTTTATTTGTCAACTACCCGTTTGCCTTCAAGAGTTAGCACAGACTGACGCATAGGTTTAACAGAGCATATTTTTGTTATACTGATAAAGGTGTGACATGGATATCCAAACAAGAGACAATTTGCCAAATCAGCATCTTTATTGTACAAACAAATGCATTTTTTATCTATTGACATTTCCTTGTATCATAAAAAAGCAATATACAAGCTTTAAGAACAAAAATAAAAAGCAGCACAGAATGATTATGAGTAAAATATATAATTTGAATAAATATAACTTTATATATCATGCTATAAAATTAAATTTGTAAATGGCGAGTTAATCGTTACAGCATCAGCTAGCTTCATCTACTTCATTAGTTGTATAAAACAGTAGAGTTCTGAGGTTCACAGTTGGGTTGTGAGGTTGTCCGTAGAGTGGATGACAGAGAGTTGGACAGAGTGCTACTTATTTGATAAGCGCTAAAGATCTTCTGTATTCCTCAGCTTGTCTCATGCATTCGGAAAGCAAAAACGGAAACATTCGATGCATCTTTCTGCACCTATGAGGCAGACTGTTTCTGGGAACCAATGACTGAGGAATTGTTTCCCCACCTGAAGTAAAAGTGCAAGCTTATTTTTGGACATACAAAAAAACATTGCATATCCAAAATGGCATTTACTGTATTCTAGCAAACCCTGAGTTCTACTTTTTTTTCTTTTTTGCCATTTCACGGATACATGAGAACTACAAACTCACAGCGTTTCTGACTGCTATAAACAAATCGTATGTTCATGTTCACAAATTTTGGCCAGTTTTATCTACAGTATAAATGCATGAGCAGGAAGATCTTTAGCACACACAATGGCAAAAAGCTTTCTCGCCAAAACCCAAATTCCGACACATACAAAATAAGATTTCCACCCGTGTCAATGAGATGGTAGATGATCACATTCACACGCACGTACTGAAGACGGCCACAAACAGAATGTAGACTATGGTAACCACAAAAACAAGCCACACCTTAGAAGAAGCATATTTACCCAACCCGTCCAAATTTTCACAAAAAGGGATATATTCCAAAAATAAAGAAATCCTCTCCTGCTCATGATTGATCTCAACTCCCTGACATCCTGAATGCACTCTGAGACATTATCCTGCTGCAATCCGAGAGGCAACACATCAATGGAAAAACTGCTCAAATTTTATTGCTTTACTTATTACTACACAGTGGAGACATGTTTGAAGTGAAGAATCAATGGAAGACGTCAAGATTTATTTTTTCAACATCTCTTAAGTTTCTAGCAGTGTTCATAAACTACCTGAAGTAAGAATCTATAGTTAAAAAGGATGAGCTACACAATCAAAAAGTAGTCCAACAGCTTATCCCGTAAACACTTCCTTTTTGATTATTGTGCACGGCACAAACTGTATCAATGTGAACTGAATGATATGGACCTAGGTGAGTATGAGTATGACGCTATTTGTACAATTCATTAAATCATTTACAATTGTAATTAACCCCTATATCACAGATTAAATATCATCTTTTTGCTTACATTAAAAAAACCTGACCAGTCGTAAAGCACCATTACGGGGGAAAACATCCCAAGCAATAAAATATTTGAGGCTTTAAGAGTCCCATAAGTTGTGAGTATTACATAGTAAATGAATCCCTTATGGAATAAAATTTCATTAAAAAATCATTAAGGTATCTATAAGGTTTTTTAAGTGCATGCCAGGTGAAGTATCACAATAGCTATGAAAGAAAATCACTTTCAAGTTTCAAGACAAAAACAAATCTGTATTTTTGTATGACAATGTGGAGGGCACCATGCAATTCTACCTTAGCAAGAAGTTGGCCGGCATGCATTTTTCCAATACCCCCATAGACAACAAAATATATATGATACAGATATTTTCTAACCTGAAAGCGTCATCATTCTGATAAGATTATAGCCAGGCAAAAATCGACACAAAATTAGTACTTTTAAAGAGGAAGCTTCCGTATTTTGAAGCTGTCTGATTGTCCCATTTTATTTCTTGCTGTCGAAACTGCATAATGCTTGTGATGCTTAATCTCTGTTGCTTCATTTGATATCAATGTATATGAACCCCTACACACACAATTTCCCCGGGTAACCAAAAAAAACGACGATACTGAAAAATTCCACTATATGAGAACCCCTTTTTGCACAGAATGATTAGTTCAGTATTTGTACAAAAGCCTGATACACATACATTCTCTATTTTTTAATCTCATTTACATTGTCCTCGGCACGGCCACAAAATATGACCTGCAGGGTTGATGTGTGACGTAGCCTTTGTTTCACGGCAAGGCACGGGTTCAAATTCAAACACATTCTAGATAAAACATCTCAGACTTCTCGCATGCGCTCTCTCCAAAAAAAAGAAAACACCACAAAACAACAAAAAGCTGAAGGGCAGACTTTACACTTCTCTCAATTCAACAAAACTAGTGTATTTTTATATAACAACAACCAATACATTTCCTCTTTATTGCAGGCAAAACCCTGACAGGGAAATTAGATTTCCGAAAAAGATTTGTTCCGGGGCTTGGTTTTGGTCTCTTTCTAGTCCGCTGTGCAGCGTCCTTCACAAACCCTTCAAATTTTTGGTTTGCTCTTTGGTTAGAGGGCAAAGTCATGTTCACATTATGTAAGATGAAAGACCTGGTTCGCAAATCTAAACGCATTCGGGTAAATAAGAAATCAGGCTCACACTATTTCAAATGACATACGTCATCTCATAGAGCAGCGCCAAAGTATGCTCTGTCAGTAGTATGGACCAGTCCTAATGTGTTCCGCATTAAGCGTTTTGGCTCTTGTTCATCACATAAAGCACAGTTATCACATTTGGCTCATTGTTGGACATTATCTGTTCAAAGCTCAAGGAGTTTAAAACAAAAGCGTTAGGTGGATCATTGCTCTTCTGCCAGAAATATGAACGTGTGAGGAAAATTGAATGGCACAATTATTGTTAGTTGTTATGAAATATTAAGAGCAAAGACATCAAAGCTAGTTTTTTAACAAAACGTGGGAAAAAAGAAAGATGTGTCATTTCCTTCAACTTTTCTCAGTTCTTGCGATAAATCTTAAAAGGAATATTTTACACAAAATGGAAAATTCTGTTATACATACATGTCCAGTGTTTCACATGATGCTAGTTCCAATCAATGAAAGTGAATGACCAAAGCGGTCATCCCTTAGCATACTTCCTTTTATGTTCTACAAAACAACGAATGTCATACGTCTCAGTAAATAATAACAGAAGTTTAATTTCTGAGTGAACTATTCCTCTGAGGGACAAATAGGAATGTCCCGGGACCCTTGACAAAGGTACCCTGGGAGGAGGGGCCCAAGCATACAAATTTTGTCCAGAACACATAAAGTGTCAAATGTAAGAGCATTTATAACTGAAACAGTGATATGCATTTAGTTTTTAAAACAATAAATGAGTAAACATTATCAGTGAAAGATACTGCAATACTACACAAACATACAAACAAGGAGGAGCACCATTAAGTAAGTCATTGCGTATGTCATGTATTTGACTTTTCCTAGGAACGAGGTGTGACAAGGAGTTGTGTTGATGGTATAATACCGCAGATGCAACAGGACGGTAGCCAAAGTGAACCCAAAGAGGGTGTGTACACATCAAAGCACTTGATTCTGAAAACTGGGCATGTTTAAATCTGTCTATAAATCTAAAGAACTATAAATCAAATATACATCAGACAGTTAGGGATGTGAATAACCAATTAAACTTCAAAATATAAAACACAATAAAATACTATCAGAATTTCTGCTTTGCACCATATGTATCCTTTCTGAGATCTGTAAAAAAAATCATTAATACAATCCAATTGCCATGTGAGAATACTCTCTTATCTTCCTAAAAAAAGGATCGAGTCATAACTAACCACAGCTCAACCACGAGGAAAGAAAAAAAACAAGTGTGAGGTATGAGGTTTCTGTACTTTTAACAAAAATGAAAATAGATATTATGGTGAAATTAGACATCTTAAGTTTTCTCATCCCAAAACTAAATGCATAAAAGTGCCATACTTAAGCATGACAGCAGGAAGTGAATGTTGTTGAATTATTCATTCTTATTTGAAACACTGGTCTGGTCTGTACGTTAACATATGCATTAAGTGTGAGAAGCAACGGAGAGCTTCTTATCATCGCTGTCCAATACAAATACCGCAGCACTTTCAAGCCGACTAACTGCACGAAAATAAATGTTAACCCCCATTGACCGAGTGAGGAAACCAATGTTATAAATATTTCTAGAATTCTTTCCCCCTTTTCCCAAGGTGGTACGGCCCCAAGGCAATTTTCACAACGTGCATGACTTTTGTGCCAAAACATATTTTCAACTGTAATAAAAAATACATTTTAAGGTTTCAATTTAGAAGGCACACCCTCCCTCTCAGTGTCAGGAATAGCAACCTGCAAATAACTCTTTTGAAACAAAAACGAACTTGGCACAAACCAAATAAAAATGAAGGCCAAAAAAATTAGAACTGATAAACATAATATGTGTAACTCCTCAGTGAATTTTGAACCTACACATACAACTGGTTAACGCTATGAAACATGTTGTGATTATGTGAAGAAATATTGCATTATTAACAATTATATTTTGTACTGGATCGTTGATCCCAAAATGCAACACAGGTACACCTTTGCCAGCACTCTTCGCCCAGACGTACATAAAATGGCTGCTGAAGAAAACTGAACGGCAATGAATCAGAATTCGTACAATCACTTAGGAATATATAACTGAAATATCTTGATAAAGTGAAGTTGTTTTGTTCAAGGTTTTCTCCACTGTATCCATTTAAACCCTGAGAACAAAACAAATGTCTCCTCCTTTCAGGTTCTTTGCTGTGAGGTAAAACCTGGCCAGAGTTGAAAAGAAACAAAAAATACTGTTCATTATGAGTATGTTGAGGTTGTATAATGAGGTTGTATAATGAGGTATTGAACGGATGTGTCACAATTAGCCTTGAGCTGGCAGAAAAAACATTCCTTGTGAGTGAGTGACCTACTACGGGCCATATGTGCAAAAATAGGTCAGGTAAAAGCGTGATATGACTAGCGTCTCATCTGAGCTTTCACATTATTCATTATTGCAACATGCCTATATTACTCCGTAAATATGTCGAAAAACATGGAAATATATATAGATATATAAAAATGTGATAAAACTCTTGGGAGGCCCTTGAATACATTGCCTCTTCCATTATTTATTTACCCGATTGTAAGACTCCTTCCCTTTAAAAACTCTGGTTCCTTAAAAACATTTGCTTGATCTTAGTCCCATATAGAACTTCCACAAAAACAGACGAATAGAAAATGCGCGAGACAGGTTTGTTGTTTCTGCACCCGAATATGAAAACGTGTTTCTCAATAACCACATTTGGACGCAGGGGCTTCCTCCGGACTACACTTGCCACTTTCTTCGCCTATATTTTTCGTCGATGCGTCATCATTGCACGCTGCTCCGTAGGCTGGTTCTCCCTCAGAGACATCTTCTTGCTCCCCCTTCTGGCCATCGGGTGCCTCTGGCAGCAAGTCCGTGTGATTGTTAACTTCTGTGCCGGTGATCATGTGCTTCTTGCGCAAGTGCTGGTTGAGTGTGCCTTGGAAGGGGAAACATTTGCCGCAGATTTGGCAGTTGAAGGGTTTGTTGTCCGTGTGGCCACGGATGTGGTACTCAAGCTGATCTTTGCGAGTGTACTTCTTGCCGCAGAACTTGCAGACGAAGGGCGTGATGCCCATGTGCAGACGCATGTGGCGGTCCAGGCTGCCTTTTTGATTGAACGACTTGCCGCAGTAGATACAAATAAGGCGCTCATTGTGGGGGTACCATTGGCCATGGAGACTCCGTTCCCTCACGTCGTTCTCAAAGCCGGTTGCTGCTGCAGGTCCGTCGCTTTCTTCGGCAGCTGGCTTGAGCTGAGTTAGCAAATCAGCTGGAAGAGGTACGGGACGTTTGGGGCGGGCACGACCACCGCGGTAGCTGCTGAGCAATGACCGGGAGGGGCTGGAGGAACTCAGGCTGACGAAACAGGGGGAAGGCAGTGCGGAGTAGGTGTATCCGGCAGAGGAAAGCACGGGCCCGTACGATCCTACGCTGACGGCTAGCACCTGTTCACCATCTACAAGCTCAGTGTGGTAGCCATCATCACCTGCCGATGAGCTGTCGGAGTAGCTGGGCCGGTCCGTTTTCTCCACCTTGATATGGACATCTGTCACCTGCCCGTCCTTTCCTATGAGCTCTACCTGCTCTGATTCGACCTCCATGGACACCTCCTGCTCGGATACGCCGTCGCTGCTCCCCCGATCTGACTGTCCCCCCTCCGCCTGCTGCGCCATCCCCTTACCTGAGCCGCGCACATCCACACAATGATTTTGCCGTGAATAGTAGGGTGGCGAAATCTCTGTGGGGTTTATAAAAATACCTCTGTCTTTCACACCGTTGCGTCCAGCCCTCGATGGTGTGCAATCGCTGTCCGAATCCGCTCCACCAGGCACTGGGAGGCTGATCTTAGAGTGAATACCCTCAAGAATCTGAGTGCACTTGTCAATCACGGCCTGCATCTGGAGAAAGCTGGCAGCCGTGAGAAAGCTGATGACATCACGCAGGTGCAGCGCCATGTGGCCAGTGTAACAGAAGGTCAGCAGCTGCTCAAACACTTCAGGGCTCTTGATTACAGAGATGGAGAGGCCGCTCATCGTGCCCAGAGACGAATGATCGCGGAAGTAGGGTGAACTGGCAGCCAGCACAGCCTTGTGGGCCTGGAATGGCTGTCCCTGAATGTGGACGATGATGTCGCACAGCTTGCCCTGGAGACGGAGCTCATTGAGCTGGTTCAGGACGGTGTTGCTGAACCCAGGCACATCAAATTCTATGAGGCTTCCACAGTCCTCCATGACTCACTGACGTCTCTCCCTGTTTGTAGAGAACCTGAAAGAAAGATGTGAAATGCAGTTTTAGTCTATTTATGTCAATTATTACAGGTATTACAAATGTAAACTGTTATTAAAAAACTGTCAAGGGGAAGCCTGAACTTTATATCCCGTTCAAAAAGGACATTCAAAAACAAAAAAGGAAAAGGCACCTATCACACAAATTATGGGTTCTTCAAAATAATCTAGGGCTAAGAAAGGTACATTATTAAATAGTAATAGAATTATGGCTATAACAACCAAAAATGCCTTTGGTATATTGGTGCAGGATTTTAGTCAGCCTGCTTACTGTCTGACAACACTTCACAAAACTTTTAACACATGAGCAAACATCATAAACTAAACAAGGTGTACTATTTTACCATAACATTCATATGAGAAATCAAACTTTGTACGCAGAACTAAAAGGGGATTTTTGTTGACCATTTACTATTCTGAAAATAGAGATAAAGTTAATTTAAGGAACATTTATTTGCATTTACATTTACGCATTTGCCGTTGAGTAAAAGAAGGTTACATTGGAGTCAGTCAAGATTTACATTTTATAAATTCACAAATTTCCTGGATATTGAACCCATGATCTCTGTGGTGCAACGGATCACAAAACTGTTTCAGATTATTTTACAGATTTTGGGTCAAGGATCTGATAATTTTTCAGATCAGCTAATGTAAATCCTGATCATAGGTTCATTATATATTATTATATTATTAACTATAATAATTTGCCTTTGCATTCAATAAAAAGATTAATTTAACAGATTATTTTACATTATTAATTACCTTTTATGCATTTAACCAATGACAATATGTAAAACAAATAAATATGATACAAATGTGCAATCAGAGTTTACAGTTGACAAGTGGATCTCTAGGGAGCAGATAATAAATGTGACAGGTGTTATGAGGTGGTGAATGGTGTACAGTAACCAGTATACCCCAGACACAATTCACTCACAACCCAAAAAACCTAAATGACCATACAAGAAAATAGCTAAAAAAAACATTGCTGTTGTGTAGAATAATTGTTCTGTGTTTAATCACATCAATCTAAAAATGTACCAACATTTTGTAACACCTTTAGTGTAAAGGAAGAATCTCTCAGAAGTCCCTCATATGCTAAGTATGAAGATACCTAGTATTTACTGGTTGCACTGGTGCGCCTTACTTTTTTTCTTGGGTGCACCAGCACAAAAGTTAGGTGCACCCAAATTTTAGACCGCATCGCATTTAACATTTACCTGCTTTGACCAGTTCACTTTTGTTTAATGTCCATATGGGCAAAATTTACTTGTAAATGTTTATCTTACAAACTGTTCAACATCCATCCATCCATTTTCTGCCGCTTATCCGAACTACCTCGGGTCACGGGGGAGCACTGTTCAACATTAAGTTCTTTATTTGAAGCACAAATTTACAAGAAAGGTAATTTACTGAAAAAGTGTTGGTGCTTAAAGTGCTTCAGTGAAGTGAAATTTAAACTTAAAAGATCTAAAGATAAATGGACCAATGCTTGAAGGCTCTGTGTCGGAGCATTGCTTATGATTTTTGGACGGATCAGGCCTTAAATTAACATAATTTACGAAAAAGTTGTGAATTGTTCTTTTCATCTTCTCTCATCATCCCCTTCTACATTCACTCTGTTTAACTAACAGCATTAGTCTCCTCACCTCTCTGTCTCACTGCAGCACACGCATTTTCAAACGTACACACCAGAGGTTGCGCTAGTGTTTTTTTTTGTCCGTCATTTTGACTGACATGCTCGTAAAAACTCCGTCATAATCTGTCATTACCCATCACTATGGTTCAAGGTGGTGCTAGGTGCTAATTTGTATGTTCGTGACGTCATCACGCTGTACTGGCGTCCCGGAACTTGTTGTTTTGTGATACAACCGAATGCCCAATAAAGCCGTTACAGTTTTTGATACCATATTCAAGCCCTTTCCAAATCACTTTTTATTTTGCTCATATCTTGTGTATTTAACAAAAGTTATGGCTGATGTCGACTGAAGCGCTGTGATTTTTAGGAACGGAATTTGGAGTAAATCGTGTTTAAAGGTAAATATTGAAATTAAAAGCACAACAGTCCCGTATCACAAGAAAAAGTCACTTTCCAGTGGTGAGAGACTTACTCTATTAACAATTTATTTAAAAAAATCCTAGTGTTGAAGTCTATAAAAATACTGTACAAAACCGTTTGAATAAAACGAAAGTAATGAAAATGGTGCATCGCACATTTAAAGAACGAGAGCTCTGCCATTATCACTACACAAGAAATTAGCAAACATTACGGACAACAAATAATAAGCAGTGAAGCAAGTTTTACGTTGTTTATCGTGTGTTTATCTAGACTTTTGATCATCTCTTGTATGTTTTGCGATCGCGGTCCGGCTCGCGTGAGGAGCGGAGCGGTGATAACTCCTGGTGCTGCAGACTGTGAGCTCTGTCAACTCACGAAAACATTGTATAAAAAACTTTTCGTGACATAGTTTACACAGGACTGGCGGGAAATGTGCATTAATACTCCTTCATTCTTCATGTTATGTGGTTTACTTGGATAGGTGAACTGTCTTTCCCGCGTCCCAGCGCGACATCCGACGCGTATGTCAAGTCAGTAACAATAACAGGTGAAAACACGCAGGTTGCTTATAATCTAGTATGTGGACCAGTGCTCAAATTGAGGGGGGGTTGGGTGGGATCCGGGTTCCCCCCATAAGGCATAAAAAATAGACTCGGGGCGGGGCCCTTCAGATATTTTTATTTGAGTAAAAAGGATGACAAATGTTATTTAAATTCATGCAATGGATATGGTAAATTTCGTGAATTAATTATGTACAATAAGGAAGTATCTCAACAGATTTTCGCTCATCTTCTTAAATGCGTAACTGAGAGTGGGTGGTGCGTCCTAAAATTGCAGATGTGGTGCGGATATGTCGCGCATTATTTGTGCTTTGACTCAACAACATTGTTGGTTACGAGCAGTTTAAGTTAAGACATATGTAAGAATGCGCTGAAATATTGTACTCCTCAAGATACTGGAGAGAGAGAGAGTGCTAAAAGTTTTCCTCCATGATTTTACAACGCTAAATATACATGTCTTAATCCATTCTGAAATCGATTCAATGTTTTATGCACAGCTCTTCCGTGAACAAGGGCTGTTTGATAAGTAGGAAGTTCTGGTCGTCTGCTCGAATCTATAATCACTACGAGATTGAGTCGTTTGTAGCGTGTTTTTGAAAAAGCAACACTCGTCAATCAACATTACTTTAAATCAACTTTATTATCATGCAATTTGTCATTCACCCTCATGTCAGTCAGTCAGTCAGTCAAAATCTCGAAATTACTCTTCTAACACAAAACAAGTTTTGAGAAATGTCTTCGTAGTTTTGTGTACATACAATGGGAGTCAATGGGGTGCAATAATGTCTGGTTACCAACTTTTTAAAAAATATTTTCTTTTGTGTTCGGCAGAAGAAAAAAAATCTAACAGGTTTGCAATGACATAAGTATTGGTGAATGATGAGAATTTTTAAAATTTTTACTTTTGGGTGAACGTTCCCTTGAGGAACTGTAAACAAGGAGGAGCATTTCCTAAATATCCAACCGGCTTTTTCTAGCTAAGAAACTCTGTAAAGCACAATGTTTGACTATAGGACTTGATTCATCATTCAATTGATAAACCGCAAAACTGAAAAAATATAGGTATTTTGTGTGTCAACATAGCCGCAATGGTTCTTAACAAGATACCACATCTGCCTATTTTCACAAAGATCCACAAAACAGAAACGTTGCCAGTTAAACTCGAAAGTGCAAGTTTTAGTGCAAGCGCTCTTTAATCCAGAGATTCCAGACCATGAATCTTTCAATGTCTACATGAAGACACAAGCACTTTACAAACTTAACCACCTCCATATAGACAAAGACAACCTGTGGCTGGTCATCAAACACACCTGAAAAACATGTGCACGTCCCTCAAGCATAGCAGATCATATAGCAAAGCTCTTATGCCATTTGTCCAGATCAAAGTCTAAAAAGCTAGGAGCTAATGAGACATGGGTGTCTGATTCATGGTATGCAGTATGCACCATTAAAATATGCAGTTAATGCATGGGCAAAAAAACAATATGAGAGAAAGAGTAATCCATCTTGGAGATGATTAAAAAAATTACAAAGTAAGTGGGCGGCAGCGGGTTGACAGCTTATCCTCAGAGCAGTTGCATTAACTCGATCATTCCTCTCATCTCCCATTTGAGATTCTTCTGTCCTGATTCTCCTATAGCTTCATCCACCCTAAAGTCTTTTCTTCTCACTCCCTTGTGATTCAGTATGAATTGTCAGCAATTCAGGAAACGTAAACATTTCCCAACTAGGAGGAAAATTTGTCTCATTCTACATATGTTTCATTCTGACCAGAGGTGTAGGAAAGAACAGAAACACCAAAATATTGAAAAATTATGTAATAAAGTAATGGCTCCAACTGAATGATCAGCGGAACGATCTGTCAGTAAGTGATGATGTAGATCACTGTTTACATGAACTGTGCCCCTCTGTGTTTTGCCTGTTGTTTTCATTAAAATGATTATGCACTTTATATAAACTTCTGGTATTGGCAGGAGCCTCTGAGTTTGAATATAACTTGACTACTGTTATGCATGGAATAATTCTAGAACTACAATATTTAGATGATTGGTTAAAAAAAAGTAATATTGATTGTGTTGCAATGAGCGTTTCAATGACAATTTGTTTTGTTTTATGTTCCCTTTCATTTTTGTAGTTTTAGTGCGTGTAATTAGTATAGTTAAATAAAAACTATTTCAAAAAGTTTTTTTTCAGTAATTTTCGTTTTTGGTATCGGTTTTGGCCGATAACAGACAATTCTTTAACATTGGAGGCTCATAACTGATACATTGGCCGATATAAAGTATCTAAATATGAATATAAAATTCCGTAAGACTGAAACAAAAGGCAAAAAGTGAACAACCAGAGGTTGCGTTAACCGAAGATTCTATGTGACGGAAAAATCTGAAGGCTGTAAAACATTTTGACAGATCAAACTAGAGCAATTTGTAACTCCCCGCTTTGTCATTTCCCTTCATTAGAGTATGATCGTAGGATACTACCCATGCCCAGAACACAATCGTGAAGGGAAGTGTGTTTCCCATTCATAAAGCTTACTTAAAATGCCTGGTCCGTTTTGAAAATCGTACAACGCGGTCAGCGGAGACTCTCAGTGCAGATGCATCTATCATGGACCCCCGCATCGCGTGCATGCACACACACACACACACACACACACAGGTGAGCAGTAGGTGCTGTGTTTAAAGATTTTTTTCCTTCAGAAAGGGACTAGCGTCTTTTTGGATAAACCTTAACTTTCAGTGAGTGGAAAAACTGTCTCTCTTAGCGTCTTCTCTGTTTAGTGAGTGGCAGAAGCAGCACATTGTGAGCGAGTACAAAACACCATTTACCTGTTGTTTCATGATAATAGTAAGTAGTATAATATGTGTATTCTACTATATACTACCCTGTACAATGTCTCTTATATGTTATTATCCCCCATTATCTGTACAAAAGTTTTTTTATTTATACATGCATATTTTAGAATCTTATGACTGTAAATCTTATCATATTTGTATTGTCATTGTGTTGAAAGACTGTACTAGAAGCTTCCAACACCAAAGATAAATCTTGTGTGTGCAAGCACACTTGACAATAAAGTTCTTCTGATTCTGATTTTGTCTGCAATTATTATTTTATGTCTGACAACAGAACCATATAAATGAATATAAACAACAATGGCTTTATTGGGGATTCAGTTGAATTATAATACAGCAAGTTCCGAAAGTAAACGCAAGTACAGCGTAATAATGTAACGAAGATGCTAATTACCATGTTACGCCACCTTGCACCATAGTGATGGATAAAAATAGATTACGAGAGATTTTTTACGAGCCTGTCCTTCAAAATGACGGAAAATAAAAAAGTCTAGCGCAACATCTGTGGACAACTGCTTTTATTTGAAAACATTGACTGCAGAAAACAATGTAACCATTAGCTCTCTTTTTTCCCTGAAAATGATGTAACAAGCCTACTATACAATTTAAAGATTCTTTAACCTTCAACTTTTCTGGTATATCTCTTAGTCATTAGTACACAAATTATTTTCTTCCAGAGAAATCCAGAAAAAAATTCTTAATAGCCACATGTCTGAGAGGTCTCAAGACAGAAAGTATTCAGCAGACAGCAGTCTAATTCAAATAATATGCTTTTGATCCTATAAATTACACATTCATAAATACTGTATCAACATACTGTACCTACATCAACAATGTTTTTAAATGATCACGACAGAAAGATTGTACTGTACTGTATTTTAACTGTGAGCAGCGTGCAGCTGAAGAAGTTTAACCAGAGGAGATTAATTATGATTCATCAGCTATACTATATCGGCCTAAATTTTATGTTATACCGATAACATAGAAACGACCATTTATCCCTAGATTCGGCACAGAAGTTTTATTTCGATTCATCACTAAACATTAGCTTAATAACATTATAGATAACATTAGCTTACATTGGTACTTGGCTAAATAAAACTGTAAAACAAGTCAAGCAGTGCTTTCCGCTATTTTTAACAGTTTTTAGTTCTTAACAATTAAACATTCTGAATCTACACAATGGCTTTTCAGATAAAATATTTTCGTATGTGATTGAAAGGAAATGAACCGAGATTTCAGAGCAAACAAATAAGTATCATAGCCATGTCACTAAGCCATTTAAATGTAGTGATAAAACGATGCGTTAAAGTAATAGTGACAAAAATCAGGTAAAATAGAAAACCACACCCTTAACTCATTTACGATCATGTTTCATGTACAATTCTATAGAGGAGTTTCTTCCAAGAAACAAGCTGAATGTAAGTTTGACGTGAAGCCAGAGAATGTATCCTCAGTTGATCTGATCAACCGTTTTTTTCTTCAAAATATCCTGAGGGAAGCGCTGAGGGGGATTCAAACACGGCTTCTGAACCATAAAAAATTATTAAAACCACTTTCTCATACCCTGAATTGCATATGTAACCGACGATATACATACAATAAACCGATACGATACATTAGGGCAGCGATGTAAATGGTAATATTAAAGATTTGTCAGCAGTCAACTTGCATGTCAAAGGGTTATTTTTCAGCATCAAAAAGGGCTGTTCAAGTTAAAGTGATCCCTTTACGTGTCACCTTGGTTCACTGCATGACACGTCTTTACCATATGTTACTTATTGTATCTCCTTACTAGTGGGCAAGCAAATGTGTTTGTTTCAAAGCTGTAATTTTAACAAAGGATTTATCGTCCAAAAACAAAGAGGATCAGGTAAACGCTGCCTTGGCCAAGGACCAGCACATTTCAAAAGATCACTTCATTTAGCTAATATAGAGTCTTTATAGTTAAATCTGTGTTGTTGTCGCCTGTTACAACGTCTATTTTAATATTTCCAAACAGATATGCAGTAATATATAAAATAGTTATTATTGTAAACAAATCCACTCAACAACAGAGATCTTTAGGGGAGAAGCCTCTACAAACACTACCCAGAATCCCTCAACAGCAGTAAAAACAAAAACTCAAGGCTAACTCCTAAAACTTCTTCGACCGGTTCACTGAGCATTGCAGTTAAGACTGAAAAGTGCCATATCAGCTTTGGCAAATGAACGCTGCAGAAGGTCTGCTTCAAGATAAGTCTTTTAGCCTATTCTGCAAAATAAAAAACAAGTTCAGTAGCGCCCAAAATGCTTAACGTGCAGAGTTTGGCAGGAGGAACTTAATATAGGCCACGAGAGGGGGAAAGAAGCCAGGGTTGCTCGCAAACTTTGTGGGTAACTACTTTCAAGAAGTACCACGAGATGGCTGAACAAACAACACAGCTTTTCTTAGCAAAACTTTGAATTATTAAGATTGTATTCTACAGAGTGCCAAAAGCTAAACAAACAAAAATGCCCCTACGTTTTATATCTGCCATAACTGCTGCTGTTGTCACAGCCAAGAACCAAATTACAGTCAACAGTTCTGCTTTGAAAAAGCAATGTATTTATATAGGTAGTTGACAAATAAACAGAAAATGTGTCCTGTGGTGCGAGAATACCACTGAGCTTTCCTGTAGCCCAGTGGTAAGAGAATTGCGTTAACAACGCAAGGTTGTGTGTTCAATCCCAGGGGATAAAAGCGTTGGATAAAAGCGTCTGCTAAATGCCTAAATGTAAAGTTAATGTGAATAAACAGTTAATAGTATATTATTGTATTCATATAATATGAAATAGCGCAAGAGAGATTTGTCTTCATTGTTATTTTTTTCTAAATTTCTGCTGTCACACCATGACAAACAAACCCGTTCTCACTCCCGACTCGTGACACATTGTTGCTTGGGGGCGTTGACCCTTTTGCACGTGCAGGTAACCCTTTGGCTTTGTTTTTCGACAAGCAGGGAACTGCGTTGCTGTTTGCTAAATGCTCCAGACCGAAACGCATGCAGTTCTTAGCATTTCATAATTATTTATGATTTTAATATTGTGTAGCACCTAACCCCACCCTCACCCTAAACCTATCAACTTCTCAGCCATAAAAAAACACAACACGCCAATAAAAGTCACAGGTATTTACTGCACAAACTGACCAAAAGCAGTGTAATTAGTATTACAAACAACTTGTGTCACAGACCTTTTTGCACCGAAGCCGTACAATAACTTTATATGAAGATGCCGTGACAGTGAATGCATGCAGTTGGCTCCCAATCAAAACATAAACCAGAACATTAGCTAAATGCAGTAGGCCGCGGGAGCCAATAATGTTTCAAGTTCAAAGCCAGATACGGGAGAGCCAATGCCATCGTAGCTGATGTAACTCTTGCTCTGGTCGAAATTTTTGAACGTCATTGTTCACCGGATCTGAGATTTACGCCCGACGGTGTAAATCGGTCATACAAAATCGATCGTACAAATCGATCATTTTGCGTTGGTACCCTTGGAATTTCTGCATTTTTGAACCACATTTTGACTGCTTATAGTCTATCTCATAGTCTATCCTGCTTATTACATTACATGCTCAAACTGCCTGAATAGTGTCATTTAAACACAATTATCCTTGCCGTTAAACTTAAATTAAAATCCGAAACATCATCATTGCAAATTTTTCTCTAAAATACAATTTCATAATGAATGTAAAATTCCGGTCCCCTGCACATCGAAAAACAAAACTGAACGCTGACCCTTCGTCAATATGTGACGAGTTGGGAGTGAGAATGTGTGGGACACACGTAGATATGTAATGTGGTATTCACGACTTTACAGTAGCTAGCTCTAAGACTAACAAAAAATGGGTCAGAAGCTCAAGGAAACGTACTCACCCCCAGTCATGGGGTTACACTACAGCAAAGGAATTTTCAGTTAAAACAGTACCATATAGTTTCTAAACCTGACAGGAGAGATGTAAAAGCCCAATGCACATTAAGTGCTTATTCTGTCTGCTAAAATGAGCTCTCATCCATTGCAGAACCGCTTAGTCGCAATCCATGATAAGTCCAGCCATTTTGATGGCAAGGAAAAGCTGCATCAAAGAGAAGCTGCTGCACTAACTCAAAAAGATAATTAAGAATCGCTATAAAAGAAATTGGCAAGGGAAATCAGCCAGGCTTTGGATATCTAACATGCGTAATCAGAGTGGATAAAAATATCGCCAAGTTATTCTGTGTTGCTTTGGGTACGCACTGCGCAGGTCAAAGCAATCCTTTCTTCCACCTAAACTTGCTTCCTTTTGAATCCAAGCGACACGAAATACACAGCCAAAACCCACTGTTCCTCAACCCCAAGGTAGAGCCAAAAACTGCAGTTCACAATTCCCAAAACATTTAATACATATACTCACAGAGATGTCATAAGATTCAGCAGCAGAGGGAAGGTCTTGTTTAAGATAGGAGAAATTGCAAAAACCAAGATCCTTTCACTATTTCTGTGTGCTATAAAACTGCCATAACCGGGCCCTCATACCGAAACGCCTTTTAACGGCTAATCCTGAAAAGAACCATGGCCACAAAAATGAAAGGTTTATCGAGTGCAAAGCAATAATGTCTACTCGTGCACACGGCTTAATTGGTTTGGCTCCGTCTGTTCAGACAAGCCTAGCGGGGAAAACATGTAGAGTGGTTGGGAGGGACATTTGTGTTTCCAGCTATACCATAATGCACCTATAGGAGCAATGCACCAAAAACGTGTTCTTGTAGAAAATGAAAGTCGACAAAGAAGGCGATTTCATGCAATGCCGATGAGCAAATTACACGGAATGTCAAGTAGCATTTTTTCCTTTTCACTCTTAAACACATTTCTCAATCAAAGACATGTTCAAGGTATATGATCAGCTTGAAACTATGCCAGACAACTCTATATAAACCGCCTTTATTACCCCATCACCAGCAACGACCTAAATCATTCTTTCTATTCATGTTCTGACTGGAAACACCGGCTAGTGGTGACACATTTTCCATGTATCCTACTAGCCTGCATTTGTCAATTACGCTTAACCATCAGGAGGCAGATACTTATGCAAAGCTTGTGTATGAGGAACAACACAGCAAGAGCAGAGGTATACATTAGTATGTACATAAACTATGGTTAAGATCTTCTTTCACTATGTGTAAACCATCAGCTAAAGTGGACTTTTCTTTTTAAACATATTTGCCATGACTCAAACACTTTGCCCTTTGGACTACAGCTTCATATCAATTGTGTGCTGTACACAGATTTGAAAGTGATGATAATGAACAGACAAAAGAAGACATACACATTTAAGTAAAAGCATAAATCTGCTCCATTAAGAAATTATATGTATGTGCTTTTACTTTACATCAATAATAAAAGATAATAATAAAGTAAAATTCGTTTTTTTAATGTCTTCTGCATGCAAGTTTTACATACGTTAAAATCATGTGGGCGGAACGAGAACGAAAACGAAAGTAACGTGGACCCGAGTTAGTTTAATTCCTTAAAACAAGCGTCAACTAATTACAATGAGATGAAAACATTAATTGTGAATTTACGATTAAGTTGACGACCAATCAAATGTAGTTTCACCTGAACAGTAGATATATGATTAACACAAGAAATAAATGACTAAGGTTACTCAATTGACACGCTGGCTCGTGAGCTGCCTAGACAGCAGTTTTGGGAATCATAACGTTACATCACAGGTGCTTTATAAAGAATATCTGACTAAGGTTAGATTGGCACCTCACTAGATTTTAGGACTCAGCTAATATCTTACATTTTCAAATACATTTTCAAATGCATTTAAATGCCGCAGACGTTTTGTGAGTAAACACAGTGAATGTTACACGATTTCCAGCTCTTAAAAACTTCGTTTTCTGCCTAAAACAGGCGGATGGGAAAGTGGCCCACTTGCTTGTGACTGAGAGAAATGTGGAATGTGGAGGCTGGTAGCTAACACTCACTGCATATCAAGGAAGACTAAACAGGCTATCTGCGTTTAGCACTCAATTTTCGCGGTAAGATGGTCAACAGAAACGATGACAGTTTAAATCAGTTATGCGCGGCACACAAACTCCCACATGACATTTTCGCTAGCAAAGTCGCTGCCAGGCTAACCCGTACGAAAGCTGTCAAGGAATTGCTAACAAGTTAGCCGAGTTAGCTACGTATGTTTAGGAACAGTGTCAAATAAAACAACAATTGCGTCTGATTAAACATACACCGCTGTTAATAATTCTCCTCTCACCTTCTCCGCAGTCAAACTTCGCCCATTCCCGTGCACAGCGACTCGCTTTAGCTCCAGCCTGACCTCCTACTTCCCCAGCTGAGCCTGTGCTGCCGCCCCGCCGTTGCTATTTTTCCAGCACTCTGTCCCACCGGAAGTGGACGCGACCAGTCTCCAGGGACGCACTCTGCCTTTGAAAGTTTCTAGACGCGGTGTCGAAGATGCGGGTATATGATATAAAGATCAGCGGTGGTCCTCGCCCCATCCCTCACACACTTTCATGGAAGTGCAAGGGTCAAGGAGTGTACTCCAGTGTTTAGGGATATTTACTATGTTGCAATTATGTCAGTGAAAATTGTGCGCTAACCATTTCCGTGAATACCCGGACGGCTATAGGTTACTGTATGTATGTATGCTAGACGTAAAGGACGTTTTTGTTTATGACTGCGTCACGTATAGTCTAATAATAATAATAATGTGTTACGTGTTTGTAATTGAGATAATGCAACATTGAAATCATCGAACAATATTCATTATGGATTAGTATCATATTGTTCCTAGGTTTATTACTTTAATATGAGTAGATCACTAAAAGCAAACTACTATATACACATCTTACTTTAAATACCCTTTCATGCGTAATTTAAAGCGTAAAAGGGCAGCAAACAGAAAAACAATTAAATAATAAAAAATGGATCATTTAAATAAATGATTATCACTAAAACTCCAGTCTCAAGCTGATATAATACAATTGAAACAGCAGAGGGCGCCACAGGCCAAATTAACGTGCCAGAGGAGACGTATGTTCTGAATATTCAGTATATGACTATTGGTATTATACCATCTGTACTAACTCTCATAATGTTGTATGATCATAATATATTTAATATTAAACCATATTTATATTAATATACTTATTTTGTGCGACACTGTTTTTCATCCCAATTCATGGCAGTGTGGAAGGCCTAAATTATATCAATGATAAACAAATGTTATGTTGACATTATATTTTCACAGTTAGAAATTATTTGCTATGTATGATACTTAAATTTGGTCTATTCAAGTCCCTAAGTTGAGGACTAGATATTTTAGAAATTGGACAGTGTACATGGATATCTTATGCAAGGTTTCACAAGGTTTAAGGCTAGTCCCAGACTAAAATGAACGTTTGATCTGTTTTAACTTAAAATAACTTCCTGTAATATATCTTAAAATAGGTCAGTGCTGTTGTTTTGTATCAAGATGCAAACCCTTTGATTTATTTCTACAGCATTTTAATGCGACTTTTTGACGAAGGGATAGTCCTAAAATAAGACTTGTCTGTTAAACCAGGCCATAATGTTTAAAAATGCAGGGCCTAAATAGATGCAGCCTATTTGTGTTTGCATGATCATATCTCCAGAAACTGGCTATATCTCCCAGTGGTAACATAATTCAATCTTTTTTTCCCTTTTTTTAGAGAACGTTATTCACAATGAGCTTTTTCATCCACTTATTTGAGGGACAGCTTGGCCTCAGAAACGAATATCTGACCTAATCTGAGTGCAGGTGGATGACCAGTGTAAGGAGCGAAATCGCTTTGTCATCGCACGTGCGCTTGAACGCGGTCCATGTTAAACAAGCATCCCCTCTATTCTCTGACAGTAAGCTAATTCGCCTATTTTTTCTCTCATGTTCTCTTTCAGCCATTATAGAATGACACACACACAAACACTAGAAATAGGTAGCCACAGGTATGGGTGATTAGAAATGGTTTTCTTGACCCCAAGGGGTGACGGTGATATTGATAACATTTTCGAACAGCCTCGCTCATCAAAGGGTTTCCTGTTAAAGTTGTAATCTTCCTTGAAACAGAGCTTTGCTAGCTACTGCGCGCGCCATTCACTTGACCGAGAATTCCTCAGCAGTAAGCTAATGAGGATGATTTTGAGCGAGGTCAGCATTGGGGATCAGAGCGGGGCCCCAAGCGGGGTGGCCCCGGAGCTCAGAGGTGCCTCGCTGTGATTTGTAGCCCAGGTGACTTTGCAAATTCCCCTCCTGCTTAAGATAGGCCTGGTTGGGAGAGTGGTCATTTTCTGGGGGATGCATATCGGACATGAAAAACAGTATGTGATTAAAATTCCACGACTACAGACTACAGCCTATTACTTCTTGTAAGTGAAAAGGCACTGCATACAAACCAAATTAGTTTTTGTTGATAAAACTATTGATTGCCACAATCAATAAATCATCCCAGTGCTTGTCTTTAGTAAAGAGATTATACATAAAAATCGATACTTTGTTCCTTTAATACGATTAAAAAACTCATTACCTTTTTTAAACCATTTGCACATAACTGTGTCAATTACAGAAAAAATCAAGCGATGATTGATTGCTTGCCGTTGATAGCTGCAGATACAGATCAGAGCAACTTCGGGTTTACAGGTGCACTGCATTCTTGGCCAGCCAAACCTGTGTCACAGGTGACTCTCACTGCGGCGTGCTAACTGATCTTTCGAATTTCTTCAAAAGGGTAGCTTGACCCAGGGATATTATAAAGGAATTCAGATATTATCATCAAATGCATTTATAGCTGGAACATACCTTTAAGGAAACCTTCGGATTGCTTTACTTATAAACCGACTTCAAATCCTAAGGCTATTTTTCCTATAGGCTACTAACTTACATGAATTGGCCATTGTGTTTGTATGTGCTCCAGAAAGTCCAGAAATACCTTGGCTGTCAGCACTAGGAGAGAACAATAGTCTCCCAGTCCTGTAAAACCCAGGATCACTGAGGGAGAACATACTTTCCAATAGCAGGTGCTTGAGTCTGTCAGTACCTGCTCCTCACCACGGCAGCCGGTGAAAGGCTCGGGTTGTCCAGGTGTGCATATGTGTGTGCGCATGACTTATTCCTCTAAGGTTACTATTTGGCAAAGCTGGGGCTTAAAACATACTATACGATTCAGTGATCAGATTATTGAACATGTTTATATCTCATGCTTTTCGTCGGTGTAATGCACATTGTTTCACACATCTACATCATGAGATCAGAAGACTCACATTTAGATATATTCAAAGATTTATTCACATCATATCTGCTGATATTTGTTGAGCAAATATTGTAGCGTTTATGGGTGGTTCCTATAAAAAAATCTCTTTAATAAAGATCTCTTTAATATCTCGGCTATTTCTCTAGACATCAGTGAGATTAAAGGGAGAGCAAAGTAAACTTGTGCTTAAGTGTCCTGCATCTCGAATGTTTCTCCTAAGAAAAAGAGACAAAAATCTCACAAAAGTCTCCATTGGAGATCTCAACAATGTCACAAACTGAACTCAGATTTGCCACACTCGCAATCAAAAGTCAAAAGATTCCATATGAACCAAATTTACTCAAATCAAGACTATTTTATATAATCTACATACATTTTAAACAACTTTATAGGAGAAACATCGGAGACTTGTCATAAATAAAAACTCCTATGAAAGAGCAACCTCAGAGCATTACAATTTTCATCTCGACTCACACCATCTAAAAACAAAAATAGTATTAACAATCAGATCACAACACAACAGCTGTATTATTCAGCCTAAAGGATATAGTCGAGGCAACGTGTAAGCTTAAATTCTGCTTTTTAAATCTTCTAGCTGAAAACAATAATGTTTATTTAGCTGGAAAACTAAATTTTCTTAGTTTTAACCTTCCTTCTTGGAAACATTTCAATGTGTTCATAAGCTTGTGAAAGCAACTCACACTCTTATTGAAATGTCATTACAGACATTGTTATGATACGTGCATTTTGCACGTACGTGCACTTTAAGTAATACAAAGAAAAAGACAAATTATTATGAATACTTATTAAAGAGACCATAAAGATTCAGAGAAAAGTCAATTAGTTAAAAAACTATATCTCAATGCCAGTGACCATCAAGTAATCAGGATATTGAAGAGTTGGAGATGTAATTCTAAACATTATGTAATATAACACTCAGCTACAATTTTCTCTTTCCTTTAAACAAGTCCAGTGCAATAGTCGAAACAATATTCTCCAACAGTTCAGATGAGTGTTGTGATCTGCAGGCTCAAGTTCCCATATGCAGTTCATTCTCTTTTCCACTGATAATTTTACACCTAATCGCCACTTTAGCACCGAATACCCTCAATATAGCGAGCTCTAATGACAGATGATAATCATGCAATATATGCCTGAAGCATATTGATGTGAGGTTTCCCACACAGAAACGCCGGGGTGATTGAATTTAAGAAATAAAGCGTTCTCATTTGGCACCCAGTGGGTGATCAGAGTTATTCAGCAATAGTATTTTATAGCATTTGCCAAAGGCCATGATGACAGATAAACACAGGGGTTATGTCTCAGATTGTTTTCTGTCTTCTTTATAAAGTCTTTTGTTTGCTTTGAACACATTGCAAGTTTGAGAAATACATTTTTAATTTTGTATTATACTAATTCGTATTTAATATTTGGGTTTCCCTACACTTTTCTCAACCTTTAAACCGTAAAGTCTTAGTTAAATGATATCGAGTGACATTCATTGCATTGTCATGTTTTAGAAGGAATACAAAATTGAATTGTCAATTAAAATAGAGGCAAACTGTTTCATTTCAAGCATACATTGTTTAAGGTACAAAAAAAGGTTAAATGAAAAGAACAATCATGAGATTTTATATCCTCCCCACGGAGATGCATTATCACATTGCGGTTGCCTAAGAAATTAAGCCAAATTGTGGATATAATGGCCAAGGCTTGAGAGAACACAACGTGGGGGCCCGAGCGGAGGGAGTGGATGAGTGATTCCTGGCACGACCGGAGAGAAAAGAGAGAAAGAAAGAGCCAGAAGGAGTAAGAGCGAGAGAAGTATACTGACTGGTGTTTAGCTCGAATGAAAGCTCCTGCTTAGCGGACCAGAGATCAAAACTGAGAGGGCCGGTCCAGGTCTTCACCTGGGCCCTTTGTCATTGATAAGTCTGTCATCCCTGCTGATATTGAAGCAGTAATGGCAACCGATGATTAGCCCACTCCTGAGCCATTAACCACATTTCTTATCCCTCTGCCCAAGCTCCAAAGGGGAAAGAAACACAATGAGATCCTTTATAGCCCTTCAGCCTTAAACTCCAAGACTGCATCCACCTGACCTGAAAGGCACAACTGTTACGTCCCTTGGCCAATTTGGAGAAGAAGCCCGGGACGAGATACATGTCAAAGGTCGCGGCGTGGTGCTACGTGAAATGAGGGGGTTCTGACTGAATGGCTCGCTGAAAGAGCGCCACGACGAAAATTACAGAAAATCGTCTGTTTTGTCAACATTTCATCGGTAGATTTGAAAAAGATAAAGACCCCCGGCGCAACCCCACCACCTTCCCTCAGACGGCTTGAAGGATCGAGTTGGTCAGAATTTGACTGACAAACAAATCTCCTCATTATTTCTCTCTATCCCCCTTCAGTACGCCTCTTAACCAGCGATATTTAATATGATCTCTTTTTAATGATCCTTAAGTGGCTGAAATTACATCCCCTGAAAAACATGTAAGTTTGAAAGTATTTGAGTTATGGGGCCTCAACTTAAAAAAAGGGAACGAAAGAAGATAGAAGGAGAGAAATGTGTCTCAGCAGATCATTATATAACAGAGATACCGGTTGAAGTCTGGTAATTGTTTGCTATTTAAAAAAAGAATAGTACTTTTGAGAAATATGATAATATTGGGCATTGAAATGAAATGAAGACTCCTATCAGGTTTATGGAGAAAGCATTTTATTCTACACACTGTTCAGCGCCCTATAATGGTGATATCAAAAAAAGTTATGAAGAAATCAAAAATGATGTTAGTTATAAATATTAGTTTTCTAAAAAGAAACAATCTTTGCATGTTAAAACTAATGGTTGTTTTATTTCATTAAATACTTTTACAAAGTTAACACATGGTAGTTCACCTCTAGTCTTTAAGATGTTTACTTCAACTCTTGCCCACCCTAAACTGAAAATAGCTCAATGTGGCCAGGGTTAATCCTATCAAAATATTTCTCCAAACGCAAGTGCCTCAGTATGTGTCTCAGACACTGTCTGCTCCCAGGATTTAAACTTCCTGTTTGTTAAGGACGCAGCAGGAAGTGCCTTGACTCTTCACACACCTCTCCAGGGTGCTGACCACTTACTTTAAATCATGTCCACTAGTCATGCTGGTGTGCTCTCCGTGATAAACTGCCAGGTGCATGATACCTTAGTTACATTTGACAAACATGGCTTGCGGATAAATAGCCGTGAGAGTATTTATTGTTATTTTTATCATTGTCTACCTTTGACCGTTTTATTACACCTGTAAATATCATATGTGACCGGTTCAATTAAATGTATCCGTGCAACTTTTGTCGAGGAACCCATCTTTTTTTTATTTTTATAAAATGTTTAACAAAAGTAATTTGCATGCAAAGCTTTCTTCTTCATACACATTTTACAATACAGAATTTAATAAACTATGTTTGGAATCTTAATAGCCTATACAAAACTGTCAACCATTGTCTTCCAACAAAGCATTGTTTGGTTAAAAAATATTAAAGGAGTTACTCATTTTAGCAAAAAAGATGTTCAGTCACCATACACTTTTATTGAATCGAAAAAATGAATAGAAACAAAACTGAACAGTGACTTAGTTTGAATCATTAACATTCTATTTTTTGTGTTTTGAAAGTAAGAAAGTCATACAGATTGGGAACAACATGGGGTAGAGTAAAACATGAAAATAAGAAAATTAAGCTTTTCCAAGTATCCCCTTGAATCTGCTTCATCAAAGGTTTACCGACACAGCTGAACATCATTGAAACACACAAAGCCTTTCCATGCCAAGATCCTAGGATTATTCGTCTAGCCCCCCAGTGGCTCTGTTGTATGACTGTGTGTCTGTATGCTGTATGCTGTATGAGAAAGGGTCAAAATATCTTTCATTAAGTCATAAAACCTGAGGAATAAGATACAGGCTCTTGCGATAAGATCTGGTAATGCTGTAACATGGAATTATGGAAAGACCAAATTGTCATTTTCTAAATAAGCACCTGTGATCTTGCATGAGAGCCTGAAAGCCCCTCATTTATGGGCTCAATCTGCCGGCAGCAAAAAGGAGAAGGAGAAAAATAAAGACTGGGAGTGGGGCTTGTACAGAGCAACAGCCTGAAGCGGTAATATCTCAGTCGGGGAGGGTCAGCGCTCCGGGAACAGAGAGTGAGCTCAGGTGCTCGCCGGAGAGAATTTAACCCCCTTTAGACTGTAGATCTCATAACCTGCGCCAGACCGAGTTTAACCAGCCCTGACCCATAGCTGCGCTCACTCATGTTTGATTTTTGTCAGTCCCGCTCAGGCGAAGTGACTGGTGGTTACCCACAGCTGTGTGACACAAGTTAACCTTTGCGCCTGACCAAATCAACCTTTGACCTTTGCTGGTGTTGCGGCATTTTAATGGGAGCATTTTCTTTTTCTTTTTTCCAATAAAAGTTATGATTTTCTATAAAAAAAAAACATTTATTTATATAAATGTCAACTTGTCGCATGACGAACTGCTTAATAAACCTTTGCTCCACCGTATAGACAAAAGGTTAAAAGTTCACTCAGATATCCATATAATGTCATACTCAACAGCCACCCAATTAACAGCTGAGATTACAAATGATCTAAAGCCCCTCAGCTCGACTTCCTGTCAGAGTGCAAGCTAGGTTAAAACTACATTTTCAGGAGATTTGTGATTAAGTCCTGTTGTTCCTAATGATACAAAATCTGATGGCAGAAGCGAGCTGGCACTCACGCTTCCCGATTCCCACACCCCGCCATTGTGGGTCAAGATGCCTGCCAGAGAGAGACAGCTAGCAGTTGACACCTCATAGAGCAAAGGGGGCAAAGGGTGCGTTCTGTCGTTCCAACTGCTCCGCTTCACCTAATTACCTTCAGATTACTCTGACAAATTCTATATTTCCGTTCCTAAATGGAGAGTCTGGCAATAGTGTTTCCTGTGGCGGTTAATGTGCCCGTAGTGAAAACAACCAACCAATCGTTTCAGTTTCCAATCTCTATAAACATAATCCTCAGCAGCAAAGTGGCTAGAGAGCAACACTTTACCTTCACAGCAACCTCCACCTCCGGGGACAAGTCCAGAGTGGTCAGCCAAGAGAGTTAGTGAAGATTTTCACTGTGTGTGTGTGTGTGTTAGGCAGGAAGAGAAAGGGTATTGTGTTTCTACCAATGTATTCCTTTCTCATCTGGATAGTTTTCTCATCACCTCTTTAAATGTTTGGCATAAGGCCGGAGTTGGGTTCTCTTGAGGGTTTCCGCCAAAAGCACTTGGGGTCAGCGGTGGCAGTAAATCTTCTGGTGGAACGTTACGTGGAACACAAATACATTTTCCCTTTCATTTAATTCCTCAGTCTCTGTGAGATGCCAATGGATGAAATCATTTTTATACCATCTCCGTTTATGTATGAATTTTACTTCACAAGAGCCAAAAGACTATACAGTATTAGTCTGTCAGTTTCCCATTGGCCGTGATGTTTTAAGTCTTTAATAAAGGGACGCGTGTAGAATTTAATTGGTTCCCTGAAGATGTCTGTGTTGGACCTTATAGACTCTACAAAGCCGCGTAGCAGACGGTTCATAGGAACAGAGACAAATGTGATAATGAACATTTTTAAAGGCCATGAGAAGCACACATATTTCCATAGAGCTGACAAATAATGATGGCACACGTACAGATGTGGTTAGTGTAATGCATTAACTTGGAATACCGCGAACCATCTTCCATCTCTCCGATACTATTTCAACCAACATGATGTGTGAGTTATAAACTCCTCATAAACCCGAGATGAACGCCAGCCTACACCTTTTAAATAGGGGTTTTCTGAAGGGAAAAGGATGGCGGACATTTTATTCACACTTCGTTCCAGAGCAATGCAATAAGTGACTTGACAGTGGCCCCAACTAAGGCACTAAAAGTCATGACCTTCATCTTTTTCAGCCCCTACCACTGATCTGGAATCTGGTTTCGTAAAAAAACAGAGCCATGTTTATGTGGACACAGCTGAGCCAGATATACATTCTTGAGCCCCTACTCACAGTACGTGGAAAGATCATGGTGGGAAAACACTGCAGGTAGAGATCAGGTGGATGATGGTGCTTGGAAATACACACGCTTGGCTGAAACAAAAAAAAGTGAAAGGATATATAGTCATACTGTACATAGTGTATACATATAGTGTATATACACACACGCACGCACATTTATAGTATGTATACTGCATACAGTAGTATGTGTATAGTATGTGTTACAATATATCACAATCATTTAAAAAGTACAGTGTTTTTTGTACATTTCCTGGAAATCTTTTGCGTGTTAATTTGGACACACAAAGTTTTAGAAGGATAGCAACGATTAAATAAAGAGTTCAGATGCAAAATCATTTACTCTTAGTGCGTGAGACGACTTTTCATTTAAACCAGAATTTTTTATCAGACTCTTCCATTTATATCCAACAATAGCAGATATTTCAGACCGGGCAGAGTGTGTTATTTATTGGGTTTTGAAGCAAAATTATTTGAGTTACATATACTGTGTGCAGAGAGCATTCACATTCTCATTTTTAACAGAGGTGTCACAATATAGTTGTATTAAAAATAACTCTGATAATAAAAACCACCATTATCGAAATTGTGTAAATTCTGCACATATCGTTATTTGTAAACTATTCAGCACCCATAAATTTTTTTACCATAACAGTTGCAATTACAAACGGTCTCTGCCTTCATGCAATTTTATTTTCACTGATGGCATCTTTATTTCTCTTTTTATAAACATTTGGATAAATATCACGATGATATCGTTATTGTGAATTTTGGGCCGCAATAATTATGTACTGAATATTGAGTATCCTGAGATGTACACTTACCTAAAGGATTATTAGGAACACTATACTTATACTGTGTTTGACCCCCTTTTGCCTTCAGAACGGCCTTAATTCTACGTGGCATTGATTCAACAAGGTGCTGAAAGCATTCTTTAGAAATGTTGGCCCATATTGATAGGATAGCATCTTGCAGTTGATGGAGATTTGTGGGATGCATCAAGCTCCCGTTCCACCACATCCCAAAGATGCTCTATTGGGTTGAGATCTGGTGACTGTGGGGGCCATTTTAGTACAGTGAACTAATTGTCATGTTCAAGAAACCAATTTGATATGATTGGAGCTTTGTGACATGGTGCATTATCCTGCTGGAAGTAGCAATCAGAGGATGGGTACATGGTGGTTATAAAGGGATGGACATGGTCAGAAACAATGCTCAGGTAGGCCGTGGCATTTAAACAATGCCCAATTGGCACTAAAGGGCCTAAAGTGTGCCAAGAAAACATCCCCCACACCATTACACCAGCAACATAATTGCATTAATGAGAAATTGAACAGGTGTTCCTAATAATCCTTTAGGTGAGTGTATATACAGTATATGAGGGAATCATGCTCCTTGGGAATCAAACCATGACCTTTGCATTAATAACACATTGTTCTACCAATTGAACTACAGGAACACAACTATTAGTGATGATTCAAAAAATTACAAAAAAGTTTGTTTATTTACAATGCATCTGTTCAGCACTGTAATGGACTTGAAATGATGTTATTTCCAGGCACACTGTCACAGCTGCGGTTCTGCATTGAGCATGATGATATAGAAGTGTGCAGCTCTAACGACAGAAATCGCATCTGTTTGGCCCTACATGAAAAAGTCCTCTACTGAGATCGAAAAACAAGTCGAACAAGAAGGAGAATTTATTGCATGCTGTGAGATGCCATGACAGCTCAGTAAGGGACATACATAAATCAGGAGCAATTTGTAAAGTTGCCTTTTGATTTAGCCGTATTCAACCATCGAGTGCATGTGGTGGGAGTATTCAGTATATATGCATATGCTATGGTCTCCTTTCAATGTGATATTAAGTTGTTAAAGTGACAAAAATGGGACAAAGAACTTGCAATTCATGATACGGTAGTAAAAACTGACAGGTGCAGACCACACAAGGATGGATGTGCATGAAATATATGCAGTTCTATAATCTGGAATGATATTGCAATAGAAGATTGAAATCTCACTTTCCACATCAAAATAGGTTTGAGGCTGACCTGTCAAAAAGGGGAATAATAACTAAATGCAGTTGACATTTACAATAAAAATGTCAAAGAAAGATAAAGCGTTTATGACAACACATTTGTTTTAGGACAGTCAACACTACAAAATATGAAGAAACCATTTGGAAAGATTTTTGAAATCGGTGTGAAATATGATACTTGGCCTGGTTTCACAGGCCAGATTTTCTTTTTTGAAAAACTGCATAAAAGTGCACAAGAAAAGCGGCAATAACTTTCACCTCTCTTGGTTTTTCTAAATGAAATTGTGGAATTTATGCATTTATGTTAACTAAAACATTAAGCCAACAAACATCACATCCACGCTAAACTTTGCATTGTACATGCATACGATTCAGTGCATCGCCTCTAGCTAGCCATGCTAAGCCCTTGTGTGTTTACACAGATGGTGTTTGGTCCTCTTCTATCGACTGCTTCTATAATTCCCAGCGTAACAACTTCCCCTAAATGAAGCCTTTGAAATATTCCAAAAGCAACATACACTTGGCATTTTAATAAGTGAAGAGTTTCATTTAATACATATTGTTCAGCATTCTGCTCCTTCTGGTGCATTCAAGACTGGATATGCGAGTCTTTCCTCTGACCAACTGAGATATCTCTCTCAGAGAGAAGGACTGAGGGATAGTATGGGGTGATTTAGAGAAACACAAACCATATGTAAGCAGAAATCTCTTCAATGCCTAGTCTCTGCTGTTTGTTTTCATAAACTTCACAGACAACGCAAAAGCCATAGAGAAGATAGAAGTTTGTATCAGGTCTCAATGTCTTGTTTTGCTTTATAGTACTGAGAAATATCACACTGCCATTTTTTGATGTTTGTGTGTTAAAAGAATACGCATCTACAAATCCATCTTTAAAAATACAAATTTAATTTGAATGATTTTCTTAAGAAATTTATTTAAAAAAATGTAAAACTTACAAGTAGGGTATAAATAACATGAAAACATGTATTTTCGTTTCTGGCGCCCCAGCTGGCAGAATATTATATTTTTCAGAGATTCTTTTAAAGTGTATAATTGTATTTTAATATACATGTTACCATAGAGGTTAACTTTTGATAAAATACCATTTTATTACTTAATTTAAAGTCCTAGTGAAATTAAAAATGACAATTCTTATTTTTTCATGAAATATTGCAGAATTTATAGTAAATAGCTTGTCAATATGGGTCATTTTCTATTTAAAATTCAAGTACCCTCATAATCTTCAGTTAAAATCTCAAAACGCACTTCCGCACTGAAATGACTATCTATCTTAAATGAGTAAATTAGATGGCTTGGTTGGAGCATCCGTTAACTCCCGTTAACCCCTTCAACTGTCAGTCTTCTGCCATTTTCATTTCAAAATCAATGCAACAGCTGTTTTTACACATCCAATCAAGTCACGCACAAAAGTTTTCTCATTTTTAAATTTCTTTTCACTCGGAAATTTGTCAGAATACGGAAGTAAGAACGATCGCAAATTCCGGTTCTTTAAAGAATATAATATAATTTAAAGATCCATTGTATGAGATTTAGCGCCATCTAAAGATGAGGTTGCGAACTGCAACCAATGGCTTAGTCAAAAGCTCACCCCTCCCTTTCGAAGCACTACGGTGACATTTATGGAACTAAGATGTTGTCACATTTCCACTTCTTTGCTAAATGAGAAAACGTATTTATGGAACATGCTATGTAGACCAGTTTGTCCATTCAGGGCTACTGTAGAAACAACATGGTGAATTCTATGTAAAGGGACCCGCGGTATGCAGACAGAAATAGCTCATTCTAAGGCAAGAAAGCATAACTTTTCGTTATGTAAGGTCTTTATACACCTCTGAAGACGAAGTTATGTATATTATATTGCATTTGTGTCAATAGATCCTCCAAAAAATTAAACGTAGTGCCTTTAAGGATAATACTAGTTTACTAAATGGGCCATATAAACCCAAAGAGTGCCTCCACCATCACAGATATTGAGTGTTAGCTCTACACAGGCTGTAGAGAACCCATCACTGAGCAAGCCGTCATGTGTAACAGGGAAGCCTAGGGGTGAGAATATTGTCTTCTCATCCATTATTCAGAATGACTCAGATTGGAAGGTGATAACAAAGGGAAATCAATGCTGGGAAATTGCCAGGGAATCAATGGAGAGAAATTCTTCATGGCGTCGCATTTTTGACTCGTCCTGGGTGGTTTGCTGGCAACAGACAAAACGTCACAGTGCATTATTAATAGAGTCTTTGCTTACCTGTGATGATCTCTCCTGTGAGTAGGTAAAACACAATCTAATTTGTAACCCCAAAAGGTCAAAAGGGCCACACATTGATCATGTGAATGGTCCACGTTTAAAAAGTCCAGCACTGGGTCGGATATTTTGTGCATGGAGCTAGCGGCTATGTTACATCCATGAAAAGCTCAGTAGAACTTCTCAACAATTTAGTCCCCCTACCTCCCACTATCCTACTGTCTGTCATCTCTGTAATTTCTGTCCAATTTGTGTTATGGCCTTCAGATTAATCATCATTGTGAGAAAGTAAAGAGCGAACATTGAAATGATACTATTGTGAGAGAGAGAGGCTTGTCATCCTGGCTCTCAGGTGAATAATAAGGGATTATGGTGCAGGTGAAAGAATTTTGAGTATGATGATGACAGATGATATGGACATGTGGCCCCTCAAGGGGACAAAAGTTTGTTGTTTGTTATAAAAGTGGTATGTACACTCTGAAAGTTAAGGAAACCTCACAATTTGTTATTTTTGTGTTACTTCAAACACAAACAACTTGTGTTGTCCTTTTCATTTATTTTAAACAAAATCAACACAAAACATTAAAATTATTCAGAATGACTAATATTGGAAAGTGATTACAAAGGGAAATCAATGCTGAGAATGTAGGGAATAAATGGTGACGAATTTTTCATCCAAAATGTAAATAGCTATATACTGTATAAACACATATACACACACACACACACATACACACACATACAGTATATTTAAATATATATACATATACATACAAAGAGTAATTAATGGCTAATATTGTAGTATAAAATATCCCCTGGATTTGAGAAATAACACGTTTTAAACAGTAACATATGTATTCATTTACTCCTTTTTGAACTATATTAGATTTTCGATTTTGAGTGTATGATTTTAATAATTGCTTCAGATTGGAAATGGTATTTCGCCTATTTTTTCTCACCAAATCAATATCACAGCAATCAATATTTAAGGCAAAAACATATGATTTCATAACATTTCTTTGACCTCAAAGTTGACCCTGAAGAGATAGCACTTATATTTCAAAAAATGACCTTTTCCAGGTAACGAGTGTCAAGATCAAATTAAGTAAGTAATATAGGTGTGAGCGGATTGTGCCTCACAATATAAAGCTACACTGATGTGTGTAAATCACATGTCTTTGAAGTATATAAATCCAAGCAATTAAATTGTATGAGACCATAAATAAATGTACATGTGTATGCATAGCACAGCGCCATCATAATGTCTTTGAGTACATCTGAAGGTTATACCTTGTATCACGTATCTTCTCTGACCTCCTGCATTGTCCAGCTCTAAAATAGGCTCTTTTGTCTACTGTTTTCTGTAGGTCATTGTCCGAAGCGCTTCTTAGTGTCTGCCATAATTTGGCCAGTTACCTGATCTGGGATGACTCCACCTCAAGCCATTCATCTCATCATGGGACAATGAGCAGCCAGTATCAGTCCTCTTAAACTCACCCTTGGGAGAACTTGTAAAACTTTGTTGCTTAAATATTTAAATGGAGGCAATAGATGTCTAAAGGACCACAGAAGGAGTCATCATTCAATCCAAGAAGCAATCGTTATTTAGAGGAACCCGAAGAACCATTTACAAATGAGATGGGGAGGAAGGAAACGTCTTATCTGAGGAGCCCGAAGACAAGAGGAGGGGAAAAGATAAAGGCAGTAGACAAAAACAGCTTGACTTACTCAAAGACAAACAAAAAAGTTTCTTTCAAAGTCAATTTCCACCACGAGTAGCTACTGGAAAAAAATGAATGTAGAGCTTCATGACTGATATACGATGACTGGATTTAAATTCTTGAAATCACACACAGGCTCAAAGACACACACGCCTGCACGCACACACAGATGTATCTCCCACTCTCTCTTTCACCAGCATACTGATCAGCATGTCTCTGTGTCATCACACTTCAATGAACACTTTAAAGTGGTTACGCTCGCCACACACACATTCACACACACATGAGAGAGTTCAAACATGTACATTTGATACATAAGAACATGCAAAGGCCATAACCCGTTGATTTTTAACAATACTCCCTGAGATCTCACCGCTGAAACCAAGTCTAACCTCTTTTTCCAGGCCTGGTCAAACTAATACTCATATGTGAGACCAAGACCAGCAAACCATGCCTACATGCACACACACACAAATGAGAAGACACACACCACAAAAGTGTTTTTATCTCGCTTCCCCTCTTTAAAAAAAATCGAATTAAGACATTTAATACAGAAAGAAGAGTAGGCTGTCTTGTCAGCTTGCTCGCACAACTCTCTATTCAAGCTACACAGACGCACAACCCAGTTCAAGGTATAACTTTTAATAATTCGCAGATTTTCTTTTTTTTTTTCTACCTCCAAGTTCTTCTGTCTATAGTACGGATCACAGTGATGCACAGAGACAGAAATATCAGAGGATCGACTTTCTAACACGGCACACCCCAGCGAGTGAGCGGCCGCAGATCAAAGCTTCCAGAACCACCCCCTCATGCCTACCGCAGTGCATCCCTGACAGGCCCGGACAAAGTGCGCCCATTGTGCGGGCAGTACCAGTCGAAGCTAATGGACAGTGACCAGAGACGCCCCCTCAGTGGGGCTGAGTCGGGGTCGCTCGCCTGCTAGCGTGGGCGAGAAGCACATTCCTCTTCTTCACGGGCCTGTGTCATCAAACGTTGTCATCCAGAAAGCTTTCACAATCAAAGGGCTTTCTCAAGAGCAGCATTCGCATCGAAGATGGCGTGGTTAATGTATAATGTGCTACAAATTACTTGCTAAGATCTTATTGTTTGAAATACAAAGGGATTCTGTTTAATTTATTGATGAACTGGTATTCAAAAACAAAAATATGACGTGTTATTGTAACAAATTTTGAAACCGGATTGCATTGAGTAGATATTCAGTGCTTATACTAAATGTAACCCCTATATATGTCTTTGCGTATATAATTACAAAATTATCTTATAAATGTCTTTGTTCTGTTGAACACAAAAGAAGATATTTTGAAGAATGTGAAGCAAACAGTTAGAGAATGAGTTAATGATGACAGAATTTTCTTTTGGGTGGACTGTCCCTTTAAGGTAGCAAAATGCCATTCCTGTACAACAAGCAGAATGAAAATACCAAGGCAACCATTTCATCTCTCTCTTTTCGTTTGGTATTCCGCTGAAGCAGCAGTGTACAGGATTTGGTTTTCATCAAACCAAAAAAAATCTTTTTTTCTTCACTCCATCTATAAAAACCACATCCGCTCCTATTCCTTTGTACATTCCCCGTGCCATTTCAGAGCATTGCGTGATGAGAGCTCTGATATCTAGTAAAACAAACAGACACTTTGTCTTGATACGAGTGCTTACGCCTTAGTAAACAAATCTCGCTGGGATGCACAGGCGATTCGAGGGCCTACCGTACCTTTGCAAAAAACAGCATTGCCTCAATTTTTTACTCTCGTCCATCCCCGTCTCATAGCCTGTAGTGTTTCATGCTGCTTTTCTGTGGCAGACCGACAGAGCCTCTCTGCTCTTCAGTCGGGGATATGAGATGTGTGTCTGGCCGTCGTGTGTGCTAGCAGCGTAGCGCCCCGACCCCGCTCTGAACTCTGTGTGCACTATTCGTCGGTCTGAACTTCCTCACAAAGGCTCACATTATTACCCTCGGTCTCCGAGCCTCATCCATGGAAACTCTGGGAATCAAACCTGGCATGAGGCAACGTGGGACATAGATGAGGTCTAAAAAGACTATGGGAATAAAGCGAAGGTTAGGGGGGGCAAAATGTACGTAGATCGCTCCAACTTTTGCTGAACCTACTCGCTTACACATACGAGACACCAAACACGCAAGGGGGTAAAGAATGCACGTTGCATCAAATAGGCCTCCTGTGGTACCCCGTCCCCACCTAAATCTTGAGAGGCAGCCTCTGGGCTCCTCAGACTCCCACAGTCCTGCACCCTCCCAGCCTCTCTGCCCTGAAGGCTCCTCCGGTGTGCTCTCAGGAATTTAGCATGGGGATCGGACCGGGCCCACAGCTGGGAGGGGGATTTATGCCCTCGGTTCATTCTCCTGAACTCTATTGTTCGGACCGCTCCTGTGGAGTGCTGTGTCTGCCTTTATGATTCTTGAACTCAGCACTGTTTTCTCGGCAGAGGTTAGAGCAACGTTAGTGTACGGGGGGAGACGGCATGATCTGAAAAACATATTAAAAGAAATGGTACTGTTGAATAGAAATGGTAATACAGCTTCAGATAGAATCTAGATCCGAAAGAAGATAAAGAATAGGAGAAGCTGAGAAAAAGAGAATACAAACGACTGAAATTAAGAGGAAGATGGAGGTGTAGTAGAATAATAATAAAAATTTAAACACAAACATGAGAGGTCATCTAAAACAATGGTTCTGATAGTGAATGTACTGTAATATTGTGTGATGATTATATAGCATATGAAAGCAGTGATTTGAGCCATAACTCAGGTTAGCGAGCAGGCGAATAGGTCTCTGGAGGCATCGTGTCTAATAATGATGAGTTTTATAGCCCTTTGATTGAAGGCAAGCTTTTCTTAATAGCATTAATTTTAAGCCACGCTCATCCTTCCCTATTGTGCGGCCGTTGGACATTGATGAGCATTTATGATTACACCTAATAAAATTACAAATACAAATTAGATTACTGCTTTTCGCAGTTAGACAGTGTTGAAATCGTTTCGACATGTCAAAGCATCTGCAGAAGAAAAGCACTGAAAGCACAACCCGTTCTCTGAATGTAATATGATTTGTTTTGTTTGTCTGAAAAAGTAATTATGGGCCAATCAGAGATCAAACTGATTTGGTATTGATAAAAATGAAAGAAAAACAAGGAATAAGCTAATTAAGATTCATTCTTGATGTATGTAGAATAAATATTTCTGACAAGTGTTATGACAAATATAGGTTATAAAAATATAAGTTTTGTGTGAATATAAGGTCTGTTTTTTAATTACATAATTATCTGATTATTTTTGGGTCACTAAGGGAAGCTTCTTATTCCGTTTTACTGTAGTGCACAGGTTGAAATGTAGGGGGCAGTATTGAACTGGGAGAGGTTTCCATACTATTGGGTCCATGCAGCTGGCTCAGTTTCTCAGCAGAAATAAGAGTGACATAACATGCATTTACATGCTTTTGAGGTTTGTGTAACACTGTGAAACATAAAGGTAGGGGTCACAATTACAGATGTAGAACGTAACACTATCTTTGCATCCAAAAAAAAGATATAGGCTATCTAGACTGAATCTGAAGAAAAAAACGTGTACGTGTAAGATGAAGCATCGCAATTAGCCTATTTCTAATTTATAAATAAGTATTAACGTAAAAACAGTTTGTTTAATCAGTTTTAAGTCATAAATAAAAAACGTGTTTTGACAACGTGTTTAGCATGCGCAAGCACTGAGTTTGGATAATGCACGTAGCTTGAATGCATCAAGTCTTTGGCTTTGAATGTAAAATCCATACATACTGTAGGCCTATATTGACATATTGACATACATCTCTATTATTATTTTTATAAATCGCATACATTTTTATTGATTAATTTATTTAGTCATCGTATAAAAACCAAAGCTAAACAAGTTAATATAAACGCATGCAGCGGGTACGACTTCGGTCTTTACGATGATGATGTCCATGATACAGATGCAGCTGTGAATTTGAGATTCTATTTACAAGAGTTAAATGACATAATTCAAATCACTTAAATGAGCATAATCTTGCTGGAAGTGATACATACAAATCATTCAAGCTTAAAATATAGCCCTATGCAAAAATATGTAAATATCATGGCTGAACAGGCTGGATGTAACACAACTTTCTAATGTAGCCCTATTTTAACTGAAGCCACAACGGTATTGGGACTGTGTAAATGTCTAAATCTGCTATAAGTGTGAGAGCACACACCTTGTCTGTTATGTATTACCCTATGGTTGGTGAATTCTTGTTTGTTTTCTCCTTTATTTTAGAATTAAAATACTCAATTTTTAGCAACCACTTAAAATGTTCAAAATAAACTAAAATGGTTTAAAACCATTTTAAAAATTAAATAGCCATGATGTTTGGATGAGAGGTGGTTGATAGATGTACAAAATTACATTTAACATAATTTTGATCAAATTTACATTCATTTGTGGTAGTGGGGTAACAACAACAAAGTGTATACCAGTTTCCATAAAGTATACAGTTATTTTGCATGATAGCTTAATAAATCACGTTAATGTAGCAAACAATTATGGGAATATTACAAAATTACGATAAGTCTCCAAGTGAAGGATGAGAAAGATGGAGTACAGCCAGAACAGAAGGTGTTTGTAATCGCTGGTCTAGTTTAGTCTTTGTGGCAGGTTGTTGACAGTATAGGACACGTGCAACCCTGCAAGTAACTCAGCTTGAGTTGCTTTGACTGGAGAATGTTTTAATCATATCTGCTTCAATTACTCTGAAGTCCCGACTGGCATCCAACATCTAACTCCCACTGCTTCCTAACGCCATTCACGCCCCTACTGAAGTCTGACCACATCATTTAATACAATATTTTAATGAAAATTTGACATTTAGAAGCTATTTTGTTGATGTCCATTAACTGTCTGGAATTGTAATCATTATTAAGGCAGCGAATAGAGAAATGCAGAAAAGCAATAATACAGTATAACAGTATAGACTGTTTCATCGTAATGCATGCGCTTGGAAATCTGTGTTTGTTGATCTGTATAATTATTATATTGTAAAATTATTGTATTAAACAAACAAGTTGTTGAATGGGTCGTGTAACTTAGTCGCATCTAAGTTTAGACAAGTAACAGTTCTAACCCAAAATAGTACTGGTGAGACATATCTTTAACTTGCTAGCTAATGTAATTCAGATGTTATTTATTTTGCTTGTTATCCGAAATAATCTACAGGGACTCCATTTTCTTTGCGGATGTGTAACGGAAATTAAGTTTGGGCCACAAAATCACGCATGCGCAGTAATGTTTGTTTATGTTGTTGCATTGAAACTGTCAATAAGAACTGAGGAACAAAACACATGTGGAAGAACATCTGATGTTTTGAAGCCTTTCTCCCTCTTTTTATACTTTTCATCATTGCATTATTTTTTCCTTCAAATTTTTATATTTGAGTGCAAAGACCAAAACTATGTTCATAGATTTTATAAAGAAAAAAATGACTGATGCAGTTTCTGTCGTCATTTTTGGAATTCCCTTCCAAATGCTACACTACTTTGGTATTACCATTACCAAACATTGATGATAAATCCTAAATATAGATAAACAGAAATACCTTTGTAATCTTCAAAGAGAAATTCAAGCTCAACCCAACTGCATTGCTGTTAAATGAACGTGCAGCATTGTACTACAACACTGTAACAGACAATCATATACAAACACACACAAACACGAACTCACACACATAAATACAACACACAACCCTCCCCAATCATCCACCCACACGCACGCACACAGCTCCACGGGGACTCAAATGCAGGTGGTAGCTGTCTGTTGTCCTTTAGTAAGTATGCCCCCTCGGCTCAGCCCCGGGCCAGTCTCTTCAGCCGTTTATTGTGCCTCTGTGAGTCTACTTGATAAATGCCGAGCACAGCAAACAGTAACAGCTAGCACTGCTGAAGATGGATGCCCCGATTCACAGCTCCCCCACCATATGAGCCAATTTGTAAAGGACAATAAGTTTAAAAAGAACCAAGCATTCAAAACACAGCCATCCGCATAGGGCCTCGCATGCGCTTTTAGATTTTCTGTAAAATATTACTGCGAAATGAAAGGGTTCACAAGTGCTTTGTATTAAGAATATTCAAATGGTTTGAAGCTGGCTTAGTATTAGCCCGTGTATTGTCAAGATTACATAGCCACAATCATTATTTCAAAAATTTGGCCTTATAACAGATGACAAAACAAAAGTGATGGTGTGTTGGAGATGGCGATAAACAAACAAATTCCTCTGCTCAGAGTCAACACAGAATCTCACAAAATCTGGCCATACGCAGTCACAACCGTATTGTATTTCCGAGGTGACATTTCTGAAATGACTTTTTGTACAGCCGTCGAGTTTTGTGTATACGCACATTGTTTCAAACTCTGCCTTGTAAAATACGAAACTGTATAATTCAGACTCAAAAGTGAACTTTTTAAAGCCACTGTGTTTATTTCAAGCATGTTTTGATGATGTGTTAGGCTTCCCACTCTAAAATCTTCTGCTCAGCACCCTGAATGTGTGTGTGTGCGTGTAGGCACACTGGTCCCGCAGAGGCGGCCGAACGGGTGGACGAGCACTAATAGGAAGCAGGTCAGCATTGGTGTAGGAGTCAGGGAAATGTCAGCCTGGGTTAACTATCAAAGATGAGTGCAAACCTATCTCTGTGGAATAGAACGTTAGGAAAACATTAGCCTCTGCCATGCCAGCCTCCTAAAAAGTGGGAGTATCCCACCGTTAATGAATCCAAGACTGTGGGACCTGCTTTTCAGCTTTTCCTCTCTTCACTAGTCTGAGAGTTCAAACACAAGACCAAGTGATTAGACACAGTCTAATCGAACCTGCGGCCAGGATTACGTCTTTTGCAGATTAGAGAAGGAAAATTATAGAAAAGTCATTTGAAAGAGACTGGAGTCATGTGAGACAGAAGCACAACAGGCATTTTTGAGTGTATTTTTATATGAACTTTCAATAAATACAGTAAATAAATACAAATAAGTAAATAAAACAGTGTGATTATTAATGTGTCTTTGAAATTCCATTACAAATTGTTGTAAGAAGTAAAGTAAGATTTGGAGCTGTCAAACGATTAATCGCGATTAATCGCATCCAAAATAAAAGTTTGTATTTAAATAATTTTTGTCTGTGTACTGTGCATATAATTTTGTATTTACAAAGACATAGGCCTACACATACATGCATATATTCAAGAAAAAATTTCAGACCTTTTTAAAGAAACAAAAAGGTTCTATCTACAAAATCGAAATATAATTTGGTTCAATAAGGTTCAATTTGCCAGACAATCAGCACTTTGAATGCACACAAGAGGACCAATCAGGATCAGCTTTCTTTGTCATGTGGCCGGGCTCCTCAGTGACACAGTGGAAACACTCATGAGTGGAAACACTCATGTGTACATGATACTCCATAATGCGAATAATACCTTACATTTGACAATATAAAGCATCACATTGGCCAAATAGCTAACAATGTCAATGGTCATAATTACAACAATTAGCATTATCGTTATTTCAGCCATAGTCATCTCTTGAATTATTTTTTCTGTCCCCCTTTTGTAGAATACAGTCTAGGTCAGATTCTAGTACCTTTGATCTGTCTAAACCAATGAAAACTTAATGGTTGTTAATGTATGAAAGAGATTTGTATTATTTTTGCTATGTGAAATGTAAAAACGTTAAAGCTCAATATCCCAAAACTACTCAGAAGGCAGATAGAACCTCATAATTCAAAGGCGACGATTTATGTATAATTAAAATTATTGGTAAATATAAATAAAAACCTGGTAATATTTCCTAACGTGTCTATGATAATAAATAAAAAAAATGATATGCACAGTACACAGACATATATTATGTAAACACAAACTTTTATTCTGGATGCGATTCATCATTTGATACTGGTTTGATACACATTGATAAAAAATGCTTTACGACAATACTGTGGTAGAAAACACACATTCACCATGGTAATAAAGTCACAAATTCTGTACAAATTTTGCTTTAAACTCTAAATATTGTCATCTGTCATCACTGTTGTCATCAACCGACTTTATAATAGCTTAATGAAATCAAAATGTATTATTCCATACAAACTGAGCTGCACTTAAAATATAAAAGAGGAAAATGATCCCCTGCACAGAAAACATTTTTATTGTAAGTATTTTGTTTACCAAAAAATAATAATTTTCTCTACAACATGGAACACAAGCTCTGTTTTTAACAGATTTGTTATGTTTCATGGTTTATCTTGCTTAATAAACATTTATATCCACAACTAAACAGCTTAAAAGAGGATAGAAAATATATATGGTTAACCACGGCGAAAATATGGTAATACATTTATCATAGCGTTCTTGTTTGGGGATTTTCACCAACACCCAGTGAGCTAGAAAAGCCGCAGACTGATAGACATTGCAAAACCATATAAAAATAAAGACAGATGTGGAGGCCCAATGTTTCGTTCGACAGAAGCTGTAGCAATGATGTGGATGTCTAGACAGTTATATGAAATACTGGCGTTTCATCCCGTTAAATTGAAGCAGTGTTTCAAAATATGATCTTGCTCAAAACACAACAATGTCACTACTGAATCCCAACTAACTCTTTGCATCAGCTGCACTGCTCAATAGGACCGGGATATGCTATGATGTGATTTTTCAAAAACAGAAAATGTTTGAATAAGTCATGTGCATTCATTGGCAATGAAATATCTTCAATGCAATAGAATAGAGCACAAACCTTGGGCACACAGATGTTGCTGTTTCAAAATTTTCCATTAAAGGATTGTGTGCAGCCTTGAGAACATGCAAGCTAGCAAATAAACAACCCTAAAATATCTTTCCTGAAATATCTCCAATATGAGGGCATAAGAAAGACTTTTATAATGCAAGGGAACGTAGGACATCCACCAGGTTCTCATCACAGACATACACCTGCTCCTTGGCCTCTCGGCCCTCATGCAGAAGGGCACTGGGCCCTTGATCACTGCCACCTCTCCTAACAGACTGAAAGAGAAGCGTGCAGTGCTGTTAACTGATCTGCACCTCCCTTTCTCCTCCCATCTCTTTGTACTACTGATGGAGTGCTTTCTGCTACAGCTGTCACCCGTCCAATGTGACATGTGCATGCTTCTGCAGACACATGTACAACCATGCACATGCGTGCACATTTACATGCATACTGAATTGAAATGAATGCATCAAGGTTTTTAGAATAATTTGAGATTTGTTCAGCTTGTGTTGCATGAATAGGGTCTGTGGGGTGTAACCCACACCTGCTAGTTACACAAATGTTTCTCACAGAAGTTCCATATAATGAGTCTGGTACCAGGATACCAAAAATATGTGACCAACATCATGGCCATTTTCAGACCATTCTGGTCCATTCACAGATATAGAATAGTTTCTGTTTATTAATCATAAACAAATAATGTATATTTTAATGCACCAAATGCTTTTCTCAACAAATAAACATTTTGTGTTTGCTAAGAATGACTGGCTAGATTCAGTGGTCATGCCATGAATTCATGAAATGCCAATGAACACACTGAGCTTGTCATTTGAGAATATCATGGTGTGTGTCTCTGAGTGCTGGTTAGCCACAGTCTTAGCATATTGTGGTTTGTGGTTTGAAGAAAAAAGCAAAATGAGAAACAAAGCTGAAGGTAAACGCCAGGGCACACAATACGGGGGGCAAAACCTCTAATCTGACTTAAATATATACACGGTTAATAGCAGGATTCATTTAGCTCTATAAACCATTCCATGCAAAGTGACAACAGGTAAGGCAGCTTTTTAAACCAAATTCATGTCATTGTCAATGTAAAATGAATAGTACAGTCCAATTAGCCACCAAACATTTCTTCATTCAGCATTTAGAAATAACTGAATCAGAGTTACATTCCTTTCTGCCCCCAACTTTTAAATAATTTAACAATTAAACACATTTTCAATGCTGTCAACATGAATGTTATTTGTCTTTAAAGGGATTATTTGTCCAAAAAAATAAACATTCTGTCATCATTTACTCACCCTCATGTTTTCACAAATCCGTATAGCGTTTCTTAAAAAAAAAGCGAGATGTTAGATAGAATGTTAGTGACTCATGCTTCAGTCCCCATTCACTTTTATGAAATCGGCAGAACAAACAGCATCACCATTCTTTATATAATCTCATGTTGGAATGGAATAAATAAAACTGTGCCGTTTTGGACTGATATGAGGGTTAGTAAATGATGACAGAAGTTTTCTTTTCAGATGAAGACTGAAAAGACTTTCTGTGCATATGCCGTGTTAACTGTTGCATGTCATCCTCTCAGCACTCAAAAGCAACAAAAATTATGTTGTGTCCAATAATTTTTGAGGAATCCCTCATCGCTTCGACCCCATTGGGCATCACTGCTCCTGTAATGTGAGTGGTCCTGGTTGATTAGTTTATTGTTTTAGAGAGCGATTCCCTGTTGAGATCATTAACAGCTTGAGACTGATGTGAGCATGTGCTGAAACACACTTACTCTCTGGGCATCACTCATTAACTCAATTAGGACCATATAACATCATCTGGAGAGGCAAACTGTGTCATAACCACTAAAGATGGCTGTCACCTGTTTGGAGAAATAGAGAGGTGTGAAAGCGCTCTGAATTTTTAGGACTTAATTGCATTAAACTGAAAAATGATCTATTAATAGAACTCTGTTCCAATAGCTGTCCTCCTACAATTATGCCATGTTCAGTATCACCCCTTCTGTGAGAATCTTGTTGGTCATGGTATGCTTTTTACAAAGAGGACAGAGCAGGTGGGTATCTTTAACTTAATAAAATACAAACAAGTTCACAATTTGTCTTTTAGACAAAACTCTGCAGACAGACCCACATGTACAGTATATAAATTCGTCTGACTGGCTATCTGTGTTTAAATCCCCTTGGAGTTAGGATAGGCTACCTCAGGAAATCATTTTTGGAACGGCGCTCTTTTAATGTAAATACTCTTGTAATGTTTTAATACTAATAAATCATTAGTAACATAATGTTTTAATGTTACTAAATAGTTTCAATGTTACTAAATCCAGAGGTAGTTCGGGATTGTGGTGGGAAATATCCCAAATCCAAGGTGGCAAGTGTAGAGAAACATATTAATAATTTCCAGTAAACAATGAAGCAAGATGCCAGTGTTAAACTTGCCAGTTGAACCCATACACACCAAAAACGTCGAAAAACGCGAAAAGCAGCGATCAGGAATTGTTTAAAATATTCAGCGTAAAAATTGAAATTCTTTCACCTTGACACAGCGTCTTAAAAACGCGACAATCATGCGAGAGTCAAGACTTTCTGCAAAAGACACGAGCGCGTGTTTACAAGTTCTGTGTCGGAAGTGTTTGATTGTTTCCGTTGACCTCGCATCGCGTTTTCGAGACGCTGTTTCAAGGTGAACTTTTCAGCTTTTACATGTAGTTTGCTCACGTCCGTTTCACAACAGCAAACGAATCAGAAGACCCCAAAGTAGGACCAAGCCTCGCAATCAAGATATTGTTTAGATTAGGTGGCATGAAGTGCTTATCGAAAACGTCGCGTCCGCGCAGGGCATCAATATCGGTTCCGTAGAAGCGGACCAATCAAAAGACCCCGACGAGGCAAGCGTTGCGAGCTTGTGAGTAGCAAGGTCAGTTTGTGTTATCGAAGGCGCAACCCTGATTCCCTCGCGCTCCGTAAAGCATGAAGACCCAAGAAGCAGTGGGTTACAGTGCATTTAATAACTGCTAATGGCGTTGTGGCTGCTATAAACTGCACTGTAACCCAATGCTACATGAAATCACAATTATAACAATAAAAAATAATTTTTATAGCAGTTTTTAAACTTAAAATAAAACATTTTTTTCAATAATTTTACATTATAGATAAAATTTGCAGTCTCTAGAGTTTAGTTTATTTAAATCTTCTGATTTTCATATAATGCTAAAAATTTTATCTAAACATCAATTACATTTCTCTCATCCTTTCCTCTCTCTCTCTCTCTCTCTCTCTCTCTCTCTCTCTATTGTTGGAAGTGTGCCACTTTATTTCTATTTATGTGTGATAAAATCAAGATATCATTCAACATTTTTTTCTTTGTAGATCTAGGAAGTTTTGATTACTCATCAAAGTATCATGCCATGTGGACAAAGATCATTTTTATTTTAGAAAACATGTCATTTGTGGGTCAAAAAGACCCCGTAGACCGCATAAGGGTGAAAAGCATTCATCACCGCCGCACCTTGAGTTTTCAGACGCAAAGACGTTTGTACACGGCCCTTTACGCATTTATACAGAAATACAATAGACTGGTAGCACTGTAGAATGGAAAAACATATTCTGTGTGAACGGATCTAAGAACATCCAATATAAGTCTTTTATATAATATTTTTATCAGTACACTACACATTGTGAGAACTACAATATAAGTGTCCTGTGTACCCAAAGGTCACACCTTCAGTTATGAATATAGCTGCAAATGTTCTGCCAAACTCAGAGTGCCAGTCCTGGCAATACAATCCGACCGTGCCCTACCAGACAGACAAGTCCTTCTTCAGGCATGTAGGCTTCTATGATCACGTTTTTAAGAGAGAACTCAATGTTCCCACAGGCATCCGAAGACAAGAACCAACCTGCAGTTCCTTTATAGCACCCAGCCACTGGGCAAGCAGTTTGTGGGCAGCTGACTTTGGCTCCAGGCTTCCAAGGTCTCATTCCAGCATGGCTTACGACTCAATTCTCTGTCAGGGCTTGCTGATTTTCCCCATTTTCCTCAACATGCTCCTGAAGGCCTTTGTCAAAAGTATTATGTTCTGCTTTGCGAAACATATCGGGCCGATCCTGACGTATCAGTTCCGTTCAAGGTTGACAGCAGCTGCCAAGTGGATCAGAGTATGGATTTAGGGCAATAACAATCTGTTGTAATGATTTTGAATACAGCTCTCTTGTGTCAGTTTTGGTTGCAGTTTCTGCTGATGGTTGGAAGCCGTGGAAAAGTCATTCTGCACCTGATTGATTTACAATGTAGATGGCGGCTTATGTTGCGCTAAATCCACGTTTAGTGAAAAAATGAACAGGCTGCGACTATAAAGCAGACTTAGAAAGCTACTGTCGATTTCGTCTGGTAGATCTATCAATTTATAATAAGCCGAGAAACTATTTCTGAACACTTTCTGGCTGCTGTGCTCATTAACAAATCCTTACAAGAAGTTGAAGAAATCCATAAAGAGCGCATATATTCATAAAACAAAGTTTAGTGAACGTTGAATCATCAAACTTACATTAAGCTAAATGTGAAATACAGGCATCAAGGGGCAATTTAACATAAGTGCCATTCATCTTAATGTATGGCAGCTCTGGGTGGCTGCTACTCAATGTAAGCATGTCAACCTGACTTTTTCAGCAGAGGAAGTGCATAGTGGCAAACGGGGGGGAAGGAGGGTACCCTGCTGCTGATGACAAATGAAAGGGGGGGATAGGAAAGGGAAGCCCACGCGGCACTCTCTAAGCCCAAAAGAAGCCGTCCTTTGCGACCTAGCAACCTAAACTCCCAATCTGCCTACACCGAGCCTTTGAAACACAAAACTCTTGCACACGTGCACGTACACACACCGACGCATATACACACACTCGTACGTCAACGCAAACACGGGCTGACACGCACTCTTAGCGCCACGGCCGGATGAAGGCTCTGCTTATCATGTCAACACGTGAGCCGGCGGACGTGCTTACACAGGGCAAAGCCTGGCCACGGGTGATGGCAGCCACACTCTCCTCAGTTTCTAGCAGGGAACACTGAACCTCTGTGCTCTAATCACTTGGGGTAGTTACAGTGTGAGTGGGTGGGATATGTGTGTGTGTGTGAATGAATGGAGGAAAGCTGGGGGTGGTCACCACCTCGGTTAACTCTTCTGCTGATTGGGGAATAAAATAAAGGTTCATGTAACAATGAAATAATGTTAACATAAAGTTAAAGCATATGCAAAATAAGATATTTTGAAGAACGTTGTTAACCCGCACCCATTCAAATGCATTGGTTTTGTGTCCGTACAATAGAAGTGAATGGGTGCTGGTGCCTTACTGTAACCGACTTTCTTCAAAATCTCTTCTTTTGAGTTTTGCGGAAGAAAGAAAGTCAAGCAGGTCTGAAATGACTAGATGGTGAGTAAACGATGACAGAATTTAATTTTGGTTGAAAAGTCCCTTTCATTTGGACAAAAAGTTTGAGTTTGATGTCTATTTATAGAAAGAGATCCAGAAATCGCATGTTTCCACTGTGTGAAATCCCAATCCCCAAAAAATTTAATATGCAATCTACATTAAATTTTAATCTTCATAACATTTTTATAGTTATTTTATTGTTGAAAATTAAAAGAAAAATATTTATCAAACACAACTGAGAACTGAGAAATGAAATCTCTTGAGCTACCTCTGAGCAACGTTTTATCTCCTACACTGTGTAGAGTCTATTATTTGTGCTGGTAGTTTTTTAACACACCATCAAATACATCATCTTAATATTATGTGCCTATATTTACTTATTTGTTGAATAGCCATTATATATTACAACAATAGTATGACCCTGTCTGGTTTACATTGTGGTCATATCCGGCTGATTGTACATTCTCCGTTACTTGTTGAAACCCAGTTTGCCTTTTAAGCAATCAAAACATAATCTGCTATTTTTTAATCTTCAGAGACCCCTAACATTCTAAATTGTATTTTAATCAAACAATAGACTGCAAAGGTCAGTCGGACCCCTTTTATTAGACCCCTTTTAAATCCATCTCTATCAACGCTGAAAAAAGGAAAATTGGCTGCTAGTAAATCCAACAATTAACCTTACCAGGATGACCCATCGTAAAAAAAGATTCGCCCTTACAAATGTTCTGATAGTTAATTATTAACTGTGGCATTTTAGGCAAGAGACTGAAAATCTATATCTGCAGAAGAACTAACCTTTGGAGAGGGAGTGGAAAGTGGTCTGTTTTATTTATGTGAGCCATTTGAAGAATGTATAGCACATCTGCCAAGATTGAGCCTGGTCAAGCAGGCATAGGAATATGAAGGCTGTATGTTTATCCTTTTCTATCATAAGACGTCAGTGTCTTAAAGGGTCAAATTTGATGAAAGATTCTTTTCAAATGTGTTTGATAAATAAATGGCTGTGGTTTTTGTTCCTTTTCAGAGTGTCACCACTGTCAAGTCAAAGCTTTAATACATTTTCCAAATTCGTAATTAATAGTTTAGTTTAAGATTCAAATTATTTTACATGTTTAAAATCTGTAAATACAGTAAATATCGTAAGCTTCAAGTAAAGCAAGAATGAACTTCAATGAAAGGACTAACATTTAAGTCAAAAATAGTTCTCTCCTCTATCACAGAACACAGTCACACCAACATGAAAGCAACATAATTGCACTGATGACCTGCCACAGAAGTTGACCCTATAATATCTCACTTGAGGTCAGTCCGGGTCAAGCGGTGACATGTTAGGGCCCTCTGTTTTTCACCCTGTGAAAACAAGTTATTATCAGGTCAATCACCCTGGGTCAGCCTGCCGCACTATAGTCCCCAAGCCAGCCCAGGTTGTCATTTAGTTAGCTCAGTTAAAGAAGCATTTAATAGCCCAGCCGAAGAGGTGGAGGCTAAGCATAGCTCCATAGGGAAAGCAGAGGAGCTTAAATAATTGAGAAGTCAGCAGATTGGATTTTGGCAGATTCATTGTTTTGCATTGATTGTGGGGCGTTAATCCTGTTCACTGTCTGCTCTGAACATTGCCCAGAGGTCCTCTCACTGGGAATACTGCTCCCGGTGCTTGGTCATGTGACTATCAAAAAAAGTAAAAGTGGAAGAATCCCTTCAGCCTTTGAAAGAAAGCTGAATCTACTTAAGGTATGGCTCATGTATGTTCCCAGATTTGGTTAATCTCTGTTGTTTCTTGCCAGGTTACATTTAGAATTAATTCAATCTCATTTAGCAAAATCATCAGTGTTAAAAAGATCAAACTAACTCTCGCAGTGTATACATAATCCACACTTTAAGAGTGTAGATTATGTATACATTGTGCACATGTTTCTTGAGGTTCTTTTAAAATCTTGCATATGTCTCCTCACCTTTTAAATAGGACGACTGCAATTTTTATATAAATGTTTCATACCGAAATCAAACATTTCTCAAACATTTTCTCAAACATTCTTCTAAGACCAAGAGTTTTCCTCTGCGTCGCCCACATAAAGCAATCAGAAAAAATGATGTTGCATTTAAAAGTGTTAAAATACACAGTTAATAAAACATTGAGCCATGATTGTTTGCCAGTTTAACTGCCATAAAATTCTGAAACAGGTGTATATATATATATAACAATTTGGAAAGTAAGAGTCCATTAAGCACTCAGTGAAGCTCGTTTTAAAAACATGTCTAAAAAGTAAGAGCATACTTTTACCCTGACTGGGTTACATCATCAATAAAAGCCCCAACCGGGGTGACATTTGAAAAGCTCACTTAAGCCTTACAAGACAGCAATGGCTTTCTGAACATTCACAAACCGGCTTATTAGCGATATCACACCTTCACAATAAATAGAGGCAACACAACGCAGTTTGTGCCGGGGGCTGAATTCTGTCCAGTTCATTCATTGACTGTCGACAGCTATTTTTTTCCTTTTCTGCTTGAGATTTACAGGCCGTTGTTGGTTTTCTGTGAATATCTAAATAACAAGGATTCTCTATCCATTCCAGCGATCCAGATATTGCACCCCCAACGGTAACACTCTGCAACATAGACCTGAACAAGCACCTTGCTATTGAGTTTCGCATAAATTTACAGTAAATGTGCAAAAGAGCTTTATGAACGCACACCTATCAGTCTATCATGACTGCATGCATCTAGGTAAAATGGTTTCTAGCCCAGATAGCGAGCTGTCTTTCAATGTATCTATATTCTCTCGGGTAATCTGATACTCTACACATGCTTTCCACAGAGTGCTGTTATTGTCATATGCTGTTATATCTGAGAAGGGCTCATTGACAAATTTCGTTTCTGCATGTAATGTCAGGCAGTGCTGTAAACACAGACAGGTATCAAATAACACTGTATTTCTACAGCGCACAAACCATAATTATCTTTCGTTGCATTAAAGTGCCATGTAAATAATGGCTTTTATGTTGACCCTGGAACACATAATTAAATTTCTACGTGACCAGCGCAAGATTCTCAATAGGATATTTGTCCAGGTGGAATAACGTTATTCTTCAGTTTTATAATAAGACTGTCCAGGATTTTAATTAAACTTGTGCGTTGTTAAATAATCCAACTCAAAAGAGAGTAAGGGCAATGTTTTCGACGAATACAGTGAAATTGTAAAGGATCTGAGGTTGGAGAGGACATGAAGGTATTACTATGGATTAAATGACACGCTTTTATTGTGACACGTTGTGTGGTTTACACACTTGCCGGAACAGAAACATCATGCAAGGAAAAATTAAGCAAGCCCATATCAACGACCAACAAACTAACTAACCAAACAACTTAATATTTATTTTTTTATTTTTTGTAGGCTTGTCAAACAATTAATCGCATATATAATAAAAGTTTGTGTTTACATATTATATGTCTGTGTACTATGCACATTCATTTTGCATTTATAAACACATACACATTCATGTACATATGTTTAAAAAAAACTTTAAATACAAAAAATAATAATGGTTTGTATATAATTTCAAGTATTGGTAAATATAAATAAATACATACTGTACATACTTAATATTTACTTAATATATACACATGTCTGTGTATGCTTTTGAGTTTATAAATGCAAATTAATATGATCAGAATGTTACTTTTCATCATATTCCAATTCCATTTCTAATTCAATTCAAGTTTATTTATATAGCGCCTTTCACAATGTGCATTGTTCCAAAGCAGCTTTACAAGGGCAAACAGGAAAAACAGTAAAGGTAAAACACAGCACAGTGCATGGTGTTTATAGAACGAGCAAGATCATTCTAATAAATAATATCCAATTGATAAATAAATAAATGCAGTTTCCCGCTGAGCAAGCCAACACTGCCCTGTGTTTGAGGGCAGTGTTGTTCTAATTTGTTTGATAACTTTATTAGAGCTTCAATTGAGATAAATAACATTCTTCTATGTTCATGACTGAACTCTAAGTTGAACTCTATAAGCTCAATAGAAAAGACTTATCTCAAACATCTAAAACTAATACCCACATTCTGTGGGAAACATGGATAAGATGCAAGCAGGGCTCAAGAATTAGTGATGGTTACTCAAGGTTACTCAAGATAATGGTGCTAGCAAGTGTTAGCATTGAGGTCATGGCCACTGCTCTCTGTGACCTTTAACCTCAGTGTCCCGTTTCCACATTAAAACCAGCCATCTGTATTCCTCCACCATATACCAATAAGAGCAAATTATATTATAAGATAAAAATCAAAACAGATGGAAGGCCACCTAAAGGATGTCGTGACCGTCTTTTATAGCAAGACCTATGGTAAACCATTTAAATAGATAAATCATAATCCACAATATCCAGGAAACTTTCCAATTCAAGTGAAGCTATTCTTTAAAAAGCCACTGATGCTATCATTGGGATCCAACGCGAGGATCAGCTTGAGGACAGAGAAGCCCTTAAGCTATTATGTTTAGAGGTGTTTAGATGGCATTCATGACCTTTCTGGTCATAACCTTCTAGCAAACCATCCGTATGATCAAGGTTAACCCCTCACACCTCTGTGACTGGAAGCAAACACATCACAAAACATCTCTCAGGAATGTGTTAGATGCTGCATATTGCGCTCACAAATTGTGAATTCCAGGCAATTAAAAATTCCTGACATAATCGAAACAAAACTCTCATCTGCTGCTGGTTTGGACGGGCTTTGACCTCAGAGCATTTGGACTGGCTTACGCAAACTAGAAAAGGCCTGCCTATCTTTGACCCAATCTGGAATTAATTGGCGGAGAGAATATGTGGTTTTGCAGTGCCTTCGATGATTGAGAGTTTGCCAAACAATGATGGAAATATAGTGTTTAAGCCGAGGGAAGAATTTATAATTAAAGGATGTAATGCAGTGGATGCGAAAAACAAAATTTCCACATGATAAAAGAAGATGAAGTAAACACTCTGATGGATAATGGGAATGCTTTACACAGAAAATGATGGATCGTGGGAATGTAAGAGGGATGTATCCAACGAAAAGTGAATGTTTCTGCCATTGTGGAGAGTTATCATTTTCACAACAAAAATGGGCTTATGAAGCACTACACAATGAAAAGAAAAACAGCAAAGTTAAAAACAACAAAATACTCACAACACAAAATTGTGCCACAGCAGAAATATCTCAGCACAATGGAATAGCCCAAAACACAATAAAAACTAAGCGACAAAACAACAAATCCAAATTTACAAAATACAATAAAACTGACCAACAACAAAGGAAAAAAAGGAAAGATTTTTACTCCTACTATAACATAATAATTTTAAAAAAGTGACTCTTTTTAGTGACTTTTAATAGGCTTAGTTAAAGTTTTGTAAATGTAAGGAACAATCTTTTGCCACAAATGCTCATTTGCAATTCTGCCAGTTGGAAAAAAATATTCCAGAATGACACAATAACCAGTCACATGAAAATAATACAGTGAGTTGTCTAGTTAGTCAAGGCTTTCATTTTATAGGTATTCAGCAACATTACAAACATAAATGTTTGACTTTACTTACATTGACAAGTGACAGGGCAGCAACTTCCATTTTTCCTTTCCAGCTTCCCTGTCTTATGTACCTGTGGACCACAACATGGGAAAACATGAGGCAACTAATATGTAAATTCAAGACTTTAATATGGTTACCTGCAAATTTACATAAAAATAGTAAACAGACGTACAGAGTGTCAGCTATCCAGTTGTGCACCTTAGAGGCTACCAAGAGAGAGTTTGTACACTAATTCATTTAATACGTTAAAGAAAAAACTAAAGGTTGAAACTTTCTCATGGTCGGGATTCTAAAGAGAACGTTTATAGAGGTGATATAGACACTTGACTGTCTCACACGTCGAAAATGAGTCAATGAGTTAATCTAATGAAAATATTGTCGCAGGGCTGATTTCCTATGTGGAGCCGGGTCTACTGAACAGAGAATGTGTGAAAACTTCACCGGTTAAACTTCTGACGTCTGTGTAAGCGTGTGTGCCTTTGCTCGGGTTACAGGGGAGATGTTTGTCTACTCGGGCCACCCCGTTTGTCTCATCTCAAGTATTGTGAGGAGTGCTGTGGACTGAAGCTCTCAGGTCATTCATTCGTTACTGACACAGACCTGTATTCACCTCACTTCACTTTCTGTTTGGACACAATTAGCTACACTCATTTGTGATATATGAGCCGAGTGGTTTTGTGTTTCTGATTAGAGGGTGGCCTACGATCCTTAGCAGACTTGTAACAATTCATGTCGTTGTGTGGAAATGCTGGAATCAAACGACATTGTGTGATATGCAACGATATACAAATGTGAGGTCTCATAAAAAAGGGTCACATTTTGCATTATGGTATCCAGATTATGGTTTATGGATATTATTAAACAATAGATTGTTTACATCATCTAGTTTGATTGATCAAGTGTCAGTCCAAAAGAGCTGAGAGTTTGTGTAGTTTGACAGTTTCGGGACATTGTTTTGTGTATTAGTGGAGATCTGGGGTTATCACAGAATGTCGTAGTTTAAAGTTGGGAATTGTGACATCCAGCCACAGAAAAAATTAAGAGACCATTCAAAATGTTTTATTAAATCAGCATTTCTAGATGTATTGTGGTCATTCCTGCTAAGTGTCTGCTGAATTTCAACAAAGTCAAAACCGAGTATTGACAAAGTCATCAAACAGCAATGTGAAAGACTGACATCATGAGATGTACTGTTATAAAATCAAAGCATCACACATTTTTTTACTTTACATTTACAAATATAACTGTTGTTTTGCTTAAAAGTGTATATGAACTTGTTTTCTTTGCAGTATTTGAGGTCCAAAAAAAATACAGAGCATCTTTTTGTTTCTTCAAATAAATGCAAATATATATATTTTATTTGAACATTGGGAGAAATTTAGAATTTAGAATTCTTCCTACAAATATTGAATAACCATTTTATAAAGGGAATATAACAGCCGCTGGGCGTCATGCCTAACAACATCCCTTAGCTGTTAAAGCATCGTAAACAATGGGTTCTAGGGGATTATTGCTTTAATAAACACTTTTTGCTTAAAAAAATTATGAGACTTGTCATTTTTAACTTCATGACTTCAATTGCAACATGCAAAGCTATAAAGTAGTTGTTTTGCTTCTATATACACTGTAAGAACATGTAAGTTATACAATATTAACTCATTGCAACAGTTCTATTAATATACCCATCGTACTGAGTATCAACATGGCTGTGAGTACCTGTGGCCAGACAGCACTCTTTCTCATGTGATATTATTCAAAGTAAATAGTAAGTTAGTCTATTTAAAATCATTCTTAATTAAGTTACTTTAATTTCAATTACAATAAATGATACTCCTGTTATATATATACAGTATAACATAGGCACAGGAATTTTAAAAGTTACATCTGGGTCTGTGTCAGGCTGAACTCGTTTCCCAGCGTCCATGGCAACTAGTTTAACAACTTTCCAGGAATTAAAGTAGCTGCTAATGTGCTGGAAGGTGTCTCAGGATAACTTTATCCCCAGCGGAGCTCTCTGAATGTTGTTAAGCTTCTCTTGTTCACGTTCAATCGACTCTCCTTAGGGCCCCCAATAGTGAAGCGACCCCGCCACAGTACGAAATTCCGTAACACAGTTAATATGTCTTTGCAACCTGGAAAGATCCTCTTGAGAATCTAATTAAACTTAATCAAAGAATGCCTAAATCATTGTAAAAAAGGAACAATTAAAATAATCCAATAAGAGGCAACCACATGAAAAATGAAAGAAGTATGAAAATACCCAGAGTATGTTTATAATTTCTTTCAGGTCAGCATGTCACCAGGTTACGCTTATATTTCATGCGATCTACTTTGAAAGCCATCAAAGTTCAATCTGGTAATGAAATTATTGTGTTTAGGAACTCCACAAAGCTCCGAGAGCCAGATTGCAAATGCACTGCAGTAAATAGAAACGACAGCACCAACCTTTTTTAGGCAAAACAATAAACAAACAAAACTACAAACAAAACATTGTAGCGCCAAAAACTAGCCTTCATGCCAGTAACATTTCTTGAAAACGTGTGTTTGTCTTATGGGCTGTCTATTGGCATTCGAATCGGTTTCCTAATAAATTTAGTCTAACTTATTTGCTACACCTTCTTGCAAATTTTTCACAAACTATCCATTATCATACAGTTATGTAAACACAACACAGCCCGGCTCAGCAACTGAACCACTCATGAATGCCTTTGCTTAGATACTTGTGAGTTCATCACCAGATTCAAATAAGTTTTATAACCCTTTAATGATGCACTGATGACTAATAAATATCCTAAATCATGATTTGCCGTTAATGTCATGATGTAAGCTGCAGGAAAAGATGATATTTACATCAAATCAATTTACCATTTAGGCGATTAGCTCATTAGGTGTCATGGCACATTACTGTGAATAAACCTAAATATTACAATAGCTTCTTTTTTTCCAAAACTACAAATACAATCAGAATATCAGAGATATTATATATTTGTATATTTTAAGATCATAGATCAGCGTGCCCCACATACTTTCTTGCCGACACTCTTTGATTCTTTTTAAGCATTGCCGGGATGTACACAATGTACCCAAACAAATATTCATTCAAATATTTCTTCTTGTTTTCCACAGAGGAAAGAAAGTTCCGGGAAAAAATATGGTGATGAAATAGCACAATGTTTATTTTCGGCTGAACCATCCTAATAAAAACAGCCAAGCTAGACCAGAAGTGGGTGATTAGAATCAAAAGAATGACAGAAATGCAATTCCTGAGAAAGCCACGCAAAGGTCACTGGGTCAAACCGAGAGCCACCCTTTTCACCCCTCGGTTTTGCATACGAGGATCTGCCATGTTACTGTAGATCGAGGCTTGGCGGAGTTCCTGCGGTAGATCTGATGATAAGACTTGCTCTGACAGAGACTGCCCCACCTACTAACACCTGTGATGTTAGATGAAAGAGATAAGAAGAGCGATATACCTCCACCTGATCATCAGGACCTGAAGCAGTGCTGGTAGACCCGGTACGCCACAAGATCTGGCCTCAGGCACTTTTCCTTGTTTGAGAATCTGAAAGTAGTCGGATTAATTTATGACCTAAGAGACTACAGGCATGCATGAACTCAGTGTGTGGCATGTGATTTGTGCTTGTGTGACACCAGAGAACATGTGCGATTCATGCACACAAAGCTTTGTTCCCATCTTCTGTAACCCAAAACCTATTGTTGTTAGGAGACACATTATATCCTCCGGTAAACATATTGACTTCATATAAAACTTCCACTCTGGGTTTTGACAATTACGCCTGGCAGATGGAAAATGCATTTAAATGTGTGTATCATTATTCTTTTTTTCTTTTAGCTTTGTTGATGTTTTGATTGTGTGTGTGTTTCAATTATTATTTTTGGATGATTTCAGGATAATTGGGTTTTATGCATCACTGAAATTATAGACTTCACAGAGAAATAATACTCAATAATTCAAATCATATTGTGACTGTAGAAAAAAACATGTTTTGAAATCATTGTAGATTAATCAATTCAGACCCAGAAATCTAACTAGAAATGATACGACCGGGTTCTTTTAATTTTTGTAAGATACTTATGATACTATTTTTTTATCTTTAATACATAGTTATACATTATATACTGTACATACACTTCCATTCAAAAGTTTAGTCACTTCTAGGTTCACTTATTCATAACATTCAAAATTACTTTGTAAAGATATTATTGCTGCTCTTTTCCCAGGATTTATAAAATTGTTCTTTTGGCAGAATTTTAAGGTCTCACCTTTAGATACTTATAATACTTTTCAAAACCTTCCCATCTATATTGAGCTCTTATTGTCAGTTTTTCATCATTATTCAGTCCAAGTCATGCATTTAAAAAAAACATTTTTAAATAAAATTAATAAAATAATATTTAAAATCAAATAAATCATGAAAAAAGATTAAGGTTTGAACAGTGTTGCGTTCAAAAAATATTTTTTAACATTTAATTGTACACATTCAGATTAAAAAATATTTTTAGTTTTCTAATTGAAGAAGCGACTTTCTTTGCAAAATTATATGTTTGTCTTCAAATTTTAAACATTTAGAAATACGCTTAAAATTAAAAGATTTCTAGAATCATGCAAAACATTTTTGTCAAATGACCTTAAACTTTTGACCAATAGTGTATAAACGTATATTAAAAAAGATAGCAGAAATAGTATTATTGAAACTAGAATCTCAAGAAGAAAAGGACTTTATTCATTGTACCAACCGACTTTGGCAATTTAGCAATCCTCGCATTTGGAAACACATTTTCAACGATATCCTGGCTGTAACAAATAAATAGCACAATTTTTGCTGATGTACATTGCTGGAATAAGGATCCACTGTATTTCATAATTAAAAGACATAAAATGTGTTGAGAAATTAATGTGTCGTCTACTGACATGATTTTCTCCTTTTTAAATAAAGCTTTTCAGTTTAAGTACCTTCAAAAGCATGTTTTAGTTAAATAAATAGAATGATCTCCATTTTTAACATGCACAAATGATTTGTTTGGGAAAAGTATATATACAAATGGTTCGAGCTTACAATGACAGTCCCCTACCGGTTTTCAAATATACTCACAGACACACACGTAAACTCACGCAACCACACACACACATTCATCCCAGCTGGTCACACATAAAAATACACAACCTTTACAAATGCAGATATACTATACATATATCCCCCTCTAAGCTTCTCTACACTGACTTTCAGAGGGCTAATCTATTAAAGTGATAAAAATGTAATGCTGAACATAATGAAAAGAGAAAACCGAGTCCAAACATTACATTTCAACATCTGAACAACAAAAGATTTTTTTTTTCAAATTTTCAACATAACAATCACAAAGATATGGATTCATGCACTATGAATTGCGTCTTGGTCCTCTGCTCCTCTCAGCAGGAGTTTTTCAAAGTGGACGTTTTATGCTTCAGCGACTGGAACTGTTCATCATTAAGTCTTTTTTTCCCACAAGTCGATGACGAGAAGGTGAAATGCTACTTCTGAGAAAGTCATGTACAAATAATCTACAAGTAACTAGAAAAAAACCTGACAGCCTAAGGAGCCTGGGCATCCTGAGCTGGCTCTTCACTGCCGAAAAATGAGGATGCTCCGCCCTCGAATTCGCTTGTCTTTTCTGGTTTTTCCTGGTTGGCCCGTGTTCGATTTCTGCTGAGGATTTGGTTTCCGTGATAGGCGGCGTATGTTGAGGAGACCAGTGAGCTGCAGTGAGTGACCCACTTTTGCCTTTCGTTGTCTATTTGAGTTTTCACGAAGCAAAGTAGGAGCTCTGCATGGAATAGAGTCGGTCGATGGGATTCCCCACCCTGGCTTGCATGGAGCCCGCCTCGGACGAGGCCATGAAGCAGTCACTGAGGCTGGTCAATGAAGTGTCGCTGTCAATGTCGTGGAATATCGAGTCGTTTCCTGTGGCGAGAGGAAAAGATAAGTCAAATTCAAAGCGTATCTTTCACGCAGTAGCAACGCAACAGTCAAAAAGTTTGCTCGCTATTAAAACAAAACCGCTTACAAGTTTGATTGTGATCACAAATTCAAAAAGGACATTGGTTGACAATCAGATATTGTTAAACTAAATGGATTCCCGCTAACAACCGAGCTAATAGCGAATGTTTACTTCTGAGCTAATCTTCCCGGCTCTGTCATTTTCCTTGTGGGCACAGTTAGCTGTAATGCGCTTTCCAGTACTTAATGACACCATTCGGCAAGACACTGACAGGTTGATGGGCTATGGTTTTTTAATGAGCTGGCAATGTTGTCTGTCCCTGCTGTTCTCCCATAAAACCCAAGCTGGAGAGCGTGATGAGGCCGGGGATTTGGGCCTTGCCATTCAGAGGGAATGAATGACAAGACACCTGGGACCTGTTCTGTGGTTGGCTGTGACCAATGTCTCCAGATTTATGTGACTAATGCTTGAAGTTAATGTCAATAATATTGAGAAGGTTGGCCGTACGAATTCTGCAGCTTAAAGTGGCGGCTGAGGAATTATTGCTAGCTTCTTTAAGCGCCCCAATTTTGAGAAATGCACACGAGGCTAGTTCTCCATGCAATTCTCGATATGTTGTTTTGCTAGCAGACCCGTGGATATTTCCCTATGGGTGTCAGTCATCATGGTTAACCGCTGTTGTTTTTACATGGCGTGCCGCAAATCGTCATGAAAAACAACCGATTGACAGCGTCACCCAGCATAACATCCTTACATGTAGGGAGAGAATAAAGCAAACGGGAAGCTCTGGGAACCAGGGTGGATATGGTTTTGAAACATATTGGATTCATTTGGCAGGAAAACTTCAAAATAAAGCGGTGGCCCTTCGAATGCATATGTGTAATCTCACGAGGAATGAAGGGTGGTATGGTTCTGGTGAGCGCTGCCTGAACCGCGTTGTCGCGAACACATGCTTCGGCTTCAGGGAGCAAACCAGACCGAGTTCTCGAGGAGGGTATGATGCTCACCATATGGGTTCATGTGGTCACCGGGCATTTGAGGTGGGGTGAGGCCCTGCTGGAAGGGATCGGTGCTGTAACCGTTCTCCATGGCAACCATCTGCTGCTGGGCAGGAGCCAATGGCGTGTAGGAGTTCATCATGCCCTCCATCCTATTGGACATCACCTCTGGAAAAAGAACAAAAGATGACGATGATCAAACTTTGATGAAAGTTTCACAATTCTTCTTATGGTAGAGATGACTGACTTCATTTTAGCAAAGTCCATAGTTAGCCCAACAACTGTATATAATCCAAAACATTAATGCTTCGTTTCGAAAGAATTGTTCCTTCGACAAGGATATTGTGTTTCTCCCCAAATCAAGGCTAGGTTTGGTATCTGGCCTCGAAATCAAGTTGAATTGCATGAAAAACCAACAAACAAGAAACACTCTCGATCTGTAGCAAGAAAGACGCTGTGCTGTGACACCGGCCCTATAGGGCAGTGCTGTATGAGTCATACAGAATGCCGAGGGCTAGGAATAACTGTTGTGGCTTCTAGTCTGGAGCCCACCATCTCGTTCCTCTTTCGAGTGGTGAGCTCTCGCAAGAAAGATGTCTGCAATTCATTTCTACAGGGTTCCGCAAGTTTCCATTACATCTCCGATTCTGATGCGCAGACATTCGAAGTCGAGCTTTACCGCATTGAAATGACACAGTGCACGTTCATAGTACAGCGCTTGTATCAGGTTACTTTTGCGAAATGATGATCTTTGAAAGGGAGTAATTAAAAATAAAAGAGGATAACAGAATACAAGTCATTTGTTACGGTCTGAGAGGAAAACTTGCTTATATCACTGCCGTTGTTTCTTAAGATGTTTCTTCAAAGTTTCTTTGAAAGATTCAAAAATAGATACAAATGACACAATTATAAACATACAGTAAGAGACATCAAAACAATTTAAGTCGCATTTGGCTTGGTCTTTAAAGGTTTTTGTAGAGAAGAGGGTTAGAATTTCTCATATCATTAGATTCTTCACAGATCTTTCTTTGCAAAAGCTTGTTTTGAATAGATAAATATATTCCCGTCATTATTTATGTTTTTGAAATGTACACATTTTATCTTTTATTTAAACTAACAAATCATAGGTTCGAGTGAATAAAGGGCTTAGAACAGATTTATATCTTTATGATTATTTTGTGTTTTTTAAGGTAAAAAAAATTTAAATAAATAAATATAAATAAAAAATGTAAACAAATAACACAAAATAATCATGTGTTTTGGCACCACAGATACTAAGAGTTACTGTTATGATTAATACAATTCAGAATATATAGTAACATATACAAATATTTGATTGTCTCAACTGACATTATTTTGGGTGGTGAGGTTTAAAATACTGTAAAAACATATTTATATGCATTTAAATATTTGATCAAAAAACTTGTTTAATTGTTTTGGCTCAAAACTATGCATTACATACATTATAAAAACGTAAAAAAAAAGCATTTTTAGAGTCTGTATTTGTCATTGACCCATATTTCAAATCAATTGACCTTTAATGCAACAAACACCTTTGCCTTTCAGTTCCCAAATATTTTTTCTAGCCCCACAGCTGAAGCTATGGGTAAAATAACACTATAACCAAGACCGATAAGATTTACGATAACAGATACAGCAACGTACTAACCGCGGGTCTGATGACATATTCCAGCTCAACTCCATGATTCATTACATCATGGACTGCTCAAGACCGCCTTAGTAATTCCCAAGGGGGAGTCTGACTTCACAAGACTTCTCAATATCTCCAGACCACCAGACTAGTTGATCTACACCTAGCTGTCCTTCTCTTGTGTCTCCATCAGCCCTATCATTTCGCTTTTTTCCTCAGAGAAAACATTTCTGTTGAGTGTAGGGTTTATGGCCAAAGACAGATCACTATCTGTCTAAAGAACGTGAATTATCCCATTAAATGTGATGGAGCTAAAGGGCATGAAAGTGCTGAACTGAACAAAGAGAAACTTGTGTCATTGTGACTATGAACTTCTGATCTTTGACAGTGATACAGAAATCTCTTATTTTTTGCACAACGCAGCAAACGGAGTTTGTGAAGGCCTCATAAATGAATGCATTGTAGTGTAGAAATAGTCCAACATGGGTCTATAAAATAAAACTATTATTACTGGTGGTTTATCGCTGAAGATGATTCAATGATCTTCTGGATTATGGCTTTACAGGAGAGCAGACACAAGAGGGTCTGTTCAGCAATAAAACGTCAATAAAAAACCTTGAGATTTCAACCGTATAAAAAAATTACTGGATTTTGTCTCACACAACACTAACATGTAACTTTATATCCATCTCTCTAAAATGTTAATAAACTGAGACAGTATTTAAAGTGATAGTTCACCCAAAAATTTTAATTCTGTCTATTATTTACGCACCCTCTTGTCATTTCAAACCCGTATGAATGTCTTTCTCCTGCTGAACACAAAAGAAGGTATTTTGAAGCAAGTTGGTAACCAAACAGTGCTGGCACCCATTGACTTCATTGTATGGACACAAAACCATAGTGAATGGGTACTGTCACTATTTGGTTAACAACATTCTTCAAAATATCTCCTATTGTGTATTGCAGAAGGAAGAAAGTCATACAGGTTTGAAATGCAAAGAGTGTGAGTAAAGGATGATTCTTAAGGTTTTACTTGAAAGCAATGGTATTGTCTATCTACATCAAGAATGATGTCATAAAAAAGTTGGATCAATGAAATGCAGCGTCCCTGCTATCCATACAATGTCATATTTGTATTTGTACGATCATCGCCAGCATCGAACATGCATACTTGATCTCCAAAGTAAAACTTCTTTAGGATGTTGTTATAATAAATATGAATGATGGAGGAATACACCCCACAGCCTTACAACAAATATTTGTACAGGAATTAAGACTCTTGAGCTGTAAAGGAAACATTTGTCCTCCTCCATACTGCTTGGAATAATATTCTTCATGATTCTGTTTTCCAGACGGTTTCATCCAAACTCATCTATTACAGAAGCTCTGTTGGATCCTCTCAACAACATATTGAATGTCAAAAAGGCACTACTTGATGTAATAGATCTTTAACACCTGCGAATGACAAATTAAAGGGACAGTTCACCCAAAAGTGCCAATTCAGATTTTGTCGCTTTATCAATTACTCTTTTATGATGTAAAGAATTGTTATCATGGTCATCCCTTTTAGTTCATGGAAAAGACAACTTCATTAACTTGACAGATGTCACATAGGTGAGTAAATGAAGACAACACTTACTATCCCTTTAACTAAATTACAAAGCCAACATTATGACATTTCTAAAAACCAATAATAAATGGAACGTCAGCATGCGTGACCTGTAGCAGATTGCATGAAAAGCTGAAGACAGAAAGCTTTGTAACAGATCCACATGTGCCAAGACACTGAAAGTGAAGATCACAGACACACAATGACTTGTCCTCTGCGGCCGGCTGCATAGCAACTTGAAACGACTGCTTGAGGAGCTGGGATGCTTCCAGCGAAGGAGGGAATAGGGTGGGTGGATCGGTCAAAGTGGAGGCCACTTCAATGCGTTTACGTTGTAAATTAATTCATCCACCTCATCACTTCCTCCCTCGCACAAGGGCTGCACGCGTTTTTCTACCTAATCTACAGCGAACAGGGGTCAGCGTCTGACCCGTTCGCCCTGTTTTGGGAGGATGGATATGGCTCGCACAGCAAGGGAGATGTGAGTTCAGATGGTATTCTTCACTTTCTACGCTTACATCCTGAACACCAGATGTGGAGTGATATCTTTCTCAAAATCTAAAACGTTTGCTCAAACCATACTATAAAATGGTGTTAGTGTTTGTTGATTTTTAACAATCCCAAGATTTACACTGCATTGTTGCATAACTGTGACATCACACTGGAAAGTCCCGCCCACATTTGTTCAAACATATGTGACCCCAAACAGTACAAAAAGGATTACATATGACATTTTCGGACGTGAATGTCGCATGTTAACTGAGAATTTGTGTGTCGGCCAGATGTGTGACCCTGAGGTTCACGTCAGGACATCTTACCTTGGCCCAGCCTCTGGGAGTTCTGCTGCTCCTGTTGCTGCTGCTGTCTCCGTGCCAACTTCTTCATCTGAAAAAATAGCGATTAAACCGCAATCAGAAAACCCAGCGACTCCCCGAACCAACTCTCCGCTATCTGAAAGAGATGCTCCTTGTTGTTCACCTCAGTGTGAACTACGGAGAGCTTGATCTGGCTGCATTATATTATCCGCAGCCTTTTGAAGATAAAATCAGAACTCTGAGGTGGGTTTCAAACGCTAACGTAAGAGCAGGATGGATGTGAACGCATCTCTCTCGAACTTTTGGGGAGTTTTTGGTGGAATGCATAGAGAGGTTAAGCTCGAGGCAGATAGGGACTGAGATCTGCTGTCTCTAGCCTCTCTCACTCTTTCCATTTTGGCAGTGGTTGGGAAGAGTTTAGTGCGTTGTTGGAGGATTACTTGCAAATTGTTGCGTTATCACATCCTCGGACACATATTATCAGGTTTGTGTGGGTAATACTGGATGATTAATAAGGTAGTGCACACAGTGTAAACTTACCTTAGCTCTTTGATTCTGGAACCACACTTGAACGACACGCACGCTCAGACCGGTCTCTGCAGCCAAAGTCTCTCTAACCTAGATTAAAAAAGGTGTGCGTTAAATCTGTGTTTTACAAATTGAGAAAAATGTAATTCAATTTAGTTTCTATATTATTTTTTATGTTTTGCATCTAGTTCATGCCAAGGACCCTATGATGAACCTTTTTTGCGAGGGACCCCCCTTACATGTAATTTTTTTGTATAAAGAACATTTTCAACTGGTAGACAAATAGTATGTGTGAAGTATATGTGAAGAAAACATATTATTTGGAGAAATGAATCTGTAATAATCTTCAGTAAAACGTTGCTGTCTATTTTTTTAAATTCTGGGAACATTCTACGTATATACATATTATAAAAAGAAGAGTAAATAAATAATACTAAACATATAGATAAATAATATTACACGTTGTGGACTATACAATACAATATATAGATGCATCAATACAGTATAGATGCATTGTTAATGCATATATTTTTGAAAAAAAATTGAATATAAAACATGATATGAAAAAACAAACAAAAAAATCACGTTAGATCATCTGTGAAATTGCAACAGCTTTTTTTGTTGTTAAGATTTTCACATGTCCCAAAATCTTTCACGTATTATTGAAATATGGTCGAAACCCATCAAATGCAAATTTACAAAAGGCAAATTTTTATATTTAGAATAATTCTGGTGCCCCAACTGCCAGAGAACGCGATTTTGTTTACAGTAACAGAAATAAGATAAAATGGAGAGTATTTACATATTTGCTATATTTGCCACTTCTCAGATGTTTCTCCTTAGAAAAAAACCTTAGTAGTCGCACGTGTCTCCTCTAAAATTTCTAAAAATAACTCCATCTGTTGTTTATCTCGAAACATTATAATACATTTTCTCATTTCTCCAATACTAACTGTAGTTTTCCTAAATAATTTCAGTTTTCATCTATACTAATAACTGGTTAACAGAACCAATTACAATTTAGTTTTCTGTGTATCTTTTTTCTCATGAAACAAAACTGTGACATCCATACGTTCCGTCTCCTGAGCTATGAAAGCACAACCTCTATTCTTCTGGGTACAAAACTTACCTTCCGGCATGGTTTTGAAGAAACCTCGAATGATGCCTTGAAGGCACGTCTCTGCTGCGTTGTGAGGATGGTGCGTGGTCGCTTGGGTCTTCTGGGGTCTTTCCCATCATCTCCCTTCCCAGTTCCTCCAGAGCCCTTCTCCGGCTTAATATCCAGCTCCTCATCTTCACTCTTCTCTAGAGAGAGATCCATCATTCACAGGAATCAGCACTCAGCTTTAAAACTCGCTATCTACTGATAAATAGATGTTTCTGTTCTTTTCAACATTAGGATTCATGCGCAGCGTGTCCATAACGTAAGGAGACACATGTGGTTTTAATACTTCTCTTATCGATTTATTAGTGAAAGAGTGGGCCACATCCACGGCGAGACTGTAACCCGTCTCGCGAAGCGCTGTGAAGTATGAGAATTTGTCATTGGATTGGACGTTGTGTCATTTAGAATTAATAGCGCGCGGCTTTGGCTGTTTTACACTATATAAATCTTTGATAAGAATCCAACGCGCAGCTTTGAAAGCAGTGCACGAATGGGAAATGAGGTCCAATGTTCAGAGGAAGTGAAACAGATAGCGAAACCACAAATTCAAAGTGTGTGCTTGTCATCACCCACGTCGGTGATCACAACAAAACTAGAACCTCTACAAATCAAACTATGTCGGAAAGATTTAAGCCAACCAACCTGCCAATAACTTGGTCGTCAGCTGGTTTCCAAACTCGACCATCTTAAAATCCTAAAACAGATCCGACCGGGTTGGAGACCAGGATCAAGCTTAGTTTGCTTTTTCTTCAAGCCATAAAGATATTCAATATCCTTCTCTTCATATCACCAAATGTACACCGTTTGATACTTGTTCATACGAACTAATCAAAGTGTCTCAATTAGTCTATGGTGATCCTCAGGCGGTTTAATGAAGCCTGCCCTGTGTCATGATAATCTCTCTCTGTGGGTCCGGCTAATGTGCCATATTCACAAAATGGCTTCTGGCTCTCCTACTGTAATTATTATAGTCAAAGAGGGGATTGGCTTTATTGTTCAGTGGGTGGAGGTTTCCAATAAGCCACATCAGCTTGTGTTTAATAGAATAATAATAGTAATTAAAAAAAGGCACCGAACTCCATAACGTGGCCCAGTTCAAGACTTAAAAACCCAAATGGGCTCGGTCCCAGCGTGACTGTTTTTCCAGATTAAGGGCTCCTGCAATTTGGCACCGGTGGCTTTTGTGGCATCAGCATTGAACATCTCTTGAGATAAAGATCTGCGAACGCTTTGGCCTCTTCGAGTGATCGGCAGGGGATGCAAACGCGATGGGCCCGATTTCGTCCTCTCTCATCTGTTTCTCATCTTCCTTTCTGCCAGTTGTGTGGTGGGCTGCAGTGCAATCGAATTCCTCCCCATTACAGATTACTTCTTGCGTTTAGGTCAACTCGAAAACCCCTGCTGAATGGCGAACGCGTGCAGGCAGGGAAAACTTTTTTTAAACGCTTTAAATAGAGGATAGATGCATCTGACAAATTTCTTAAAGTTTCGAGCGTGCTTGCGTGCGTGCGTGCGTGCGCGTTTAAATGAAAGCCACATGGGGATGTTAAGAGCGAGGCTTGGTGAGAAGCCTCATTACGGTGAAGTGAGGGGAAGCAGTCAAAAGGGGCGATAAGAAGTGCGGGACGTGGGTGAGAAAGGCTCAAAATCCCTTCTGTCAGTCACAGAGACTCACAGCGATAATAATTTCCAGCAGCTCACCAGATCTTGCTATCACCACGTGTTGCTTCTCACTGTCAGACTCCATCTTTTTGCACCCTTAATCTATTTATTTTCACTTACTTTTGTGATCAAGTGAATATTTTTATTATACTGTATTCCCCCATGGTAATAAATGCATTAACATCACAGTTTGTGGTTCGTTCAGACATATACCTGAATCTGAATCATCTGGGCTGACAGAGCCGAGCAAATCTTTCTCCTTCTCGTAGTCACTTTTGCAGAGCAGCTGTCCATCCTTCAGTACGAATTCATCCCCTTTTCTCAGCTGACGGTCACACACGCAGCAGCTGAAGCAGTTGAGATGATACACACATTCAAGCGCCCGCATCACGAACTCCGTGGGGGCGATCTTCTCCAGACACCCGCTGCATTTGGTGGCAAATAACCTGGCCAGACAAAACAAGAGAGATTGCTCAAAACATCTGTTCATGAGACATAAGCAACGTTACAAATCTGCTCTGAACCTCTATTCATTCGTTCGCACTGCTCTGTATTTCTGGATCTGCTCCGGATTTGTTTCTATAATTCCATTTTCACGACTGTCCGCACTGTCATCTTACACCAAAATGTAGCCTAATGGAATACAGATCTGTTTGCTCAGACAGTGTCCAAATCGGATTTCAGACCATAATGTATGTGCTATGTGTTGGGTTTCTGTTTAAATGTTTTTTGGCTGTTCAGACTACAAAAAACTAAATGAATCTCCGCAAATAAAACTTCTGATAACAAAATGTAATAAATAAGAATTTTGCTGCTTGCCTAAACAAAGCCTACGTATGTAGAGTTCAAGGGATAGATCCCGCCAAAATTAAAATTCTGTCATCATTACCCCACCATCTTGTCATTTCAGACCTGTATGACATTCTTTCTTCCGCAGAACACAAAAATATATATTTTGAAGAATGTTGTTAACCGGCACCCATTTGCTTGGTTTTGAGTCCATACAATAGAAGTCAAACACTGTAGTTAGCAACTTTTTTCAAAATATATTTTATTTGTAGTCTGCATGGGGGTGAGAAAATGATGACAGAATTTTTTTTTTTGCCGAATTATCACCTTACTACAGCAACAAAACTCAGACTACAGCATCAGTCAACATCACAGAATGTCTTTACATGTGCTTGTCCATCACAGTTGTGTGATTAGGGGGCAGGGGGCGTGAGGCTGAGCCCCTGAGCGATCTGCTTTGACCCTTCCTCATATGTTAAAGCTGCTTGGATAACCCCTCAACGCTTCAGCAGAACCCAATGGGAGGAAATACAGGATCAGCTCTCGACCCAACGCATCAGCAAACCTCAATCGTCGGCGCGGGCCCTCAGCTCCATTGGCTTTACCCCTCTCGCTGGAGTGATTAGACAGGCTCCATTGCCACTCACAGAATTCTACTGAAACGGGAAGCAATGTCTTTAGGCTGACGGCTTAAAATCTGTAAGGTTGAATTGATATCAAGCTCTGAGAATCTGCATCCATGTAATCATTCTATTGATGGCAACCTATTGAGCCGGATTACAAATCCCTTAAATTAAATTAGTTGTGTTGTAGGAGTTATTGCATGTTTGGTTTGAGGTCATCTTTGCTTATATACTCCTCAACATTGACAAAATTAAGTCTTTCTCTTGCAGCAAAATGATTTTGAAACACCGATGAGTCACACTGCACTGACTTATTTTTACAATAAAACGCTGACAATGTCCCTGCCAGTAAAGGGCTAGTTCACACCAAAATAAAAATGCTTTTATCATTTACTCAGCCTCATGTCATTGCAAACCTGTATGACTTTCTTAGTTCTGCAGAACACAAAATAAGTTATTTAGAAGAAAGTTGATAACCAAACAACTTTGTTTCCAATAGACTTCCATTGTATGCACACAAAATCACTGAGACATTTCTCAAAATATCTCCTTTTGTGTTGCATGCAAGAAAGTGTCCTAAACAAGGTTTGAACGACATGATGGTAAATAATTGATGACAGAATTCTCATTTTTTGGTGAACTGCCCCTTTAATACCACTCATGAATATCAATATGATATTCCAATAGGAAATGCAGTACATCCACACAGTAAAGAAATGTGAAACTAAACACCACATAGTCATGAAAACAATAGTTTTTTTTTGTCTAAAGTAACAAAAAATAGCAAATTTAAGCTATGCTGCTTCAAACCGGTATCTCTCTCTCCTGTCAGATAAACTCAAAAATCATAGGCCTTTCCACAATACATGTCTGTTTACCTAACACACCTCGGCCACCTCCGCAGCCTTCATTTCCTCCAAAGCGTGTCGATAAAATCGTTTTTGTTTCATTACAGGCAGAGATATTGCCGTCTCTATCTCATCTTCTGAGGTTCAGCGGGAGCCCACCTCTACAGGAAGCGGACAGACAGAGCGGGCGTGTGACACTGTCCATCCCCTAAAAGCTGATTTATTAGCCTCGATTCTTTTGTTCGGGCAGGCTGCTAAGACAGCTGCCCCGGTGCTTGCGTGTATCTCTGCATTTCATCTATGGCATTGTTCACCGGCAGAGAGAGAGAGAAAAAGAGGGAGCGGGAGAATACCCGTCATCATATTCCGTTGATGGTGGAAGGGGTCGGTTGACAGTGATGAATATGTGTTAATATGAGTTCAGATGAATATGTGTAAATATGGCGGGTTTTTGTGATGGTAATTTCATTGTGAGATGGTGATGCGAGCAGCGATAATAGCGACTCACTGGGCACACGTGGTTCTGCGGCCAGCTGCATTTCTGAGTTTGTATAGCTGGGTATTTTTTGTTTGCAGCGTTTTGTGCGTGTCAGAGGTACGACGGGCGTCCATTGAGCTGTCACGAAATAAAAGTCACACGGGGTAAAGAAAAGTGCCTTGTCATTTTGTGAACCAGCATCTTTATAACCTGGCACAAATAACCGTTCTACCGTCACTCGCAGATATTGTTGGTTTTATGTAGTTATGACTGAACGATTTGTTTGTGAAAGTGATAAAAAGAAACGATTTTAAAACCCTTTTTTTAGGCTGTACAAACAGATCTAATCTCTTCAAATCTTCGATTTATTTTACGACATTAAAGAGATTATAAGATTATTATTTCACAGCGGAAAACTGTAAATCCTAAAAAAAAAACTCTGGCACGTCAACCGTTCTCTGGATCTCGTGATATATCCGCCTACCTGGCTCTGAGTGGAGGAAACAAAACATAACAGCAGAAAAAAGCACCTTCATTATTTTGTGTTTTGACACGGCCTGATTTGTTTTGGTTCCTCCCTATTGTTTCGGCAATAACGTCTATACAGATTACATTAATCACATGAAAATAGAATTATTTCATCCTACAAATCAAACCTTGAGTAAGTATTGAAGATTAGCAGGGTTGTAATTCTTGGCTTTAAAGAGCACAGTCCTGCGATACAATCTTGTGAAACATCTGTAAAGATGAGCGGGTAACAACAACAAGATGATTCTGCACATTCCATCACATTCATGGAATCTCCTCCGTCTAAACGCATCCAAACACTGATGGCTTTCATATTAAATGATGGCTGACACCGTATTTATAATCTGAGTTTGCTAGATTAACCAGTTACGTGCCGGATCTGTCAAACATGTTAAACGGAATAATGGATCTGTCTCGACCCGGACTGAATCGAATGTTTATTCAACGATCCAGAACAGGAAATGACCCCATTGAGCAGTTGTGACACTTCCTAGTTTCGCCTGCTCACCTCAACGCCGCCCACCTCTCAACATCCAAATGAAAACATTCATTTTAATTCCCCTCTTTTCTTCTCACCTCCTTTTACCCAACCGTTCTAATCTTGTAAGCCATTATTTTTCTATTTCCCCTTTCTGTCACTTTGTATTATTTTTGCTGCTGTAATTCCCATTTGTTCCTTCTGGAATCTTCCTGTCCTGGCTTTGTCCTGGGACCTAATCCGGACTTTCTGGCAGTCGTCGGCCCCCCTGACCCATTCCCCATTCTCAGTGGGATCTCTGATGGAATAGCCACGCATGACGCCCCTGCTATAGCAACCACACCTCCGCAGGAAGGCGACGGCAAACTTTTCGGATGGGCAGAGAAGGCCTTTCACAAGCTGGCAGAAGAAGTAAATCCTTCTTGGAGGAACAAGGGGAATTAGCAGGGAGCAGTGGAGTAGGGATTTAACCCTACCCCTTTTTTTCCTTTTGAAAGGCGCAGTCACTTCAACTCCCACTGATCGCCACAATCAAACAGGGCAGAGGCGGGGGGTAACAGAAAGGCGGGTGTGTGTGGTGGTGGTGGGGTGGGGGGGTTGAAAGAGAGCAACCCAGTGAATGACACAAGCACTGGATTGTGGAGGAGCCCCTAATCCCACTTTAATACCTTTCCAAGTTCAGCGGCGAAAGAATGCGCTTTAAAACAACACCGCAGTGTGAGCGGGCGAAGGCCAACCGGCTTGGGAGGGGGGTTTGCTGGTCTCAATCCCCGTAACATTACCTGATTAGCCTCGCTGAGCGATGGAGAACGGACATGGAGGGGAGAACGGACACGAAGGGAAGACCGGACAGGAAGTTAGTACGCGATGTATAGATGTCTCTTGATGTAGCAAACGACATCGGCAGTTTTAAGGTTTCTGGTCCGGTCCATAGGAGTTTCCTGCTGTCCTGTGGTCCGAGATGAAAGAAAGTGGAATCGACCACACTGTGGGGCCAGACACATCCCAACATCTGGAATTTTTTAAACTATCTGCCTCTACAAACTCAATAAGGGAACATACTACCGCAGAATGCAAAACATAAGATCATATTAGTCTGTAGGAATACAAATCCCACTTTTTGTCAAGAGAGTAATTTACTCTAAACTGTTGGACGGGACCAATCCTATACGGCTTTATATGTTCATTAACATCCATCAGAAGATACCACACGGACATTACGGTGCATTATGGGAATATGAAACTGAAATTACAATGCCAACGACTCAAGACAACATAGCAATATTAAAGCAATGTCCAAAGAAGGGAAGAAATGGCCTTAAAGTCCCTCAGACACCCAATTTGTTTGTCGCAGGGATGTACACCGCCATCCAAACACCTGAGCGCACAGATTAGCAGATAAGACCCTGGCATTTGGATCAACAGACACAATTCAGTCATTGCAGTGTCAATATTGATTCAAACCCTTCCAGACTCAGACCTCATGAGTCAAATCAGAGATAATCCACAGAGATAACTTCAGGAAAGCTCCCCTGGAGATCATTATACACTTCCAAACCCAAAAAGAGTTTAGTCTGGTTTAGCTGATTAAGTATTCATGCATCAAGAGGAAGCCAAAAAGGCGCTTGTTGCATAACAATACTTGCACAACATTCTGTCTACTAAAATACCTATATCAGGTCGATTAAAAAAATGCCTGCGAGAACTCTGATATTATTGAAAAAATGTCATATGCTCAATACATTTAAGATTATCGGAGTTTGCTTTAAATGCGTGGACATGACACAGCTTTTACATTCTTTCAACAGAAATGTACACTGTTAAACTCTCAACAGGTGCGACAGGTGTTTGACCATCAGAAAGCGATTCATTTAATGCCAAAATGCCCGAAAAAAGTAGAAAAGTACTTTTGCAACCTGACAATTTACTCCCATTGCCCATTTTCTCGCAGCATTCTTCTTTTAAAAGCACAATGATTTTGCAGGAAATATTTCTAAAGCTCTGCCTTGAGTCTGAGCTAAGTCAATCACAGCTTCAAGCTCATCACCTGGTCAACGGGCCACACCTTTCGATTCCTCAGCTCTTTACCCTCAGAAACACAGACCAGGCCGCTCGGAGTATGTGTTTTCTCTTTGAACAGATTATGAGCAAGCTAAAGTGTGACAAAACATCTTAAAGCTTTCACCACATGCTGCCAAAGATTTCCCAACCACTGAAGACCCTCATTGCCTCTGGCTCGCTGATAAAGAGCACATGCCCTGAGGAGATTAAAAATGAGTCCAGAGAAGTTAAGAGAGGTGCGGGGGAGCACCCAGAGGGATAATCACAGAAACACATGCTCTCTTCCCTACCTATCATCTTGTCGATTCCAGCGAACATGCACGGGCCCTTAACAATTTAGAACAGAATGGCTGCTTATGTCACCACATTTCCATCAAAGTCCTTAGTCTACTCTGTTTAACAGCTGTAAACAATCACTTTGAAGACAGCCCCCCCCCAGGCTTCTTCATCTAAGCCCCCCAGGCTTGTGAGTTTGGTGTCAATCTTAAAGACAGAGGTGTTTGTGGGTTGACAGGTTGAAGAAGTGTTGTAGGACAGTCTTGATTTCTGAGCTAAAGTCACTTCAGCGTGCCGTCGAGCTATTCTGATTTACCGGCTGCACAGCTTCGTGACCTTTTCTCTTGGCTCATCTGTGACACGTATATCGGGCAGACTTGTCTCCTAGATACCAACTCGGAGAAAAAGAGAGAGAGAAAGAAAGAAAAAGTGGTAGAAAACAATTTAGGGCAGCTTTATAGTTACAGCATGGATCTGGAAGCCATGTGAAGTGCCAAAGCTGTTTCAGCTGTTGTGTATTTTGGGGAAAGAGCGTTTTGATTGTTTTCAGTTTTTTCTAACTTAAAAGAAAGTTCACCTAAACATTACAATTCTGTATTTTATTCAAGTCTGTTCAAAACCTGTATATGACTCTTCTGTTGAACAGAAAAGAAGATATTTTGAGAAATGTCTTAGTGGTTTTGTGTCCACACACTGAAAGAAAATGTTGTTTGCTAAAGGTGAAATAACATGAAGATAAATAAATGATGAAATTACGTAAACTATCCCTTTAAGATAGATACTCGCACAGCAATGACATAAATCTTGTATTTTATTTTGTAACACTTCGCAAGCTCTTAACCTGTCAACCTCACTTCAAAGAAACAAGATACCCAAATGGCTTCTCCTTAAAAACCCTTTTGACTGCAAGCATAACTCATCTTATCTCATCTTAAGGAACGGTTCACCCAAAAAGAAAAATTCTATCATTGTTCTAAATCTGTGAAAACTGGTGAACACAAAAGAAGATATTTTGAAGAATGTCGTAAAGCAGTTCTGGGGCACTTTTGACCTCAATTTTCATTTATCCTACTATGGTAGTCAATGGTGGCCAAGAACTGTATTCTTCTACAAGCATTCTTCTAAATTTCTTTCTCTGTGTTCAACCAAACAAAGAAATATATACAGATTTGGATCAACTCGAGGGTAAGAAAATGATGACAGAATTTTATATTTTTGGGTGAACCGTCCCTTTAAAGAAGAGACTTTGCGAGTTTGTTGTCAAAAAATCTGAGTTCATATCATTGAGTACTAAAAACGAGCACTAAAAAGCACAACTCCAACAGTACATTTTAAAAAAAATTCTACTAGTCTAGCGTGCCATAAAATCATTCCTCTTTAATATTCTTTAAGAGTAACTGCGACGCTTCCTCCATTTCGGGAGGTCGATATTAACTGTAATTGATCATAATACAAAACCTAAAACTTTAAACACAGACTAAAAATGCTGTTTCATTAGACAAATACTATAACCGTTAAAGTAAAACTTCTCTTTAATAATCCATGAGGAAATGGGCCTCTATTGCTGCTCTGTATCAGCGTTTCTCTTTGGTGTGGAGACATTATAGCGTGAGCTAATGAAGGCAAATAAAGAGTGTCTTCACTCCGCTCCCTTGGGCAAGCTCAAGTCAACGCTAAGAGCTGCTTAATCACCTTCCTCTCCATACTAAATTAGCATAGTAATGGGCTTTAAATTGAGGCTCTTTGTTTTTTAATTAAACTCCCAGCAGGTAAAAGTAAAATACATTAGAGGAGAATGTGCACCTTCATTACTGGCCCAGAGGTGTTTTCCTCCATCATACAATCTTTGGGTTCTCGGTCTCACCCTCTCTCTTGAGGAACACTGAGGAAAGATCTCGGAAGATGCATTTCATGTCTGGTTCTGTCCCGCTGTACATGTAAAATATCTATCAAATTAAAGACAAACTGTTTTCCAAGCTTGCGGGGTGTCGATGATATGGCTTGTGGCTAACAAACGGCCCATAAGAAACCGGAATGATTCATTATGTTGTTGAAGAACTTTCTGATCATCTAACCTCACCGCAGAGTGGTGGATTTGCCCAGACAGGTCGTCATTTTTTCTTGACACCATTGTATACAGTATCTATGAATACTGGGAGATTGCGAGTGCAAGGATTGTTATTCATATTTGTTGATTTTTGACAGTTGATATATTACCATGAAGTCATGACCTGAAATCTTGAACTGATGAAGTTTACAAAACAAGTGATCACAGTGGTCAATCCCTAAAGCAGCTTTATAGTCACGGTTCTTCTCTTTGGAATTCTTCTTATACAAATTATGACTCATTATACAACAATCTTCATGTCTAATCTGTGATTTTGCTTTTTGCAGACTTAAATTGAACTGCTGCCTCAGGGTCTGTCCTACTCTTTTGGATCGCGGTTAAATGACATGTTACATTTTCGTTTCTGTTCACAGAAACACATGTTCCAGTCGTACATCTGACAGGAAAATATTCCATGCAGGACTGAATCGGCTCTATTGATCCGACAAAGCGAAACTGTGTAATAACGTGAGAAGGAATTCAACCATATGACGCATTTTCTAACTGGTTGGGGAGATAATTATTATGGGATCATCAAAACGTTCATGAGTGATGTTATGCTTTCTGGTCCGGTGAACCGGAAGCTGCGCTACATTATAGGTCAATCTCTGAGGGAGCGTTTCAGTGTCTAAACATGTCTCTACACTTAACTCAACAACACAATAGAGTTAACACTTAACTAGGAGCAGCAACCCAGCAAAAAAAATAGAAACAATTGAATTTCATGATATTTGGTGAATTTACTGTGCAGCATCACAGCAAAAAATAAAACATATATATATATTTTTTAATCTCAATAATTTGAGTGGAGATGTGAGCCTGCTGTCTGGAATGCTTGGAAAGAAAAGCTGTGAAATCCGTTCAATTACTTCATACACTCACAACCGTTGGGTTATGAATTGACATCCAGGATATTTGGTTGTTTCAACCCAAAATGTTGGGTTGTTTTAACCCATTGCATTAACCAAATCGTTGGGTTTGTCAATTTTTGGCTGAATGTTGGGTTGACAAAAGTAAATGTTATATATTCAAGACTTACTGTGATATCAGCCATATCACAAATAAATCAAGAACGGTTCTTGTGTTGTGCTGAACTTGAAATCCAAGTGGCTTGTCAATATGTCACATAAGAAATTAAGTCAGTAATCAAATATATTTTCTAAACAAATTGAATTTATTAGTATTTTAAGTGCAGTTTTATGTTAGTCTTTAATTCCTTACTAAACTCATAATCGCAGAAAGTATAAGTAATCCAAGAAAACACACTTTGCTCTATCAAATAAACCTAAAGACAAAACACATGTCAAAATTTGACATTTACGTGTTAATGAAGGAAGAAAACAATTTAACCGTTCAGAGAAGCAGAGAGGAGGATGAGTGTAGAGAGATGGCTGTAGTGCTTTGAAAAGGACAGCAGGATGGTGGGCAGAGGAGGTTGAGTACACAGCTAAGCCCGAGCATCAGACAGACAGGTACACAGAGTGTGTTTGGACAGCTGTGGCTCTCGCCGATGAACAAGCTCAATGCTCGACCACTGTTCCTATGTACAAAAGGACAGTGCTGCTTCACACAAAACACAAAAGAAAAAGCGAAGTGAACGGGTGTGCGGAGCCGACCCTAAAATCTGACTCATCGAAGTCAGATTTATACAGTAAATAAAATGCTGAGTCATGTGATTTTGAAGACACGTTACGGTTTGCGAAAGCTAAAAAAACTTCATAAACCAGAGTAAGCTAACAAATGCTTTAAAACTCGTCTTGATCATCTTAAAAGTCTTGATTTTAGAAGATCAGACAGCTTTCACATAAGAAAAGATTCACGATGTAAACATCATTAAACATTCTCCTTTCAGAATCTCCCAAACCCTTTGTTATGGTGCTGTAGTGTGTTCTCTTGTAAAGCAGGCAGAAGGGCGTGAGTTACAGGCAGATCTCTGCAGACGGCTCTGCTTCTCATCACAACGTTCTGCTCTGAAACTCTAGCCTGCAGTAATGCTCATCTCCTCTCTGGCCCTGTTGGAGACCTGACATCTTTACAACACATGCACTGCAAATGAGAGAGGATCCAAAAGAGAGGGGGCGGGAGGGAGGACTCTTGATTCAACTATATTTTGAAAAAGAGCACACAAAAAAAATACATGCTAAACCGAAGAAGGGAAAAATCGAGTGATAAATGATAGAGAAAAGAGATGGCGTAAAGCGAACGGACAAAGGACTCCCTGTTAAGTTTTCCGTACCTTTATAATAATACTAATAACTCAGTGGTTTACCCTTCCAAGCCACTTTAAATGAGGTCTAACAGGCCCTTCTTGCTGTGCAGGCCATTGCAGACAATCTGCTTACAGTGGGGACTAATAACTCTCAGATGGCATAACGTATGCTATGAGCCATAACTTCCCATAGATAGCCCTAATGAAAGGAACACCGCTCAGACCAAATTCTCTGCGTTAACGTCAGGTCCTGGTGGATGACTTCAGATGAAGAACGGGGACGAGAGTAGACCAACATGTCATTATGACACTATGGGGAACTATTCAAAAATGACAAAGAGTACATATGAATAAAATACCTATAAAATCAAACTCTGAACAAAAAACATCATTGTGATTTTAAGTCCGTCACACAGTGGTCCCATAAACTATCGGGAAACTCAAGTCACATTTGCAAGTCATTGCTTTAGATACACATTGTCAACCACGTGACATTTGCAAAAGACATATTAGTTGTAATAATTTTTATGATAAATTTCCATATTTCCAATGACCAAAAATAACATTTTTTTTTTTTTGAAAATGACAGGCTATTTTACACCATATTTGCAGCACGTTTCTGTTTATTTGACACTTTTTACAGGATTTCAAAAAGTAAATTAAATTTCAGTTGTTTACACTGTAATGTGAATTTCTAAGATATTTTCTAACTTTTAAGCCACTATTTTTAGGACCTTTTCCTAAAGACATTTTCAATAATGTCTGGTTTCATCAATATTTAAATTTAAGTCAAACTTGTACCACAACCAAACAATTCAAGTGTCAAAATAATTGTATCATCAATTTCTTGACTATTTGAAGTCTTTGAATGTTTTTGTGAAACGTTTTGCTTCAGTAAGTGTTTTTGAGTCATACAATAAGTGTCCAAATACACTCTTAAAATGGAAGAAAATAAAGTGTAACATCAACCCAGAATCAAATGGATAAACCTGGGTTCCCTTTCTGTCGGTCTCTCGACGTTGTGTCGAGAACGACAGATGGGGTTCGCCCTTGAGAACCAATCAACTCTGACTACTATAGAAAAGGCCAATGAAATTTGGCGAATGCAATTTGCATGCCGGGCTCCGCCCCCGGAAATCCGGTATAAAAGGAGGCCGGCGTGCAGCATTCACTTACCTTTTTGTTCTTCAGAGCCATCGCTCATGAGTACAACTCAGGATTCAATCCTCTACAACTACACGCTGGTGCTACGACGTGTTACAGCGGATCGTCCCTTCCTGCAGCGACCTTCCCCTGGGCGTCTCGGCGGTTCCGGAGGTGTTAGAGATTTTTTCTAAAAGTCCTTTTCAGGACTGACTGAGCATTCTCCAGCGCGGCATGTCCCGCTGTTCTCTTGGGTGCGGCACCCTCATCGAGGAGGGGGATGGACACGATCGCTGCATTAGGTGTCTGGGCGTCCAGCACACTGAAGCAGCGTTCGTTGACACATCTGCCTGCACTGCGGGCAGATTGTCATTCAGAAGTTGCGGTCACGGGTGGCTGTCTTCCTACGGGAACCAGCCACCATTTCGTCTGCTACCCGGGCTGTGACATCTGTGGCTACGGCCCCGATGACCACCCACGTTAGCAGCGTTAGTGATACGGGGAACTCTGCGAACGTAAACCCGCCAGCCAAGTGCTCACGGGCCGATCGCACCCCGATTCGCTCTTCTGAACGTTCCCCAACCGGCGGTGGCATACCGTCCGGATCCTCACGCACACACTCGGAAACGATGTGTGACGTAGATGAGATGTCGCTCGCAGCATCGGAGGGAGACTGGCATCCGACTCTGCCGAATCCAAACTCCACCCCCAGCGGTCGAGTTCAGGAGGAAGCAGAAGTGATGTCATCCGTGCTAACCCGGGGATGCGTGGTTCCCGAGGTCGGTGCGCGGTGCAAACCGCGCCCACCCCGGGTGCCATGTTTTTCCCGGAGGTGCATGAGGAGCTGTGTAAAACTTGGAACGCTCCACTCACGGACCGTTCCAGTGAAACCAGCTCCGGCTCCCTTACTTCCCTCGATGGTGAGGCAGCCAAGGACTGCGTCGAGATCCCCCGGGTGGAACGTCCGCCTGCGGTGCACCTGTGCCGCGGACGGCTACCACCTGGGGGGGGATCGACCACTCCTACCGTCCAAAACACGTAAGACTTCGGCATCACTGGTGTCGAAAGCTTGCGATGTTGCGGGCCAGGCTGCCTCCTCTCTCTATGCCTTGGCCATCCTGCAGGTCCGCCAGGCCAGGGCGTTGAGAGGGCTCCACGAGGGTAAGGCCGACCCGGGTATAATGCAGGATCTCCGTGCCACCGCTGACAGCGCTCTACGGGCGACTAAGGCGGCGGCACGGGCCCTGGGTCGGACGATGTCCACGGTAGTGGTCCAGGAGAGACACCCCCGGCTATACCTTGTGCAGAAGAGTGACAGCAAGGAAGTCCGCTTTCTTGATGCACTCATCTCGCAGGGTGGGTTGTTGGTAACACCGTCGAGGACTGCGCTCAGCAGTTTTTTGACGGCGAAGCAGACAGTGGCAATTAACCACATTTTTTTCACGCCGCGACTCGGCCGCCTACAGGCCTCCGAGATCTCACGTGACGTCTGCTTCCCTGCAACCCAGGACCCTTTCGGCATCGGCTCCGGTTCCTGTGCCCCCACAGGCGGCACCCCGGAAGCAGAGGTCGAGGGGGAAACCTACACCCCGTCAGCAACCTCCTCGCGAGAAGGGACACTGACGGGAAGACCCCAGGGAGAACAACATCGGGCCCGAACCTTCACAGCCACGGCTCTGATCGGTCGGTACGGGACGACTCCTGCCTCGTCACCAAAGCCGGGCCCTTGTTAGGGCTTGGCGCCCACTTACTCACTGAGTTTTCTGTTCTCCCCGGGTTTACTTGCAGCCGATCGCACACTCCACTGGACTGTGCTCGGCGAACCGACCTCACACCCTGGCGAGGCGTGAGGTCGTACACATACGACAGCCGTCACCACTCTCAAACCGACAGTGCGTGCCGTTGTCCCGCCAGGCAGGTAAGCAGGCGGAGCAAAAACCTTCCCTCCGGGGACTCCCCGCGACATGGTTAGCTCCGCCAGCCGACGAACCACCCCCCGTGGGAATGATGAAGCAGACCGTCCCCTTGGTCACCCTGTCACAGTCCCTGGGAGCTCGAGAGCTGCCCACACTGTCTCGCTGGCTAATGAGGGCGGTCCGTCTTGGTTACTCGATCCAGTTCGCCAGAGACTCACCCAAGTTTCGGGGCATCATCTCTCCCTCTGTCAGAGGCAGGGACGCCTCCGTACTTCGGGTAGAGGTCACCACCCTTCTGGCAAAACAGGCATCGAGTTCGTCCCTCAAAACCAAGATGTTCAGTGGGTCACCACCCGCACTTCATCGTTCCCAAGAAAGACGGCGGGTTGCCCCCAAAGGCTGCGTACCCTGAACAGAGCACCTTCACAAGCTGCCATTCAGGGTGCTCACACAGAGGCGCGTCCTGACATCTATGAGGTGTCAGGATTGGTTCGTGGCAATCGACCTGAAGGACGCTTACTTTCATGTCTCGATCCTCCTCGACACCGGCCGTTCCCACGGTTCGCGTGCGAGAGGCGGGCATATCAGTACAGAGTCCTCCCTTTCGGTCTGTCCCTGACCGCCCTTTCTCCCTGAGAGGAGGAAGGCGAGCGGGTACTAAACTATCTCAGCGACTGGCCTATCTTGGCACACTCGCGAGATCTGTTATGTACACAAAGGGACCTGGTGCTCCGGCACCTAGGTCGATTGGGACTCCAGGTCAACCAAGAGAGGGGCAAGCTCTCCCCAGTGCAGAGCGTCCTCTTTCTCGGTATGGAACTCAACTCTGTCACCATGTCGGCACACCTGTCCGCAGTTGTGCCCAACCAGTGTTGAACTGTCTGAAATGAACATTTTAGGCAGACAGCGGTCCCCCTGAAACAATTCAGAGGCTCCTGGGACACATGGCGTCCTCGCGGGCTAATACCCCTCGAGTTGATGCACATGACACCGCTCCAACACTGGTTTCAGAGTCGAGTTCCGAGGAGAGCGTGGCACACCGGCAGCAGGCGCATGGTGATGCCGCCCTGCTGCCGACGCACCATAACCCCTAGTCTTTATGACTTTTTCGACGGACTCAGGTCCCTCTGAGCAGGTTATGAGGCAGGTCGTGGTGACGACTGAAGTCTCCCTGCAGGGGTGCGGTGTAGTGTGCAACGGGCACGCAGGTGGGGTGTTGGACGAACCCCCGCCTGCGCTGGCATATCAATTGCCAAGAGTTGTGGGCTATGCTACTTGCACTGAGCAGGCTACGGCCTCTCGTGCGAGACATACACGTGCTGTTCCGAGGACAGCACTATAGCTGTAGCGAATACAGATCGTCAGGGTGGCGTTCGCACACAGCAGCTAAACACAACTTGCTCGACGCCTCCTCCGGTGGAGTCAACAGGTGACTCGTTCCCTGCAGGCCACACACCCCGGGCAAACTGAACTAGACAGCCGACGTGCTTTCTCGCCAGTTTATGCCTCGTGGAGAGTGGCGACTCCACCCCCGTGCAGTCCAGCTCATTTGGAGGCTGTTCGGGTAGGCCCAGGTAAAACCTGTTCACCTCCCGTAACACCACCATTTGCCCGCTTGATAGTCCCTGCCCTCGGCACGGATATCCTTGCGCACAGCTGGCCGCGGGATGGGCGGAAGCACACCTTCCCCCCCCAGGAGCCTTCTTGTACAGACTCTGTGCAAGGTCAGGGAGCAGGAGCACCAAGTGTTATTGGTTACACCACACCGGTCTAACCGCACTTGGCCTCAGAGCCGATGCTCTGGATAGCGACTCCCCCTGAACCATTCCCCTGACAGAGGACCTGCTCTCTCAGGGGAAGGACACGTTCTGGCATCCCAGATCAGACCTCTGGAACACCCATGTCTGGTCTCTAGACGGGACGAGAAGATCCTAAGATGGCTACTCCCCCTATACGGCTGAGACCATCACCCAGGCTAGGGCCCCATCTACTAGGCGGTTACACGCCTCTAGACGGTGCCTCTTCTCGTCCTGGTGTCTTTCTCAACGAGAAAGACCCACTGAGGTGCTTGATCAGGATTGTGTTCCCCTCCTCACGAGACTGGAGACTAACATCTCCCTTCCACACTGAAAGTGTATGTAGTCGCTATTGCCACTCATCACGACTCAGTCGGTGGAAAGTTTCTAGGGCAACACGACCTGGTCACCAGGTTCCTAAGCAGCGAGAGGGCGGAATCCGCCTCATCTCCGCTCCATACCCTCTTGGGACCCTAAGTGGTCCTGGGGAGCCTCAGGGCCCCCCAAAGAGCCCCTCGGAGGTTCCGATCTTCCTCATAGAGTAAGACGGCCCTCCTGACGGCGCTCACTTCCTTCAAGAGGGTAGGGGACCACCGAGCATCCTCCGTGTCCCTGGATTGCCTTAAACTCGGCCCTGGAAACTCTCACGTTATCTTGAGACCCAGGCCCGGATGCGTGCCCAAGAAGTTCCCACTACTCCCTCCGGGGCCAAGTGGTGAACTTGCAGGCGCTCCCCATAGGGGAGGAAGACCCAACCCGATTAGTGTTGTGTCCAGTACGTACTGGACCGCACGCAGAGCTCTGAAGCTCTGACCAGCTCCGTGTCTGTTGGAGGACAGCAGAAGGGGAAGGCTGTCTCCAAACAGAGGCTGGCGCACTGGGTCGTGGACGCCGTTACGACGGCATTCCGATCTCAGAATCTCCCATGCCCATTGGCAGTGAGGGCTCACTCCACACGGAGTTTAGCCACCTCCTGGACACTGGCAGAAGCGCCTCTCTAGCAGACATCTGTAGAGCTGCGGGTTGGGCTATGCCCAAACACCTTCGCAAGGGTTAACAACCTTCGCGTAAACCCGGTGTCAGCCCACGTCCTGCGTGGCGACATGTAGGACTGGCATCCGGGGGGGCGTATGCCTGCGAAAGCACCTTTCCACCCTCTAACAGGTTGGGTCAGTGTGCTATTTACCTTTTCTTCTTACCCGAACACATCGCTAAGAAACTGGTACCTCACCAGCCTCCCTTCTTACCCAGACACTGGTTAAGAATAGGCATTCCATCCATCACCAAACAAGCACCCCCTGGGGGCTGGCTGGGCAGAGCAGCCTTCCCCCTTAGGCCGGGATACCATGTGAGCTATCACAGATAGCTCTAACCGGACCTAGTGCTACCGGACGTCTGTAACACCCCCTCCGTGGGCTGTTCCGTCTGATGTATCCTCATGAGAATGGTTCCCACTCCTGGTAACCCATGAGCTTCCCCAGGTGGGCCTCCACCTCGCGGTTAACTACTCAGTCCGCACGTTCCATGCGTTCTCCTCCAAGGACGAGACCATACCTATATCCACCATATTCCTCCCCACGGGTAGGAGGTGGCCTCTGTAGCGCTTCTCTGATTAAGAGTCGCGCTTACCCGGTGTAAACTGATCTGGACGGCCTCTCGCCTATAGAGAGCTAAGGCCCCGTCCGTGAAAGTTACCGGTCAGGGCTGTACCCATCTTTCTCCAAGAAAGCTCTGGAACCCCCCGACCACCACACTGGAAGGTTACAGTCTCACGAAAGCTTCGAGATGACACGCCCAGGCTTGTTACCGTCGCTTCGCTAGAGATTGTGACGCGATACAGCGTTGTGGCGTTTTCCATAGGCAACCCCATCTGTCGTTCTCGACACAACGTCGAGAGACCGACAGAAAGGGAACGTCTTGGTTACGTATGTAACCTCAGTTCCCTGATGGAGGGAACGAGACGTTGTGTCCCTTATGCCACGAACACGTATCGTATTCTGCTGCAGTTTGAGAGGTCTCAGGCTCTTCAGAACAAAGGTAAGTGAATGCTGCACGCCGGCCTCCTTTTATACCGGATTTCCGGGGGCGGAGCCCGGCATGCAAATTGCATTCGCCAAATTTCATTGGCCTTTTCTATAGTAGTCAGAGTTGATTGGTTCTCAAGGGCGAACCCCATCTGTCGTTCTCGACACAACGTCTCGTTCCCTCCATCAGGGAACTGAGGTTACATACGTAACCAAGACGTTATAAATTGACCCATGTTGGGTTGTTCCAACCAAAAATTCAGTTTTGACTCATTGTTGGGCCAAATATAAACATTTTCTGGGTAAATTCAACCCAACGGTTGGGTTTTTCCATTTTTGACCCAATGAAGACTTGAAATAAAATTTTTAGGGGCGATTTACATTTTATGTCTTTTGCGTCTTCGTTATTTTTAAAGTAGACACGCAGCAGGCACGTGAAATAAGAAGCGATCCGGTCGCGACACACATACGGTGAAGCACATACGTTTTTCTAGGCATCGAGATATTTCAACTTTTCAGAGTGCAAGAGAAAGTGCCGCGGCTCGCGTTTTATGCACAGTTTAGATGTTAAATGTGAATCGCCACATAGAGTGTAGTTTTTGCAGCAACAGTATCCCAATACCAACACAATACTTGCTTTGTACGGGTCGCTGAAATACTGATCTAGTGTACCGTTCCCATCCGTTCCCGAGACGTACTCAAGAAAGAAAATAATGGATGGAATTCTACAGCTCTGAAGTGGTTAAAAAGCAACATTTGGAGTAGAGGGCTTCATAATTACTATTGACCCCGAAGGGCCTTCTTCTGAGAAATAAAACAAACAGTAATATAAGGTGTTCTGAAGCGAGGGCTTTGCAAATATGCAAAGGCGGGATTCGGCGGAGAACGTCACGCGTTGGCTCCTTTTCAGGGTGCCCTAATCTGTGGGCCTACACAATATTAAGATGGCTTTGGAAGCACTTGTGACCCAGCTGTTCACTAATGAAAAATTCCTTAGCTCCACACAGAGGCTAGAGAAGCCAGTCTGCTAACACACCCCCACCATCGTATCACTCCATCAAGAACCATGCCTTGTCCATCTTGCGGAGTTTACCCTGGATGAATAGATAGCAGATTACTAAAAGGACACAGTAGGGTAGAGTCTGGAAAGACGCTTGCGTATGCATGTCCTTTTCTCTCTGGTTCCTCCCACCCCCTCCCTAACTCCCCAAAAGTGAAAAAGGAGTGTTTACCTTCATTTTAATTAGCAGGAATGACCCTGTGATTATTTGGATGCTAGCACGCTGAGGTGGGGGGTCTGTTTACGCGACAGGGACTTAGTTTAAGCTGAAATCAAGAGAATGCGTGGTGACAAGGGCTTAGTCGACGTGGAGATGAACCCGGACCCGATTGTGTGCTCGAACACTTATTTCTTCATTCCTATGGATTCCTTTTAGTGTTCCAACAGAGTGAAATTCTCCACACCTACTAAGTCAACATTCACAAAAAAATAAAAATTCAAGTTTAATAAAACAGTTATATATATATATAGATATATTTCACCAGACTTGACAAGAACATTCCAAACTTGTGTACCCCCTTCCCTGGCTGTCTTGTCACTGTCTGGAGAAGATGTGGCGAATGCACATTTAATAGACCTGTTTAAAGTCGGTAGCTAGCTGTGAAACGGCAGGCTCGGCAGAGTTATAAAGTCAACAGCTGCTCTCTTGACCCCATGAAAAGCTGCTGAAGAGGACCGTGGCAGTTCACAGGACAGTGGGAGATATGAGAGCAGTGGAGGAACCGCGAAGGGAAAGGGGAACATGGGATTTACAGACACTATCCATGAACGATTTTGTTAGTAAATAATTTGACAATAAAGAAAAATTAGAGGTCCCTTCATGTCTCTTCATTTTCTGAGATAAGTCTACACGTTTTCCTCTAAAAAGAAACTTTGGATTTGAGATCATGTGTCTCAGTATTGAAAAATGTGCTTAGATTTGCTTCTTAACAATTTGACAAATTGTTCATATAGCAAATAATATTTTTTATGCTCTATAATCGTGTGTACTGTATATTTAGTATAACGCTGCTGTCCTGCTGAAACCTTGTATGTCTGCATTTCGTGATTTTCACCGTAAATATCCCTTTATGTTTATCACTGGGTTTTGCAAATACGTAACCCGAAGAAGTATAAGCAAGTGCTTGTCAGCTTTGAAAACACAATATTTAATCAGTTTTTTTTTCGTTTCCTGAAAATACGAACATACACGGTTTCTGAAGGACAGTGATGATATGTAAACAATTATTTCATTGCTGTCTATTTTAATGTTTGTCAACTGTAAAAAAGAAAATCTCAGAAAATTCAATTAGTTATTTTGTGCTACAAAAACCTCGAATGTTCTGCATGTTTATCAGGTTTTAGATGTTTGAATCTTTTAACAGCAGGAAGGTCTCATCCTGAGAATTTAGGTATGAATTATTTGCTGACAGAACAGCCCAAATTTTCATGAGAACTTAACCTGTGCATAAGAACCTGGTTAGGGATTGTTTCACAGAGAGCCTTGTTGCCATGGCATCACTGGCAGGCTCGCTAGCATTAAAACCGGCGGTGATGAATGAGGAAAAGAAACTCGGTGTGAGAGAAAGAGCAGGGAGGGTACGCTAGTCAACACACACACCCAGAGAGAGCACATCCCTCCATGATGGATATGTTAGCCGTAGCTGGCACATATTAACCAAAGCGATGTCTGGGCAGCTGATGGCTACAAGTACATGCTACCACCAGCTGCTACAGGGGACCTGAGGGCAAAGTTCACAAAGGGATCTGAGTCCTGGTCTCCAGCGGAGCATTTCTGCGTTTCACTATGGGAACACAAGCTTGATGGAAATTTGGCGGTGGAGGGAAACTGAAACTCTATGTTTGGTTGTCGGTTTGACCGTGTCACGCTTCCTCGGCTATGGTAAAGAATGTTTCATTCTGTGAGGGGGAAGCGCAAGAGAAAATGAAAAACAAACAAGGTTTTTTTTTGTTGACAGGATGTTTCGGGACCCAAAGGCTGGGGGATTACCACCCAGATTAGCATAGAGAAACTATATTTGAATTTGTGCTCAGCAGGCCCCTTCAAAAAGCTCAATTCCAGATTAGGAGGTGTTATGCTCAAAAGCGTCTGTCATTGTGGGGCCGAGTTACACTAGCCAAACAAATATGTCTGCTGTGCGAGGAGCTGGCATGAAATGTGTAGATGTCACCATGGCAACGGTGGCAAAAGTAGGAGCGCAGCAGAGAGAGGAGATATGCTGGAATGCGAGAAAAAGACACACAAGCACACACATGAGACCACCTCGGACCACCAATGAGAACAGAAGATATTTTTCTGCAGCCATTTCTTTAGTGCTCCTTTAACCTATTTGATAAAAATATGTATCTATTTGAAAAAACTGCTAAGATACTGCATAAAAATAAGTCACGTTCACACAGACTGCTTTCAAAGGTGGCTTCGTGAAATATTAAAATATAGATATTGTATATTAATGCACAGTATTTTTGTCTCTTTTAGTGTTATTTTTGAATCTGAAATTATTCAAACACAACTATAAGTTTGTGTGCCTAGACTTGCTTTATTATTTATTAGAGCTAAAGTTCTCTTTGGGTTCTGTAGTAACCGTGAGGGAAATGATAAAGGGTCTGAATCCGTCTGCAAAGGACTTTGTTTGTAAAACAGCAGGTGTGAGTGAAAGAAGGCATCCAGCGATTGTTTCGACTGGCCAGGATAATGTTCTGAAAGGAGTCGCCGATCTCTTCTCCGCTCACTCTGGGCTGAGTCTGGGCCAGTTGGTGGAGCTCCAGGCGTGACAGGGAGCTGGCTTGCTTTGAAAGCCCGTCCTCAAGCTGCAGAGGACAGGGTCAGATGTGGAGATGCCCCTAAGCTTCTCTGGTATGTGAGGGAGAACGCCGGTAAAGCATCCAGACCGGCACGAGAGCCAATGGAAGCTGTTTGTGGAAGCTGTGTTTCTCTAAAAAGAACAAATGTTGTTGTTATGCCATAACATTCTGCTTGTGCTAGGTTGATGGTGATCAAATTGCTTACGATTCTGAAGCATACTATACTACCAATACTTATTGTTTATGTAGAAAAAAATATATAAATGCAGAGAAAAACTGCAAGCTCATCTTAAATCAAGCAGAACAATAATAGAGATAATTATGCAAGACTTTTTGTTTGAATGAAGCCAGACCGTCAGATCTCTCTTTCAGAAATCTCACATGGCTGGCACTAGCAGGGTGAAGCAAAAGCCCCTGCTGGTACAGACTGGCGCTGGTGCGTGGGCACCGGGCTATCACATGTCCCATGAGACAGGGCACGTGCCAAACCGACAGACTTCCCCTCCAATCAGCCACTTACCAAAAGGCTCTCCATTTCAGCCCACAAAGCCACTCTAAACACACAGACACACACATACTAGCTCACGGTTTCGCATACACAGATGGAGTTGGCCGCAGTTGACTGAATTACAGTAACAAATACAACTGGAGAAGAATCTTGACTTTGATTCCAAAAGAATTTCCCTGGAACTAAACCCATTGCAACATGCTGTTTTTTCTATTATAGTATACAGTATACTGAATGTTTTAAAGTAATGTTTTAATACGTTAGGATAAAGCATTAATAATAAAAGGCAAATATTTATTCAAACTCATATTTAAAAATGTACTTTGTTTAACAATTTAATTTTAGAAGTGTCTCCTTTTTATGATATATATATATATATATATATATATATACATATGTATCAAGTATGAGATTATACATTTAAAAATATATAACATGTGTTAACAAAGAAAAACTGGTCATTTATTTTTAATATGTACAGTATATTATTTAAAAACCTTTTTCCTTTTAGATCATAGACAGGTCACATTTGATTTTCAATTATAGATGGTTTCATTGGACTCTCCTGGCCCAAAGTGGTAACACTTTAGTATAGGGACCAATTCTCACAATTAACTAGTTGCTTATTAGATGCCTATTTTTAGCATATTGACTGTTTATTAGTACTTATAAAGCACTTATTTAACACGACGATATTCTACTTCCCTAATCCTACCTAATACCTAAACCTAACAACTATCATACTAACTATTAATAAGCAAAAAAATTGTAGTTTACTGAGGCAAGTCATAGTTTATGGTTTATTAAATACCTATATTTTATTTTATGTTAAAACTACTCAACAGTTATTTATTCTTTGGGCCACAAAACATTTGTTTATGTTATTGCCGCTGAAACAGTCTTTTAAATGTCGAACCTGGTTAAATGTTAACTTGAAGAGTAGGGGAGTAGCGATATATTGTTTTATATATCGGATATCGGAATACAAAAACATTCAGATATGTGTCGTAGAGCTATTAGGATGTGTATCGTAAAGCAGTTTGTATGTATAATTTTGTTATATTTTTCTGTGACAGATCAATTCAGTTTTTATTAGTTTACATAAAGATGGTTGAATTAAACTTCGAATGTTGTCAATCATTTAAAATTATAACAAATGTTACAAAAAAAATTTGGGGGAAAAAGTAATTTTTGGTGTCAGCTTCATATTTTTTACATATTTTCTAAATATTGTGATGCAACCTCAATTGTAAACTCAGTATCGAGATTGGATCGTGAGTTGAGCGTTATTGTTACATTCCTATTTAAGACAGCATTACATTATAACAGCAACATGACAATATACGTTTTATAAATATGTTTCTTTTCATCTTAGACGAAAAGCTTTGCCCACCACATGGTAATGTCTAGACTGTAACATAAACACTAAAGCAGTAAAACAACAAGCCCAAAAGAACAATAAATTAATTGTATAAGATTTTGCTTGCTCAAACACGTCCTGTGTATCTGATCTGGAGGGATGTTTTATCTCTGTCAACGCAGTGGGGATTTTACCATCTAATGTTACTATGAATCTCTTCTTGTCTTCTCGTCCCAGCTAAGCATTTCGCCTCAAGTGATCTGGCAGCGAGAGTGACAGGAAACCCTACATCTCAAACTCCAACTGTAAACTGAATGTGAGAATTTCCATTGTAGCATTTCTATAACCCAGATTTACTGCGGATACACACCTATGAACACCTAAGGAAAGCTTTTGTGTGAGAATCACTGCATTCAACAAAGAATATCAAAGCGGAATCTGCAAACAAATTTAGCTAGACCTTTTCCCACAGCTAATTTGCTTCTTTTTTTTTTTTTTGGACAAAATCGAATAATTAGTATGCTACACAACGACAGCAATGAAATTGCACGACGGACACATGTTGATCCATGGTTACACAGCTGAGCATCCCACCAGCTGTCTGGAGCGCACCGCTCGTGTAAGCCCGCGGGAGGAGGCGTTCTGTCAGCTCCCCATGCGGCACGAATGCTCATATTGATCAGATATGCTGTCTCTTCATATTGTTGTATGCAGACTATGCACTCCCTTTAACAAACGCCTGCTCTCCCTCATCTTTGGCAGAGGGAGTGTGCTCGTATTCATGAGCCAATTGGACACCCTTTGACTTTGGGAGCGTGTGTGCTTATTCATGAGGTGATTTTACACAGTATTGTCTGTACCGCGAGTGCTATTGTTTACTCGCGCGGCTCGTGGTAAAGCAGCTGCTTCTGTAATGCATAGGCGGCACTATATGCCACAGAGTGACTAATGGCTGGAAATACAGGCAGTGAGAATAGCTGTCACACACAGGAAGAATGATAAAATTCAAAGCGGAGGAACCGTAATTTTTGATTGAAACACCCACTCCAGGCAAACCGGGAGGGTCACAGACACGCTGTGCGACTGGTACCAGTAACACCAGTAACTCGCCGTACCCGATGACCTGAGGGCTGTCATCAACCTCCAACCCTGGTCGAATGACAGCGCCTCGGGGCCCCGTCCAAACCCCCGACCCTTCGCCCCTTTCTCCAGGTGCCTGTCAGTGGGGTCCCCTTCTCGGTGACAGTGCCGTCACCCGTCCCCTGAAAGCCCTCCCCCCGTGCAGTGTCTCCCCGGCCCTCAGGCCAGCCTTTGATATGACCTGCCTTGGTGTCATTGTGTGAGGGCCGCTTGAATAAGCCTATTATTTCAACTCAATTTAGTGTGAGTAAACTCTGAGTGATGAGACGATCCCTCACACGCTCATTCTTACCCATGCACCCCTCCCATCTCTCTCCGAGCCTGACCATGGCGATATAATATACACAAACGGCAAATCACCCGTCTTCATCACCTTCTTCACAGTCTCACGCTCAAGCGGAGGACAAACCCCATGTGTGGAAACGCTGTATTCTGTATACTGTTCACCGTATTGTTTGGCGAGTGAAACAAATTAAAGTTAAATATGGACAGTAGATTATCAGAATGTGTGTGTCAACCGTAACTCATTCAGCACATGAAAAGTTTAATCAAGCTAGAAGTTCATCAAATGACAAACAAACAGTCTTTGATAGAAAATACATAAAAGTCCTGCTTCAACCTGCTCTGTTTGCAGCTCAACCGACAAGACCCGAGATAAACAGGAGGCAGAACATCGCGAATGCATAACAGTGCAGTCTGATTCATTTCATAAGGAAAAGTTTCCATTTAAAGAACGATAAAGAGCTTTTATACGCAAACGGCTGCAGCAGTGTGTCTTAATTACAGTGGATTAGAGGCTTGCTTTAAGTGGCGGTCGTTTGTACTGTAAGTCTACGGTGTGTGCGCGTAACGCGATTACGGCCTGTGTGCTTTATCTTGGGCCGAAAGAGGCTGACACAGTGCTAGAAACTAATGCGATAAACGCCAACGCTATCAGGGCCACGCTCACGGATCTTAAAGCTAACCGTTTATGACAAGCTAATAACGCGGCATGCAAAAGTCAGGCCCGTAAATTGGTTAGTTAGGAACATGATGGATGAAGGCTAGCCTAACCTTATTTCCAATAGTGCCGCTTGATTTCCAGACCTGCGGATAATGAATTTGATTTAATTAGCCCGTCCCTCATCTAATTAAGAAGGTAAAAAATCTGACCCTGATTGTAGTCGCAACACGCTCCACAAACCGACACAAGGCACGGAAAGCATGCTCTCATAGGCAACAGAACGCTCTCGATGACTCAACTGGCCAGACATGAGTATTTTGGAAATCTTTTCCTGTCAGATGATTGGCAGTATCTGAACCCTTGGGCAAAAAATCTCTCTTTTGCTTGACTGCACTGTTTATTTCATTAGGCACACATAATGGCTTTTCGTTGGTGCTTCTCATGCTATGTGGTGACATGGAGCTCTTTTCTAGAACACTTTTCTGTGAAGATGCTCATTTGACACAATATCCAAATAAACCCTATTTTAATATTTAGCATTCGGATGGTGTGTTTTGCAATGACAGCTTTACAATTGAACACGATTTGTACTTTTTTGGTCCTATTTACTTATAAAATACAAACATACTAGTGCAGATTAGTGATGGTAGGGTTTAATATGGACAAACACAACAGTTTTGTTTGAATTAAATGTGAAAGAAAACAAGATATTTGACCCTTACAACCTAGCATAGGTTAATTTAAACCCCACGCCTGGTTCTCATAATTCTTCAAGTAGTAGCTAAGGATAAAAATAATACAAATTTTATGACAAATGCAGAATATTGGCATTGACTGATGGCTTACATTGACTGTAGCAATTGGGGAGAGTCGTTGTGTTTCCAGTCATTTTTCCCTCTTAAAGGGATAGTTCACCAAAAAATGAAAAATCTGTTATCTTTACTCAACCTCTATACGTCTGCTGGACACAAAACAAAATACATTTTAAAGGATGTAGGAAACCAAACAGTTCTGGGGAACTATTGACTATTATGGTCATTTTAGTAAACGGTGTCCAACAACATTTACATCATTCTTCCCGCAGAACAACCAAATTTACACAGATTTGAAATAACTTAAGGGTGTGCAAATCATGACACTATTCATTTTTGAGTGAACTATACCTATTTTAAGATATTATTCACATGCGATATTCTACACTTACAAAGCTGTACCACAACAATGCGAAGAGTGACTCCACCAAACCCCCATCTAACGTCATGACATTCATGCGCTTGTGGTCCACACATATAGCTCAGAAGCAAAACACACACAGACCATTGGTCTACATTCTACCTGAGGTGAGCTGTGCAGCTTTGTAAATCTAATTACCTGCAATGCACTTCAGTTTATCTCTTTGCCGGTCATTATCTAAATTGACGACATATCATTAGAGTGCTCGGTTGTGAAATGTCCCTTCGAGTCTGTGAATGTGCGAGTGTTGCATGTGTGTCGACGTGTGTTTGTGTGTGTAAGCGTGTTTATGTTTGCTCTGTCTCCTAATAGGCCCCAATGGGAGGGTGTAGTTTGGTAATTAATCCTCGGTAGGCCATGCAGGAACGGCTTCGTAACTGTTTTAAAGAGGGCGGGCGGAGCGTTGGACCTCGCCTTTATGCACTGAACGCAAACGTGGCTGTCAGGAGACTGGCTTTTGAGGAGTGTTCATTAAGAGGTACACTGAGAGATAGAAGTTCGGGTTTTAGTGCTCATTACATTAGAGGACGTTCAAGAGAAAGTTGCAAAAGAACTCTGAACGCTCATGATCGAGGGTTTCCAAAGAGTAATGAAGAATGCCGCAGATTGACAGTTAACGTTTATCTACTGTTAGAGCTATTTGATATATATTAAATTAACTAACTAGTTGTGGAATAATAAACTTGAAGTAAGAATGTTGTTTTCTGCTGAATTGGGATGAAACAAACCATAGAAACTGTGTAGAAACGTAACATCAAAGATCAAATGTTAAATTGATAAATTACAGAAATCCATATACTCTATATAATAATTCAGAAGGGACTAAAAAGGTCTGCTGTATCTGATCACTACCCAACCCTCCTTTTTCAAACACTGGATATGGGTAGCAAAATTATTGCTCTCTTCTGAGCCAGCTGGACCAAATGGCTTCGGTATATCACGTAAAGAGATAAAGGTTTCATGTCAGTCCCACTCTTAAAAACAAAACCACTATGCGTTGGCACTCTTCAACATTCCCACTTTGAGGTTGTTTTCTCCATTTCTGCCCTTCACCTCATGTAACCTCATGCCCAGCGAGAACGACAACATAAACTGCAGCTACAATACAATCAGGCCTGGCAGGGAATTGTTCGCTGTCAGTGGGGAATTTCAAAGCGAAATTTCTTGTTCGACGTACAAGTCATTAGATTAAACTTCACTCTGCTACTCAACCGACATTGGAGAAACAGCAAAAAGGTAGCGTTTTTTGATGTGTGGATGCCCGTCGCCCCTGTGGTGTTTATTGGTAACATAATCACAAGAACGAAATGTGGAGAGGGAGCGGCGTGTCCGCAGAGAGGTCCGTGGGCAATAATGCTGTCATCTGACAGATAGACAGCTAGATTAGGGAAAGTGACAGCCGTACAGACAGAGATCAAGTCGTATTCCCATCGCCCATCATCTGGCTATGCTTTTCTCAGGTCAGTAAAGCTAATTTAACTCCCTCGGTCGTCCACCAAAAGGCAAGTGCCAGTCAGGAGAACTGAGAGGAGACAGAATGGAGAGCGAGAGAGGGAGATAGTAAACCACGGACACTGAATAATTATGAATCAAGGGAGCTTAACCTTCTGGGGAGTTAATTTGAAGAGTGGCAGTGATGGGTATTTTAAGTGCGTGTGTGTGAAAGAGAGGGAGTGAGAGGGAGAGAGAGAGGGAGAGAGAAAGAGACAGCTTATTTCCCAGGGGTGTCCCTATAGCCTTTTGTGTGAGTATGAAGAGATCAGAGCGCAGAGCAATATTATGTCTGTTAGCAACCATATGACGAGCTGACCCCGGCAACCTGCCCTGGCGACCGCACCTGCCATCATCATGGCTAATTTGTTAAACAAATCAATAGCGCCCTATTGGTCCACTCTCACCCTTCCCTCTTCCCTTTATTTCATTGCTGTGTTCCGGCCAATAAAGTATTGAGTGCCAGTCAGCATGTCAGGAGTGTGTCAATCCACAGGTTCAGTCGAAGGCCAATAACCAATATAAAAAGACTTATTTGAACTTATATAAAATGAATTTTTAAAAATCATATTTATACACAGTAAAAGTTGAAGGCACCAAATATGGATCCAAACAGGGCTAATATAAACAGGACTAAGCTAATAAATAAAAAGTAAAATTAAATTAAATAAAGTAAAAAATAAAAAAGTTAAATTAAGGATTTTGCACCTTTGAGTGAACTAATCTAAACTTGAAAACATCATAAATATGCCATGCAAAACTGCGCTAGACATTGTTAGACATAGAAGACATCCAGGACTTAGATCCTAAGTGTCATAATGCAGAGTTCTCAATCATTTATTTAGATTACATGGTATTTTTAAATACCTGTTTGTTCTTTCTTTATGATTTTTCTTACTTTCTTTATTTTGCTAATAGTAATATATGATAATACTTAGAGATACATTTAAAAAATGAGCAAGTACTGTAGTATGGAATGCATCAAATATCATTCAAATTTGTTACATCTTAACAAATAAAATATTATCATATTTGAATTTAAAATAAATTATCATTAAAAATAAAGACAAGTTAAGTTAATTTACCTTCTCTTCCCTTATGTCACTAAAACCTTAAAGTCTATCTAGAAAAACATGCAAAGCTACAGTTTCTTCAGCCCAGGTCTAGTGACGCATCTGCTGCTACACCTGAGTCAGAGCAGATAAATCAGAATGTATATCTTTTCTTTTTTCCGCCTCTCTCACCCACAAATTCAATCACATTCCTCTGATCTGCCACAGAGATCAAATTAGGGCAGAAAGTCGCTTTGGGGAGAGAAGGAGAGATGGAGCTGAACAGATCGGCAGAGATGAGGAGGGGGGAGTGATGAGCCAAGAAGAGACTAAAGAAAGAAAAGAGAGATACAAGGGAACAAAGTGATAAAACAACCTATGGAAGAAAAATCAGACCTCTTTCATATCTGAATTGTTTCTCTTAAACATCAACCAGATTAAACTGAGAACAGAGACTTGCTATCTCCATTTTTCACCCAAGAAAACACCCTTCTTACCACAATCCGGAATCCAACATCTCAAACATGTCTCAAAAAGACCATTATTTAAGCAATTCTATCCAAATCCATTTCTTTATATGGTCTCTAACCATATAACAGAAATTATCTCAATTCTGTCTATTTTTATCAATGCACCAAATTTAAAAGTGCAAAGTGTGAACTCCATTTAATCTCCTGAGCTATGAAAGTCAACCTATAAGTAATAAAATTTAACTCTGGGAAGGTTTAAACAAGTATAGACCATCCAGCACCGGTTTTGCTACCGTATGACTCTACCACAGCTCTGGGCTCTGTCATTACTCAATCTAGCCGAGAGTTTTTCTCATTTAGTGGCGCGACTTGGCTCGGCTGCACCACCGGGCTCCTGCACGTCTCACAGGCAGAGGACCTTTGATGCCCATTGGCGTTGTGCGGGCTGAGGGGGGGGGGGGTGAGACGTGGGTGCAGCGGGAGGGGACTGAGCCCCCGCTGAGACGCTCCAGCAGTCTGGTCATGACACCATAGCCCACATCTGCTTCCATTTTGGGGGCAAAAAAGGAGGGTCCGCTTTGCCAAGAGCATTGTGCAGCTCTCTTGACTTGGTCTAATTGTCATCTCTCATTATGCAGTCTGAAGGTGCAAATTTGCTGCGGACAGATTTAGGCGGGGATGTTATTCTCTTATGCCTGCCAGGGGGGTGAGATGCTGAAGAATTAAAGGGAGACTAAAGCAAAAAATGGATGTGATTCGGTCACCCCTCCCTTTGAAAAACATAGCGAGTGTATCATGGGATGAGACAGAAATCCTCACTGGGGTATTTGGTCTAAACCGCATCACAAAATCCAGCAAGAGTTCAGAGATCTGGTGAGGGTGTGAAATGGCTGAGAGGGGTGAGGTTTTGCACCAGTAGCAACTGCTGGAGGCATTAACATATTGTTTTGATTTGCACAGCACATTGGCTTTTTCATAAAGTTTTTTTGATAGGACGTATATTCTCATGTGTAAATGATGCGGTTTGTGCGATTGTTTTTTTTTCCATCGCCAAGCATGTAAGCAACAACAATTTCCCAACAACTGAGAACTAACTGGCGACCACTTAAAACTGAATAGTCTTTGCCTAATACAGAAGTTGTCCTTTTAAATTGGTATACGGGGTTCTCACAATACCCTGTAACTTTATCCCTTCACAGTCAATTCTAACCATATCCCCAAGAGAATCATACCACAATGAATCACTGTCACATTCATCTGATATCCCTTTTAAATTATTTGCCATTGGAAGAGACAACGGCATGAAGATACAAGAGTCCAAATCGGATAAGAAAAGGAAGAGTCTTCTCCTCCATATGAGACTTCTTTTGTTTCGTCCCCCATGGCTTTGCGGTTTCTCCTTACTATTCCTTCTTAAACTCTTAATTTATTATGCTGTAATTGTAACACAAAGAAAGTCACATCGAGTGGCATCTGAAAAGCCTCCTCAGGTGCTTTCAAAGACTGCGTGCTCCATTCTTAATGAGACCAAAGGTTGGCATTTACCTCAAGGTGTTAAAATAACCATCAACAGAGAAGCCTTCAATTACAGCCGGGTAATCCCTCCAGCGATGGCAGGTATGTATCAGGTGAGAACAGGTTAAGTCACACACACACAAAAACACACACACTGCTAAGAGGCTAGGGTGTTGCCTTTCTTTGATGTGCAGCCAGTTTGTTTGAGAAACACACTTGAGCTGCTGTGACGTGCCCGATATATCACCCCACGCACGGTATGGCCCTAGTCTGCGCTACTTTGACACTCTGGGAATCTTGCATACACAAATCTTATGCCCGTTTTAGGCTAGTTTTCATATCATTTGAAAAAGCGATTTAGAAGTCCAGAGTGAACAGCCTGTTCTTTTATTGGATGGGTCTGAGATGATGTTTTGTATACTTGAGTTTAGGGGCTGCGCCTCGGGTGTTGTTGCATAACTGTGCAATGGTGTTAAAAGAAGACTTGTTACTTCTTAAGCATGGTCTGTAATTATTAGTATGTTAATATCATAGCACAAAAGGTAGCCCTGTGCAACCAACAGCAAAAAAAAATCAGGTGAAGAAGTAATTAGACTTTGGGGGGTAGAGTTTGGGAAGGTTCTTCATTCTTTAAGGGCAATTATCATTACATATGAAAAGTTTTGTTATGACTGGTTGCAATGTAAAAGATAAACATTGCGGGTAAAACAACACCTTCAACATGAAACAGAAACCTTTGACAAACATTTACATCAGCAGTTGAATGAACAACAACAGAAAATGCTCGCTTGGTAAGCATGCTAACATGTCTATTGCCCACTTGCTTTCAACAAATGCTAGCCAATTTGGAAAATTCACGCACAACATTTCTTACGTTTTTTCCAGATCAGATCCTAGAATTCCGTTTATCTGTCACCGGCATATGTCTTAGTTGTAATACACAGGAGCGATTGCTGTAATCTCTTTTCTGGTTGGTTGCAAAGAGCATGTTTCTTTTTCTCTGCTCTCTCCGTTTTCAAGCGTGCCATCAGATTAGCCTGAGCTCTGGTTTCAGTGCTAATTGTGCTTGTCCACTTAAGAAGCTGACAGACTCTTGAGTGTGGAAAATCACAGGTCTTGGGTGGCTTACCGCTCATCCATCATCAACAAATAGATCCCTCACAAGAGGCTGCGCACCATCACCATTAGCGAACGGCGCAGCATCGCTATTAGCCTGCTGTGTGCGCCCCATCAGCTGATGCTCAGACTGTTCCAGTCTAGCTTATAGACGAGTCATGAATGCAAAGATTTACGTACGGATAAGTGCTAACACATAAAATGCGAAATGAGAATGCTTAGCTATTAGCAAAGGCTAAATGCGTTCTCATTTACCAAAAACATGTTCGTATGTAGAAAAGAATAAGCTTGACGTTACTTTTATTTTCCATACCTTTTTAGCATTGATTCTTTTTTATTTTGTTATGTTATGTCAATTCATGCGGCTATACTTTCTAGCAGATGCCAAGCTTCCCAGTTCCTACTCAGAAAGACAATACACTGTAATTTCATATTTCACAATGACAGAAAACCACGGCAAGGATTTTTAATTAAAAACTGAATGAGTGAAATGAAAGTGGGAGGAGAGACAATAAAAGGAAGAATGTGCGCATCCGTGACAGATTCCCGACGTTTTTTTATTTAAGACCCGCGCCTGTGCGCTAACAGCATTAATGACATTATAAAGAATTATGAGGAGAAATCGAATTTGCTTCGCCACTTGAGCGCCACTAAAATGCCAAACAATAAACTACCAGATTGCAAATTAGATCAGTAAAAATATCAAACACATTGCGGTGGTTGGGGAGAGAGAGAAAAGGGAGGAGGGAGAAAAAAATCCATAATCGTGTTTAGCGTCTGGACCCCGGGGAGCGCAGACACTAAAGATCATCAGGGCCCGGCGTGTGAGCCTGCTATTGACAGCGTGCTAAAAATCGACAGGCTAACTAAATAAACACTGCAGGCTCCATTAAATATTCAACAGCTGAGATTTGACTAAATCGTCTGTGTTTCGCTTCTCCGCGACCCCCTCGGATACGCTACACTTTCCTCTGAATGCCTGGCACTTTTTTTTTCTCTCTCTCTAGCTTCGTCTCTCTCATGCCGCTCATCATCCCATCTTTTTTCCCTCCCTGACTCTTGACAGCAATAAATGATGTGGAGCCCGAGGGCCCGACTCCGAGGGGAGAGAGTGGAGGCCTCAGCCTGCTCAGAAAAAGCAATAGAGGAGAAAAAGCCAATGACCAATGCTCATCACGCCAGCGCTGAGGCGAAGATCGGTGACATTAAATAAAGGCTTCGAACACCACCCGCTACCAAGACAGAGGATCTGTCATGGGTGCACACGTCCACGAAATCCACCCAGCATGCCCTCTGTGTGAGTAAGTCTGGATGGAGAAAAAACGAGAACCATTTTGGCAGACGTTATGGAGGCGGCTTATTAGAGTATCAAGCATGCTACCAAGAAGGTATCTTTATATGTTACCTTCTAAGATACATAATATTAGCCAAATATTAAACCATGTATGTATCCCCATAAGAATTAAATCCCATGATGCATTGCAGCAGGGTGAAGATTTGAACGATTTTCATAGAATAACAGTTTCAATACAACCACGTGATCTCAATTAATATTCAAAGGCAGTTGAATTGCACCACGCCAGACTTCTCAAAGATCATCACATTGCATATTTTATAATCATATCAACATCCTGACACTGATGGTCCAACACGAGGGACAACCTCCTGTCCCTCCTACTATCGCAGCATTCACCGCAGCCCGTTCTGTTATATCCATGCGTATTTCTAGGGGGATAGATCAGGACAGATGACGGCACACCCTGAACCCGTTAATCTGAACTGAAACCCAGACTCCTCCAGCTTTCTCTTCAGCTTTCTGCGCTCATCTGCTCCCGTGAGACAGGAGAAGCACTTATGCAAATGAGCAGTGACAGCGTTATTGTGGAAGTAATATCAATGGAGTAATTACAGCACAGCCAGCACTCCTTTCCCCGCCACCCCTGCCCGACTTCATCTCCCAGCCCAGCTATGGCTCTCCCTCAGGGGGGAGGAGGAGACAGCCGCCACGTTCCCCGGATCCAGAGCTAATAATGGAGGCTCAGGTACAGGCACTGAGAGAGAGGCCTGGGGTCCTGAGACACAGACGTGGCAAAACGAGGCCTGAGGTGCCAAAGAATGATCATGACCGCACATCTGATGATTAATGTGTGGTGATGTTTGTTGATGATGTGATGTGTAAAGGCTCGTAATGGTGCGTTTGTCTCATAGTGTAGGAGGGTATCTATGTCAAAGATTTGCTTTGTTCTTTGACAGGGGGAATTAAGGTCTGACACTGAACACTTGCAATTTTGAATGATGGAGCATTGACATCAAACCTTGTACCAACATATTTTGTATAAATCATTACTATCGATCACCCTTCAAGTTTGTCTGAGAGAACGGAAAATAATTATGACAAAAAAACGACAACTTGTGTTTCGTCTGACGACACAGTGTTTTTTGTTATTTTTTTACGAAAAAGTTTCTGTCAAGCAGTCATAATATTCTACACTTGAAACTTTTACTATTCGAATCTGGAACCAAATTAAAGTGATGACTCACATTCAAAAAATATTGACTCATATTTTAAAGTTAATATTTTTATAAAACATAAAACAAAAAAATCTCATTATATTCTCTAGAATGAATATATTTACGCCTCAATACTGATTTTACGTCAACATTTCAAAACATTTCAATCCAACTGGAGTTCCACTCAACTTCCTGTATACAAGGAAATATGTTAAATCCTTAAGTTTATATTAAAAACTGTGCTTGTCATCATGGTGTTGTTAAACAAATTCTCAATCTAAGAAGAGTATTAATAGTTACATGTACGTGTAATTGCAATTTGAGGAGACACAGGATATTCTGTTGATTTATGTCCAACATTAAAGGCCTATCGTATGATATTCACGTGAAGACATAAATATGTATATCATATTGCATTTCTGTCAATAGAATTATACATTGGGCCATTAAATGCATGAAACATCAAGGGATATAAATATTAATTTTAAAGAAAAAATATATTCCTTACCATACTGCTTAGAACTAGATTTACTTTAACCCAAAAGCAGAATTCAAAATGGTCTAGATCTCTGCATACTTTTGCTTGCTTACAGGATTAGTGTTCATCGCTGAATATAAGGTGATTTACTCCAACCGGCTCTGGAAACACGTTGGCAAATGTCCAATGAGCAAACACTTTTGGCATGTAAGAGTTGTCTAATTTAATGCTCAAATTTGTCTCTTTGTGCTTAGGGAAAGCACTCCTAGTCCCATTAATCCATGTGAAACAACATTCATGCACGCCCGAAGAGTTGTAATCTTTCATCCTCACCATCTATTCACAGGTGAAGGATGGGTAAGGCCATAAATAACGAGGGGGGGGAAAAGAATAAAGGAGGGATCCAGGAAGAGAAACCTGGGAAACGACACCAGAAGTAACCAAAAAAGTAAGGGAGAGAAGTCTAACAGAGAATGAGGGGGTAACTTCAAAGTGGACACATTCCTTAATACCCCCCCAGGCTAAGCAATAAATTGGTCAGAATACTCCATCAAACCTCACAAACACCTATTCCGAAACACTCAGATACATGTTTAATTAGTGATCTTGGAGGCCAAAATGATAAACGATGGTCAACGCGGTCATCAGAGAATGCTTGGGTTTGTGAAAACGATGGCCCGTCATGAATAATGGAAAAAATAAATGTGCGAGAGATCACGAGACGTCTTAACAGGTCAAAAGGAGTGAAGCAGGGGTCAACCCGAAGACCCGAACGCGCTCTGTAACCGCACAGCCCTGGCAACGTCCAAACACCTCATGCATCAGACAGCAAAAGTGCATGCTTATCCCAACACTTATCTCACAAGCAATAACTCCCAATTAAAACCCTGAGAGGGTAACAGATGAAGTGATAGACAGGAACCAGAGGTTTCCGAGGCCGTTCACCCTTCCATCCGAGCCGGTCACACACACATGCTCACACTCTGACAGACAGCCAAAACAAATCGCTTTCGACCCCACTGGCATATAAATTCTGATTATGGGGTGAAATGTGCTTGCGGATTCCCTACCACACATTTCTGAGGTCTGTGTGGCCTTAGAGCTCCAATAAATCAGAGAACCATCCCACATTCTTTTGCATGAACCTGTACTGTCTGACAGTTTTGCGCATAAGAATACCATATAATAATGCTTTGCTTCAGAGTTGAATCACTTACTGGCTTCAAAGTTTAAGAGTTAATATGACGTGGTAAAACAAACAAACAGATGTGTTTTCATAATGCTAACTGTTAGAAAACACAAACGCGTAGCAATCAGGTCAATTAAGCTTCGGGAACAGCGTTTATTGCGAAAACATGCCCGACATATATCATATTATTCGTACAGTAGATTGATGAATGTTCCCATGCAAAACAAACCTGATAAAATAAACAAATGGGATGGTGAAAGTAAGGAAGAAATAAGCAACTGTCAAGTACAATCTTCTTTCAGCCACGGGTCCTTCAGAGACTCAGACCTTGAGAACGAATTGTAACAGAGCAATAAAAAATGTCTGTGGTGTGAAGTTTCATGTTTTGCTTTTTCGTTTTCATTTTTAACTGCCATTGTTCATATGTTTAAGAGGTCTGTTTTGCGTTTTCTTGGTTTTATTTCTCTTCATGGCAATAAAAGTAACGAATTAAAATAATGGGCAACTCTCCACAGCATGAGATCCGCCATGGGAGGAGCCGTAAAGCCGATGCTAACATGATTAACCGTGTTGACAAAGTAAAAATAAGGAGTTGAAGAAAAAAACATGCCCTGTCTTTTTATTTTTCCCGTTCCTTTCTCTGGCGTTGCGCTTTGATCCTGCAGGTCTTTTGAACCTTCCACATAAGCGGCTACATGCGATGGACACTTTTACGGCATCCTGGACTTCGATCCATCAGCGAGGAAGTCACCAGAACAGATCAAATCCAAAATCTTGAGTGTTTCCACCAGCCCAGCAAAACACCAGAAATGACTCTTTGTATAAAAACTAAGCTACGAAAAAGTTACAGGGCTTTTATTTGATGACCTAAATGTGAGGACACGGTGTGAGCTCAGGCTTTAAAAAAACTAAGCACGTACAAATTTTATTTGGGGGGTGTATATTGTCAATTTTTTGGGGGGGCAGCATAAATTAGGACTACACACTTGCAGAATTTATTTTCTGGCATCACTGTAAGGCTACCCAAACCATAGATGATCATTAAGACACAACATACGCAATGCAAATGTGCCTTTCCTTCAATATTTTCCTCATGTATTCACAAATATTTCAGAATTAAGTTACTAATTGACTAATAACAAGGGAAATATACACAGAAATGCAACCATAAAAGGACTGAACACCAAATGCAAAGGCAAAGTAAGACTTTCCATTTGGGGTTGCCAAAGCACCGTTAAATGTTATGGGCACATCAGGGTGCACAGAGAGCCTGTTGGTCAGCGCAGAGGGGAGTACGACATCTGACACAGAGCAGAGGAGCTCTGCACCATGCAGAGCCCATGCTTCAAAAGAAACAGACAACACTACTACATTTGGGTCACAAACAGGCCCTCCGGCACAGAGGAACCTTGCTTTAAACATGTACCGTCTCATCGTACAATCACTGGTTATATAGTCCCGAACACGAGCAAAACGGTTGGCCATATATAAAAAAAAGTCTCAAATGAAATCGTATAACACAGCCGATATTTATCTCTCTGTGACTTACATCAGCCGCAGCTGAACCCAAACCCCAGGGCCCCAAGAGCTGTCAAGTCTCAAATCCAGTCTGACTTGAGGGCCGATCTCCAATGCTGTGTCAGGGATTCTGCTCTAGTTGTCGGCTCACTTTTATAGCTTCCTTGAAATATCTATAAAAGAGGAGCTGGTGAGCTAAAGAAAACTGCTTTAAAACATCGGGGTGTAAATCTCTTTTAATGCTACAGATCCCGGTGTTAATGCTGCTCTCAAGAACCGCTCGCTGTATTTCTCTCTCGTCTCGCTTGCATGTTCCCATCTTCGTGCTTATTACGTACAGTCCAAACTAAACTAAAACTATTTTTCAGGCGCACATGAACTCACGGCTTGGTCCACGACTTCCTGATTCTCTCTCCAGCTGCTCGTTTGTCTTTCTCTCACCGGTCAGGAAAACGTAACATTTCAATTACAAAACGCAGAAAAACAGCTCTTTTAATCTTTGAAGAACGTCCACTGAGGTTCATCTGATGGCTAGCGAAATACTTTTTCGCAGCTGTTTGAACAGACGCATACATCTCGGATATCTCCCACAGAGCATTAAAACACATGGGTGGGAGATACTTGGAGTTCTCAACTGCGAACAAGCAAAACTCATGACGTTTGAACCTTTGATCGATCATATGTTTCTCCCTGGAGTTCGGCGTGGTTCGGGGAAGATTTGAAAACCTGACACATAGAAATCGAGATTCATGGGTCCTCACAGACGTAAAGACAGGGCCTGTGGATGATCCTGCGGTTGCCATAGAGAAAACATATGCCGCAGCAATGCACAAGCTGTTAAAACAATAGAAAAGGCACATTTTACCTGCACCTCATTCATGACATCACGTTGATGACTAAGAAATAACAACGCCGCAATATGGGACACCGAGATGCAGCAGACAAACACTGGTGGAAAAAAATCAAGGCCAGTTTTTTCTTCTTTGTCTGTTAAAATCTCAGGCCTGCGGTTAGGTTAACCCCTATAATAAAATAATGCACAGCAGTGCGCATAGTGGATCTCTGTTTGAAAAATACTCGTGGAGAAAAAGAAAAACATATGGTGAATAGTGTGGCACAAAACATATTTCATGCATGACTTTGGAGAATGTTAATAAGGATTAGAAACATACTTCAACTAATGTTCGGTTCCCTCATGGGGCCATGACTGATTTTTACTCATGTTTCTCAAATGGGGAGACATAACATCAGAGGTAAACGTTAACATTTTTAAAAACAAAAAAAACTGTAGAAAACGGTTTTAGGGCTATAATTTGTGAGTACGGTAGAGAGAAAAAGAATCATTCTTCTTTCTTAATGGCTGATTCGGAGTGGTTCTTGTGTTCTCTCTCGTTCTGCAGTCTTTATTTCACTAACATGTCATGTCAGGGGCCCTCAAGTCTCCCTCTGACCCCACACTCCGAGCATGGCTTCTGGTTAATGTTACATTGATACGGCTCTTGTAAAAAATGCTTTAAGCGTACATTGTATGTTGGGTTTCCAAGGAAAGATGGACCAATTAATCTGATTATAGTCCCAAATCCGACAACATATGTACGCGTGTATCTAAGCATGTGGGATGCAGATGTGCGGCGCGTATGTGCGTGCCTGCGAGCGTGTAACCGGTGGATCGGGCCAAATTGTTGAGGATACAGCAGCTGCCCTTCCATGCTGAGCATCAGCTCTTCAGAAAGACACAGATACATCCAAACTTAAAGCATGAAACGCTGCTAAGAAGGCAAAATCCACAAGGAGCCACTTTGTCCAAAAATGCTTACAAAAAACACCAAATGAGATATTCACCACACGAACATCCGAGTGTCGACCATCGCCTACTTCAAGACATTGGATCTCAACAGTAGGGGCACACAAGAAAAAAACTAATTTGCATATTGTTGGATCTATGCGGTTAACATCTTCTGTTTAAAAAATATCTTTGGTATCATGATTGATCAAAAAGAAAAGAAAAACTAGTTCACTACATTCTGAAGTGAACCAGTTTATCAAGTGAACCGGTTTATGGTGATTGTATCCTTTAGTTCATCACATGCTGTCAGTATGAACGTCCTCAGCAGCACAAAGTTGCAACTGTATGCAAATACAGCCGGCGTGTGAGTAACAGACAGCTGCTCATAGACCGGAAAAAGCCATGAGAAAGATACATGAGTGAAACCATAAACCTCTGTCCAAGCCTTCATGCCCCATTTGATAGCATAACACTAAAGCACTTAACACTTCAGAGACGATCATTCGTTCTTCTACTCTTACATCACTGCCTTAGACATTCTGCGTTATCTCTCTGAAGAATATGACACATTACTATTGAGAGTTTTATTTTGCTAATTGAGAGGTACTTAGACATTTACAAAAATCTATCGACATCTCTCACATTTTTTTTTTTTAATTCTCACAATTTTGGAAATACCCCATTCAGTTCCAGTCTGAGTCAGCAGAGTTTACAATGGATTGACACAGATTAAAATATTACAATGATCACCGTTTTGAGACTCTACACTAAATAATCAATATATCGTATTGTGGCCCTGATCATCATAAAGAAATAGAACAGAAGAACATGGGAGTACGGTAATAATGTGGTTTAGTGGCGCATGCGGTCTGCTTATGAATTGTGAACCTGGAGATGGTGCGCCTGCCAACACTGTCCGATGTCTGGCTGCCTGACAGACTTTACAACCTTGAGAGCCGTCCACACACACGAACACACTCCCGCCATGCGGTCAAGCAGAGTGTTATTTTTGACGGTTTGAAAAATGTTCTGATACTTAGATGTCTATCATAAAAAAGACATAAAAGATTTTTACATTTTAACTGAAATAGGGCTGTCAAACGATTAATCGTGATTAATCGCATCCAGAATTAAAGTTTGTGTTTACATAGTATTTGTCGGTGTACTGGTGCATATTAACATATTTACATTTATAAACACATACAAATACATGCATATATTTAAGAAAAATATAAACAGTTAAAAATAAATAAATTAACTAAATATGTAAACATGTATTTTTGTGTTTATGAATACAAAATTAATATGCACAGTACTGAGACATATATTATCTTAAGACAAACTTTTATTCTAGTTGCGATTAATCGCGATTAATTGTTTGACAGCCCTAAAATGTATACACAATTACGATTATAAGAATAAAAGCCACAATTGTGTTAGAGCCTCAAAATAATAACAGCACACATTTTCTATACTTGAGTTCATTCTGCTGATATTCCACATCATATATCAGAACCCCTCCCAATTCTCTACAATGACCTCTCCCAGCAATAATCCAACCGTGGTCCCCAAAGCATTATAAGATAATCACATTATGGTTAAATATCTATCTAGAGCGATTTTGCTCTGCGTAAAAGCTACAGTAATGAAGAAAACAGAGTGTGTTTACTTTTAATCACTGCACAGAGAAGGCCGAAATGTATTTACACAGCAATCACAGGAAACAATGCAGTGCTCTCAAATCTGGATCTTGAAAATTTTGATTCATTTGCGCTTAACTGATTGCAGTGCAAAGATGGGGCACGAGTCTTTGTCACATCAAGAGCATCACTGTGATAAAGTTTTCAGAAAAGGAATGCATTTTAAAAAATATGTTTTGGATTCGCTTATGTCTTATGTAGATCTTTTTCTAATATTTACTGACTACAATTTGTAGATACTGTACAAGTTAATTATAAGTGTAAATGGAATTAATTTAAAATGTACTATACAACTTCATTAAAATAATACAATTAAACATTAAATTTAAGTTAATTTAAAATGTACCCTAAGTAATATCTGTCTGTATTAGGTTTAGCATATTTGTAAAAGTTGTATTTGCTTTCCACCATTACAAATTTAAAATATGTACTGTACACCACTTTTGCAAGTCGATCTGCATAACAGCATCTTTCCGTATGCTTTGAGCATAACATACATTTCACTACCACAAAGTATTATTCCAGATGTCAAATATAGCATGATCCTCCCCACAACAACAAAAATACTCTTGTATATATAGAGCACATATGCAAAAGTGGAGAAATTTGTCTGCAAATTGTTTGGGTTGTCAGCAGACAGCTTAACTCACAGATGGAGAAGTTTTGGGCACGCAGTGCATTCAGAGTTTGCCTTCAGGTGGTTTGGCATCGTGTCCCACCAACACAGAGTTGAAGCAAGGGGACACAGAGGAGTCTGGCGCACGGTGTGATGTGGAGCTGAGGTCGGGGCACTGCCGCCTCTCCAGCTGAGCTCCAAACACCACACACCGGCTCTGGTTTCATGTTCTGGGCCGGGGGTCAGGATCACTTTTCCCCTGCTAACTGCAGGGGCAGGGGCCGCTCCTCACGCCTGACAACAGACAGACGCCCACCTCAGGAGGGGGGAATGAGCTTGCTCGCTCACTCCGGAAAAAAAAAAACAGGGAAGCCAGAAAGAGAGATGGATTGGTCTGAGTTGTAGAACATGTTTGAGGCCATAACAGAAATGTTTGACTGCAAAGACGATTTTATGATATTTGGGGGCAAAAATATGCAAAACTGAGATCTATCTATTCTCCATATGTGACAGAGGAGTGCATTTTTGTTTTACGTGCTTATTGCTGAATAAACACTGGAAGAGTTCATCCTAGTTTGTTTAAAATGAAACCACTATTGTGTCTGAACAGCGTGTTTGTGTTTGTGGTTATAGATCCTGCCAAAAAGGAGTCGTATCAGTAGAGTTGGTAAAAAGTGTTCTATCAAAACAAAAGCATTCAGGGGGTAAAACAGAACAAAGGGAACGCACTGTTTGACACCAAAACAAAGAAAGTCTAATATTTCATTTTTTTGTCGTACGTACACAAAGACACATGAATCTTCATTAAGATTGCACTACGGAATAAATCATTTTGCTTTATTCGATTAATCTTCAATTTTTCATTCCCTCATCCAGCCTCCTTTTAGAGTAGCAGATCGTTCTGCTGCACTTGCGAGCTGCGGAATTTCCCAGGAAGATGTATTGTGCCTCTTTTCAGAGACATATTAGCATCCAGCCAGGAGAAACAGAATGGTAGGGAGTAGAGGAGGATAAGAGAGCGCAGACGATCTGTATTATACCTTCAGGATTTTTTTATTGCTTATAAAGATGGCATGCATCCCTGAGTAAAAGAGCAAGATCTAACAAGAACCTGATCTAAAAATGGCATCACACACACCACAGCCAAACTATTGTTGAAATATCTGAAGAATATTATAAAATATTTTATTTTTATCCGTTCCATTTCTATTTATTTATATGACCGAGACATTAAACAAAATTGTGTTTACATGACTGTGGTTGCGTGTTTCATTCCTCAGAACATTACGCCAGGAGATTATTCAAATTTTCTAACATCTGCACTCCAGTTATCTGCTTATGTCTAGCATGCTTTTTTCCTGCCTCTCTCATCATTCCATTCTATATCATTGTGCCCCCTATTGACTCCTCCACGCATCAAAATTGTCAAAATATTTTCCCTCTCCACTTTTTGAAGCTGCCATGGGTCTTCTGACCTCCAGCACAAATCATTTTAGCTGCTCGCGGGGGGCTCGCCGTCCCATGGAGGTATGGAAACACGATCCCTACCATTTCAACCTCAAGTTTGTTTTCCTTGGTCCAGCTAGCGATGGGCCGATCAGCAGTGATCCACATAGCGACAGAAGATCAAGACCGTGGGTGGGGAAACAGGACGCTTCTTGCTGGTCAGAACGTTGTTTTTTTCGGTTTACTTTAACCTGCCTCCTACCCCTGTTTCCCCATAATCCTTGAGGGGACGAGATTTATTTAGGCCTCACAGTTTGGGATTCAGGATTCTGTCCCGGATACACAAAGACTGTGTAACACTCACACTCTGACAGACAGCACAGAACATATTAATAAAAAAAAACTTTTTTACATTTTAGACTATTTTCGATTATAGTGAGCTTAGTGGTAAAGCTACAGCAAATAATAATAACATAGATCACTGTTAAAAGATTTTGGTTTAGTAATACCGAAATTAAACATATTTATGTGAAAAAATGTTACACTTTAAAAAATTGTTGGTTCAACTTAAAAAAAATACCTGGTTGCCTTAAGATTTTGAGTTAATTCAACTTAAAAATATTAATCAACTCAACGCGTTTAGCAATCTCAACAAGAAGTTCACTGAATTAAAGGCCACCATTTTTAAGTTAAATCAACAAATTTTTCTAAAGTGAATTTATTGTAACTGATTTAAACTAAATTGACGAAATAATTTTTTTTAAAGGTTTTATCATGTTCTTTTGACAAATCACAGCTGTAACCACGAGGGTACAAATCCTCAAAATTCCCTGTTAAGGGGGGGAGACCAAAGTATACAACAACATTGTTCTGACTGCCACTTTTTACTTTCCTTTTGTAATGAAAACTAAGAAATTTCATAATCTGGTATGCTATGGGAAGCTTTGGAACTGCGGTTGTGAGAAGGAAGGTAATTGGCTGGCTGAGGTAATCAGATTGGTTTCAGAGTATCTGATCTGCCGTCTAACAGTCTTCCAACTAGTTGAATGAGTAAATAAAGAACTGTGAGAGCTCTAGCTGAAGACAGATTAGCACCAGCTCCGGGAGGGTACAATCCGGAGAAAGCTTATTCCATGTGAAGGAAACCTGAACGGGCAAAAGACCGCAGAGCATCTACAAGCACCATCAGAAGTCCTTTTTCCAAGTGACCCTTAAAAACATGATTTACAATACACGGATATAGGTTTCGTCACTAAACGATGCATGAATACCTGTCAAATTTCCAAACGCAATTCAGGAATCTCACGCTGCTCAAATAAATTCCCATTTATGGACTTTTCCACCATCGAGCGGTTCAGACTTTCAGGGTTAAATGGAGGGAGCAAACGGGTTTATGTATGTGTGACTGTGCTTGTCGGTGAGCTTGAGCCTCGTAAGATCTCTCTCATGCTCACTTGGCTGTGAGAGAGGGCTCAGGAGGAGGAAGTGGCGGCGGTGCCATTCCGAAGCACTGTCCCATTCCGCCTTATTCTTTCCTCTTTTCTCCCACTGACACAAATAAGAGGATTAGGGCACACAGCTTCCGTCAGTCCCTCCATTGAAGACAAAGCAGCGAAGAGCTTAGCAAGATAGCCTCGGATAGCAGAGCAGACCTGTCATTCAAACGGTCTGGTTCTATGGCTGTTGGGAGGATAATCTCATTAGGATATGAAAAAGAAAGAGAGGGAGCAAGACGGACTTTGAAAACTCCAGGATGAGATTCGATTATCGTCCTCATAACTTGCATCTAAGATGTGCGGTAGGCGCATTTTGCCACTTAAATCTTCTTGTCTATGACAAGAACGTTGAAACACTCTCGTATGACAACTTAATAGTCAGGGATTAGTTTGTATGATTTGCGGACTTTAAGTTCAATCATTCAATTACGTTGCTGCTTTCCTCTAGATATTTTTGTATCTGTTTGGTTACTGCAAAAGCAAGATGCTTGTATAGTGTCAAACCCTCTTGCACACTGTCTTCATATGCAGGCAAAAATGTTTCAGGTTAGTGTGATATGGAGCTGTAGGCAAGCCGCTTGCTCCGAGAAACACTTGCCATGCCAGTGCCAGTATTTTCTAACATGATGACAATCCTGTGTATTAAAAACACAGTGGATACTTGGAGATTCACAGAAACAGAGACAAGTTTGGGACAGGACAATGTCATTTGTTAGTTCAATTCTGATTGAAAATCAGTTTGAAAAAATATAGAATTAAAATCATATATATATATTAATACATAATAATTAAAAACTACTTCAAAATGTATGGTTTTAGAAATATTTCAATAATTTATAAATATTTTAGGATTATGATTCATTATATGGTCTCATCAATTATGACGCTATAGTAACAGCCATTGCAAATTGATCTTATTTTTACCAATTATTCGATATATAGCAATAAGACGGAAAACTATTATTTGTTTAATAACAATGTTTAAATAAAAACATAAAATATGTGTATATAAATGTCAAAACATAAATATGCCAATATAACATTGTACACAAAGGTTCTAGTAAAAAACACTGCTAGGATATAATAATAATGATAAAAATTAGTAATTAGTAATTAAATTACAGTAGTCCACATGTAGTTTAATAAAAACTTATGTTTAATGTCAATGTTTTTAAAACACAACATTTCTAACATATAAAACATTTTCAGAAATATTGGCTTTGCCATATACTCTACTTACAACAGAAATCTAAATATCCCTTTACACACACTCTTGACATTACCTATATAGACATAGCATCCATAGATAAATAATATAAGAATGGTGGAGTCAAGCGCTTCCAAAGAGAAGCAGCATTTCCCGAAATTTAAATAATCAATTGTAGATCAAGCATTTGAAAGCAAAATCTAAAGCTCCTCTTTACATCAGAATAACATCCTGGTAGGTCAACCGTCTGGTGGTGGGGGGCACAAGTCATGAGATGACAGATGATTGCATCATTTTAATTCTGCCAGGAGAGGCTGGGCTAATGTTGACACAAAACCTAATACTTCCTTGCAGAGGAACAGGCTGGCTCAGCCTGGCCTCATCCCAAAGCGGAGCGCTACGACGGCCTTCAACACGCTAAGCAAACCACCTGAAAGCTTCACAATCATAACACCCTTCTTTCTTCTCTAAACAACAAAGTGTTAATGACAAGATCCTCTCAGATGTTCATCTAAAAATAAAGGATGGTTTTATCATGTGATATGTCCAACCTTTGTAATACAATACACTGATTCATATGAAATAATGACTATATGCATTATGGGTAAAACTCTTTAACTCTCACTATGTGCTGGTAGGGTGTACAGCTTCAGTCATGTAGCAAACACTCTGCCAGGACCAAAATCCACTCATGTCAGCAGGAATGCAGCATCCCACTCGCAAAGCAGAGCTAATTAAAAAACAACACATCGCAGGAGGACGCCCCCACAGTGCTAAAATAGAACTATCAGCACACCAGGGGATCATCCACAACTTCCTACTTCGAGCAAATTATCCTTGGACCAGGACTAACAACAGACTTGGGCCAGGTCCCACAGACACTAAGGGCCAGAGGGAAAATACGGAATATTGAATATTTGATATCTGTTAAACAACACTGTAAATTGCAAATGTTGAGAATGGCTTATGTATTTGTGTATGCACAATACCTGCACACGTGAACTCCTAGTGCAGGAAAACATTTATTACTGATTCACCTTGTCCTGTATTTGAAATAGAAATCTGAGTTTAACAATATGAGAGAATGATTTAAATCACAAGCTGGAATATAGGAATCATTTTCCCTGTAAACATAATTTTAATAAAGCAATGGTCATGATTTAAATTCACTTCACTTACAGAAATGCTGTTTATTCGGAAAAAAAATATTGTATAATATTGTTAATATACAATTTAAATGAATATCAAATGTGTTTCATAATATTGCAATAGTATTTTGCAAAATAGTCTATTATTCAAAACACTATACCAATATTATAACAGCAAGGTCTGTAATTTTTTTCATCTAAATTAAGAAAGAAAGAAAGAAAGAAGAAGCTTATAATTTAAATACTCACTAGCTATGCTATTAATATAGCCTACTTATATTGTAAAGGCGTTCTTGTGAATGCAAAATAATTGACAACACAGTAAAAAGAATCCAACTAAAATCTTGAAACACAATTACATTTTCACACTCTGTTTTTAATTGGCACTAACGCAAAGGTCTGCTGAGCCATTCTAAGAACATTATATGCAGATCGTAATTCCGAAGCTAATCCTCTAATAACGAGAGCCTGTTATTTCAAGTTGCTCTTCAGCTGAAATTTCCGCGCCAAAACAACCTATAAATTCCCGCCGGTGAGCCTGTGCTGTAAATAGCTGCCAGAGAGGTGTGAATATGAACGGTTGCCCAGTGTTGTGATTTATGCTTCTAATGATTATAGGGCATGAATCAATTGATGCGAGCGTGTCATTAGGCGGAGTTCCCCAAAAACGGTTAAAGGCTTCAACTCGAAGCCATGGGCGCTTTTGACAAGTACAACCTAAATGAACGTCATAAAAGTCAAAAAGGTGCCAATTACATCTACTAAGTGGCCCGTCATTGCAGAATAAATAAACAAATAATGTTAGCTACCTGTGAAGAGCGCGTGTGAGAGGACCCCCAGAGCTGCAGGTTGTGAAATGGCGGGTTTTATAATGCATTAGTGTGTAGCAGCCTTCAAAAAGAGATGCACGGCGGGTTCCGACAATATGATTTATACGAATCTTAACATCTGTCGAAATGACTAACATGCTCTAATAACACATGATAATAGAGTATCAATTTGGAAGAAAATAAATAGCGGTTTCACAAGAAGTATTCCCAAGAAACATTTAAATATAATAGCCACACTTAAAGCCAACATCATACACAAACCTACAAGTAAGCTAGATTGTGAAATCGCTGGCCCTTCCCTGCGCAAGCTGGTTCCTCCAGGGTAGGCTTAAGGAATATAAGCTATGAAATTAATTTTGTTAACACTAACTCTTCACGGCCATGTCGAGCGAGTTGAAAGAACTGCGGACTATAAAGTCAGGCAGTAGATGTGGCCCTTTAATTGTTGCATCGTGTTGGATAGGGACCTCCCAGTTATCACGACGATAGAGGCAGCAATTTTTCAAAAACTCTTGACACCGAAAGCTTGCAAAAGTAGTGACATGCATGAAGAGAATTTATGCAACATAAGGCACCCTGCTGTCCATTCACAGCTTTAGGACGAGGCGAATATAAACACAACACTCACCCACTGTGCACATTTAAAAAATCCTAAAAAAACATGTGTAAAAATTATGCGTTTTGTCAGCAACATAGTTTGAGAGATGTTGACCAAAATAAATAAAACAACCAAAAAAGCACTGGACAATAAATCTGCAAGAATATAATGCAATAAAAATGCGACAGCACGGGCCGCAGTGCAAGTACACTAATATAATCATTTATATATTTTTAACAATGCAGAAACATCGTAAAAATTATTATGAAAATATATAATTCAAATTTATAATGATAAAAAATAGACAGGCCTATGCAATTTGCACAAAATATTTGTAGCCAAACTGGATTAAAATAACGGGAAACGGATGAAGATAATAATGAATGTATAAATGGTCAAATATCAAATAATTCTGAAATCATTGACCCATCAAAAGAAAAAATGAGTTACTTTATTTGGACTGCCTGCGTGTAGCAAAACATTACAACTTTAAAACCCAATCAGACATGTTTCTGTAAAGTGAAAAATCGAGCCAATGTTCGACGTCAAATACACAGATATTTTTTTCTAAACAGGTAAAAGGCAAACTACCCTTTATAAAGACTGCACTTTAGATTATTGAGAAGTAAGGACCCATGAAATGCAAAAACGACGTTTCGTCCGTACCACCCTTAGCAGTGATGCATGTCAATCTGTAGATATCCTAGATGTAGGGTTTTCTATTCCAAAAACACATCCCAACACCACAAATCGGTAAATGTTTGCGAATGGGAATATTGTATTAGTACTAAAACGCAGTAAGGAAGATTTTGGAACTTTCGATGCCTGATCACGGTTAAATAAAAAAGGTCAACCTTAAGCAATGACATTGGTGCGTGTTGCACAGATATAATTATTATAATAATCCATGCCCTTACTGTTGGTAGTCATGTTTGCAGTAAAGTTTCCTTTCCCGGAAGTAGCAGCTGGTGGTGAGCGGTTGTTGACAAACGGCGCATTGCAAACACTCCTCGTGCCATGAAGACTCGTTGACGCGCATCAGAAAGCGGTCGGATATGGGCCGCTGGCACCCCTCACACACCGCCTGGTGATGGCACTCTGTCCCTGGAGAACAAATACATCATTTCAATAACCAAATTTATCTGTATTTTTAAACATATACATTATGGGTAATTCGACAACAAGTGGTTATCATATGATTTCCATAATTTAATAAAAAAACGTTAAAATACATAGAAAATACAGCAATCAACGAACGTATTTACAAATAATAATAATCATTATGATTGATGAGAATGTTTAACCATTACAAATGTTAAATAATATGGGTTCAAATTGTTAAATATTAAACGTTTAAAAACGTTGATGTTGGTATTAAAGATGTCTGAAAAAATATTAAAGCAAAAAAAGTTGTCAGCATAAATAAATTTGCCTATATCTCTGCATATGTAAAACCTAACAAACAACTACAATGTGTACTAAAAAATAGCCCAAGAATACAGAGCTGTGGAGCTCAAGCAAAGGTTTTATATTATTCGCGAGAATTTAGATAACACACTACGAATCATTTAGTTTAAAATGAACTCTTTCAATTGGGCTATATAATGAGAACTTCTTACATAGGTGTGTGACCAAAAATAAATGCAAGCGTGTCGAAAAAATATATAATTTTGATTATTTAAACACATGTACTAAATTTAGCACAAAATGTAAGTCTACTAATTTTACACATCAGTTGTGTTTTTACACTTGATGATATTATTTCTTGATTACTGAGCAAATAGGCGACCGGCCGGTTAAATCCATGACACATGAGGATTCGTCCCAGCCGCCTGCACACTACACTACTGCAACACTTTCCGCTGTAGTCCTTCCTTACAGTAACACAATTTGATGATACTCTAAAATATAATTTTTATGTGCTTCTATGGACAAAGGTTCGTAACAGAAAGATGTTTCAAACATGACTTACCGAGCATTACTCCAAGTGTAGCTTGTCCCGACCGCAGCGGATGGTCTTCAAGTTTTATACCGTCCAACATCTTTAAATATTCCCACGGTTACCTGCAACGAAGCGCCGTCCTAGCGACTCGGGACCTGTAGTAATATCCATAACAAAAAAGTGTCAGAGCTGTCCACGCTTGGGATCCCCACATAAGACATAACATAACCTGATATTACAGAGGTATCACTCGCATGGCTTTGCAGCCAGGAAAACTTCATTGTATTTGAGTAAAGGTTAGCGTTAGCTCCTGGTCAAAGCTAGATGTAGCACAGACGCACATGACATAACTATGAAACTTAAAACACGCATAAAATCACCTGTTAATTACTGGCCGAGTCAATCTAGACGTTTTGTGCACGAAGCTCGAAGTTTGTATCCCGGCTGCGTTGTCACGAACTGCAAGGAAAGATCCTCCCTTTCTTACACAGTGCAAGTCACCTCGATTCCCAAAAGTTTTTAGGAAATTGGTAAAATCCAAGGAAACATAAAGGAGATGTCTAAACGTTAACTCTTAAAACTGTGCGCCATTCGGCTCCCTGCAGCTTGAAAAAGCTCAAAACTGAGATAGGCTTCAGAGAATGCACCCTCCCCTTTTGGTAGCGTCACTTTGCAGACTATTGACTGACATTGGGATGCTATTGGTGCGCCAGTGTTCGTGCACTCCGCCGAGTGGAACTAAATGCGTTCCGCCTCTAAAATCGCGTGGCCTCCCAAACCATAGACGTACAAGGATAGTAAACAACGCTACGGAATTGGGGTGAAATAGCCTATATATATATATACATGTATACAAAAAAAATATTATGTCGATAGCTTTGCAAAGAAATAAAGAAATTATACATTCATTACATTCATTATTTTTTCGCATATTTTTTACAAAAGGGTAAAAATTACCTGCTTATCTGCAGTGATTTAGGCTTCTAAATATATCGCATACTTTGCAGAAAGGTTGAATTTTGGTCCCTATAGACGTGACATTTTGCAATTCATAATAAGATCATAAATAAGAACAAGCACATGCATTCGACATCTTATAAATAATCCCCTAAACATTGACAACGCGCCAGTTATCGAATAAAATTGTGACACAAAGCAGGAAAGGAAATAACAACTATAACGTCAATGAAAAAATATTTGACTAAATTGCTGTTTAAATGCTAATATTAAAATTGAAAAGCTTAGGAAAAAGCTGTAGTACACTTGCACTGCATTTACAGTGTAATTATGATTATGAGTTAAATAATAGTAATATGCAATTATTCTGTAGCACCGCTTGCTACACATTGTTATTGCTTATGATGTTCTAATTAATTGTATCAACGTGAAAACGTATAAATGTAATATGCATAACGTAATGCAAAATGTGAGAACAGATATATGTTGCTGATGTTACTATTGGGTTTTACCCGGGCTGCTTCGTGGGCCTCTCCTCTCTCAAGCAGAGGCTGCTGGCTTTGATATCAGGTAGCGGACCATCACGCCAGGCCCGTCCGCATGCATTGTGCTTTTGTGTCCATTATGAAACCTCGAACCTTCTGACCCTCGTCTCCGATGCACCTGGAGATGGGGGCCGATAAACACAGACAGCGGCTGACATAGCCAGATGAAATAAAAGTCAAAGCCCAGTGCGGGGTTCGCTGGGACATAGCAATAATACTACCGATAAAACAGAAGAGATAAAAATCGAGCTAATGAGTTAAATGTCCATCGTTTTATTTAATGAGCTTTGTGGTTTTGTTCCGCCGGGACTGCTTTGGTTAGATCTATTGTCATCCGAAAACCAATAAAACAATAAACAGATGATGCATCAAAACACGTTGAATGATGCAATAGATAAGTGACGTAGTCTTGATAAATTAATAATTCGTAGCTTCTAATTTAAATATTTTGTGAGCTTCGCAATTTATTCGTCAAAAATCAAGCGATCTGGTTTAATTCGGTAAATTCGTGTTTATTTCAGGCGTTTCATTCGTATAGGCTGGGACGTAAATTTCGTGGGATGTAATTTATTACTGTATTGCCTAACATTAATATTGATTTAGTGAATGGAAACATTTTTGCTCACGGTTTTTGATCACGAGGAAAACATTGAATCATTTGAATTTATCCACTGCTTCAAAAATATTTGAGACAGAATAATGATAGTCATGACTGACTACGTTTTGTGAGCTATTTAAGCACCCCGATTCTGGACATTTTGTAAAAACTAACAAATGAATGAAGTCTTTATTGATTGCATGTGTCTTCCGTTGTTTCTGAGATTAACTGCACTCAAGTCAACTTTTCGTTCCCTCGGTCTATTTTGAGAAGAACGTTTGTATAAAAAATGAAATAGCATGTTTTCTGAATGAGAAAAATCGTTCAAAATGAGGAAATGGGAACGATTTGTGCAGTATGCAATGTGAACATTTTAAAGCACAAGTCTAAATATTCATGCATGGGAGTTTACACGATCTCTTCCAAACATCATATAGGCCACAATAAGAGGGAGGAATGCACGCGCTTAACTCAAGCTTCCTCGCGTTATACATAATTCGTCACGCTCCCCAGTTACCGCCTCACTCCCGGGACTCCGTACTACCTCCGAGCCATTTAGGAGACTTCAAGCAGTGGCCAAGTGATATACCTATGACCCTTCATTATCGAGTAATCCCCACAAGCCCAACACCTTTAAAAAAATAAATGTCTTCAGTTGACGGTCAGAAAACAGCAGCGGCCAGTTCATTACCGTCTCCTAAATGATTTTTATCGCGGTTTCTTCTCGACCTAACTGGACTGATTATGTTTTTGATGATACCAATACTGAGCAAATAAATAAGCAATCTTAAGACGTGAAGTCGGTTAACTGTATTCTTTAAGAGTAATATTTCTTTTAAATCAGAGAATGTTAGATCAAATAAAATTCGTAACTGCATGTTTTTTACGTAAACCGATGTTTTCGTTATGTAGATATAAAAATATATTATTTGAGGTAGGTCAAAAGCGCAAGTAGGATACCTATAGCCTATTAAATACAAAAGCATTACTGAATAATATTCATCACTATTTTCGCTGTTTGTCATTGATTTTAGTTTCATTTACTTAAAAAGTAATTTTTCCACATTTATTGAGAAAACGTCGCGACTCACTTCACAGGAAAATGTACACATGCGTCAATGGAGAAGATGAATGGATCGTTTGCCTCGATAGCTGTGGTTCACTGGGCATCTTTTGTAATGTAACCGGGCATCCTTTGTAGTGAAGCTAGAAGTTGTTCTCATGCTAGATTTGTGCGAGGCTCCCCCTTGCGTTTCAATTTTGATCTGAAAAGAGAGAAGAGCATTTTTGTATGAAATGACGGTGACACTAATTGCTTTGGGTATGCATTTAGAAAGGATTTTTTTTACCCTTTTTTATAAATATTAACTATGGTACATCAAGTCTTTTTTTTATAATTTGTGTATAATTTAATAAGCTCTCTTTTTTATAATGTCTAGGTCTTTGAGCGGATTTTCTGCATGGACATTCACCAAAGAAAACCATTGGACAGTCACTTCTGCTCGTATAGGTTTTACATCTGCACTGGTCTGAACACCACAAAATATGATATGCGCCACGAAGAAAGTAATTGCTGAAGAGAGGAATGAACTGTGTCCAAACCCGTCAGCAATGTGCTGGTGGCGTGACTTGTGTGTTACAGGGACTTGGCCTTTTGTTTGGAACTCGGGTTTACGAAGTGTTTCATAAAGACGGATCTCGTTGGACAAGCATGAAAGGCGATCACAGCAAACGCCTTTAATGCCTGGACTACCCTAAAATGACTCGACTTCCGTCACTGGTAGGCCTAAATGTTGCGCCCACAAAAGTTAAAAGAGTTTTAACGAAGGCACGAAATGGGTTCGGTACTCTGGTATTTAAATAATTCTAGACAACGTAGCCCAAAGGACGTAAATATATGTGATTTATGTAGCTAATGTTGCTTGAAAAACACTCTCTAATTGTTTTCTTTCGCATACCCCCTCCTTCTCTCAAAATGGTACGCTTGAGCAGCAGGTGTGTGGCACGTGCATGGTGAGTGAGAGAGAGAGAGGGTGAAAAAATGTAAACTCAATAAAGGTTTGCAAGCTATGCTACAATGTTTTAGTTAAACAACTCGGATAATTCGATCACAAGGTAAGAACAACATAACATGCATTAAAGGAGATTAAAAGTTCAAATGAATCGCAAATTTTGCTTGAAAAAAATCGGTTATTTGGGCTGAAAATACAACATTGTTTATTATTTGGAGATTAATTTATTGATCTTTACGGTCATTTTTTTGTCAGGTTACTGCAAATGTGTATACTCCAAAAAGTGTATTATTTTGATCGAAACTCGTATAAGCACACGACGTACTGTTTAAGAAAACGGCGTATAGGCTAAGAACCAATCAACCCACTATCCAGCTAAGCATTCAACAAATAACTAATTAACAAAGAGATTCTTTCATTTAAATATATTTTTTAAGCACAAAAGCCCATCCAAATAAAATTTATTTGAATAACAGTGCATGATGACATATTTGCAACGTAACGATGTTATTCGCTGACAATTCTATCTCGAATTACTCGAAGCAAGAAGTTTTTCCCTCAGAAAATGAATACATTATTTACCATTATTAAATGATAATTTATGAAGTTTTTATTAGTTTCAAAATGGAAACGGATAGTGATTTTTCATTAAAAAATAAAGAATTGTGAATATACAAAAAGCTTAAAAATAAAAAAACACAACAACGAAATAATAGCCTAAAAATAAAGGGAACACTGTGTATAACGTTCACATATCTAAATTACGGCTATAATAAAATAGCACTTTTATCCAATAAACCATAGATTTAATCACAGTGATCCCGTTTAATATAGTCACATTTGCATTTAAACTTCTCTGCTAAATATCAGCGTAGTCTTCACTGCTTGTCTTGGAGCTGAGAGATGCGTTATCAGAGAGCATCACACTGCCACCTAACGAAACTTTCGAAGCTTTTAATTATTAATTAATGAATGTAACAATGTTATACAACTCAATCGATATATTTCTTCAAGATAACTGTAAAGACAAAACAATATTGAATTTTAGCTTTCATTACTTACATGATAAAAAAGACAAGTCATTGTAATAGCAAAAAAGCCTACATTTTCGATAAATATGGGTTTTCTATCAGTGAAACAAAAATGAAAATATTTTCGGAAAATCCAAATTTGATTATTTAAAGGGACGCTATTAAGCTATTAAACGTTCTTAAGTCTTTATCATAGTCATATTTACAACGAGTCTGTCTGTAGAGACAAATAAAGTGTCAAAAATGTAGGCTATTACTTTTGATTTATAATACAAAAATAATGTCGGGTTACAATTCTTTTTTGAATGGTCTTTGAAACTGTTTCCTATAAGCCATGTCGGGGAAAGTTGAGGTTGCCACGAATTTTTCAACAATAGGAAAAACAAAAAAATTGCCTTTAGTCAGAAAGTTGGACACTTATATATATATACAGGCTTCTAAATGCACGCGAACTAAAACACAGTCGTTGTTGAAGTATCGCTTATATTAAATTCCAAAACCTTTTGGGTATAAAGGGTTTATCTTTAATTTCTTATAGTTTCATTCGAAACCCTTTTGGCCTAGGCCTATATAAGGTTTATCTTTGATTTTTTTTAACGAATCTAAAAAAGCTAATGTTCGCTAATGGTAGCAAGCATCAGAGACAGAGTAAATTAAAGTGGCAGTTAACTTTCAAGTTCGGATCCACTTTGATCTTTTAATGAGTGTTTGACATTTTGAGACTTTTCAATGAAAATTAAAAGTTCTTTAACGGATGTGGAGGCATTTTCTTATGTTAATTGTGTCTCCATTTGTGTGGGGGAACAAATTTTAAATTAGTTTGCTTAGATAATTACATTTACAACACTACGTGCAATACATTAGGGTTATACTAATTAATACATTTGTATTATTAACGTTAACAAACTGAATGCTTAAACATATAATGCTTAACCGATCAACATTTAATGCATTTAGGCAGTTTGATTTCTGAATTGTAATACATACTTATTTTTGAATGAACATGTTCACCGATTTGTAAAGCACTGACATTTGAGTTATACTTTTAAGCGTCGAGGGCAGTTTAGTATGGTTTGACCTTGACAATCATACTACAGCTGTCTAAATCATCCAGAATTACAGAGGCTGACTAGTGCTCTCCTGAACTAGATGGAGGGTAACTAGCGCCCTCCTGTGGCCAATCACCTTTCTGTCTCATATGTTTCATTCAGACTTTCATTCCCTTACAAATATTTATCAACTGAATATAATTCAAATGCAGGATACTACTAACCAAAGCAGTTATTTTTAGTGGTGGACTGTACAGTTAACTAAAAGAAATAACCAAAAGGAATCAACGTCACGTTGTTAACGTCTGTTAAGTCGGTTTGAAACTAATTTTAATTCCTGATTGTATAACAAATATTAAAACAGTAAATATTGCAGCTATTTTATTACGCTAATAGAGAAAACAAATAATTAAAAATAATTAACCTTTCATGTTTTTCCTAAATTTTCTCTACCCTGTACGTCTTCATTAATATTAAAAATTCCTGACAATTATTGATAATAGATTAACAAATATGGTTTGCTTAAAACATCATCCTCCAGTTAGAAAAAAATCCTAAAAAGTAATGTACTGTTGTATACTTGTTTCGTCTTGTCAGTTTGCATGACAAAAATATTTACTCACTTAAAAAATATATATTCAGTTGCAAAATTTATATGGAAAAATATTAGGGAACAATTACGATCGGAAAATAGGAACATTGGACAAAAGCAAACTTAAGTGTTAAAAAACAAACAGAAAATTAAATGAAATATTATAAACATAAGAATTTAAAGAATTCTAAAGAAAAGGTTGAATGCATAACAACTGGCTGGTAATTTCTGTATTAACAACACTGATGTCTAATTAGACTTTGTTAAGTTTTATTAAAGTTCACCTTATAAGTTGGGGCATTACCAAGGAGTTAATGTGGAAAGGTGTAAAAAAAGGAAATTAAGAAAGTAAATATCTGTTTAGTTGTATTTACAGACATTTAGCTAAAAATATGCTATTACAGATTTTTTTGAGCAGCGGTGTAAATATTTGGAACATTAACTTGTACGTAAATTTTAAATTACTATCTTTTTGAAGTGTAACACTTCTATAATAATATGAATACAAATATTATGAAAAACAAATATATTGACTGTTTGGCAAATGTTGACTACATTATTGAGATTGCCTATAGGCTAATAAACATTCCATGCAAAGAATAGATGATAAGATTTGGGAGGTGTTTTTTTAAATGACACATTTTCTATGCAACAAGAAAGGAAAAAGCTTTAAAGTCATACGAACTTCATTTGTTTTATTAAGCTTTCATCCAGAGTTCACTTATCAAAGGTCAGGGTCTAAAGCAGATCAAAGTTAGCTTAAGATAAAACAGACTTCTTTAGATAAAGCTAACAAAGGCACTGTGTGGAGAGAATATGTGGTTGATTTCTCCATTGAATCTGGAAAATGTCACATGGAAACACTTGCAGATTTTGGCAAATGCATCCTTGTGTCCTTTAACCACTTAAAAACAGAGTACACACCCATATACAGTAATACTGACTTCAGTATTCTTATAGAAAAGTATGTTGTTTAGTTCATATTAATGATATCTTTCAGCATTCTGAAGCTATAAGATTGACAAAAAGTACCGACTTAATGGACTTTGAAACATAACAACACAATTAATACTCAATGGTAAAATCGATTGTTTGGAAAAGATAGACAGATATCTGGATTTCTCAAGATCTGTGACTTAATGTATAGTTATGTTTTCCAATCCATATTTCCGATGCTTTTCAGCAGATGGTTTTCTTGTTCATTCGATCCTTCTCTCAGCTGATTTATTTATACAAAGCAGGCCTAGTGGCGGCTCAGAGTCTGATTTTAGGATCCGTGCCATTTATAATATACATCCCCTGTTTCTCTTCTGTGGGAGGCATGACTCCAGCTTGTGTTCTTTAAATTTAAAGTGTAACCGGTCTTGTGGCCTGATCACCAAGATGTTCAAAATAGATTTAGAGTCTCCACATTGTGAGAAATTGATGACTGAAAATTTGTCACTGGTTTGTCATTATGGCAAACCAAAAGTGTGCTGTGAAGATTAAAGAGAAAACAAAGGGATCAAGGCTTCAAGACGACATAAATTTCAAATGCTTTGAAGACCAGCAGTCCTATGTTCTCTTTCATTTTTATTACCCTTGGATATCTAACGTTATTATTACTATATTATTATTAATAATATTTATGTAATAGTCGTAAAATATAACAAATAAAGCAAACAAATGTAGGTAAACAAAAAATAAATTACTATTTGATACACCAATATATTATTATTATCATTATAAAAAAAGTAGTGGTTGCATGTCATAAAAAGCCACTTATTGTAAATCAACAAATGACATTGCCGTGCTATAAAGGGAACTCACAACACAGCTCTCGACGTCTGTGTCTGAGTGGGCATCTCTCCAGATGTTCCTCAGCTGGTTGGATCTGCAGATGGAGATCTGTGTAGCGTCTGTCAAAAGCCAGCATTTCTAATCTATTCAGCACCGCCTCATCTCTATCGGCACATTTGGTACTCCCTGCATGTGCTGACCCGGGGGTCTCCATGTATCCCATGAGAGAGAAAAATACTTTCAGAGCACTGAAATGGGTCCAAGCGCTGATCCTTTCCCTGTGTGTGTAAGATCATGGATAAATAATGTCCTGGAATGAGGCTGTTAATCTGTTTTATGTTGTAAAACAAATTTTCTGAAAACATGAATTAAAGCTTAATAAAAATGAATGCTGATATGAAGAGAGCTGTATCAGGTGTGGCAAAGTAAAATGAGACGAATCATAGCAGTTGAGATGTGACAAACAATCTACTTTGACGAAACATCAGAATTGTAAGTAAATATTTAACATTTTAACTCGCAAGCACATAAAGCTTGAGATTGCCGCTGTATGTTTGCCATCATTTACTGCATCTGCTTTACTATTAAAGCCAGTTTGAAAGCGCCGAATGGTCAAATGTAGTTACCGGGTTGAAACATGAAGGTGTGAGGGGATTCTGCACAAGATTTATGGCCACGGTTGACTTCATCAAAGGTCAGCATGGAAGATGGGTTACAAACCTGGAAAAGAACAGACCGGCGGCATTAGAGCTGTGAAGTTCAGTCTTATGTAGTTTCCATGCATCTAGCTTAAATGACTGTTTGAAACAGTGCAACTCGGTTAAAATCAAGTTTCAATTGCATTTCAGATTAACATTTAAATTGCAATTGAATAAACACCTTCAAATAATCTTGATATCATAGCATTGATTAATATTTCTATATTATTGAAATGTATTTATTTAATGTTAAAAAATCTTGTATTGTATTTATTATATTTATTTTCATCATTTTATATAATAATAATAATCACAAGCAATATAATATTAATATTGTTTATTTTGATCCATTGACAATACTATTTTAATAATTCTTTTAATCTATGGAAATGGATTTATTTATGTGCAGGTTCTGATGTATAAAATCTGTGACATTTTATTTGAATTAAAATACAAGTCTGTAGAAATAATTGTAGAGGCAAAATAAAAAAGTCATTATATTTCTGATTTAATCGTTCAGTCTGACCAAAGGCATATATATCAACGAACAGGAAGTGAGTCAATCCTAATGAAGTTATTAAAGCACCCCCACCTGTAGCTGGACACATGTGGCTTTGACCCAGTGCAAATGACAAACTTCTAATGGAACAGAATGGATTCATTTGGCAGTTGGTTCCACTAACAAGCAAATTCATTGTTCCTTAAAAGAACAAACTGCACCTCACAAACATGATTCCTACTCGCTCATTGTGACATTACTCTCGCATAACAACACTTTAAACTGACTGGTCACCAAAGCATCCCAAATGTTTCACCGAACATAATTAAGTATAGTTTAAAAAACAGCTAAATCAATCGTGTGTTCCCTGTGGGTTTCTTCAGGAAAACTGCTCTCTGGGAAAGTGTTGAGATTAACAAGAAAACAAGCTCCCTCCACAAAATCCCTCCCTGTGGTTGTCAGTGTTTTCCCACTGGACCACTTTCAGAATCATAAACATCTTAACAGGGCTCGCCTCCCCCGGGAGCCTCCCAATTTCTTGCAAGCGATCAGAACCTAAGCTCAGGAGCCGCTCCCTTATTGCATCCAGGTGGCCATGGTAAAAGCGCTGGCCTACCATAAATGTCCCATAAAATGCATGTGGCACCTCCAGAGGTGGATGGGGTCACTGCACCTGTCTGTGGATTGAGACTCGATGCTTCCTCTTCGTAACCACTCTCACGCTCGCTCACTTTTCTGACACTTTGCTTCCATCTTTCTCCGCTCCACGACACCATAACAAGGACCATATTGAGAATGACATCCCCAGTTTGTGGGAAGACTCCTGCAAGAGTTTTTGCCTACAAAATGATCCAATTTATCTGACAGATTAGACGATATGTACCAGTAATCATCCAAATTTGTGGGTTTCTTTATGGCAGATTCCTAAATACGTAGCATGTGTCCGGCGGTGAGTGGTCCGCGGGGACCAGCATCCCTCTGGTCAAGTTTAATGGGCCTTCGTGCCTGGACATGGGGCCACATCGCTTTGATCTCACTTTAAAGGAGCTAATTGATCTCTGTGTTCAGAACGCTCTGTGGTGTCCCTAGAGAGAAGAACGAACACAAATAAAACATTAAGCTTAAAAATGCATCTCTCAGAAAATGACAGAGAGAGAAGAGATTTGATGTGTTCCTAGAGGGTAAAGGAATGGAATAACAAAAAAAAATGGGAAACACATCAAATAAAACGTCTTGATAGTTAATATTTCCAGACATACACTAAGGTGGAATAGAGGCCAGGAGGGAAGTGTGTACAGGACAGGGGAACAACCTCAAAAAAATAGACATCACCTCACGCCCGGGCCCATTGCTCTTCAATTACTCTAATGTGCCTCATATGGTGGAGATATTCTGACAAACCAGGAAGAGAGGGAGGGAGACAGAGCCCTTCCACTTGCCTTGCTCTTTGATATCTCCCTTTGCTTGATGCCAGATCCAGACATGATGGTTTACGACTCCCTTTGACTTGTTAAGGGAGAAGTGCTCGGAAGACCACACGTTTCAATCTCCATCCACACTTCCCCCTAAAGGTTCAACAGAACATGCAAAGACATCAGAGAAAATAATATATGATATGAAAAAATGCACAGAGAGCTTTATGGCTTAACAACAGGACAACAGGAGTCTGAAATAAAAGTGTTTGGTTACATAATAATTGGCAAACAGAAATCATTCAGTGTCTCTCGTATTCAGACAGAGAAAAATTCCTATACAGACACAGAACTCCTGGTGTCAAGTCAAAGGTCTGGCTCCACATGTCTATTTGGAGAAAGGCTTATACTCTGTCAATTTCATCATGTAGGCCCATCCTCGGAGACCATGTCCTTCCAAAGACATGAAAGACCCATCACCGGAATTCGGTTTATTCTCATGGACAAGTTTTCATGTATTCCCACATGTCCTACTTTATGCTTGAGTGTCTGTAGAAGAAAAGAGACTAACAAGGTGTGTCCACGTGCCCAGCGATGGATAGTTCCCTCAGCTCGACTCTACATTGGAAGCAGATGACGATATCAGCACACAGTCGGAAAAATTGTGGGAAAAAAAGAGAAACAAACCATGGATATCGAAAAAAAAAATATTTTCCTGAATGGTAAAAATGTTTTGGCTAATGCGCTGGTTATTTTGAAAACATCAGGATCAATCACATAAACTGAAGGATATATATTGCATTATATAGTATTCAGACACAATTCAATATCCTTTTTTAATGATAATGATAGAGCTGAAAATAGTTTCCCCATATTCCATGCCCTACCATTCCCTTCAAACACATACTGTATAGATTTAAAAATAGGAAAAGCTTTAACCAATGAGAACACTGAGAACCAGTTATTTTCATTTTACAGTGCGGTCTCGGATATTATTATTATTTCTCCTATCATAGAGCCACAGAAAGGCTGAAAGTAAAACCATGTGAGGTGGTCGTTTGAAGAGGCAGTGATGTTATGGGAGGGGGCCGTGTTTCAGAAAAAGACCCTGTGTTCAGCCCCATCTGGAGGTCAGTGGCTATGTAGACACAAGCCTTGGTGAACTGATCAGTCACTCAGGAAAATCACTTGAGCAATAGAAAGCAGGGTTTCAATTAAGTTAACATTTATTCTTTTATTATGTTTACAATGCAAAGCTCCTCCACCAGTCTACCACCTTACTTATTATATAAGTTAGGCTGCAAAATCCCATCATGCCACATTTATGATGTAAAATGTATCAGCAATTTTTAAATACATTTCTAAATATGAAGAAAAAACACAAAACTGGTTTGGAAAATTTGGAAACACTCGACTCAAAAGTTTCTAATGATCTTAAAAATATTTAAATATCAAAGTGTATGCTTTAAGGAACAGTCCCAAAAATGGACTTGACCATTGTATACTTTATATGGTCAAGTCAATGCGGACCGATTTTTGGGTGAGCTATTACTTTAAATGTCTGAAAATGCTTTTGTAGACAATAATATAATTGTGCGAACATGTCGATTTCTTTCATTAGAAAACAAAAACTGTATTATTAGAATTTTTTTAAGGATGACTTAATAAAATAACCAAATAATGAAGAAAAGCAGCCAATAAGAGTCCTGTATAGACTTGTGAACTCCTTAATCCTTTTTAAAACGCTTCCCAAGGTAAAATATCATGAAGCTGAATGATAAAATGGCAAGAGAATGATTTTGACATTTCAAATGATTTTGGATTCCAATTATGGCAACTTTAAAGATGCTAAAATAGGTCCGTTTTTACTTTTTTAGATGCTTTGAGACACAATATAATTCCCACATTCCAACTCCATAGTTTTGACAAAAGAACTACTTTCACAAAAATGGGAAGAAATTTCTATAACGAATTAGTAAACCTTTCCAAACAATTTTGATTGGTACTGTTTATGGATACTTGGACATTTAAAAGCTCTGTGAAAACCCACTATTGCTTGGTTATTGCGTATTTAATAAGCAAATAAATTGCATGCCTTGACTATCATTCCCAAGCTCTTCTTACAATGAAATAAGAAAATCATAATAAAAGTCACTGACATACATTCAAAGTCTCTAATTACTTTTATTACGGTCCATAGAGAGGAAAAATAAACTAAATGACAACCTCATGTCCACGCATGACTTCTTCCCTAACCTCATGCGTAAACTTCATGGAAGAAACTAGAAAGACTAAAAACAGGCCCCAACTAATGCCACTGTTCCCATTGTCATAGTTTGTGTTTGTATAGGTTAGTGGGTGAACTCACTGGGAAACTGAATGTTCTACCTGCTCAAAGGTGTGTGAAGTGAGCTGAGGGGGAGGACAGCTGTGAGACTACCCTGTCCCTGTGCCTCACGCTGTCTGAACGGGCCTGTGAGACAGAACCTGTGGTGCACAGTGCCTGCGTATCTCAGAGCTCCTGTTACTTTGTCACTACAATCATTAACACACCACTGACTCCATTCACTTACCTGGGGAAAAGGACAAAGTTGACACAAAGCATCATTACCAGAAGTGATCTCTGTGACACTGTCATCAGGGGTCACAGGGGACAATATCCCTAAACTCATTATCACTTGAAGTGTTTCTAATGGGGGCAACTTGAAAGGCATCTTAAAAGATAAAACGGTGCTTTTTGACTGTACACAATGAGGTTAGCGTTCCCTAACACACACACCAAATTCGATTTTTTGAAAAAGGTAGCTTCTGAAAGCATTACATAAGAACAAAATAACCAAATAAATACTTCACAGTAGAGAAGTCCCTTTTCTGCATTATTCTATAAACACTTCACATAAAAAGTTGTATCATAAAAAGTCGTACACATTTTGCCTTATATATATATATGTGTGTATATATATATATATATATATGTAGAGAGAGAGAGAGAGCCCTGACCTTGCATGTGGAGGGTGTATTGATTTAATGTGTGCTCTTGAAGTTTTTCTTTACAAACATTAATGTGACAGGGTATTTAAAACGTTATATGACACAAGTTTTAGAGCTAATTTAAAGTGAGCTTTTAGAACTCATTTCAGTCCCGTCTACTACCTTCTTCAATAATTGTGACTAGGGTCGTGACCAGATGAGGTGTAGGGCTGAATATCTGGGTGTAGTATTGGCTGTCTTTTAAATCACTGAATAACCAGAAAACCATTATACAGCCGTGGAAAATAGTCAGAGACCATTTCAAATTTTATGATGTGTTGTGGTCATTCCAGTCCAGTGTCCATTGAATATCAACAAAATCAAACCTCAGAAGTGACATAAAATCCTCCAACAACCAACTGACTGACAGCATGACAAGACGCATGAAATTGTGATAAAAAACGAGGAAATAAAAAAGGAAACATTTTTTTTACTGTACCTAAATACATGTACAAATATGTCTGTTGTACTGCTTGAAAGTGAAAATGAACTTTTTTTCTATAAGTATTTGAGGTCAGAAAAAATACAGAGTTTCTTTTAAATTCAAATTTTCTGTCATTTCCAAGGATTTGCAATATTTGTATTTACAATTTGGGAGAAATATTGCTAGTAGTTCACATAATGAAAAATAAAAAATAATTTTACCTAAACACATATCTAGCAATAGTCAATTTTAAAAGAATAACAGTCTCTTAAATGGTCTCTTTTTTTCTGCAGCTGTATATCACACAAATATGAAAAATGTATTTACATTCTAAAGCTTACAAAGCTTTAATCGTCACTGGAATCAACCTCAGAGAATGTAAAATATGTGATGCTTAATGTACAACATACCTCACCATAAGACATAACAACCATCAAACTAAAATGGTTTAACCTATTTTTATGAGATTATCAAAACAATGTTTTTTATTAGAAATAACGCACTGATAAATTGATCACAATAAGTCAGATGTTACATGTATTATTTATTAAGAAAGCAACATTTATTTATTTTTTATTTTGTAAGTCCCTTGGATAAAAGCATCTGTTAAATGACTTAATGTAAATGTATTTTGACTTCATGTTAAGGTATACATAGACAGTAATCTTCAGATTGTTGGTTAGATGACATAAAACAGGCTGATTACACATTGATGATGTCAGACGGAGTCCATCAGAAGGCTGCAGAACTGTGTTCAGTGTTGAAAGAATAATTGTACTGTAAAACAGAAATAAATTAAAACAGCAATTAAACTGTGAAAAACAATCAAAACAAATTGATCTGCAGCGTAAAATCTGTCAGATGATCTCCCTTCATTTTAGCACTTATGATAAATGCATTTTCTTGCCACTCTTGCAATAGATTTTTCCCTAAACAGTAAATGTTGCTGAATGGCGCCCCCATGTGTATCTGACCAAGAAGTACCGACCCGTTTCATCATGAACTATTATACCTGTATATAACATCATATCAAATATTACTTAAAGCTTTCATGTGTAATAAAGAACTGCAAAAAAATAACAGACAAACATAAAATCCTTACAGCTGGAAGTATCCTGCTACAGATCTTTTAAAGAATGAAGATTTTTCAAGCCTTAAAATACATTTAACAGAGGATGTGGGGTGAGAACATTTTTTCTAAGATAAAATAAAATAATATTAATATTATTTTATATAATATTAAATCAAGGATTGTAAGTTTTTGACCCGTATAAATTCATATAATTATATACGCAGTTATAACAGGCTGTTACAACTAATTTTTTGAAAAAGGGTTTTACATCATTTATTCTTTTATCATTTTATTTCACACTACAAAAACACAAACGAAATAAAATATTTTTTTCTTAATATCGTACAGTTAAAAATAATCATGATTAAATAAAACCAATACACAAATATGCATATCCTGACATTTAGCTAGATCAAAACTACATTTATACTCTTACAAGATGTCATTCTGATTCAGAGCACTAGGTGATGCTGGAGGATCACACAACAACAATTTTCTCTCTGCTCTCCCTCCACTACTTGAAGCAAAACTGCAAGCTCCCCCAACATGTCACATGTCAAACGCCGCTTAGTTATAATAAAAAGTCACACACACTACCTGACTAAGTAATAAATAAACAAGTATGTGTGTGTGTCTGCGCGCATGTGTATAAATGATGGATGGGAAGGATGGGGTGTTATCTCAAAGTGCATGTATCACTGCCTGCCATTTTTACACAGGCCTGTGACAGAACAGTGACACACGGAACATGGGCGGCAGCCTCCGAGATGTGCAGATCTTCATTTCCTGTTCCTGCTCAGAGCAGTTGAAGCTATGTGACATGTTGTCTTCATTAATTCCCTCCTTCATTTGAATATCTACCAGGCTGCTCAATGGGTCTCCGCTCACTATTTTTCTCCCTCACATCACTTCACATGACCATATGTGCAGTAAGAAATACACGCATTCACTCCGATGCACTGTATGTGTGGGATACGTCCACTGGAAACCTTAAAGCACAAACGAGATGTCTAGTTTAAGCTACAAATTCACATTTCACACACTGACATGCTGCTAGTATTCACTCGTATATATGATCCACTTGTTTTACTGTAAACCCAAGGTACAGTACACACACACACACACGCGGAATCATTAACATTCAAACTACATAAAGACGTCAGCTCAAATCACTAACTAATTAACACTTAAAAAGACACAAATTAGATATGCGTGGCTAAAAGCAATTATAATCTCTACGAGTTTTGCAAATCATTTGGGAAATGAAAAGAATGTGTAATTGCTGGAACCAACATCTTCAACAAAAAATGGCTCAAGTGATGCTTGTTAGGGAGCAGTCTTATCGACGGCCGCGATTGCGATTACTACGCTTTTCTGCAATTACATGTGCATATGTTTAATGTCACAAAATGCCTCTTTTTAATGAATGTGTTTTTAATAGAATTAGCAATCAGTCAATTACGATGTACGTCAGGGCCCTGAGCGGAGGAGTTATCATCCAGAGACTAATGAAGGAATACGTGCAGAATCACACTGCAAATATGTATTCAGCTGTCGGCCAATAAACGCTACTGAATCGTAAAAGCAAAATTGACGTTTTGGTGCCATTTTACAGTACGGTGTCCTTGTTATATACGTTATACACGTTATACGTTAACTTCTGTACAGAATATAAAAGTGACAATAACAACTGTAAAAAAAAAGATCACAGATGAAGTACATGCAAATTAGTAAATGCTTACTGTAAATGCCTTATAAATTATGGTGGTCCCTAAAAATCTTAAACACTTATGTCACTTTCATTATAAGTATAACTGGGTTAAGGATTATATCTAAATAGTTTCAGCAAAAAGTAAAAAAGGAACTACAATTTTAAAGACTAAATTCCAAAACATTAACAATGTTTTAAAACAATTACATTTGTTATTTTGATAAATAATCACAAGGCAACATGGATGGTTTAATTGAACCTTTGAATTGAATTTATAAAAAATAAAAGGGATCTAACTCTGAAAAACAAAACAGAATTTAATTGCTAAATTACATAACGAATTAAGAAAGCTAAACCTTAAAGGAACAGTTTGCCCCCAAAAAACTGACAATGGCCTACATTCTTCAAAATATCTTCTTTTGCGTTCAAGAGAACAAAGAAATAGATACAGGTTTGGAACAACTTGAGGGCGAGAAAATTATGACAGAATTACATTTTTTGGGTAAACTGTTCCTTTAAGAGCGAACTTCTAATAGCAGTCACACAAAAAATGTTGACACATGTCACAAGTTATCTGCTCGACCGATAGCATTTTAAACATATGCAATTTCATGAAACAAACGGCATGGCTCTAAAATACTTTTCCAATAGCCTACATCAATATGACGTTACACGGCTAATAATATATATTGTTTACATACATATATTTCATGACCGATATGTGACCAGCAGTCACTGCGTCAGAGCAGTTTGGCATCCTTGCTCGCATTTTGACAAGTTGGCAGTGAAGCTGCATTCCAGGTCGAGGATGAGGCTGAAGAACAATAGCTGTGGATGCTTTCACACAGATTCTAATTATCAGGGCAGCGCTCCGACTCCATCGCCGTCAGCTCTCGCTTCTCCATTAATCTTATGCTGTCGCCCACCTCACTAAACCCAGTACTGTTACACTATCTCTGCTTTACTTCATCTGCAGAGGCTGTGTTAGGCTGTAATTAATGAATCCCTCCCCCCCACGCTAGCTCGGCTGCTTCTAATCACAGCCTGCTTCCAAGAGAGAAAGTGGAAAGTGTTGATGGGGGTTACCATAATATTAAATATGTACAGTGTAAGTAAATAGAGAGACACCGAGCAACGAAATCTGATTGTCATTTCTATTTGGTGTCACTTCTAGGAGATATGCTATAGCGACTTAATGACTAAACACTGATGATTAAAATGATGATAAAATTAATATGATAAAATCCACTGAGCACATTTGTTCATTTAATTTTTTATACATTTTATATATTAGTCACTTATTATGCATGCCTTTATTTATAAATAAATTATATATTTGAAAATAATTATACACTTTTGAATTATGCATTCATTTATTAGTCTATTTTTTTAAATTTCTCTAGGAACATTCTGTTGTCATTATTGCTATTGATATCATATTTCGCTGCTGTCCTTTGTATCTTCATATTTTGTGATTTTTTATTAGAAATATTGTTTGTTATTATTAGTCACCCATTATGTTTCTCACTGCATGGGTTTTGAAAATATCTAACCAATAAAAAGTATTAAAAAGTGCCGGTCAACTTTGATAACGCAGTATTGAATGATTTTAAATGCTTTTTCCATTTCCTGAAAAAACAGCAAATTTGGACATCCGAGTTTAGAAAGGACAGCAACAATGCATTATCACTACTTAAATGTTTCAAATTTAGTTTTATTATTCATATGATGATCAATACGATTCTCATTTTATTGAATTGGTCTTACTATAGTATAAATATATATCGCATACTTTGTCCTGGCTGACTTGGTAAAACAACATTTTGTTCCAATATAATAGTGCACATATGCATTTGTCTCACATTTTGGCCTTAATTTAAGGAAACAATATAAAATGGGAAAGATTTCCTGTTCGGGTATTTCTTTTATACTTGAAATTCCTTAATCAGTTTTCTTTCATTTCATTCACGTTACATCTGGATTAGAGAATGACCACTTCATTACAGCTGCATGCACTCTGAATCTACAGTAATGACCTATTTCCTGTATGAGAGCCCAGTCGTGAGGGCCAGGGAATGTTTTTAGACTTTCTGGATAAAATCACATTGACTGACCCAAGAACTAAAATAACAGCACATCACAAGTTGAATAAAAAACATTACATATGTGCAAACAGGCTGTATTCTGTGTTCTCTGTGTTTGTGTTGCAAACAGTGTTCACTTACTTCCTCCTCGATCTCTTGTGGTGACTTGATGATAATGCCCATTAAATTGATAGGCTGTATCTGGAAAAAAAACAGAGATAAAGCAGACCTACACATGTTTAAGGAAGCATGTTTAAGATCTTTAATCCGCTCTCTTTCATTCTCTCTCCCTCTGTTTCTCTGACAGTAGGATCTAAGCCCTTATGACAGGGACAAAATGGCCTTATGTGAGCCCAGCTCTGCCTGTCATTGAACATCTGGATGTGGGAATCTTAGTCAAATTTTAGTAACATTAACGTTTATTGCTCTATTTCCATACTTGTTTATCAATGGAAGCCGGTGGATGTTCGGGAAACCTGTTAGAATTTTTTTTTCAATTCTGGTGGTGTTAGTTGAGCATTAATTACTCAATGCAGTTCCCTCACAGACCTCTAGGGGTTCATGACCCCCAATTGGGACAAACTTCTCAATGCGCAAATGCAGCACTTACTTCATCTCTGGATCTGGAGACATGTTTATTTGAGATCGTAAACGGTATATCATCCATGGCTGCAAACACAGAACCACACAAAATACAGAACATTACAGCAGAAAAATACCAACATTCCACACAATCTCCCTCCTAATCGCTGATGTGAAGCACGTTATGAAAAAGCGTTTGAATTAATGGTCGAAAATGGCAGAACGCTCAAAGTTCCGATCCCCTCGAAAACTCGCTCAGACAAAGCGAGATGAAAGCCTTCTTTATCCGCCACTGCATTTGACTCCCCCCCCCTCGCCGCCCCCCGCCCGCTCTCCACCCTCTTTCCCTGTTAATTACTCTTGATTATTCCTGATCCTGTCTTGTCAAGGAGACGTTCGACTCCAAAAACAAAAGCCCCACTCGCACACGTCGAAAGAAAAGGGGGAAAGAGAGAGACAAAACAGTCGCCGGATATCAATTTGCATGAAAATGAGCCCGAGCGCTCGGCTCTCGGAGAGAAAGCGCGAACGAGAAAGAAAGAGAGAGGTGGATTCAAAAGAGAACTTGCCAAGAGTACGGTGGTATAATTAGCATTCTACCAAACAAACGAGCTTCAACAGAGCTATAATTAAGCAGGCCCGTAATTAAGTGTATGCCCTTTATCATAATGATCATGGTTAAAGCGCCTTTGATGGCTGCCAGTGGGTTATTAACGGCGTAACCCCGCGCCACACGGCGCCCACGCAAGAATCAGGGTGTCACGACTGTCAGGCTAAAGAGCACCCCTTTGTTTATCAAATACATTAGAGCCCAAATTAACACAGGGTGACACGACCGCACAATAGCTTCCATTGACTGCACTGAAGAAAAATGTCCATCCCCCTGAAAAAAATCGGAAGGCGCCCAACTTTGCTCATGGAAAAAATATTGAGAGTAGCATCTAACTCCGGCGCTATATATTACCAACAGAGCATGGGGTTTGCTGGCATGCTAGGAGGAAACTGTGAAAGATCTCTTCTCGTAAGTTACCTGGAGGTTGAGGGCGTCAAATGTTCTGCGGAAAAGAGAAAGTATACCTTAAACTGCTTTCGTTACCTTGGCAAATGCTGAATGGGTCTTTGTCTATGAATGTTTCAGGGCTAAATGTGCGTAAAACACAAATTGAATGCGTATGTCCTTTTAAATATCGAAAGGACAACGATAAACCAAAAAACTTAAAAGGGCGTTTTTGAAACATTTCAAATAGAGTTGCACGATACTAAATTTCTCCACCGATTTTGAAGGTTAAACTAATATTTCTTACATTTTGATATGCTGTTAATATTGAACATCAAACTGGTGATGTCTCTTTTCTATAACGTTTTCTATGTACAGAGCACAAATTTGTCGCAGATTCCTGCCCTCTTTTGATTGACTGGAGATATTGGCCTTGATCATCGGCTGGTTGTAAACTATCAGTAAAAAAAAGTGTGAAAAATTGCTTTTATTTTAAAAGTACGATTATTGACCGATATATCAATGTATCTTTAACCTCATATAATGGTTGTGAAAATGATCCCTGTTCAAATAGTTCATTGAAAATAACTTAAAATGCTGCGCTGTGCATGCCAAGCCAGTAGAGAGCGATGTCACAGATCTTTCGATAATGGTATCGCTTTCAAAAGTTTGGGTTTTTTGAATAAGTTTTCAGATTTGTTTTTCCGTTGTGTTGTGTATGTGCATCTTTAATGAATATCTCCTTAGAATAAGGTTACTATAGATGGTTTCAGCAGCAACAACATAAACAAATGTTTTGTGGCCCAATCTTAACTTTTGATAGATCTCTGCAAACTGTAAGGTAGTTTTAATTGAATAATATATTAATTTACAATAAAATATTCATATTAATTAGTATAAATGTAATTGGATATAAAATAAATTGTTATATTATAACCAAACACAGACCAAAAGTTAACACAGGCGTGTGTCTAATGAAGTTCAAATAGTACAAATAGACAAGTGTGATTAAACTGGACATACTTTTTCATACTCTAAAACAGATAGAAACAAAGATGAAGTCGAACCATTTCACAACGGTCTTCAAAGACCAAATCAATGACCTCCTCAAACACTTTACTTACATTTTTTACACTCTCCATTTAAGGCCATCAGACAAGACTTGAAAAATGTATCACCCAGCTCTAGAATGGACTATTGAGGTCAATCCGCCTGCAGCGCTTTGGTAATTGAAAAAAGATAGCAACTACGTGTTTCAGTCCATAAAAACAAAGTGAATAAACATGTGCTAAAGCCTCGTCGAACAACTGTGCTGTGTAAGAGAGCGAGGCCGATGGGGATACGTTCGAATTCATGGTAACGCTCGCCGGGTTTGATGAATCAGGTACGCGTCAAACGGATGAAGGTGGAACTTGAAGGCCGTGGCTCTCCATTTTATTGTTCAAGCATCACGTTTTCAATCAGATCGTGCTTAGTATTCGCCTGCCATTCATATCTGACGCTGAAGCACACGCATGGCCTGATAGCAGGATTTGGCACAACCGCGTGGGGAGAGAAAAATGGATGTGAGTTTGGGGTCACGTTGGGCAGGAATGTTAAGGTAATGTTTGTCCAGACCGCTGCTGCCTAGACTAAGTCGTAAAGGTAAAGTATGGCGTCTGGCAGATTCTGCTCGTATGGGTTAGACCACAGGCGGTCTGATATATCAACTCCAGTGGGAGAGTATAACTGAGAATATTAAATGCAACTTGAAAGTGTAAAAACATTTTAATTGTGACTTTGGGTCATGGTGTTTCAAGTCATTGTAAAGCCTAAAATGCTGGAATATACTACATTTCAGTTTGCCAATAATTGACATGTTATTAGATCTCTATATGGAATGACCACTACACCGGTACTATCACAGGTCTAAAGTATGTTATTAATTGCCGATTATACCGGTGAGATCAGCGTTGGGATTGGTTAGAGTGAGTGAATGATGAGGGTGTGCCGGAGCAAGTGTGAGCGTGGCTATGAGGATCATTGCCTTATTAATAGCGTTGTCAGGTGTTGTGAAAAATTTCGGCTTTGTCATCCCCGTAGCCCCCGAGCGCTGACGGATGGCTGCTTCAGGCAGAGAAGAGTTCCACTACACGCCGCTCTGAGCTCTAATCCTTCACACTTTCATTGTTGGATGCACTGTCACACAGGACTTCCGCCAGCCGAGCTCGCCACGCATACACGCACACACATATCAGATTTATACATAGGTTAATGCTAAAACACTGACAGATGGAAGACTCGGCCAGCCAGTACAGCACAGTTCATGAAACAAAAAATTATTTCTTCCCCAGAGGAGAGAAAATGATGGGAGAGTCTCTGGGTATTTGAATTTACTTGTTTTTCAAAGCTAAATCTGTACTGCTTGCAATATGTAAAAACAATGATAAAGAATGACCCAATGTGTTGATCCAAAATTTAATTGATTTTTTATTTATATTTTCATATTAATATATAAGTATGATTTTTTGTTTAACATTGCAGAGATTCCTCTGTGTTTTTCTAATGTATCGTTTTTTTGTTTTATTCAGCTATGTATGTGTTGTTTCACACAGAAATTAAAGACCCCTTGTGGTAAAAATCTACTTTTTAATGTTGTTAATACGGTAATGTGGTGATTTTAATATGCTTTAATTTATCATTTAAAAAAATTCTCCATTAAACAGTTTACCAAAGAGTTAAGAAAAATGCAGTTTGCAACTGCTCATGTTAATGACATCATAAACCTGCAACCAATCAAATCAACTTATTTGACCCCTATTGATAAGCAGTTTTTAGGCATAAATATGCAAAGATGGCTCATAGATCTGAGCTGAATCGATCATTGCACTGCTTTGTCAGCTCTCAGATTCCCTTTCAGTTTTAGCAGCGTCTGTAACTGCCAAGTGCGACTGAGTGGAGGCGGGGTTCATTTGCATATTCATTTATCTTCGTTTACTTATTGAAGCTGAGGTGTATTTACATTCAAGGTTTTTTAATATATATATGTATAGGAAAAACATTTAAATATGTAATTTTGACGGTCAAAGATTAGATTTAAGGGATACAATTATTGACCACACGGGACTTTAAATATCAAATTCAGTTATATCCAATTTATAAGATGCTATTATTTACAGCAATTAACACTTATTTCAGTGACATTCTTTCTGAATCAACCTATTAGGTTAAATGCATGCACGTACGCACGCACACGCGCACACACACACACGCGCAAACAAACACACACACATGTGTGTTATCTCTGTGGGGACAGTCTATGTAATGTATATGTAAACTGTACAAACTATATATTTTATTTGATCCTATACCCCTACCTCTAAGCCTACCCCTAAACCTAAAGATCGTAGAAAACCTTTTGCATTTTTCGATTTTCAAAAATGATCGTTGTGTACAATCTATAAGCTTTAGTGCCCGTGGGGACCTCAATTTTGGTCCTCACAGTGACACAGGTCCCCATGAGTTGGTGTGCATTCAGGTTTAGGTCCCCCACTAACATATAAAAAGTCAACACACACACACACACTATAACCTAACCCTATCAAAACCTTGTATTTTTAAACGTACTCTAATAAACTTTATTTACTGTACTTTTAAAAGTGTTCTTATAAATGAGGACGTCCCTAAAGGGAGCGTTTGCTCACTTTTGGGTACAAATCTGTCTTCATAATATAGTTAAGTGGTGCAGTCAAATACGGTTAAAATCAGTTTTTAGTGATAAAACAAGTATTGTTACAAAGAACATGCATCAAATGATATGCATTCAAGTAGCAGAGAAATGTTGTGTTCATAGGGTTAATGTGGAGTGTTGAGGGGTTAATGAATATGCTTCAACCCATAACTGCAATTTCAACATTCAGCCGATAGAAGTTATTAACAGTAGATTTTTCTAAACAACCAATCAGACATTCCCCTATTCTTACCTCTTCACCCCAACCCACACAATTAAATCTCCTCAACTCGACAACATCCAGCCAAACCACAGGAGAGCAACGGCAGACTGAGTCTGACTCGCTGCAGTAGCAGGTCATGCATAAAGGACAGAAGTGCAAGTGGATGTGAAAGTTGGTGTTAGGGGCGGGTTGCCCAGTGGGTGTAACCCGTGCATGAGACTTGTGCTCAGAAATACACAAGATAATAGAGGTTAGACCACCTAGAGATATCCCACCAACGTTCTCTCTGACCGACTTGCTCCCGCCTCAATCTTTCCTTCTTTTTGAGAAAAATTGTGCCCGCTGCCCAAAGCCATCCCATAGACATATTGTCGTTTATTTTGTCGCCCGGGTTTACCATCTGTGCCATTCCAATAGAGCGGCAGCCTGGTGAAGCCTGGACGAGGAGGTCTGCCCGGGCCCCTCCAAAGCCCAGCCTGGTCATTAGTCAAATTGCCTAATGAGAGAGAATACAAATGGCCCCCTGCCCTGACAGGAGGAGTTTTGGAAGTGTCAGCGCTCCTGACCCGTGCTATGAGAACAGATGACGGCTCGCTGCTATTTTCAGCATCTTTTAATGACTCTGTCGAGGCCCTTGCCATTCCGTCTTCTTGTATCTGAAATTCAATTTCATTTATAATTTGTATCATTGCAGATCGTGCTCGATCTAGGCATCGAAATTCCTGTATGAAATGTTTGTTAACACATTGTTTTTGATTTCGAGACCAATTCCCTAAACGATACTTATTTTAATTGGTTAAAGACTCGAACAATTAAAACAAATTTTTAACAAAAAAACAACAGGGATACAAATAGAATACACTACCAAAACTGATTTAAATAATCCAAATCATAAAAATAAAAAGATGAATTAATAAAGTAAACAAGGGCTGATTACTTTTAAACAACATTTTCCATCCATCCATCCATCCATCCAACCAAAATCAAATTAAAACAGAATTTTTTTTTGAAGGAAAAAGAGACATATCAATACATGTCCCACAGCCAGCTTGGTGTCAAATCTTAAAGAATAGAAGAAAATCTAGATTCGTATCTCACCTTAAACATACAACAAGTCTTTTGGTAAGAACTTGTGATGCCATGTGGCACGAATAAACTTTTCTGAAAAAGCCAGACAGCATAAGGCACAAATGTTAAAGTTTATTCTAAACTTAATGCTATTTTTCCATCTGGGTGAAATGTGGCCCTGGGGTTCCAGTAGGCATTACCCACTGGGCACTGTCTGTCTCGATCTGTCTTCCAGAGTGAAGGAAGTGCCAAACAAACTGAAGTGAAGCCTGACAATAAGCTTACAGAGCAGAAAGACTTCCAGCTCCTGTTATATGAGCTTTAACCCTCAGGCTCTGTTTTGAGCCCTTTATCATCTCGAACATGTCAAAAAAATCCTAACAAAATCAAAGTGGTACTTTAAAAGTAAAATGCTTTTTTATTATTGCTAAGAGATTAGCTTATAAACAAAATGGACATTAATTAAGGCACTTCCACAGTGTTAAATGTCCTATGATTTGTAAGTCAATTACAAAAGTCAGATAAAAGTGTCTGCTAAATGATCAAATATACAGCAGACCTTTTATGACCATTTAAAATGTGCATGTTCAAACAATGTGTTGCAGAGGTCCAATAGAAGCAACATTGCAATTCTGGATAATAATAATCATCTTGTGTAAAATGAATAACAAACAACATTGTTATATGTACAAGAAGAGGTTGAATCTTTAATAATATGCCAAATATATGGCAAAAATAATAAATAAGACAAAAACACTCTGATTAAAGTGATGGTCCCCCTGCAAATTTTAAAGAAAAAGTCTGTCATCATTTACTCACCATATTGTCATTTCAAACCGCTAGTACTTTCTTTCTAAGAACACAAAAGATATCTTAGTATTCTGCGAAAGAAAGTCTTACAGGTTTGAAATTACAAAAAGAGTAATGATGACATCATTTTCAACATTGGGTAAACTATCCCTTTAAGTCAAAAAAGGATTGTCATTTAATTCAAAACTCAAATGGTTAAAAATTAAATAATAGTTAAACACTAAACACTAGAAACAAGTGGACCAGGGATTAGTGAAGTGGACGAGAGAGATTAGCACCGGCTCAGGCATGTTTGGGCTCTAGTGTTACTGTAATGCTAGCACAGTGATCTGCAGCGCTCAAGACTCTTAGAGTAAATGGGCTTGGCCTCTCCAGAGCACGCGCGAGCAGCAGAGCTGGCAACGGACCCGCCGCTAAATTGCGTGTGCCGGATGGGCCGCAGCAGAAGGCGCAATTACATCAAATCCCCTCTTAATTAGCGGTTCTGTGGGTATGCTAACTCACCATGCTGGAGCAGGAGGTAGGGCGTGCTTGGAAAGGGACACTGAACCGTACTAGAAAGAGAAGCAAAATAAGGAACGTGAGTGGTGTTTGGGTCACGTGATGGAGCAATTTTCACCCTAAATATAGGATGCGGTCAGTATCGGAGCTATTTTGAGCTGGATGTCCCATAATTCCTTTTAAGTTCCATTGGCACTCCAGACAGACAATCACTGGCACGGAGCCTCAAAAGATCCCCTCCGAGCCGAAGAGTGTTATTAAGTTTTCCATGTTGCCGGCTGTAGGGCGATGTAAAGTGGCACCTCGGCCCGGTGAGTAATGATGTGTGCCAGGACTCAGGCAGGAGGGATGACAGCATGAGAGGCCTCGTTGGCAGCCACTGGTGCAGCCATAGGCCCATTCATCATCTCCTTAAACCAATCCACCAATGCCGCGCCGCCATTCCTCATTAATTATGTTAATCGGCGTAGCATTAAATTTTCGGTGACAAGAGGCTGAGGCAGACACTTTAGCTCAGATGTGTCATTCAAAGATTAGAATATGTGCATAATGTTTGACAACTACAGTTCAGCCCAGCAAACAGTGCAGGTATGACACAGAGATCTCAATGATGTAATTGGGTGGTAATAGGGGGTAAATTTAGATTAGTTCAGATTACAGTAATTATAAAGATTATCAGTATAAATTTAAATTAAAATAAGGTGAAATTATGTGCGATATTGATTGCCAGTGAAACACAGATACAGTCAAATACTGTATAATGACCACGCCTCATTTTTATAATATAGCAAAAAAGGAAAACGTATCAGAAAAAAACACTTGAACACACATTAGCATGATAAGAAATGTATTTGAAGTGCAGCTAATTTTTTTGCAATACGTCCAGTTTGTTTACATAGAGGCGGGGTTTATGACTTATAGACATTTCATTGGACATACGCACATGGCCCGAAGTTAACTTCTGGTTTGTGTTTGTTGATCGGCCTGTCTAGTTATATAACTATTTATATTTAATTACATTTATATTAATATTTTATTGTAAATAATTGTATCAAACAATTTGTTAAATTTTATTATATATTAGTTATTAGAATAATATTTTTTTAGCATAGTAATTATATTACATAAACTATTTGTTGAATTGGTTGTATACCATTGTCCCATTTAAGTTTAGCCAAGTAACGGCTCTTCTACTTTAAACTACAAAAACAAAAAATTGATCCAAAAAACATATTTTCTTATTTTATCAAGCAACTTCTAGAGGTCCCATGCTTTTTAGAGAACTTCCCACGCAATATCTTTTTGGTTCCTTTTTCTTTGTTATTCATCAATTAATACAACTATTTTTAATTAAACTGTATTATTATTAATATTTTGGCGCAATTATATTTTTGAAACATTTCAGCATATACCAGATCAAAAGTTTTTAAGTCTGAGAAACATTTCAGATAGGTGACTCCATAAACAAGCAAGATATACTGTACATTATGACAATACCTACCACTTAATCCCAATCTTCCAGACAATAAAGTTTTCATACAGCTGTAAAAAGTCTTTAACACAAAGCAGGCAGACCTTCAAAACAGCCTTTGGGGGGCCCACTTACCCCTTATCAGAACTGCCTTCAGTCTCCGGAATCTCATTGCGAGTTTAAATCGCGCTATGTATGAGGGGCTCGTTAATAACCAACTTAACGAGTCCACAGGCCCATTAAAAGATCTTTAAGAGCATATTTGATCATAAATCTCCTTAACCTATATTTAATGGCTGGATTTCGAGGGAAATATTTTTATCAAGTTCTAATTAGATGTGCGATAACAAAGACCGCCGAACATGAGGGCAATGGGAAGGCTCGACAGGCCCATCTATTGAGGGCGGCCATGTTTGATGGGCTGGAGACTAATGGTGGAACAGACCTTATTCTGGGCTGCGAGATGGACGGTTGAGGAATGAGAGCCCGGACTGTGATTAGGCCCACGGGCACGTGATTCTCATTAGTCTTACAATTGACTCAAATCTCCATGAAACTTATGGGCACGTTTGGAAAGACTACAAGAGCACTTTTATATCTGTAGCATGAGAAAGAAAGAGCCAAAGCATATAAAAAACACTTTTTTACTGTTCGGTGCTTTGTTTATCTGCCACAGTAACGTTGTCTTTAATGTTGTCAATCACGGATGCCTACATCACTAAATATATTAACGTGGTTAATTGCGATTCATTTGATCAAAGCTGCAGTCTGTACATAAAAAAGTCTCCTTGCCTTAGGCCTCATTTGCAAAGGTCAGCTTTAAAAATGATTTGAAAGTTCCGTCGTGAAAGATTTTGCGGGTCAGTTTGATGTTTTTTGATCTCAACCAGAAGTGGCCTGTTACATTGGAAAAGAAAGTATTTTTACTCTCAAGTACCTGTTTTTCATCATATATTTTTTACTTTGGAAATTTTGACTTTGCTACATAACAAAGCACATTAATATTTAAGTTCATTAAAAATCTGGTACTTTCTCAATTGAGCTTATTTTAAATTTTACTTGTGTAAAAAAGTACTAGATTTTTAAGTACTTTAGTATCAAAGGTCAAAAAACACTTAAAGATGTATCTGTGAAATGTACTACAATTATGATATATGCTTTATAACGAATTTACAGATACTGCAAAAACAGTAAAAATACCTTTGTACCAAACACCAAGAATGGAAATTCTGTCATCATTTACTCACCATGAGGAAAAGCTGGTAACCCAACAGCACTGGTTTCATATACAATTTACTTGGAAGGACACAAAACCAAGGACCAGTTATTAATATTCTTCAAAATATCTTCTTGCTCTGCTTACTGAGTTTTATTTTTGGGTGAACAATCACTTTAAGAACTGTCCACCTCCGACCTCACGTAAAAGAAAAACTCCATTTGTTTCTTTCAAACAGAGATGGAGGCAACATTCATGTATTGCAGATTCCCCAATAATAAACACATAATTCAACATATGTACAGTATTCAACAAGCAGCAGATGAATAAACTCTTTCTAAAAGCATATCGGAATGATCTAGTAATGATTTAAGACCTCGCTGTTGAAAGACTCTTCATAAACTGGACTAATACACAGGCAGAACTTTGTATCCAACTGTAGACTCACATATAGCGGCATTTGCTATCTGAGACATGCACACAGGCCAAGCAAAGTTGTAAACCCCTCTGCATTCTCCCCAGGCTTCCTCGACGTAGGCCACGGGAATAAATCATTAATGGGTTTTTTGGAAAAGAAGCTGTATGCAGTCTTTCATGCCCTGTCGCCAACCTGAAGTCCTTGGCTCCCTTTCAGAACGGTTTTATTGCCCTGAAATTGCATGGCTTAAATCGTGTACCCATCGAAAGTAAAACACAGCTGTAAATCTGTCTCGTCTATTCCTAGCAAGCCCCCCCGACCACCAACACCCATCAAATATCCATACACAATTCATTTAGGGCAATTTAGCTGATGCTAAACAGAATCAAGGTGAACTTTCAATGGGCCCTCGGCTATCAGAGAGGAGGACTAGAAAAATGGTGGCCTAGCTTTGGGGGGTTTTAATCAACTAGCTCCTCAAGGCTAGCCATCCAGCCATAGAGCAGCCACACTTAGCGGATGAGTTTTTGTGTCGCTAGCTGAGTGCGCCTTCTCTAATACTTCAGGCTAAAGTGTTTTGGTATTGTAAAATATGGCCTCACGGGTGGAGAGAGCTGCCGGGCTACACGAGATTAGAGTCACGATTAAAAGCCTATGGGATCCTCGCCGACTGACGAGCGCTAGCGCGGGCGCTAGTGGCAGCGCGCGGCCTGCACCCGGAGATAAGATGGAACTTTTGTTTGAAACCTGATGAGAGGCTTTCTAATGAAAGTGCTGGCCCAAAAATAATCTTTTTTCTCCGTGTTAGTCAATCAAAAAACAGTGTGCTTGGGGACGGTTAAAAAAAGGGAGGGAAAGAAGAAGTCATTTTGCATAATCAGTGAGCGCCATCTGGAACAATTAACGAAATTCCACAGAACTCGGAGGATCAGTCATATTGGCTTATTAAAGATCCTGAATTATAGGAGCAATAAATCCGCGGAAAAATGAAGCGTACCCCGGCCTGTCATCACTATTTTAACTTCAAATACGCGAGAGCGTTCGATAAGGCTGAAAAGAAGAGATTAATATATGCAAATTAAGTCAAGCATTTTAAAAGCCCCCCAACAACTGTCTCCGATTTTTTTTCGGTCTCTTATTACGAGCCTTTATGTTTTATTCATATACCGGCTCACCTGTCATTTCATAAGCTCTAATATTATGGGGGTATTATTAAAGTGCGTAAAGTGGCGCTTTAATTGGAAAGCTCTGTTGCGTTTTCCAATTATTTAGAGCAAATTAAATGCAGATGCACATGCTTTAATAAGGAAACTTATATCTGTTCTTGGAAAATCAAAAATCGTCGCCACTCGCTTGGATATTTTGCAAACTTGAGGTAATTCGGAAACATCTCTGTTTTTTATCTCTCCCTCTCTCTGTCTCTCAAGAAGAACCTCCTAATTGAACTTCTTTTAATGCATTGGGGAGTAATTGAATGCCATATTAAGGTATCTGTCAGCCTTTTTTGATGAATGTGTTCATATGTTAATGTATGAAGTTAAACAGGGTTTATTGAATATCTTAGACAATGAAATTATACATCCTAGCCTGTTCCTTATAGACAAGGACTAAAATTTAAATGAAAGCATGATATTGTTCTTTTAACATTTAAGGAATCCCAGCTCACGGCCAAGTATGTGACACCGACTCCATACGTTTGTGAAATAAGTTCTAGAGCATTTTTATTCCGCTAATTAAACGGGAAAAAAAATGTGAAATTCACTGGAATCAAATTAATATTCCCAAAAAAGACTGTATTCAAATCCATCACTTCACAGATGTTGCGAACGGCTCTTTTTCACACGGGTTCCTTCGCTAATTAGGAAATATTCCCTTCAACCCATCATGCTAAATGAAAAATAAATGACACCAAAAATCTGCTGAACTTCAAAGAGACGGTGGTGAAACAAAGTAGATGTTGAGGAGACTAGAAACACCCGTCTTGCTAAAAATGAGCGTGGAGTGTCGAGCCAACGAGGGTTATGATATCAATGTGAATTAGTTTTTAATGCTCAGGTAATAAATGTCAAAGCCCAGGCACCTCCGATCCACACATACAAATGCGTCTGACGATGACATGCGGAGTCGCATCCACTGGGCTAGACTTTATTGCGCCGGGGCCTTTTTTCAGCATGTGTGTGTTTTGTTGGGAAGTGACGGAAGGTTTAATCAAGAAAGCAGGCAATTCATCAATCCTGAAGGAGCTGGTGCTACGAGCCTGACAGAGCACACATGGTTTAAGCCCAGCTCGAACCTGGCCAGCTGTCAACACCCACACACATACATATATACACATATGCATGTGCCCAGAATCCCCTACGATTAAAGCAAATCCAGCTGTCTGTTCAAAACTCCACGCACTTGGTCCTCGGGTCATGACTCAATTAAAGAACAAATTGACATATTTGCATATTACTGCAGTTAATCATTTCTAGTTTTACAAAATCAACATGATATTAATGAAATAAATACAGACAACGTTTTGTAATCATTCTGTAATCATTTACGCTCTCTTGTCGTTTTAAACCGTTATGACTTTCTTCCGAAGAACACAAAAGAAGATATTTTGAAGAATGTTTTTAACCGAACAGTTCTGGCCCCCTTTCACTTCTACTGTATGGATAAAAAACCAGTGCAAGTTAACAACATTCTTCAAAATAACTTCTATTGTGTTCTGCGGAAGGACGTCATACAGGTCAGAAATGAAAACAGGTTGATGACAGAATTTTTATTTTTGGGTGAACTATCAGTTAACAACTGCCTGTAGACACTTCCTGCTCTGTGGCTAAACCAGCCTGTGAACACTTACGCTCACAGAGACGTTGCTAAAGGAGGATCAATAGAAGCCACTACTTGTGGTGACAGAGTGATGATTGGTGGCGGAGTGGATGTCTGCATGTCAGTCAAATGGCATTACCATGGCTACGGGGAAGCAGAATGCCATAAGCCATCTTGCTGACAGAACCTTTCCGCTTACTTCGGCCTCACTCGAGAACAAGTCAATCTACTGTCATTTTAACCATGACAAAGGCAAACGGCAGATTTTAACGTGCCAGTCACTTATTTTAACCATTGAAACTTTGACATGATAAGTGTATCTGTAAACAAACAACTATGGAAAAATTTACAAATGACTGACTGGGTCTTTAATGGACTCTTTAAAGGTAAGTAAGATCATGAAAAAGGTTTTAACCTACGTGTTAACCAAGAAAGAAAATCTGGAAAAGGTTTATTTGTACGCCTTTACAAGATTATTTTTTATCATAATTTAATTTTAGTGTATATTTAATAACAGCCTATATGATTATGCTTTAATATTTCAAGTTGATTCTCTTAGATACCAATGAGATAAGATGAAGAACAGACCTTTGCCTAAGCCTCCAACTTTTACCAATTTTTCTCACAAGTCTCAATTTTTAGATCCCAAATTGTCTCAAATTGTTCTCGGAACAATAAATCTGATAAATCTGTGTAGTCAGTATAAACTAAAACCAAACTATGTATGTAATCAACGTTAATTTTATAGCTCTGTCTTTATAACTGTAAATGACATCATTTACACATCATTTGTGTTCATTTTAATTTCTTTTAAAAACTTCTGATACAAACCTAATACTAAAATAAACAAAATGAGAACTTAACGAAGTTTGGTGAACTATGAAAGACCAAAATTTAAGCAGTAGTTTTTTTTAGGGAAGGAACATCCGAGATGTCCTTGTGTCTCTACAGATAAGCTCATCCTCACCACATGGTGTCTCTCTCCAGCCAGACAAAAACATACAGACACACATGTCTTTACATTCCAAACATAGTAGAGATAGATTTTAAAAAGAGGTCTGTGGGGTGAAGATGGCCAATAAAATTTACTAAAATGCTTACAAAAGTACAGCATGTACAGAAAAGTGATATATTTGTTATCATGTGAACTGACAAATGATTTTTTTTTTCTACAAACAATAATTTGTGCTCCTGCTAAAAAACGTGTTCATTGCATTTGTTCCCTATTTTGTCCCAATATCATTGTTACAAAAATATTCTATAATATAATGTCTATAATGTTTTTATTCCTTATAGTTACATTATTGTGACCTGGTGTGAAAAATATTCCATGTGCCATCACATATTATGAAAAAAATGTGGACATTTTTTGTCAAACGTACATTAAATGTTATACTTGACCATAAAACATGAAATATGAGTGATTACCGACAGCTGGTAAATGTTGTCAGGTGTCTTATCTCACATAAGGCATCTGTGATCACGCTTTCAAACGATCATGTCATTTGATTTTAGTGTATGTAACATGAAAGCATATGTCAACGATTTATAGTCCCATGTAAATATTTTTTTCTTTTTTACGATGCCTGAATAGTGACATTACCTCACTAATAGAAGAGTGTAACAAAGAAGCTTAATATCCATTTGTATTTACGTACTGAAAATGGACTGACCTGATTTGGTGTAGATGTTGTTGATGTGGTGTTCATAATCTGGCCTGACTAGGTTCTTTTTGGTAGGACTGGAGGCCAAAGACTCACAAACCTGTCTAGGAAAGCAAGAACCGAGCCCATTAACAATGTGCAAGTCACAGAAATGGAAAATAATGAGAGGACACGCTGTAGTCATTCTAAAATATCTAAAAGTAGCTGTCACACACAGACTCAACTGGAAAAAAATGATTTCAGGAATTTCCCTGTCTAATATTTCAATGTTCAATATCAGTCATTGTACTTACAATACAAAATGCATTTGGAGCAAATACTTTTTGTAGCCATTTTGAAGCTTTAAAAAATGACAATGTTTGAAGCAATAACAATATTTGTCTCTTGTTGGTCTCCATCTTCACCGCAATGAATTTCTGACTTCATCTAATCATTAACCTTCCATTCCCTCTCCATTCCTGTCTATGGCTCATAGGTGCCTGTGAGCGGTTGTCATGGAGTCAGTGGTAATAGGAAGGGTTTCCAAAGCCAGCAACACACACACAACAATAGCAGAAATGGTCCCTAAACTCAGTCTTGCAAACACACACATACACACTTTCTATCATCTCATCATTGTGTGTCTGGGCTATTAGTGTCACACCGCATGGACAGCTAAACTGTTGGACTTTAGCATTTCCTTGGAGCAATATACCCGTTCACTATTATATTATAGGAGTGCCAATGCATCTACTCTACTGCAATCATTTGCAATAGCTAATGTAGAAAATGTGGTCTCAAATTTGGTCAGTCTGAAAAAGTTTGAATCCAGCAAACGCACAAACACATTTACAGGACACTTTTTTCTAAATGCAATTCCAAATATTCTGGAACATTGCATGGACAAAAGAAGCTTCTGCTGATGTGGAGTCAAACAGCTTAACCATATCAAAGTTTTGGGGAAGAGCAAAAATAGCGTACGCTGCAATTCATGGACAGCTTGAACTTGCTCTCCTCATCAATCAAGCGCCGGTGAATTACACTCTCTGACTCACTCACGGGAATCAATAAATCCAGTGCCGCGCCACCCGAGTCTCTCTGCATCAGAAGAGCTGCATAATTCTGCTTTAGACATGCTTTGAAGACCAAATGAGCATTTCCAACAGGTTACAGAATGCATCAGATGCATTAGAGTCAGCCGGAGTCATGTTTGGAGGAAGATTAGGAGCAAAGTGACACCGCCAAGGGGAGCAAGATGTCATTTAGGCGGCGAGAGAACGCGACTTTGAGAGCAAGCTAGGACGGTAAATGCGGAAGTGGATGCTGGAAATGCTTCTGAAATGCGATATCAATGCAAAGCAGGAGATGCCAAGATGTTGAAAATAGAGGAGGGGTGCGTTTGATATAAATGGATGAAATGGTTGATGCGCTCCGGGCAAGAAAAATGCAAAGCGAGTTATGTTGATTTACCGGAGAATTTCATTTTGTGGAAGTAAATTGTACAGTGAAACTAAAATGTTAAGTAAAAACTTAAATGTAATATTAATTTTGAATTTTGAATAAAATATATCTATTAAGGTGACAGTTGACCCAGACTTGAAAATGGTTTCATCATTTATTTACTCTTACGTCATTCTTAACGTGCTTGCCATAAAAGAAGATATTTTGAAGAATGTTGGTAACCAAACACTGACTCCCCATTGACTTTCCTTGTATGGACACAAATCCACTGAGACATTCATCAAAATATATCAACCTGAAGTTATGCATTTTTAAAGAGTTAGATCAAGTAAAACTACATTTGAAAAGTTTCAATAACCACATTTGCACTTTCTACGCGGCATCCACCAAACAGATCAACATATTCACCTGAATTAATGACTGGGAAATCTGGCTCAGCCCTAGAACGCACCTCTGTACGTCAACACAACACAGGCTTGCTGGCTATTCTGCATTTCTATCAGGTGTGATGAGATAAATAAATGCAGTAATTTCTATCAGGCGCAATAAAACATGCTCCCTGACAGCCTGTGGTATTTATGAACTGAAGCCTGCAACTCAGATTTATTTCTCTCGATGGGCCCGACTTCTCCCTGTTCATCTGCATCAGCATTTGCCCGTGTTCAATTCGGCCCAATGGTGAATTTTTAAAAGGTTGGCATCAATCTTGTGGAACCGATTGCCACATTTAATGAAGACTTCCCTTCGTTTGCAAAGGTTGACTCGAACGCAGGGGGGAACGAAAGCCGGGGACACGGCTCTCCGCGCGTCAGACGTTTCACAAACACCCATAAACTGAAAAAGAGACGGTCCGGATGCTCTTTCGTCGAAGCCGGCCACAGCCGGCCCAGTCATTGGAGCTGGCGAAAACAATAGAGACTGATACCAGGCGAAACGGAAAATGGAAATGAGATATATTCTGTGAAAAGCTTGTTTACGACATGAATCAGTTTGGACGTAAAACATCACCGCGTTGATAAGGTCACACAATAGAGATAAGAGAAGCTGGTCTTTAGAGAATTTACCATCTGAAGATGATCTTGTATATGTTAAAATGTAGTCATCTTTGAATACCGGTGTCAAGCACCGAAAAATCTCTAAAACTTTTTTCTGTTTTTGAGCTGTCTCAAAAAGTAATAGGAAACTGGATATGGCTGAATCAATGTGCATTTCAGGAGCAAGCATTTTTCTTATCTTCAGACCTGTCAAACAATATAACCATACTCAATCCCAATTCTGTTGTTTCAACGGTTTCAGGGAACGCCGGCTTTGGTAACATATGGCAAATCAATTACACATCTAATTCTTAAAATAAAACCACTGCAAGTGTATCGCTACATAATGAACAGCAGCGCAACGCTCATATTACATTGGCCACTGGAGTTTTGAGTACAATTAATCATAATTCAAAAACATCAAGAGCCATACTGACACCCATCCCTATTGTGAATATAATCATAACACGATACCTCAAGGAATTCAATTTAAAACCAGTACAAATACATCATTTACTGCAGTTTCTAGACTGTAGCTCGAAAGTTTACATGAGTAATGGTAGCTGTACGAACTGATTCCTTAATGATCTTGTGACATTTTTATCCTCTACAACAAGCTCCAGTCAGATCCAGTGAAAGCCGAGTGTTGAGTGGACGACCAGAAGGTTGGAAAGATGGGAGGCTGAAGACAGACAAAGGACTCGAGACAAAGAGGACAGTTGATGGTTGATTCCTAATAAGGCCAAATGGAAGACAAGTGGAAACAAAAGTCGAGCTCTTGAGAATATCGCAATGGCTGGAAGGTGGAGGAGGATTGACTTGGGATGGAAGGTCTGGACAAATTAGAGCCAAGACTTCAAATGAGAAGACAGGCACATCAGAGATGTGTAGGTGGACTTCACTTTAAGAGGAAATAAATGGGCCAATTTACGAAACAGTTGCAGCACCTTTGTGTGTTTTTTGTGTGTTTTTTTTACTAACCATCTGGTTGCATCATGCAATAATCTATGGGAGCATTCAGAATATTTAAGGGATAGTTCACCCATGCATTAAAATTGTTTCTTCATTCATTTACCCTCATGCCATTTCAAGCCTGTATGACTTTTTTTCTTTTGCAGAACACAAAAGAAGATATTTTGAAATATGTTGGTAACCAAACAATATTGGCCCTTATTGACTTTCATTGTATAGGCAAAACCACCCAGACATTTGCTAAATTTCTTCGATTGTTTTTCACAAAAGAAAGAGATTTAACTGAATCAAAAGCTTAACCAACATTAAGACAACACGTGGTAATAAACTGTTCCAGGGAAATTGATTTTTGGTGAATTTGCTTCAAAAGAGTTCTTCATCCACAAAAAATGCAAAGCAACTTCAACCAAAATGGCTTGCTAACTTCGTTTTTACAGGCAATTCCCAGCTAAAATAATTCCACAATTACACCCCAAGTCATTCTAAGCCGGATCGCAAAAGCGCCAATTAGTCAGGGCAATTTCAATATCAAACGTCCAACGGCACACGGTGGAAACTCCATGGGTGGCTGATGAGAAACTCAAGACGACGAGCAGAAGCAGAAGGACGAGTCCGTTTCTGGGAAGACATATAGCACATCTGTCACGCTGTGGACAAATTCGCCAAAGCCTCGCTTGAAACAAAGACTAGGATAAAAATGATATATAAAAATAATATGCCACGAACTGAGGGAAATCTGGAAGCGGGTGTTTTGACACTCATCCGAGATGCTCAATGACAACACCTCAGCGCTCGCTCCGAGCAGGCAGCCCACACAACCCACGGTGTGTAGACAGCTGCTCTCTGCAGTGGCGGCTTTCCTGCTTGTCATTATGCCACTTAAAGTTCTATGTCAGGTTTGGAGGAATCTTGAAGAATTCCTCGGCAGAATATAGGAGCGTCGAAGCTCTAAAGAGCCCCAGATCTTTGCTGATGATTCTATTGTTTGTGGCACTGCTCAGTTTGAGTTTACTTGATGTGTATGGAAATTTGCAACCTTTTTAGAGTTTTCTGGGAAAGGGTACACAGAAGACTGTCTGAAAAAAGGGGATTCGGAGACGGCGCCACGACAGATCTTGTACGGTGTCTGCCTTCCACGAGAACTGGTGGATCATCTGTTGTTTGGAGTGCTGATGTTCAGCAGGTGACGCGCAGGTCACTGGAACGAACGCGAGCACGATTGCTGACACGCATCCATCAGCACTATATTAACACCGCGTATAGTGCACCCGGCGCTCAAGACTTTCCCATAAACAATGCTTTTGTGCCAGCAAGCAGGTTCTCTGTAATGCAATATTTGCATATTGACACATTTAATTGTTTAGATATTAGAGATTTAAAGATCAATTGTTTTGGTAGAAAGCAAATAATGTCCTTTTTTTAGATTAAATACAGTATTACATGGACACACAAATGACAAGTCACAAGAATTACACCTTTTATATTACTGTAGATAGAACACATATGGCACAGCTTCGAGTGCCATATTGTTTTTTAAAGGTTTACATTATAGCAAACATTCAACCTAAATCTTGAGTTTTTTGTTCTTAGTACCATAGTAGGAAAAATTATAATGGTAGTCAAAGGTGCCCCAGAAATGTTTGCTTTCCTACATTCTTCAAAATATCTTCTTTTGTGTTCAACAGAACAAAAAATGTATAAAGCAGTTTTATTATGATAGTCAATGGTGGCCAAGAACTGTTTGGTTACAAGCATTTTTTCAAATATCTTTCTCTGTGTTCAAACAAAGAAATGTATACAGATTTGCAACAACTCGAGGGTGAATAAATGTAGACAGAAATGTCCTTTTCGGGTGAACTGTTCCTTTATTTTTTGTCTTTAAGTATGAACATATTAGCCTTGAGTGTATCTATAAACTAATGCACTCATTATCATGAACAGACCAGAAGTTAAAAAAAGAACACTATAATCTTATCTAAACACTACAAACTTGTAAAAGCTTACAAAGTTTTTAAGTCCAGTCCAAGCGGTTCTTTATTTACTGACCTCCAGCAGTGAATAAGAAGAGTGAATCATACGACAGCATAAAAAAAATCTTTCCATTCACAATGGGAAATATGCTTGACCTTTACATTTATATTGTTCCGCTTCTGGATATAAACTCTTTCCCTGCCTTATACGGGCCTGTCATACAGAGAGAAATGCCCCAAACCTTGATTCCATGAAGAAAAAGAGAAAACGAAAAATTAGGAAGAGGCAACTTTATGTTCTCTGTCAACCCAGAGGTCAGATATCAAAGGAAAGATGACAGTTTTATCTGGAGGACAAATAGCACCAGGGGCGGTGGCAGAGGATTGCGTCTGGCTCACCCTGAAGTATACAACCTTAAAGTCTACGGCTGAGTAGACCCACACAATTTAAAAGAATGGGACTTACAAGTTGACATCAGGAAATTAACTTTATGTCTATATACATGTAGTCTGAAAATACTGTCTGGGGAAATTTACGTTCGACAATTTCAGTGAAACACTATGAAATAAGGAAATAAGGATTCAACATTTCAGGTCATCTTTTTGTCACTCAAGCACTACACATTAAACAAACCACATACAAATCTTCATTTAACATTGCTCGCGTTCTAGATTTGACATTTTATCCAAAATTTTCATCTCTTTTATGTTAAAAATAACTTCCAATGTCAAAGTACATTCCATGTTTAACTAAGTTACATTGCAGCAAAAAATAAGTCAAGTAGTGCTAAAATCATAAAATGCCAAAAAACCCTTTAGTTTTGCACTGCTTTGTCTCCTAAACCACGTTCCAGTTTCACATGCTGCAGATTCACAGATTGCAGATGGACATTCACACAGATGTAAGAGCATGAAATGTAATAATAAGCACACGGTCTGCGATCACAGCGGGAGGCAGGAATCCTCCCTCAGAGATACAATTTATTCTTCCCATGCTTGAAAACTGCCATCAAAAGAGTGAGGAATTAACAGGGGTGAGACGCAAGTGTGTGAAAGTGTAAAACTGGACAGAAATCAAGCGCCTTTCTGCTATACATGATCCTTCCAAAAACACACCGCACGAAAGGCTTTATACAAACTAGGGAGCCAAGATACGTTTTGGAAGCTTTCTCCCATTATGCAGAAGTTCAAAGAACAAAACTTCAGATGTTGACTTAGTTGGAGTGCACTAACATGAGAGGAACCGATGATCATGGAGACTTTGTGAGAATTGACGAGGGGTCAGAATTACACTTTGTTCAATAACATGTTGTTTACAATACCTGGGTGTTTAATCGTTCAGCTGATAATACACATTGTTGTTTTATACTGTAAATGTGTAGGAACATGAAGTGTACTTCTAATGTCGCATTGGCTGAATGATCAACAATCACATTTCACATTGATACAACCTACTGAACAGGCTGTATTTCCACCTCACAGATTCATTTTAATTAACTTTCATTTTATTATTTACATTACATTTATCATATATTATATTTATTTTATTTGATATATCCTTATTTTATATATATATTTTTTTGAGCGCTTCTACCTTACTTGGTGCCCTCTGTGAGATGAGACACACTGAGACACACATAGTATCACTATACTATTATTATTATACTATATTTTTTAAAGAAGTGTCAAGTAAGAAATGATGCTCTACACTTTGAATTTTGTAGAAAACTAAGCTATTTTGTAAAACAACCAAAGCCAACTTTTAACTAAAATAGACAGAAATGATCCATCCAATTTATCCAATGAAATTAAAATGAATCAAATTTACAATAAATAAAAAAAACTTCATGTGTGTTGTACATGTGTTCATGCATCACTGTGATTCCCCCTGACCTCCGTGCCAAGACCTTCACGGCCCTCTGGCACACTCAAGTCTTTCAGCTGGCACCATCCACGATCCCCCCAAATGCCTCGAGCCAACCTCTCCGCTCTACCAACCACGGAGAGGCGAGGTGATTGTTTATTTACTGTTTACAGAGGAAAAACCCCACTACTTCCTGCTTATAAATAATTGACATGTTTGAGTTGGATGAGGTACAAAGTCACACTCGCTATCGGTCTTCTGCACTTCAGGCTGTGTGTATGTGTGTGTGTTTATGGCTGTGCGGCAGTGTGTGTCAGAGGCTGAGCACACAACAGACTGAGCTCTCTCCACCACGGTCTCTCCGGTTGAAGCTCTTTGTTAAACTTTAGTTGAGAAAGAAAACGTATCATGTGGAAGACACTGCTCATTCCCAGCGACCTGCCCTGAGTTGACAGTCCTTTTAGGAGAATCTGGGGTTAAGTGCCTTTTTGAGCTTGACGCCTATGATCTCAGAATCTAATTTTTAACCATCTCAGTTTTTTAACCATTAGGCTACCCTGTCATATTAATATAGGTCATTCTAGTGGTATTAACAAACCTTGACACATCGGTTGTGAAAGGACATATTGAATGAAAAATATCCATTAGCCTTTATTTTCTCCTTGACATTGCAAGTCATATTGCAAACATAATTCATTCTAGAGTGCCTTTTATTGGACGAAAATGTGTACGCTGCAAACAATATGAATGATTCATATTTTGGTGCAATATCCCGGAAAACAAAGAGGAGATTTTGGAGTTATAGACTATATAAATATTTAACATATACATGACCTCAAATGCTTTCATAGGATCTTTGATATTTAATTCATATAATTGCTTGAAATTACAGTAGACATTTTAATATTATCAGGTTTTGCAAAATCAGCTCTTCTTAGCGAAATATCTTACCTGCCAACATTACAAGTGGTTGTTGAGGCGGGCATTGTCTTGTTTGTTGCGTTCTTCAACTTTGTGATTTTTCCCAGCTGACACCAAATCCCCAAACCATTCAGCTCTCTGCAGACAAACACAGTTTTGTTTAATTATTAACAATGAATGCGTTTAAAATAAAAGCTAATTTTGTCTAAACAACCAATTGGTTACTGTATGAAACGACACATATTATTCACTAGGGACCCTAGATCTTTTAAAATATTATGATGTAAATTGCAAAAAAAATATTTTTAATAAGTGCATTCTTGCGTGATCAATTGTGGATAGGTGGGTGTATAGGGGCCACCATGAGGTATTAAAACGCCACTGACTAGGGCTGCACAATATAAAAAAGTGAAATGCAATAATTTGCTGAATAATGTGAATAGGATATTCACGATATTGACGTTTGTAAAATAAATTCAAAACAATATCAAACTATATTTAAAAAATGAAAGTTATACAACCAATATTCATGTTTTATATTATTTCCGGTCATTGATCATCTTCCAAAAATCAGACACAGTCTCTCTGCATCTGCTTCAGCATCTAAAACTTTGACCATGTATAACTTCATGCATTCAGTTACTGCAAACACTGTAACAATCGCATGTTTGTGATATTTTGATCATTTCGATATATTGTGCAGCCCAACTACCGACTGCCAAATACAATCTAACACTACTGAGAAATATCAGGGTTGGCTTTGAACACATTAAGAGGAGCAGAATCAGTACAGCGAGAACTCATGATGCCTGTAGCGGGCCGCAGGCACTAAGGGGCACTATAGGGAACAAGAGCTGGTCAAAAACACAGACAATCAACAAGAACAATTCACTTCAGTTTCAGAAACGGCGATTCAGGGAGCGTAGTAAACACAGCTCGAGGACACTTCCTTCTTTGCTTTTTTCTCAGAGGCAACAGTGACCTAAATATACGCGTTGCGTGCTTATTAAGTTAACAGCTCACCCTATGTAGGTGTAACTAGCAAGACCGTGTTTGGATTTTCCCTGTATGATAACATCACATATAGCCATTTCAGTAGTGTGTCTGGGCACCAACTTCACACACAATCTTTCCTTCCTTAAAGCTTGTTCATCTATAAGAAAGAGAGAGATAACATTAGTTAACATAAACAGCCCTAATTATGTCTTTCATTTATCAACAGTCTATTTACACAAGAGTCTTATTGTTCTATAAACGGTACAGTCGCTGTCCTAGGAGATACGTATGCTAGGCAATATCTAAAACTTACATTAGGGTTTATTCCCCACGCAAACACATTGACCTATTCGTCCTTGGGAGGCATTGTAAAAAACGACCTGTTTCCCAGCGATTTATTTAAACGGACAAGCTAAATATATATATGCATTAATATTTGAACACCTTATAAAGCGATGGGCCTTCAAGCGACGTATCGGCATATAAAGGCCATCACGATTACATAAAAAAGGCATTTGTTGGGAGCTAAAGGGGAATCTTCAGCACCAAGTGTATACGAAGGATATTAAGGCAGATTTTCACAGCGACTTGATTGAGAGTGAAATGGCAATACAGCGAGCTGAAGCATCTATTAAACATGGCTTTACCACAATAAAGCTTTGCATTAAAACGCGGCCCAATGAGACTCCATTTTCTTTCCAGTCATTCCTCCAGAACCCGCTACCACACTCGCCCATATTACTTCTGGGCCCATCCCATTCGTTCCGAAGGCACGGCGGGCGAGGGCCGTGTAAATGCAATAATAATGAAAATAATAAACATGCTGCCCCCACTCCCAGAGCCAAAATAATATTGCATTCTCAAAGGCACGGTGAGAGGAGAAGACGCTGAAGGAGAGAAATACATAGCACTCAAAAAGCACTAAACCATCAGGGGAATGCATTTCATTAATATTAGATAACCACCATCCACTCCCGCTCTGCACAAATAAATACATAAATAAATAAGCACATCATAAAGAAAAAGCTGGGTTCTGGCAGAGATAAACAATGACTCATCGTTCTCTTCTCCTCCTACCTCAGGGGCAAATGTTTATTTTACTCTCTCCCACTATCATAAATTAAGCTAAACCTGAGCCTGCGAAACATTCGCATTCGCATCCTCGAGAGAAGCGGTCCCTCAGGACGACTACAGAGAAGAGAGTGCAGCAGGATGAAAGAAAAGAGAAAAGAAGATTTTTTTTAAGAAAACTGTGCTTACGGCTATCCATGGTGTCTTGAATCGAAGTGAAGCCCTCGGGCAGACATTCCTTCAGGTCCATCAACTTCATGTCCACGACCACTTGGCATAATTGCTTCTGTTGAAGACGCAGTGCATAATAATGATGACGTGAGGTTAATAAGACTGTCGCGGTATCCGATTATCCCTATGCGGTTATCTTATGCGGCCACTATCTCTGCGGCGGTATTACCACGGTATCTGTTTGTAAAAGGTTTTTTATGAATAAATAATTCAATCAAATCCATGCTTATATTTTTTTATGGTCAATGAATGGTCGCACTCAAAAACAAGTGTAGAAAGGCAAAGAGAGAGCGACTTTGTAACCATTGTTGGTCTTAAGGCAAATTTTTAAACAAGTGCTGAATTATATATATTACGATATGTATAGAATTAACATGATATCCATAATTGTTGGCATTTATATATCACGGTTATTGTCAGCAACGGTATATTATGACACCCCAAGTGGTTAAAAATGATAACGGTTAACTTGATCAAAGAAATGAAGAGTTAAAATTATATGTGGAATAGCGATAAATTGGATATATTATCCTCTTGTATCTTTGTGACTGAACAGTCCACTCACCAACTACAGTAGAAAGATACAGAAAGGATCTATATAGTAGGATTACAAATTTCTTCTAGATGATATGAATACAAAATTGACAGCTATTCAAAATTCCTTTAAATATAAAGCGTTGAATATAAAATAAGCATAATGATATAACAAAACGAATAAATGTAACGTGGCGTGGATGCTAATATATTGTTATTTTTATAGTTATCGGCCTTATTGTGGATGGACCTTGAGAGCTTTGATCACTGTGTCACTTGCTCGCAATCTCTTTCTCACTCTCTCTCTGTGCAAAAGGCCACCTGTCAATCAACAAGAAAGTACACCGTGATTTCCTTCCTCATCTTTCCATTTTGGTGTGTCGCCACATGCAGTTCCGCAGGGAAAAAAACTAATGGCAAAATTGCCATTGAGGTGGAGAAATGTGTTCCTCAGTGAACAGTTCACGTGTCTTTGCATTGATTTTGTTTCAAACAATCTCACAGTTTCCAATTCAGTTGCCAGCCAGCGGGCCTCATTTACTCGCATTTGGCTCATGGCGAGTGCTAATTCTGGCCCCTGATTATGCATGAAAAGCCTATTGTTGCATTTTGGAGACGCACACACTGAAATGTGTTGAATCGGTGCCCTCTTTTAGGCATACAAGCACCTGCATGCTAGCCATCATCCTCAGACGGCAGCAGCTTAGTGCCCTGGCCAGTCGGTGGCAGGCCAAATTGCTCGTTCTTCAGAACAGGGAGTACTTGAAAACAATCAGGAGCTGTTTAGTTGACATTTTCAAGCATGACTTTTTCCCTCAGCCTTCCCAGCCAGCACTCATTATGCATCCATTTTTCGCAGTAATAAATAGCAATAATCCAGCGAAACCCCTGAAAGAGTGCAGCTAGCGTGGCGTGACGTGACGTGACGGGTCCGACATTCTGGAAGCCGTCGCTAGTGTTGCCTGGCAGTTATTACCACTACAGACCATTTTTATTCATAGTTTTTTTATTCTGACTCGCGGCTACGAATATGGATGAATGCTATTACTATGCATGAGTCCTGCATTTTTTCTTTTAACACTTTTTTTTAATAAAAGACGCAGGAGAGATTTTTCCCATCAGGACCTGACAAAGGGCCATCTACCTCCAACCCTGAGTATGATAAATCACAAACTGTTTACTTCCCACCACATAATTCACTGGCTAATTCTGCAGAATCTGTTTTTGTCATAGACAATTACAGTGGGGGCCACTTTGACTGACAGACAAAATAGCCTTTGTTGATGGCGCTGCCATGTTTTATTAGCGTCAGGGACTTCAAAACAGTGCAGACACACATTTTAAGACTGCACGCTGGAGAGGTGGCGGAAGGGACTGATGTGGTACATACTAAAACCGTAGCTTGATCAACAGGACGGAAAGTGCAGAAAACATCTCTTAGAGTACCTAGGATATGGTTTTTAGGCCCTACTTTGGTTTATGGAGTGTCCAACAACAAGTTTATCAACATACAGTGTGTTTAAACACTTTAATGTCGTAATAATAGCCAGTTATTCGTACCTTACTTCTTGACTGACTCTCAAATGATTCGTTCCGCGATTTTACCGTACCAATTTTAGCTCGAGTCTGACGAGGAAGCATCAGAAGACGCTAATCCACAACAAACTCCACCACGACTGGAGGAGGATGTTTGTCAGTGGCAAGTGAAAACTCTTGTCATAAAAACTCCCAGTGTGACAACATGCATGTTGTGCTTTTGCTCATCAATGAAATAAATTTTTTTTTTCTTAAAATACTGTTAATACGTTAGTAATACTATTATTTCGTCTAAACTGTGTGTTGCCATGGTACATAGAGCATTTCAGAAAGTCGACGTTATGAAAAATTATTGTAGTATCACCCAAATATATCTATATAGGTGCACGTGCGGCAAATGTGTCAAAATGCAAAGTTAATAGCCAGATAAACAAACTGTAACACCCCAGAAATAACGGTACATGCTAATGTTAGCGTTATATGCATTAGCTAAACACAGACATAAGCTACGAAAATATTTCTTGAAGTTAAGACAAAAATGAATAGTCACACTTACAGGTTTTAATTCGGTGGAGCTAACAGGTAGAAATAGAGTTGGTATTGCCCCCTCTTTAAGGATAGTCGTTTCACATACCCTCCAGTGAACGTGCCAATATTATCAAAACAATCTTCGGTGAAATGACGCGCTCACAGTTAAACCCTGGGGTTATAGTCCTTTGGTATCGTTCGAAAAATGAATTGTAAGCATTTTTCCCTTAGACGTTCTTCCTTTGGTAGTTGAAATAAGACGGACTTAGTGTCAATCCGTAGAACACAGGTTCTAGACATGATACACACGCATCATGAACGAGCGACAGTGTTTGGGGGAGGAGAAATAAGCTTCGCGTCAGTCTCAGCAAAACGTAGGCGGGGACTATGTATAGTGACGTAGATATGCGGGTGTACTAGTTCACGTCTCGTTTGTGTGATTCAGAGTCGACTCCCATTTTTACAAGCAAATAACTTTGTTATTTATTCACCTTCGGACTTACAACTTGGCAGACAGCTTACTTTCAAACACGGCAACATAACAGACTGCATGAAATGTCATTTTCATAATCTTATGCTACCAACTCTTTAACCTTGTGGTACTACGGACACCACAACAAATGCGATTTTGTATTGATGGATAACCCAAAAAATGAACTTTCTTCATGATTTATTCATCCTCACGTCATTACAAACCTGTATGATGTTCTTATGCAGAAAACAAAAGATATTTCACAATGCTGATAACCAAATAATACCCCATTGACTTCCATTGTATGGACACAAATCCACCGAGACATTTCTCAAAATGTGTTCTACAGATAAAAGACATCACATGTTTTTAATTTTTTTGAATGACATAAGAGTAAATAATGACAAAATTGTAATTTTTGTGTGAACTATCCCTTTAAGAAGAACTTTTTACTTTAATAAATGACTGCAACGACTTAATCTCTAAAGGTGCATTTTTGCATTTTTAAGCAAGTAGTATTCGTCACATTTGGTCACGTGATCCCAACATGACAGCCCCCATATGGCAACACCCACGACGTACAATAACACAGATGTTTGAAGATACTGAAATGACTAGATTGTTTGTCTCGTGTAAGTCTAAAGATTTTCACGATTTTTCAAAAGGTATGATATTATTGCTAGGGGGTAAACTGCTTAAAGACATAACATAATTAACATGGCCCACAAACGAACATTATCAATAAACCGAGAAATTATTTTAAGACCCAATATTAACGTGACAGATTAATTATTTACAGAGTGTAAGGAGCGGTCTTAAATGTGTGTGCGCCATGTGTTTAACTGTGAAGTTGTCTACTAAATGCTGCATAAAACTTATACTGTGATACTTATTAGCCCACAGATTAACAAAAGCAATACCTCTTTCACATTCCTTCCTATTAAAACACACGGAAAAAATTAATATAAATCCATGTATCCATTAATGAATCATTACAGTTTAAAAAAAAACATAAATAAGTGCAGAGCTTTGATTTTTCTAATGTGGATTTGAAAAAAAAAGCAGGTTTAACATGTAACACTGAATAACAATGATCCACCACAACACATCTATTTTTGCCACCCTCACATACAGTACACAACCAAATTATCAGCCGTCTAGACCTAGTTATTAACACAGAATAAATCTCAATATACACAGACAGCATTTGGGAGAATTTTTAATTGAAGGAAGTAAACAAAGATCAATGAAAGACGTATGCTGTGTGTAAGCTAAGGCAGTGGAGGAATACTAAAGGCGAGGCAGCTGGAGTTTTGCATCACTCATGCTAAATGAAGACCGATAACCTAAACAGCACGAATGAGCCGCCTGTTGTTCCTTTTTTGAAACAGAGATACCTGCACATAAAAAGCCACTCATTCTCAATTTAGCCGAGCCGAACGAAAGGTAAATGTTCAAAAAGCCCCTATTCACAGAGGAGCACTTGGTGTAGGTGCCCCTTTATCAGCCATATTAGGATGACTGTTTGATGTGTCGTATTCAATAAGCAAAAATCGCTAATATCCAAAGTTTGACGTTTTTTGGATCTTGGATGACTGGGAGGTATCCCAGTCGTCTACAGGGACCAGGTTAATTGAGCAAAAATAAATCACGAACATGGAGAGTCGCAGTTATGAATAATCATAAAGCGGGTTCCTTTGGGACATTTGCAGATCAATAAATTTTCGAAAGCAAGCACTGCGGGAATTTATACATCAATTGAAAAAAACCTCAAACCGAGTAGTATTTGCATTCATCTTGGATGCTTTAAAGGACGAACGTGTTTTGAAGGAGTTTGTGATCAAAGATCATAGCAGAACCCTAATGAGGGACGAACAGAAGCAGCCGGGCCAACTTCAGTCCATGACAGTGTGTGAAGAAATTAGAGGAAAACTAGCGACGGGTGCAAAACCCGCACGTTTTCACTTACATTTTTGGTGAAGCAGAGGTGGCGTGTGACCTTGGATTTGAATATGCTGTCCTTCCACAGGTTGGCGTCGAAGCCATCTGTTGTTTGTCCAATCTACATGAAACAAAAAACACCCAGAGAAGAATGTGCATTGAGGTGAGATCAAGCTAATGTATGGATGCCATGTGTGTTTCCTTTTTTTTTGCCAGGATCTGTTCATACTTGACTTAATGAATGCATTCTTGAGCTCTCGCTCCATCTCATTAGAGCCTGACACAAAAGAAAGTTGTTAGCCTCAAAAAAGGCTAAAAATATCACAGGGACAGCGAGGATCACATAAGATCTCACTAAGAAGGCCGTTGTAGAAGCTAAATAAGACTTTACTGTGCTCTACAGAGATCTTTAGAACTATATAATAGTACTTGATAAACATAATTATGGAAGATCATGATACTTGTTTTAACAAAATGTGGTGATGTCATGTATATTTATAGATACAGTATAAATATTGTTTAGAATAGCTGCTGACCTTCTGAAATCTCCTTTCACGATTTGTTTTGCCATGAATGATTACTGTTAGTCAACCTTTATATTTGGCACTGGGTTTTGCAAACTACAGTACTTAAATTTATTTAAAAGTGCTTGTCAACTTTGACAAAAAAAGACAGCAAAGTCTTATAATAGGCAAAATGTTGATTAATTCATATTTTCATACTCAAACAACAATTAGACAAAACAACTCCGGATCTCACGAAAAGTCCGAAACGATCGCATAAAACATTCAGGAAAGACTGACAAGCTGACAAGGAATGGGATATAGAGGGGACAGACTGCTGGATGGCTACAGCAAGTGCAGCCGTTGGCTTGGGCGAAAGCTCTCAGGAAGAGTCTATACATCAACCACAATTCCTCCCCATCTCTCTCCTCACCTTACAAGACAACCCATCCCGGCCACTTTTTCCAGGTCAGTGCCCCGCTCCTCCTGTCAGCGTAAACAAAGAGCCGGAGCTGTGAAGCCCAAAGTCAAACAGGGAGGAACCAGGCACCAAAGGAGTCAGTATGCCACTGCGCAGCCGGGGCGGGGAACGCACCCTGAATGTGGAAACAGTTGCCAAGCGCTGGGACCAGTGGAGGGGTGGAGAGTCTTGTCCTTCCTTGAAAGAACTCAACAGTTTGTACTTAATAAAGAGACGCTTGAAGTCTTTCGTAATGGGTTTGATGTCAACTGTTGGATAGTTGAGCAACTTTGGAGACTGTTCTCCGGTCTTTTAATATTTTGCTTATATTTGATTAACATATCAAATAGACCATGCAAAGGTTTAGAATAGTGTTTTTTGAGGAAAAAAACTAAATAACTTTTACAAAAAAATAACTATAAAAAAATCTAATTTGGTTTAGATAAACTCATTTATTTGGCACAATGGGTGCTTTTGCCATGCTGTATTTCACTACAACGGGCCTTTTTCTCTTGCGCTATTGCGTAAATGTATTTAGCTGTGTAAAAGTTGTTAATAAATAATTGTGTTTGTTTGCGCAAACAAAGTGAAGCAGTTGCATCCTGCTGCGTGTGATGGAGGGAAAGGCCAAACGGAATGGGGCCCTCGAGAGCACGCCGGTGCCATGTGGTGCACACCGGATCCTCAGCGCCAGTGGGCAGATCCCAAGTGCCGTGCCAACCCACACACATGCACAACCCGCCGGAGACGGCAACAGTTGGCGACTGGCGGGGAGGGACGGGAAGTGAGGGAGTGAGAAGAAAGAAAACATGGAGGGAAAATAGGAAAGCGAAGAGGAAGAACTTTAGCTGCCCGTGAGCCTAGCGTGGGATTTTTGTTTTATATAGTGTATGCTTTGTTTTATTTACAAAACTTCCCCTCTATCTTTCCGCCCTGATTCTCTTCTCTCCGTTTTAGACATTCCCACATAGACAAACACACACCCAATACGCACACACACACAAAGTATATTCCTGAGGCCATTGATACTGTTGTCCTAGTTTCCCCTCTCAGCGCTCTGGGATTGCTGAGAGTTGCAGAAGCGCTGGAGAACCAGCCACCCTTGTGTCAGTGCCATCTGAGTCCTAAACCAACAAGGCACGCTGGTGCCAAGCTCTGTCGGAGGCCTCATCTGAAAGAGTTGTTAAACTGTGTCCTCTGGGCAGGCAACAGGATTCGAGTCCAGAGGAAGAGCCATAGTCTTCATCAAAGAATTTGTGTCGATAACGGGAGTAAAACTGTTCTTTTATCATGTTTCATAGTTCCAATTTATAACTGCCTATTTCATTCTCATTTGTACTTTATAAGGGCCAAATTGCAGATATATTTATATACAGTATTTGGCAACTGCACACTCACAACATTGTAATCTGCTGGAGGCTCTTTCTTGGATGCCAGCACGCCAATATCAGTGATGGCTTCAGACTGTAACTCTGATATAGCATTGGAGATATCCTGAAGATCTTGCATTCTAGATAGAGATAGAGATAGAGAAATAAACTTTAAATAGCACACAAAGCTGTGTTTAACAATTGTGCAATCTTATATCGATACTAAAAAACATCCCACTAACACAAAGTACTAGGCATAAATATAAAGGAAATCACAGTAAGAACATGCAACACACTTCAGAGCTGCAAGCAATGTGTACATTTATAATGACATGAGCGTCTGTAAAGTCTCCATTCTCTTTTACATAAAAATGTGTTATAATTCTATATACAGTAAATTAAAGGACCAGTGTATGACATTTAGCGCCATCTAGCGGTGAGGTTGTGAATTGCAACCAACAGCTCACCCCAACCTGAAAAATATCACAATTATAGTGCTTAACAAAGTTATTAGAACACACATCCTGTCATAAAAAAGAACAACACCATTTTTTTAATGCTTAAAACTATAAATGCTATTGTCATTTATAATCATATAACAATTTGAAAAAACGAAACAGTCTTTATTCATGAGTACACCTTTAAATTTAACCACTAAAACATATTTTTCTGCTAAGAACTCCAAGTAAATACCTGTAATTGATCCGAATAAAAAAATTAAGTGCTTTCCTTTTTTGGTCCATTTCTTTTAAAACAGCGAATTCGAAAAGACATGAATAACAGCAATTCTATTTTAGCCTAAAAAATATCCTGTGACTAAATAGCTGAAATTACTTGTCGACTTTCCATTCTAGAACCATAAAGAATATATTTGGCAAAATACATTTATCTATAAATACAGTATACATATAACATATTTTTATGTAAAAACTACGGCATACGCCAGGTTCATCAAACATGAGTAATTATTAGCATACCTTATGTGTGTTTGTTGTCAAACATTTGAACTTGTTTATCATACCGTACGCTGCATTTATTCATATAAAACGCTAGACAAAGAGCACAAACCCACATCCATTTACACATGACTCCATAATAAGTCTACATGTCTAAAATAGAGTCTTCGGTGTTAAACTCAACTCCTCGTGTCAGAAAGTTGAGTGATTGCATCATGGTAGTCCTAATGGCCGGGCGTAGGAGCCTCCTAAAGCTGAAGAAACAATCATGCGGCAGGTCTCGTTTGTACACTAAATAAGCAGCACAGACACAGACAATAATACTGCTGAGGGCCCAATTAGCAGCGTAATTAATTACTGCAAACCTTTTTTCCTCTGTAATGAGCTCCAGATATATGGAGTGGGCTGACGTTACGTTCTGAACGGTTTCAGATGAAATGGTTTTACCGGTGGCTGTATATAAAGATGAGGGATCTTCAGTCTCGCATTAAAGAGTGGGAATAAACGTTTCACTACATAAATGCCACAGCATATCTCGTCTGGAAATGAGGTAGCAATAGCTACAGCCTTCACACTTTTCTGTTTGTCTCACATTTACTGAAGAACTGTATTTTAGAATAAGGTTTACTGGTTTGAATTTGCTGCATATTATTTTAGTTGCATACACTGATCTGTAACTAAAAACAGGATTGAATATGACGTCAAAATGTTGAGGAGAGGGCGTGTCAGTCCGAAATGCATTTACAAATCCACATTGATTTAGCTAAACTCAATGTAAATAAAAATGCAATCCCAAATGTTCACCCTGTTAATTTTAATGCATTTAGGGAAAACCACATTTGAATGATCATTTTGCTAAACTATCTTAAACATATATAATCAGTCCGTGCAATGCATTTTCAATTTAATTTTGCAACTTAAAAAGCGTTAAAATATTTATTTAAATTACATATTAAAACTAGAGTATATTATTGAATTTTCATTTTGCGTGAAACACTGCGCATGTGATTTTTAAAATGTATTGTCAGTTTACATATCAAATTCCCATATTGCATTGTAAATTAGATATTGCTTCTAAAATGCTTCCATAGCTTCTGTGAAACACATTGGAGGAGATTTTAAAGGCCATTGACCCTGCTTCGTTTTGGAACATAAGGGTGAGTAAATGACATGATTTCATTAATAAATAAACAGGCCCTTTAAAACATTAAGTCTACATTCTAATTAGACATAAATGTCTCTGTATACCTTTAAGGCGATAAATGATAATAGGCCTGAGAGTAAAAGCCAGTGGACCCAACATACATGATGTGAGACTGTCTAGCAATACAAACATAATTAGCCTCCACTAAGTAAAGTCTCTCTAAACAACAAGCAATGGCAATCAGATATTTTCAAGGAAATCTAGATCAATCGTTGTCTATTTTTGTCTCGAGATGCTTCAGTCTAATGTGTATCCATGGCTCACCAAGGATTAGTGACCCGCCTGTGCGGAGGGTCCTTTGCCCTTTTATTAAATTACGTTTAAAGCGACCTACTGGAGTAAATGACACAGTTATTGCATTCCATCTAAATGTTTACTGAATTTATTGCAATTATGGTTATTAAATCTAAAGGATTTACTGAGGCAGCGGAGGGTCTGTGTATAGAAAGTCGGTCAGAGGGACTTATTAAGGGGAACCGAGGATGGCAAATTAGCTTATGGAAGGAGAATGATTTCTTTCTTGTGTTAATTTGTACACTAATCAATGCGGCCTTTTCCTAACCGTGCTGGGCCATTTGATTGTAAAGCTACTTTAATTGAGAAATGGAGCGCAGGCTGTCCAGACAGAGTCGAGTTACTATTGTACTAATGATGCACACACATCTTATAGTGTCTGTATGTTGGAGATCAAACGGAATGAAACTGCAATATATTTAAGAAAATTTGCCCCACACACTATTGAGGACACCACCACCAATCCCATGAAGATGAAATGTCTCATACTAAGAATGAACACTTAGAAAGTTTATTTTTGTCATACTGTATGTAAGTGGCTTTGGATAAAATCATCTATAATATTCACTAGTTGCAATTCTTTAACAGCTTTCCTGTAGCTCAGTGGTAAGAGTATGGTGTGGTAAGAGCAACTGGAATCCCCTGGTTGGGCCTGGTTTCTCCTGAGGTTTTTTTTCTCTATTGGAGTTTTGGGTTCCTCGCCTCCGTTTGCATACTGTTTTGCACTATTTGCCTGGCTGGGGGGCTGCTTTAGAATTCAGAAGTTTTACATAATTAATATTGCATATTGAAATTTATAGTCGGTTTAATATTTGATCTGTGTTTCTCTCTTCTTTATCTTAAATGTGTGCTTTCACTGTGAGTGCGTGCGTCTATGTCGATGTGTGTAAATATGTGTGCATATTGTGTGTGTGAGGCGTTTGTATGTGGGTATGTCTGTCTTCTGTGTTTTCACCTTTTTCTTGTTTTTACAGGTATATGACTTCAGTTGTTTCGCTTATAGTCAATATGTCTCATGTACAGCTGTTTTGTAACAATTGAAATTGTAAAAAGCGCAATATAAATAAAGTTGAGTTGAGTTAGCATCGATAAGGTCATGGGTACGATCCCAATGATTGCAAATACTAAGAAACAAATAAATAGTATCATGCAATGTAATAAATTGAAATGGAAACAGAAAATTGTAACGGACCCTTAAATTAACCATAGTTTAACTACTGTATTGTATTTGGTGCACACAAAATACCATTGTTTACATAAAACGTAGATTGACCTCAAAGATTAGTTTAACCAAAATAAAAGTTCTCAATATCATTTACTCACCTTCGAGTTGTTCCATTTCTATATAAATGTCTTTGTTCTGATGAACACATAGAAATATTTGGAAGAACGCTTGTAGCCAAACAGTTCTTGGACCCCATTGACTAACATAGTAGAAAAATTACTTTATAATTATAAATAAATTATAACCACAAAAGGAGATATTTTGAAGAATGTAGCAAACAATTTTGGGGCACTTTTGACTTCCATTGTCATGTTTTCTATTGTGATAGTCAATGGGGTCAAAGAACTGGTAACAATCATTCTTCCAAATATCCTTTTCCGTATTCATCAGAACAGATACATTTATACAGATTTGGAACAACTAGAGAGTGAGTAATTCATGACAGATTTTTTATTTTTAGGGTGACTGTCCCTTTAAATAGAAACGGTAAACAACCTGTCTAAGTTGCCATCGCTAAAACAAATCAGCTGAAAAGATTTAACAACTGTATGCGGTCTTTAAAACGATTTGTACAGTTTTTATTATTCAGTTTTATTCAAAACAGATTAGAGTTTAGACGCGCGATCGCGCGCATCTCAACACAACCCACGTGCGCTCGCGCGTATTATGTCTTTAAGGTGATGCCTTCGTTTACGCAAACATGCATCGCAAACCAAGAGCAATTTTATTCAACGGAATGATCGATGAGTTCGTCATTCATTGAAGTTGCCTTGCTTACCTGAAAGAAGCAAAGAGCCACGGAGACGCAGCAAACTTTCTCAATCTCTCACTGCTAGTTTACACTTCCGGAATGAGTCAAACTTATCAGCCTGACAATTATTTACTAGCAGGATCAGCACCTGCTGTATTTGTTTAATGGCTGAAAGACGACTGAAAATAAGTTACTGATTAAAAAAGTAACATTCATGCGCGTATCATTAATACGGGATAAAGCATGCAGATTTAATTAATCAAATGATCTCATCGTGATATGTAAATTAAAGTTAATACACAACTAAATACTCATTGCAATAAAACATTATTTTATGCGTTAAGTAAATAGCAATGTACAGAAATGTATACTTGGTATTTTATCAACCAGCTTTATGAGGTCTCACCCTGAGATGCTATTTCGAGTATTGCATAAGTTTCCATAAAAGATCTGCTCTGATTGGCTGTTTTTCCTTTATTAAAACTATTATTCAATATTATTCAGTTAAGTTCATTCATTTGATTTATTTCTTAAAGGATCCATTCTTTGGCTGTTTTAGAGGCTTTGATTATGTTTTTGGGGTGTTTAACAATGGATGTTCATGTTTCTAATTAAAAAAAAACGCTTTATATTTGACATATTTCAAGTCTATTTTCATCGCTGTCCCTCTTCTAACAAATCTACTTGATTTTTTCCAGTCTATATAAAGCCTTCCGAAACGCTCTGATTGGTTAGCTGACCAGGTCTTTCGTGATTGGCTTCCGCTTCTCAGGCTGTTGTGATTAGTCAGTGCCCATCTCACCTGTATTCATAAACTTTGGCTTTTAGCAATAAACAGTAACAATGGCGTCAACTTCACTTTATCAGTTAAAAACATGCGGATCGATCAAAGTGTTACATTGGTGCATGACGTAAACTTTTGTTAGAGATCGCAAATTTTCTTCCTACTATGGCAAGGGGAATGAAACCGGACCGAACGACGTCAGACCGGTTATATTAAATAACACTAATAACAGAAGCGTAAGTTTTGCTTTTTTTATATTGGACCCGAGTTGGAAAATAAAACAAGCAGATTGACCAGGAGACATTTGCAAGCAGGACTTTAATGGACGTTTCATAGAAGCGTTTAAGACAGAGGTATGCGTACATATACGCAATATCATATCACAATATCAGTGTATTACACAAGACAGCTTTCACAGCTGCTGTTAAAGTCATGGAAGCTGTTATTTGACAGTTGGTTATCTTAGAATGTGTGTAGCTGAATTCTTATTACCAGCTGTAGGCAGTGGCGGAGCTAGAGTTTTTCAGATGGGGTGTCCTGGGGGTGGCCAAGGCAACTTCAGGGGGTCCATAGACCATGATAGAAAGTCAGTGTGTAATGGTGATGCGCGGATGGCGGTTAAATCAGCGGGCGCTGCGGATGATCCGCGGGATGGGTGTGTCGGGTAATATTTTTTTTTTTATTAATTGCGGGTGGATGATATCATATACAATATTAACAAAATTTCTTCAAAAATACAAATTTGTTTAAAATGCATTTTAAAGCAGGCGCTAATTTGCAGTTTTAAAAGAAATGCGCGTGTGGTGGCGGTAGAGGACGTTCTATTTCTTAAAGAAGATATGGGGGCAAAACAGATCCGAGAGAAATTTAAAAAGGGAGAAATAAAAACAAAACAAAAGGTAGGAAAGAAAAGTACCGTGTGGGAGCGTTTTAGCGAAGTGGTTTAAGAAGGATGAATCAAGTGCTGGGTATGTAATATGCAACGGCTGTGAGGCACCGTGTGTATATGAAAGCCATAAGACTAGTACCTCTTATATGGTACATCATGTATGTGCTAAATGGAAAGATTAGATTTAAGCATTTACAGACGAAGACAGTGCTAGAAAACTTACTGAGTAATTAAAGTGACGATCGGATTCGGGTCGGGTGAGGATATCTTTATCAGAGAAAATTATACGTGCGGGCGGGTGGCGGGTGGATAATTTATTTGAAGCAGCGGATGCGGGTGACATTTTAGCTTATCTGCGCATCTCTAGGTGTAACCCTAACCTGGCATCAAAAGAGAAATAATAATTTTCTTAACCTGGTGTTTGTAACGTGATTTGGCTTAAAAAAATATTCACATACTATGAATTGTCAGAGTCTCTATCTCGTAACACGCAACTAGATTCGTTACATGGCTGGCCGTACTATGGAGTAACTTAGCTGTAATTTATTAGCCCTTTATGATATGTAAACAGGCTATTTGCAATTGAGGTAATCTTTTGAGTATCAAGACCAGATAAATAGCTTAAGAATTTCAGAGTTAGCTTAACATTTAAACACTGGTGGTGGCTGTAGCTGACATTAGCCTACATTGAGTAAACAGGCAAATAGTGTAAGGTATTGGCACTGCACTGTTTATGTGTATATAACTAGCACAAATGTAACGTTAAACACAATGTTTAGACTAAATCGGAACCGATCTCTCTTATCTGATTAAACCGTTTAGCACCAACATTCATGTTTACTCATACAGTGACTTCACTTTCAAAATGATTTCCGCAAACAAAATCCCGATGCCTAATCTTAAAACTAACCTAATATGCGAAATTTCATTATTCTTCTGTTACTCGCATCACTTTCGTCCTTGATTGATTTAAAAGCTGCACCAGGCACCGGACGCTTTTTCAGCAAGTGGTAAAATGAGATGTCAATCATCATTAAACTGCCCAATAAAATTTGAGGTGACAGGACACCCCTCTGGCTCCGCCTCTGGCTGTAGGACTGTGATGAAAGTGAATTAGGATCTCTGATAACCGAACACTACTCCAGCAGCTCTTCCTCTTCTCTAAGGAAGGCCTCGCCCCTTTTTCGGCGTATTCCTGTGGGCGGGGTTATCAAAAGCACTCGGAATAGTGACATCATGTACCCGGGAAGTAGAGGGCTGTAGTCCGATCCAGCCGTTCTCCGTAGTCCTTAAAAAGCAAATTCTGTTAAAGACAATATCTCGCTTGGCACTGAACCTTAAGCTTAACCATTTTGCAGGTATTATTGATGCTCTAACAGCAACATTACACACTAACTAAAGGTTGAAAAATGGGATTGCGGGGAACGTGTTCTTTAATAAAAAAGGAGTTTTAAAAATAATGTGTCGGCACAATTAATTTTTTTTAACTATACATTTTTTTAAACCAGCATAAACCTTAAGCACGTGAGAAACATCTCAGTCAAGTGATCCTTGACTCATTCTGTATATAGACCCATTCTTGCATATCAGAAGATGAATAATCTGTACATGCAACGGGAGACTCATACACACTTGTGAAGCCCAGCGAGGTGGAACAGATTACGCCACAGCCAATTGCGTTGCATAAGAATGCATCAGTCCGCATCTTCTAATGGCAGCCGCACAGTGGCATAATCCTGATGGATCTTCCTCTGTCACTCCCTTGAAATAAGTTTCAGAGAAGAGAAAACGTTCCGTGTTATTCGGGAGACACAAACTACAGCAAAAAGCATCTGTTACCGACCCATTGTTCCGCCGGAGCTAATAATGCACAATAAGATCAAACGCACAGGAACTTAACAAGATTTAATGAACATAATAAGGTAATGAGACCTCTTACGCTCATCATCATTCATGACAAACTGACAATGAATCAATGCCCTTGCCCCAGAACAGGCGCCCGGCTTGTGTACGCTACAGACGTGTCAATGAGAGACTAATGGATGCCATCTCAGCCGAGACTCGCTGTGTCAGTTTGGCTCGCAACCAAACCACCCAAAAGCTCGAGAAAAACGCGTGGCAGATAGTGCACGCGCTACATGTGTTTCATGTCAGAGTCCCTCTACAGCGTCGAGGCACGTCAGGTCACACCTGCTCAACAGCGTTGGTATGCAAGCCGTGATATAATGAGCTTTTGTCAATATTTAAAGCCAGTCGAGATGGAAAAGTAACGCACAGATATACCCGAATATGGAAGTGCATTGTAGATTGTAAGAAATAAACTTGGTTTTTAGACTTTTGTGCTTTGACGACACAACAGCTAACACAGCTGTCAAGTGCTATCTCACATACTTTCTGCAGTACAAACATCTCCACTAACTCCCCGAGCTGTTCTCCTTCATCCTGCTGTGTTATAGTGTCAGCTGAACTTCTCAATGTCACACCTGACTCTCCTGACGAAGTTGAAAAAAGACTACACGCTTCCTTTAACACCTCGGCTGCATTTCACAGACATGCCGAAGTTGATGAAATAAAACACGGAGTGCGGAGAGATGTTTTCAGAAGGAAGGAGGAACGCAGGGAAGTGGCGCACCTGTTAAAGTAATGGTCTAATTATGGAAAAGGTGGTGAAGCGCTCAGCGCGAAACAGTCAGCGATCAGCATTCTCACGCTAACTGTGAAAGCCGTCAGCCATTATGGGCTGGTTTTAATGTGCGCCCCAATGCATGCTGGGGGTTTGTGGGTAAGATGAATGACGCCTGCATGTGTGAATGTGTGCGCGTGTGTGTGTGTGATGGGGGTGTGGATGGTCCGCTGAGCGATGCAGATGGTACATGGGAGGGGGGATCATTAGATACGAGGGTGCTTTGTTTGCAGAACTGCATTTCTTGCATTCCAATAAACCGCCTCTTCTGGTCCAGTAAATGCCAACCGTAAGGTTCACATTCAACGCTCTTAATTTCCTACAAAGGACCTTGTCAAATATATTGGATAATAAGGACTTTTAATAAGGAAAATTGCATATTATTACATTTAAATGTCATAGGGCACTTTAAAACAAACAAACAATAAAACAGGCATGTTTCGATCTATAGAGCATGTTGTGGAGAATGTTTCAACTCCCCTGGAGTGATTTGTTACTAGGTTTATGGCTCCTGATGTCAACGGCAACATTCAGAACAAGGGCAAGCGTATAATGCTGCCTTCAAACGCTCTCGGAAATTCGGTAATTCCCACTTCAACCCGGAATAGTTTATGGAACGGAGATCTTTTAATTTTAGAAGATACTTGAAATGTTTCAATGCTACCAAATCATTAATACTTAAATGTTACTAAATCCAGATGTTACTATTGGGTTGAAGAGAGAATAATTGAATTTCCGAGAGCAGATCCAGCAGATTTTACGCAACTATTGCAATTTGATCATTGACATGCAGCAGTCAGTTGCAACCAGGTCTCATGGGAATTCGTAACTATTTTGAGGGATGGCTTATTCGTATGATGTGAATCGCACAAATTTTATTAGAATAAACGCAATACTGAAGCCCCTCCCCTTAACCCTATGTCACTTGCCCAAAACCAAATCGTACTAAAGTTCACGAATGATATCATACAAATTCAAATGAATTGTTATTAGCCACTTTGTGAAATAGTTACAAATTTCCATGAGATTGTGGTTGCAGTTGACCTCCTATTCTGCATGTAATATTAATAACCAAATATAAACTGTCATATAACTGTTTTGGATAAAAATAAAACCACTGATCCTAAAATTATTCACTTTTTAATTTTGACCAAGTTACTAAAAAAAACCTCTATAAACTGTTTCAGTGTCAACACTTTAAACAAATGTTATGTGGACCAAACAAAATGTCTGTGAGACTGCTGCAAGTGTAAATAACGCAAACTCTTGAGTAGTTTTAATTTTATAGAATACAATTAATATACATTGAAATATTTATTTCAATTAATATCAATAATTAAATATAAAACAAACTATTATAACTAAACTCAGACCTGAAGTTAACCTCGGGCCATTCGCCAAGACCGATGAAACTGACAGTAAACTCCACAGGTTACCTGCAATTTTATGTTTCAGACAGAGATGGCGCAAAAGAGGCATAGTTATGGAATAATTTATTTCACACCAACACAATCTCACTGACTATTTTAGGAGGTTGTATAAATCCGTACAATCTCATTCGTCTGTTTAAGTATAATCTGCCTTCGCGCCTACGATGGCTAGGTTTAATGGTGGGGTTTCAGTATTGCATTTTTCTACTAATAGTATATTTATTGTACAAAAAAAGATCAATTCCACCTCGTAAAATTCCCACGTGATCAGGCTGGTCGCACTATTCAAAATTAAAGAAGGCAAAGAGATCCTTAAAGAAAATGCTATTTTCCTTCTACTGTACATTAGTTACTCTGTCATCAATCAATGTTACAAATAAAGTTTAAGCACATGTTATGGGTCAACTACCCCTACGTAAGTGGTATATACACTACAGTATATGGGGCTGACGCTTATCAGAGACAAGTCTTATAATGTTTTCTAACTTTATTGCTTGTTCTACAGTAGCTGTTTCCTGGAATGTTCAGGGAATGCTTGATGCTGTCAAGCAGCAAGAAAAAACATTTAAAGAAGGCTGAAAATGGCTCTCCCCCATACGTGCATGAAAGAAAGGTCATTGGTTGTGTTTTCTAATTTACCAACACTTGTCTGGGGACCTAAAGAGATGGAGATTTCTTTGTTACCAGTCAGTGCAATAATATCCTTATCTCAACCTGGGAAATCTACGGAAGCCCTGGTGACCTCAGTCGGCACACTCAAGCCATTACTGGCTGAAGAGTGAAAAATCCACCGCGCTCGTTTCAAATATGATCCCCTCCACGCTCCCTGGTTCCCCTTTTACCAGCAGCATATGAAAAGGCCCTGTGTCTCCTCCTGAATAGCTTATAATAACGTGCTTTAAGAAGCACAGCCTTACTGCACCCAAAGGACGCAGCGCAGTGCCTGGATGTAATATCCATGTATTTTCTGCAAGTAATTAAAGGTCAGTTTGGGTTAGGCTACAGTTGCCTGGCTGGTGAAGTCCCTCATGCGGTCCACGCGCTCTTTTTCTTTCATCAGCTTTGATGCTTTGCCAAATGCGATTACATCTTTTTTAAGCCATCTGTTTTCTTGGCACCACCTATGCATAAGTTAAAAATGTATCCTTATTGCTATTACACCGTCCCAAGTTCATTTCCTTTAATCAAGCTATGGCAATCGCTCGAGAGCTAATGTTATACAGCTTAAGGTGAATGCGGTTAAATAGCGATGGTTTGAATTTAGTGTCCCAAAATGATTCAATTACATTTATAAGACCTCCGGCATGAGCGGACTCGACCTCGCATAATATTTTCCGAAGCACTCGCCGTTTGATCTTAACCCAACTTAACAAGGTCAGATTTCCAACCCTGACTCCTACAATACTCATCAATACCGTATTTGCTTATATATTCCCTTGCAGAAATGGCCAACCGGGCCACGGTCCCACACATACACAGTGTCAAAAATGCTCAAACCCACTCACGACGCGCATCACAACACGCACACTCTCCAGCGTCTGGCAGCAGGTCTGGCTCGCTTCGACTGGCTGCGCCTCGCTGCCCTTGTGCAGTGGTGTGCCAGTTGTGTTTCCCCCACACTGCTGCGAATGCCACCATCTGGTGAGCCACGTGGACATCATAATCTCCCCTTAATTACATTAGCGCCGCAATCAGTTACTGCATTACAAGGCCCGGCGAAGAGCTTTTAAATCTTGGAGGAAATCATAAATAATTGCACTAAGTACCCGGCGCCAGATGTGCGTGCCAACTTGGCGGGCATGAGATAAATAGTCGCTCTGCCGATGACGCCGTTCAATATTGGTGTGTTTTTTTGGACGATGTCATCCTTTTTTAGCCTTTGCTCTCTCTGTCTCTCACTCCCTCCATCAAACCGTAGTTATTTTGGCTCTCCTTTCAGCTGCTGGCATAAGAAATAGCAAACACTTAGCGTCCATTACCGTTACGCTGCTGGACCTGTTGCTATAGTTTTGCAGTAAGAAACGGTCATCGTGGTGACCGATCTGAAGCTGCTGCAACTTTTTTGTTTGGTTTGAATGATTTTGATCATCTGTCATCATTCGGAATTAAAATGTCAACCGTGCTTTCAAGCATCGCAGGCTTTGTCTTGCGCAACATCCAGCGTTGATTTATTTCATGTCATGTGTTTAATTAAAAATGTGTTTAATTCATGCATTCAGATATGAAATGGCATTATTAATGTTTTCACGATTGCAATTGATTCGGAGGTCAAAATGTGTCCGAGTACCCAGAGGAAAATTGCTCAAAGGATGCTTAGTCATATTTAATTTATGTATTTACATTTACTCTTTTTTTTTTAGCAGACTTTTATCCAAAGTGACTTACAAATGAAAGTCACATTTTGTCAATAAGCCAACAATAAGTGCACTAAGTAGAACCATAGATGAACGACCCTGTAACTTAATTTTAGATGTTTTCCTTATAGAGAAATAAAACTCATGTTTTCTCTATGGCTGCGTGTGTGGCTTCATCTGCAAACTCTTCACAGTGCACTGACACAATTGACAAATACAAGCCAGATTCATTTCCAGTCAAAATGCTAACTTCATTTCGAGCTACAGCAGAGTTAAAGGGGAGTTTACCTTGACAAATGGTCAATTATACTATAAACAATTGTCTTGCTAATTGCATTCTTATCGCTCAGTTTGTTAATTGCTCAGATTAACGACAAATATCCAAATTCGCCACTTGTCATTTTTAAAGTCCTCCTGAACTATAATGTCTGGCAAGGAGCAGCACGGAGAATGATTCATTGGACCTGAATCACCCGATTCACAATTATTTGCTTATTGTGAAAACACAAACGGCTACGGCATTTATCATATTCAAATGAGGCGCTAAAATAAATGATGCCTGTGTATGAGGAGCAGACTGCGTTTGGCATTTGAGAGAGAGGAAAAAGAAAGATAGAAAGAAAGAAAGAAAGATATGCCAGGTGTGGGAAGGCCCTCTGGTACTTTGTCTCTATGATGGAGAAAGTGATGTTGACCTGCCTTGTGTCTGTTTTTAATCAACAAGAACAATGTGCCTCTCAATTTTGAAACTGATCATGGTAATTTGTATATAATATAGAGAATATGCTTGTGTAGATTCTTATCAAAAGGAAATTGCGATTGCAGCCATTTATGGTGCTTTCATTTTTTTTTATATAAGAATAAAAAATCTTTTTTTTAAATGACATTTCTATTATGGTAAGGGTGTGGGTTAGAATCAGTGTAATAATAACAATTAGCTACTTATAAAAACAATCGTATACAATGTAAACATGCGTGCGTGTGTGTGTGTGTGTGTGACCACAGAGGCACTTTACCTCGTCTCATTTGCTTTCATTTCAACCTGAGCCTTGTTAGAATAAAAACCAGAGGGGGTTGACGATTGTGAATTCCAGGTATTGACTAAATATATCTTTTCATTTATCATAATTTCTCCTTCCCACTTTGTCGCAGCTTCACTGTTTAAGGAAGATGGATGACACAAGATGTTGTCTTGCCTTTCAGACTCTTTCTGCTCGGGTAAGTGTGTCCAATGCAGAATTATTTTGCCAGTTTATTACTCTCCAGTAAGCGGCTGTCACTGTGTTCCCACTCGTGTCACTTCCTGTTCGAGCCCGTGTAAGGGCTTATCTGAGTGGCGTTAGCTGTCAGATGGCTTGTCAGCCATTGTGGCTCTATGGAAACGTAGTTGTGACGGATTCCAATTGTAAATCAGCATGTAGATGGGGCGCGCTTTTAAATTATTGTGTTTTTCGGGTCTCTTGAGGGCTTTACGTTTTTCTGGCTCTGTGCTTATGAAAATAGACAGTTATTTTTTAGCAAACACTAAAATCAATAATTCTCATCTATCACGATATCGAGGTGTGTAGAGCCGGATGTTTCACAGCTTTGTGCAGTTGGTATATTGTAAAGTGTAATACTGATTTGCAAATGAAGTGCATTAAGGTGTCAATCATAAATGACAGGCGAGCGAATAAATGAATATCGCTGTAGAGGCGCCATCCGCTATCAAAACTGTATCAACAAGCGAACGTTTTACAAACAAATACTTTACAGTCTCATGCTTGTATGCTCAATGTCGAGTGGGGAGAGAGAGAGAGACAGAAAGACAATGTTGCCCTTAAATCCCCCCAGTATACCCCAGTCTCCGTCGCGCCGTGCCACAAGGGCGGCCATTAATATCAGGAGGGGACAATTCCCCCGGTGCTGTGACTTATGAGAGGGGGTCTTGCACGGCACTGTGACACAGACCCTGCTGAAGTGGAGAGTTGTGGAAAGCGCTGACTTCCTCATAAACCAGAGATGAAGCCCAACCATCTGCTGCAGCGCTAGTTACCTTCAAGCTTTGGACTTACTGTTATTACTTGTAATACTTCATCATAGAGCAGCCCTACAGTCAGCAGTTCACCGCATATACAACTTTGTGAACTTTTAATTGAACTTCTAGCAGTTTTTGGAGTGCACCTGTTTCTATTGGAAGGTCGGTGTCTGCGCCGCTTTACTATGTGTGCAGGAGAAAAAGTTAAGGATTGCTTAAACAAGGTCTATGAAGGTTGTGGCCTGAGTTGTTTTTATGATATTGGGAAAACAAAGAGGTGAATAAAACAGTTCTTGTAGTTTCATTTGTAGAGAATGACTCTGGCAACGCCAACGTCGTGGGTTTGGTTCCCAGGGTACATGCAACTAACAGTGTACTATGTGCACCATGTCGCTTTGAATAAAAACATCTGCAAATGAATGAAATGTAAAACATTACGCCGAGCAAATGAAATCTAATAAAAAAGGCTTTTATAATCAAATAATGCAAATCATTTAAAAAACAATAATATTCTCATAGGCAACGCACAAAGGAAAGACATAAACTGCGTTTGTGCCTTGCTTAATTACCATATGTTCAGGATTGCCACCTCAGAAGTCTCGGACAAAAATGACCCTATTAACTCCAACTGGAAACCATTCCAAAGTATTAGTCATTGAAGGCTTAACTTTATTTTCCCTAATACCGCTGCCAAAATGCAATCTATTAGCAAATCAAAAAGCGGTAACATTTGGTAGTCATAAATCTATCAACAAAACAGAGACAAACAATGTTGAAAGGAAACACAGTGACTTCAAAACAAATGTTTGACAGGGTTCAATCAGGCAATTGCATATAACTAATGTGCACTGCTGAACTACAATGGGTTTATTTCCCAAAGCACTCTTCTTTTTCTTTTCATTATGACATTTTTTCACAAAATATTTTACATTGAAATTACATCACAAATAAAGGTGCTAAAATGTTCTTCACAGCGATGCTATAGAAGAACCATTTTTGGTTCCACAAAGAACCATTAAGTCAAAGAGCACTTTTCCATTGCGCCGATTACGAACTGTTCACGGCTCCGAATTTTCGGCACGGTTGTCTAACTCATTGTCGTGCTAATGAATGTGCGCAGAGGCGTTATAGCTCAGTCTCTTGTGTTACCAAGACAGCGTGTGACGCGTTTGTGTTTACATTCTAAAAATGTCTGTTATCAGCCCTGCGGTGGAAAATGAAACCATTTACTGTACTGTACGGCACGGAGAGGAACGATTAAGCAATGAGAACAATTTGGGGCGATGGTGGAAAATTGTTCAAGGTTTTTTAAAGAAGCATCTCTTTCCTTTGTATAATCTGACGAACCTTTTATCTCCTCAAAGAACCTTTTGTGAAACAGAAAGAATGTTTCGTATGTGAAAGGTTCTTTATGGAAACATTTGGATCGAAAAAGGTTCTTCTGTGGCATCATGAAGCACCTTTATTTTTAAGAGTGTCCTACAAAATTTGACAAAGTACATAAATTATGAGTCATCATGTAAATTTTCTGCACATTCATTGGATAGGAAGACATTAATGATTAAAAATCTTTTCTTTACATCTAACGCTTTTACAATAAAAACATGGAGATTCGAATGCCATAGAAGAACCTTTTGTTTCCATAAAGAACCTTTAACATCTGAAGAACATTTCTGTTTCCCAAAAGTTTCTTTTGTCTTCAGATTATAAAATGGTAGAAAGAGATGGTTCTTCAAAGCAGGAGTTCTCAAACTGGGGGGCGTACCCCCCTGGGGGGGCCCAAGATGGATCCAGGGGAACCACAGATTTTGTGGCATTTTTTTAAATATAGAAATGGTTCAAAGATTTTATGAAATCAAACTTCAGAAGAATACGACCACCAGACAAAATAATTGCCGTTTCAGCTTTGCATAACCAAATCTTTCTTTGTTTAAATTAAAGTGTTAAAATTAAGATCATAACTCGTTATTTGGGGGTCCAAAAGTGATGCACTCTACACAGAGGGGGCCTTACAATAAAGTATGAGAACCACTGCTTTAAAGAACCTTTGACTGAATGGTTCTTTGTAAGACCAAAAATGGTTCTTCTAAGGCATCGCTGAGAAGAACCTTTTAAGCATCTTTTTGTGAGGGTACAGTTCAAATGTAGCTGATGAACTAACATTGCATCAATACTGAAACATTGTAAAATAAACCAATGCATGAACTCACACAGAAACATTCGCACACACAAACCCACCCGCTCACACTCCCCTCGCCCCTCTTCCCAAACTCTCCCAATATCTTCCCCACGGCATTGTGTTATTTCCATTATTATTAATATCTGCCAGTTTAATTTTCAGCCCTGTCATAACGTGACAGCCTAAATGACTAGAGACAATCGCTTATTGATAACTTTCCCAGCAAACCTGCCACTGGAGCCAGCTGATCAGACCATTCTCTCACGCTGCAGGCGTCTCACATGGTTGAGATAATGGGCCACTGCTCCCATGCTGAAACAGATTGAATGTGCAGTCAGTCACTGTCTTCCTGAATCATACTTCAGTCTATCAGACAGACAGACTCGGATTATCATTTTACAGACGTGGGGGAAGGAGGAGGGAAAGGACGAGAGAGAAAGATACGGTTGTGTTATGTCATTCAATTTTGCGTTCGTCTCGCTTTTACATTTAAGCACGCCGGCCCACAACATCAGCCCGCGGCTCGGAACGAAGCGTTAACCGACGTTTCCATACTCGCTATTCGATTCCTGCCCAGAATTCTTGATTCGTGATGAATGTCTTTCTCTGTCGAGTATCCTGTCACTCAGATTTCTCTGCTATGATTGCAGACATTACATCACCTCTGTCAAAATCAAAGTGAACAGATCGGGCGTCAATAGGAGACCATTCACACGCTGAGTCAGTGTCAAACCTGAGAGCCAGAATGACACTTGGATAGACGTTTTTACATCAGCACGGGTCCAAACGTGTCAGTCTCAACAGTCAACCGGGCTGGACGCATATATGTTTCCGCTGGTCTGACGACTGTGGTAATGTACCTTCAACTAGGCAGACGTCTTTCAAGTTTGTCAAAACTTACACACAAGAAAACCCATGATGAGAGATAAATAAATGGATAAATAAGCAGACAGTCTGAAATCCCATTTTTTTGTTTTAGCACATCACACAGCAAAAAGAAAAAAGGTTAATAATACATTAGGATAACCAGACGGAGAGAGGAAAGACATTAGGATAGATCCAGACTGCATGAATTGAATAAACAAAGAGCGATACTGTAAAGTAAAAACAACAACTAAATATTACACATAAATCTACACATAGGGCAACTATAGACCTACTGTATTGGATGTTTGAAGGAGTCACCATGGCGACTGGTACTGCTGTACTTTACTGTCTGTCAGGTTCTTCATTATGAAAGAGTGTGGTTTCTCATTGGAGAGCCGAGAGGAGCTATGAGAGAGAAAATAATTGGCACGGAGGTGTAAAATTCCCCCCTGTTCAATGCCAGCTGTTTAAAATATGGATGGTGTTGTTTTGCTTTGTTGGATTCTGTTGGGGGTGCGCAGCATAATACTCTGACCTCTTAGAGCACACTGAAAAAGTAAACAACACTTTGGTGCGCTTATGTCAGCTGAAGAAGTTATGGAGTAGATTTTGAGAGAGCTGACTTCTGGTCGCTAAAGCTGCAGATCTATACACAAAAGGCTGTACCAACTTAAAACTTACCTCGCAATTCTGAGCAGCTTATAAGAACTTAGAAACAGTTTTGTCAATATGATTAATTTGGTAAAGGGCAAAGCACAATGGGAATTGTAACAATATACTATGAAAAGTGTAACAATATATAATGTGTAACGATACAAAAATGTTAATATTTCAGTGTTATGGCATTTTTTTTTACCTGCAGTTAAAATGTTTTTTTTTCATGCACTGTAAATCTTTACTGTTTTTCCGCATTTTTTAAAAATACGGTCAAAAACCATCAAATTACAGAAAAAGATGGCAAATTTACAAGAAAAACAAGTAATTTTACAAACTTTTTTATTATACAGAATATTTATGGTGCCCAAGCTCCCGAAAAAGTAACGTTTTTTACAGGTTTTTTCTGTGTACAACAGCTTCCAAAAGTCTTTTGTAGGATTTCCTTAACACTTAATTTTTGTTCAGTTTCAGAGACAAACCTATTCACTTTTTACAAATAGGTTGTATCAAATGTTGGATGTTACCAAGTTCATAACAAATCGTGTGTACAAAAATATTGAATTGAAAAAGTTGAAACTTGTTACAGTTTTGAAATCAATTCATACTTGAATTTTATTTAGTAAACATTGTAAATATCACAAATATTCTGATACTATTGTGAACCCAGTATTGTGTATCGTATCAAACTGTGAGCTGTATGTGTCTTCACACCGCTGTTTTATGTTATTTTGTGATTTTTACTGATGAAATGAAAAGGTCATTTCACATTTGCTTCAAATTTGCACCCAAATGTTGTGCAATGTGGTTTTGCAAATCTTTGAGGTCTCAATAGAGAACACACAGGGTAGGATCTAAATAAAGTATAAAGAAACAGCAAACCCAGATGACGCCACAAAGCAGCACGATGCACTTTGGCTGTTCATTGGCTGGCTTTGCCACACCATTACACTTATCTTCATGTGCCTGATTTGATTCTCTCCTTCACATCCCTTTGTTAAGTCTTGCATAAATGCATAGATAACAAAATTATTAAATTAAAGGGAAGGCCCTAGACGTTTTTCACTGTCGCCTTAAATCATGCATGAACGTGATAATTATCCAGGCAAGGCTAAGAAGGGCCCATCACGACTGCTTTAAATCCAATAAACGTCCTGACCCGATCATTAGAATTGACCATCTATCAGGGCCATCGAGTTGCACATTGTCGTTAACCGCCGCTTATAATCCTTCTTGATCAGCACTAATTACAGAAAGTGGGAGTGAGTGACCAATATTTTCAGTCTGGGAACCGCAAGAAGCTTAGATGTTTCTGGCTTTAGCATCACAAAGCAATGGAGACCCAGCAGGTTGGGGATGTTGGGGATCGTCACACCTTTCTGCTTAAAAATGAATTCTGGGCGGCTTGTATTTTTATGCAAAAGGAAACAAGCTCTGGTTATAGTAGTGTCTTGATACTTCTTCCTTAATGTGAATGCATGTCTTGATCAGTTTGCGTGTGATACAGAGAATCCATCTTCAAAATGCTTAGAGGATAGTTAAAGGATTAAAATGCTGCGATCATTTATTCACCTGTATAATGACTCTCTCTTCTGCAGAACACAAAGGAAGATATTTTGAGAAATGTCCCAGGGGTATAGTGTCAATACAATGGAAGTCAATGAAGGGGGGAATGTCGTTTGGTTAGCAATGTTCTTTAATCTTCTTTTGTGTTCTGCAGAAGACAGAATGTCATAAAGGTTTGAAATGATATGAGGGTGAGTAAATGATGAAAGTATTTTCATTTTTGTGCGAATTATGCCTTGAATTCAATTCCAGTGTTTACGTAAAGCATTTTCTAAATACACACACTGCACATTAAAATCAATGTAAAAGTTTCTAGGTCACATTCTAATACATGAAAGAAATGATATATTACAAATAAATAAAAATGAATCAAATAAATATTAATTCATTTTCTATCCTGTGATTAATTTGTTATAAGCATATCTGTTTAAGTAATAGGTATGACTAATATAGTCCCTTTAAAAGTAACGCTTTGATCTACATCTTAGCTGAGTGCAAATATTAATATTCCAGATTCTAAACCTCATAAGGAATCATTACCACAGAAAAACAAAAATGTCACATCAAACACCAAACTTGCTGATCTAAAACTACTGACTAGCAAATATTAAAGGATTTAATCCTGTTCCTATAGACGCCTAATTAACCGAATTACATTCCTGAAGGCTAGAAGAGCCATCATACAAACAAACTGTGGTTTCTATAATGATTCCTGCAGTGGTGGTAACCGACATTCTGCTAACAATCCTGCGGGTCTGGCTCTTGCCTCGCTGACTGGCAACCCCAGGGCCTCACAATGCAAACAACAACAGAAACAGCTGCAGCAACAACAACAACAACAACAACAAAGACTTGTCCTCATTTACCCTCCAGCTGGATTTGTGCTCTCAATGTATTAGGGCCATTAGCATCCCAGTTATTTGTATAACGTTCGCGGGTGATGATATTTCGCACGGCATTACAAACGAAATAACGGAAAACAAAAGGGCCGAGCTTCGCGCTCATTCGAGGGCCACCAAATCATGCGCATATGTTGTCTGACCCGGGTTTATTGGTTCTCGATTGGGCTTGAGGTCACATTAGACACTCCGCAGTTCTACCGCAAACACCCCGAGGAATGCATGGGTGGCACGCGGCGGGATTCCGCACACAATCCAGCTTTCATTTCACGCGAGGGCACAAATCCTCGTTCATCCCAGCCTCTTTCCCTTCATAATCACATAATAAAACCTATGAAATCATATGCGCACAAGACTTGTTTCATTATGTGACTTGAACAAGTTTTATTGATCACCACAATGTGAAACTCTCAACCTCATTTATTTTGGCTCTGTGGTTAATCGCAAATCGTCCACATATGCAAGTCGAACAAATGTCAGACGGGGTTCATTTATATAACACGAGAAAATGGGAGTGTGGGTTATTGTAGGTAAGAATGAAGTGTGAAATAGGAAACAATGGTCACGCCGTGTCTGTGACTTCACAAGAGGACCCCTCTGAGGTTTTCCGGATTGTGGAAATCCACATATCTCTGTCTTCCTTTTCTCTTCCTGAGAAACACTTAGGCGGCACACCATTCTTCTCCGGCTTTGAGCATTGTTCACGCTCTTTCTGCCGAACGCTTGAAAGCACCCCATTTTTCACTCGGCCACTTCCTCGTGGGACCCCGGCCCAGAGAGCAGCATGCAGTGGATATGTTTTATTGGACTGTTGCTGACAAATAAATCTAAATATGTATTTTGGTCATGTTTGCAGGCAGGCGGTGTCCTTAGGGGGTAGAGGTGGGTGATTATCAGCCATAAATAAAAGTAGCAGGTCATTCACATGTGCATGCTTTTAAAAAGGAGAGAGAATTTTTTCATGTGTGTATTTCAAGTCTTATGGGATACTCAACCCAAAAATGAAAATTCTGTCATCATTTTCTCACCCTCAGGTTGTTGAAACCTGTGTACATTTCTTTGTTCTGTTGATATTTGGAAGAATATGGGAAAACAAACAGTTCTGGGCCACCTTTGATTACAATTTAATTTGGTTTTAATATCCAGAACTTAATATTGCTAACATTCTCCCATAGATCTTTCTTTGTGTTTATCAGAAAAAAGTCATTTATACAGGTATGAGATTACATGAGGGTAAGTAGATGATGACAGAATTTCATTTTTGGGTGAACTATCCCTTTAAGAGAAAAGGTTATACTTCGCATAAAATGCCCGTAGAGTCCTATTGATACTAGTTTACTTATGTAGATTGCGGTAAGAAATTGAGTTGAAGGGAAAGTTCCTTTGAAAATTTGAATTCTGTCACCACCCGAGCGTCTTTCTTTTATCAAACACAAAAGGGAAGTTCAACAGGAAGGTATAGTCCTAAAAATAAAGGTTCCATATTTGTTTTCCTGTTTATGGTTCCACAATATTTAAAAGCCACAAAGTCTTTCTGATTAAAGAAGACTTTAAAAGGTAAGAAATAAAATGTTTAAGAACCTTTGACCTGAATGTTTATTGTGGAAGCAATAATCTATTGTGTCCCTGCAAGTGGGGTTGTAGGCCTTTAAATTAAATTAAAATGTACATATATAAAAATCAGGTTTTGATTGTGTTATCATGTCTTTATAGTGTTTTATTGTGTTAGTTAGCTGTTTGAGTCATTATTACTCAATTAAAATAACCCAACTCCACTTTGATATTCCTTTGGAATGCCCTGTAAAAACATGCTTTTTGACAAATTTTATCTGTTTTTGCAAATTAACTCTTCGAATGTCAAATAAAAAAATCAAAAGAAACAAAGATATTTCATACACAAAGTCGCTTCATGATGCCATAGATAGAGGAACCATTTTTTTTGTTGAATGGTTCCATAACAAACCTTTACCATATGAAAACAATTTAAAAAGGTTCTTTATATTGCAAAAACCGATAAAAAGGTATAAAAATGGCAAGGAAAAATTCCTAAAAAAACGAAGAAATGGGTTCTTTGGGGATCCAAACAGGGTTCTAATGGCAAGGCATAGAAGAACCTTTTGTAGCACCTTTTTAAAAAAGCATATAGACCTACAGTACTTCAAACCAGTTTTCTTGTGTTGTACTTCCAAAAATCTTAAAATGACTTAAGTAAATGTTGACAGAATGTGTGTTTAATTAGAAGTAATAGTTATTTTAAACAACCTAATGCACAAGTGTTGTGTCATACAGTAACAGGTTATCTAAAACTGACAAAACTCTCCCTCTTAATCACCACAAAGCAGTTAGTCTACTATCCTTTCAACATTTCATATTATTCCTCTTGCCAAACCTAAATCTTAAACATGTCCATTCGGTCGCATCGCATTACAAAGAAACATGACCGAAACACTCAACAAATGGATTCAAAAGAGGGAAGACATAACTGTAGCAGGTCACACAAGTGACAGGCACATATAATATACATAGTTGAGTAGATAAAAGTCAGCAGAGTATTGAGACCTGCCAGGCCGACACAAATCAAGCTGTCCATTACACGAGGCCCTTGCAGGTCACGCTCCTAATGAAATGGTCTGGGCTTGCTGACGGGGCTGAAAGAAAGTCAATGGGAGACGCTGGCCGGTGATTGACACATCCTGAGCCACTGGCCCATCCGGCAGCGTGGCCTTGACTTCCCCTATCCGCGTATCACGGGGTGGATATGGGACAGTAAATTACAGCTTTGTCCGCGGGCTCTAAATGTTAAGTTTGCTCTGATATATGACGGATCCTCTGGACGAGGGTGGGGATAACAAATGAAGATCTCGAGCTCCCTTATGTACTTAAACGTATTAATACACTGTATGTCATTTTTTTATGCACGCCGTATCAATCGCGCTTTTCACGCGCCACAATTGCCGTTGTGTCTCGCGCTTGCATCGCGATGAGGAAAAAGTCTGCCGAGTTTTCAAACCGAGATGGGTGCTTTGAAGGTAGACAAAACTGCAGGGAATAAAAGCGGGGGCCTGCGGCGGGCTGCCGGGCTTGACAAGCGAGCTGAATTATATCCGTGTGTCTAATTATGTCTTTTCAACTATTCACAATGAAAGACTGTGTGCCATCCACTCGCGAAGTGTAGGACAGTGAACACACTCCGGTGCTTCTGACACGCATACCTGTCTGTGTGTCAACATAGCACGCTGCCTGACGTCCCGGCACCCTAATAAAAGAGATCTCTGTGCGAGAAGCTCGCTGACGTTTATTTATTTATTTACTTATTTATTATTTAAAAGAGCATGACATTTCACAATTTGATATACAATTTGAAGCATCTATGCTGTGTACGTGGCGTTTGTAGAGATTCAAGTTTTGTCTGGACGCGTCGGCTGTTACAAAATGATTTATGTGAAATTATGACCATTTTGTGGCACGTTGGTGGAAATGTAGCTTGGCTTTCAACGTGCGTACGACGTTATATTTTTGCGTTTACAATACAAAACATAAAAAATAGGCTACACATCCAAACCGCCACAGAATTAAATGCACTTGTGTCAAATGTTTTTTAATCCAGACTAGATTTTCCTCATTGTTTCTGTTTTCAGTGCTATACCATAAAGGCACTTGTGCACCAAACTGGTCACAAGGGGGTAGCATTGATACAGCTCTGCAAGGCTCTCTGACGCTGCAGACATGCTGTGGGACAAACTGCCTTTGATGTAATTGAGGTCTCAGACCTTTTACGAGAGCATATATTGGTTTGTACGTGAAAATCTTCAAGGAACAATGGATTTCCATAAGTGGATGTAAAATTGTGTTTGGAACTCACCTCTGCATGCTAACCGCTTCTCTAAACAATAACAAAAAAGGCTGCGAAGACACCACGGCTTGTAATTTTTCAGGGGCCACGCTGTGGAAATGAAAGAGACTAAAGCATCAGGATTAAATAGGTGACTAAAAGATTCAGACGCGTTCGCTTATGTGTGCTGCATCCCCGTTGATTCATCAGAATAAACATGCAGATTTCATGAAGTCAAACTGTTTAAGGGAGAAGGGGGAGTTTAGGAGCAAAGAAATCTGTCAGCGTTTGCCTGTATGTATAAATTATTGTAATGGGGAAATTCCTGCACAGAAAAAAATGACATAAACGTCTGCCACATGGGAAGAGCAAAATCACTTAGAAGATGTACACATGTTTTCAACGGGCATATGTTAGACTCCACAGAGCAGCAAACACTTAATACAAATATAACCTAAGTAATGTACAAATTCAACTTTTCTAATCATCAGTCATAAAAGTCTGCACACCTAATAAGCATTTGTGTCTATTTATCTTATCACCCAAAGCGATACTTTAAAACAAAGTAATACCGCGGGCTCATAAATAAAGGTTACACATTTACATATTCAGTTTATCATGAATATTGCATACACTGTACATAAAAATTCAAACACACTCTTTATGAAATATGATCCAGCAGAAGGCAAGAAATGATACACGCCGTCCATTCGCATTACTCAACGCTCCTTATTAAGTCTCTTTGTTGATGAATAACGAATGATTTGACCTGGTTTGTATATGGTGCGGCCTTCAACGCCTCCATTGTTCTTTTCATTTCAAGGCACGAGGAGGATGTACATAATTATTTAAGACATTTGTAGACCATCACTTTGAGAATATTCGGGTACAACAAAATTGAGGTAGTGGGCAGGTGTGTGGTCACGTGGCGGCTGTGCACGCTGTGCGTCGGTGGTGACCCGGTGGAATGCCACCTCACCGTACCTTTGCCAGCAGTGACTTAATTATACTGTCTCTCTCAGTGCTTATTAACTATATTCATTATTAATCTGAGAGGTAACTGTAGCAGAAGCACACGGGGGAAAGATGACACAGACTTGAGAGATGGTGTGTTGCTCCCCAGAGGAAAGTTGACTGACAGTTTGTGTAATGCAACATGAACAGATATAGTATGTCATGTACAACAGATAACATATCATCTGCACGTTTATGTTGTCATTTTCAAGGAAAAAGTTTTTTTTCTGAAAGCTTCTTTTATTATAAGAAAGCAATTTAGAAGAGCTATTTTTGCAATTTGTTGATCTCGAGCCCTACAAAATTGTTTTTTATTTTATATATTTAATACGTTTTTGCATTGTATGCATTTTCAAATGACATAAAAATTCTGTTAATTTTAAGTACAAAAATTGCTTGTTATTTTCAAATTCCAGGCTTCATAACCATAGTGTCAATGTTTCAAAACATATCTGTATTGAATCAAACAGAAAGAGCTTCCGTTCAGATAATCTCCACAGTTTAAGCGAGAGTGTGTGATCTTCAAATGTATTCAGCAGGGAAAGAGAAAATGACCTAGGTTTGGTGGAGAGGAACTAATCTGTGCAGGCCTGACACAGGACAGGAGAGGCCTCTTACAGTTATTATGATGTGTCGCCTCAACTTAGAAGAGAACAGGGCATGATGGCCGTAGCGGGAACCGCGTGTGTGGGGAGATTCTGGAGGTCAGGGCACTGAATGAGGAAACGCCACAGGCATCTGCAGTCTGGCTAACCGTAGGGGGATTCAAAAAATAATGCATGGGCCAAGTTATTTACAATGAAAAAGGAAAATTATTATAAAAAAATATAAAATGTAGCATAATATTACATTTATATTTATTGTATAATATATACAAACAGTCATTTGATGTTGTTCATTCATAATGGTATAATAAGAACAACAAGAATAATAATAATAACAATAATAATATACCATCATTATAGTATTATTATCATTATTAATCAATGACTTTTCTATCTAATTAAATGACTGTAAATAGAAGCCCATACTGTGTTTTATTCCTTTTACTGTACCACAGAACGTGCACTGTCTCTTATCTGTCCGTTTGCATTGTCTAGTACTGTTACAGCTGCACCATCTAATAAACAACTCAGATAAGCTCACATGGTCAACACCCCTCAATCCATTCTTCCGACACATGATTCAAGACACTTGATTTGAGGAACTCAGCAAAACATAAACACAATCTCACTCGTCCTCTCTCTCGGTCCCTCACATCCTGTGACACCCATCCATATCATCCCGGCGTGCACATTTTGGCGTACGGAGTCAAAACGTCAAAAGCGAGGACGTCACACTTTGACAGAGACTAGCCCAGACACAATACCCTGCGCCAGCACATTCACCTAATGCCACGCGCCACGCTTTTACGGCCTTGTTAAGTGAAGCCTCTCTGGAGGCAGGGCAGATGACACGCATGTGGGGAGCGGAGTGTGTGATCTAACAGAGCGCTCGACCAATGACTGAGCTGCTGGGGGAGGAAGGGACGGGCCTGCGCGCTGTCACAGGGCGTTTGTTGACCTTTGAGTGAATGTTGCTCAGAGGAGGGTAAATGACAGGGCGAGTGGAGACTCTTGTGAGTGGGCGGCACTCTTCTGCTATCATGAATTGAGCTGATCTCATTTCATAAATCTTAAAGGTTGATGTTTTGTTTGTTTTTGCTGTGTTTTTCATCTAGTGTTTATTTAACAACTTTGGAAAGAAATAGAACAATTTATAATTATTTTGATGAATGATGTGTTAGATGCGCATTATTAATTATTTGTTTAGTATTTGTCTTGCAGCCCACCACATAGTAGGAAAAATGGTGGTCAAAAGTGCCCCAGAACTGTTTGCTTTCCTACATTCTTCAAAATAACTTATTTTGTGTTCAACAGAACAACAAAAATGTATGAAGGATTGTCATTTATCCTACTATGGGAGTCAAGGGGTCCAAGAACTGTTTGGTTACAAGCATTTTTCCAAATATCTTTCTCTGTGTTCAACAGAACAAAGACATATATGTGACCCTGGATCACAAAACCAGTCTTAAGTAGCACGGGAACATTTTCAGTAAAAGACAAAAATACATTGTATTTGTCAAAATTATCGATTTTTCTTTTATGCCAAAATCACTAGAATATTAAGTAAAGATCATGTTAGATGAAGATATTTTAAATATATCAAAACTTTATTTTTGTGAGTGGATGGCCTGCCACAGTGCCCCTGATGAACAACTTCAAAGGCGATTTTCTCAATATTTTTTATTTTTTTGCACTCTCAGATTCCAGAGTTTGAAACGGCCGTTTCTCAGCCAGATATTGTCCTATTCTAACAACTCATACATCAACTCATACATCTTATTTGTTCACCTTTCAGATTATGTAAATATCTTAATTTAGAAAAAAATACCCATAAGACTGGTTATGTTGTCCAACGTCACATATACAGATTGGAACAACTGGAGGGTTAGTAATAATGACAGATTTTTATTCTTGGGCGAGTTATCCCTTTAAAAATAAATGTCATTCGACTAAGTGGTGTTTTTTAATATGTACAGTAGTGGCCAAAAGCAATGTTGTTATATTTCAAAAGTGATATAAAACAGAAAACGTTTTTTATTCATGCTGCGTTGGTGTGTTTACATTAAAAGTTCAGTTTTAAAAAGAATTGAATTTAAGAAGGCTTGCCAAAATCAATTACAACACAGGACAACACAACTACAAAATAAAACCAAATAAAAATACTACTGTTAATGTTTGCATAAATGTATGCTTTAATAAAACTCACATTCCCTGATTATTTGAATTTTTGTCCAATTTAAATGTTAAAAGTTTAGTGTTTTGTCGAATTTGGACCTTAAGGTGTATTATAAACAAATACTTTATACAAAATCCCCCCGGACCCCATTTTTGGCCACTACTGTATATTATCTTATGTGGATGCATCGGTTAAACCTAACTGAGTTGATGAAGGTTAACTTGCATCACTAATTTCACATCCCTTTAGCATCACCGGTCTTCCATTGGTTTGCAAAACAGCACTACGTCTTCACACCAATGTATCTATTTGCTGGACTTTTAATACAGACTTTTAGCCAAAGAGTCAAAGCGTTTACACTTCAACCTAAGAATAACTTGTATCAGTTCACTCAGTATTATACCAGTGTAAAAAATAGGATTTTCAGATTGACAGAATCACAGGCTTTATCTTTAAAGGAAGTTATAAATTGTGCTGTAAAACATTAAAAGCAGAATATGCCACAGTGATCCCCATTCACCTAAACTGTGTCATCCCTGCACAGGTGTCTCATGGGATACCCACCCATTCTCTGGGTGTCAAAGTGTGAGTACTTAACCAGTCAGAGAGTAGGACAGCGTGGCCTATTTGCTGCTTACTCTCCCACTGAACACAGAAAGAGAAGAGGAGAGGTGCTCTGACATTATTGAGTATAACCCTGCCTCTACCTCCTCCCAAAAATGATGATTGATTACCCCATTACGGCCCTGCATTACCCTTACCACTAAACTCTCCTCTCGCTCATGTTCTCGCCTCACTGAGGAACAGTGTAGGGTCCTAAGGTGATGGAGGAACATTTCAGAACAGGTCATTTTATTTATTTATTTACCATTTTTTGGACGGTGTGTGTGATGGTATGCAAGAAATATAACGTTCCTTAAAAATGGGATTGCATATTTTATTCTGCTAAAACACGCTTTGCAAAACAACTGTTGTGTGACTTTGTGTTTTCAGTTTTGGAAGACACTTTAATTATTGTTTATGGATAACAGACAGCTCACACGTGAACCAGATGTCGCTAACGAAGAAAAAGGAAGTGTCACCGAAAAGTGAGACACCGACTTCATCGAGTGCATCGCACATTGACTGTGGTTCACATCTGGTTGGGTTTAAACAGCCAGTCAAACGCTTACATTGAGATATTCACTCGCCCAAGGCTAAAGCTTGTCTGCTTGGTGTAGCCTAGGTGCTATAGCATCATGTTTTTTAAGCAACTGTGTCCAGAAATGTTTGACTCTTGCCTAAAATGTTTAAACAAAATTCAGTTTAAAGAAATGCTTATCTGCTTTACAATAAAACGAGGGGAAAATGGTCTACAATTCACTTACCTTCAGACCTAATATTTAACATACTTAGCATCCCGAGCTATTCCTTCGAGGGTGCTGGCTGGAGTTTCTGGTTTCCCCTTTCTGCTTGTAGGTCCCTAGGGCCCGAAGGTAAAGTGCAGGTAGAGACGGATGGTGCTCTTGCTTGGCCTGGTAAAGATGGGAGGCGCGGCCCCCACAGTGGGGACACATGCACTGAGATGCTCATTGGGGAGCACAGCCGGGCCCCGGCACCTGCGTGAGCATCCATCTCTGTACCCTGAGGAGATTAATGGAAAGAAGACTCATTTGAAAACACATAGCAACTGGAATTCACAAGCAAAGGGCAGTCAGTCTAAATCACTTTTTAAAGACAAACTCGCTCAACTGTCATCTGTTGTCACCCCGAATACATAGCTTTAAAGGTGACGTCCTTCATTTTATATTTTCATGGCTAAATTTAATGCAAAAATTAGAAGTTTGATTCAACGCAAACGCTATAGGTTGACATTAAAAAAACTTCTCACACCAAACACAGCAGAACAGAATCAACTAATGTTCATTTATAACTGCATTACCCTATATTTATTATAGAATTATTCTTATTTATTTATCATATTATACTTTATTATTAATTTAGTAAGTGATTTCCGACTTTGCAAAATTTGACATCTTCGCTCTATATTCAAATATGTAACTGGTGTGTTTGGGGCAAGGTTATTTTAGTTTACTAAAATTAAAACTTTGAAAGCGTTTCTGTTTATTGAAATATTGGCCTAAAAATTATCGGGAAAAATTAAACTGAAAATGTAAATGTTGACTCTGAGATAAACTGAAATCAATTTAAAGCTCTGAAATTATAATAAATAACAAAACCAAAATTAAATATCTTACAGTATATAGCAACATACAAAAAAATAAATAATAATAAGATGACAAAATCATATAGCAAAGCTGCTAAATATTAAACTAAAATTGACATACAAATTATTGACATAAAACTAAAAATCAAATTAATTTAAAATATTAAACGAAACAAAACTAAAATCAAAACTATAATAACTCTGGTTTGGAGTACAAACTGATGTAAACACAATCTAGGACTACAAAATATTACTACACCAGTGGACAACAAATATTAATGACGGATACTTTTTTTGTCAACGTGTGCAGAATGCATTTATGAGCTTATTGTTTTCTGTCTTTCTATGATTCTATAATTTTATATATTAGAATAAATCCATATTTCCTAATACACTGTTTATTGGCCAAATCAATTTATCCAATAAATACCTTAAAAGCCTAGTGTTTTGTCAATTTAATACCATTCACCTCTTATTTTGATGGTTTAATCTGATGGTGCATTAAAAGTAAATATTGTACAGATTTGCCCCTTCGGACACCACTTTTGGTCACCACTGTGTATTTTCTTTTATATGAGTCCAGAAACTTTACTTCAAACACTGTTAATATATATACATGTATACTGTATGAGATCCTATACTGTATATCATCATATTTCATGTAATCATATATACAAGAACACTTCCAAACATGTAATCTATTCAGAAAAAGTCTTCTTTCATTTCACCCTCTGTAAGAGGTCCTTTTCTGTCAGGGTAGAAACCCCGTTTGGACCTTTATTTTATCAAAATGATGTGATCTTTAGATTGCCCTTTGTCTTGGAGGAAAAATGAATTCTCATTTGCATTAGCGCATCTAAATGTCAAGCTCAGATATTTTGTTAGACATTAGTGGAGCTGGCAGCCACAGGAGCAGGATAATTGCACACAGCCTTCTGCAGGGATTTACATAATTTCAGACAGCAATTAAAGAATCCTTGGGAATTTTATTCCTGGCCTGCGTCTCGCTCTCCGTTTCCCTCTCTCTTGCTCTGTGTCTTGCTCTATGATCTCCCGCCCCCCTCCAGAACCTACACCGCTATGAAAGGAGCATTCGTTTACATTAAGCTTCCTGCTCTGTGCTGTTCATTTGCATGAAATTAAAGGTTTTCATGATCTTGAACAGCAGGGTAACATTTAGAATGCTGTTTCAAAGCTTTCACCTTGGAATAATAAAATGCTTTTCTCTCTCTCTCTTTCTTGGACTGAAGGGGGTTGTATGTTTCCTCGGTGCAATAACCTTTCACACTTTATACTGTACTTTAAATTAGAATTGCGAAAACCTTGCATTTACACTTTCGTTTCATCTTCTTGCGCGTCTCGATGACCCCCGTGATCAATATTGCATGTTAGTATTACAACAACATATCAATTCACAAACCGGTTTCTGCGTTCGCCATTATGGTGTATTTGTAAAGCACCGTTATGACTTTTTATTGACCCGCATCTGTCCGATCAGAGGTTTAAGATAAGGTTAATCACAAATATTGACCGTAACATCTAATGCCAATCCAAGCACTAGTCACAGCTGAACCGCTGAATAAATTTGAGCGCAATGGTCGGCGATTCAGTGAATAAGCCAGAATGAATATTTATACAGCAAAGTCCTTGTGTGTAAATAACGGGGCTGAGGTGTCAGAAAGCAGAAACACAATTTGAATAGATAATGTAAGAATATTATAATCTCGGCGATCCTACTGGCGCAGATAAAAACATCAGGAGATGATGTTCTGGTGTGAAGATACTGCCTGCCTAACTAATGCTCTCTAGAGCAGGACTTTAATTAAGTCCCTATAGGTTCCAGTGCAGCTGATTAAAATAAGCACTTGTGGAGGCTTTCCTCACACAAAGCTTTCTTCCTTGGACTTTTTTTCAGGATCAAGGGTTAAGAAGTAGCGCTGTTGGGGAGACATTGAAAAATCACACCGAGACTTTCCACATAGGGGCGAAACGGTGCGGATTCTTTGAATATAATCACATTTAATACCAGTTTGGATATCCTGTTTCTTATTGGATGCCTTGGGAAAGCGACGGCAAGCCGGCGCAGTGGGATTGGTCTCTCTGCGAAAATCTACCGGACTTAGATTACAACAGCGGTGCTCAAAATTGCTCGCCTATTGTCGGCACAAAAAAGATGACACATTTGTTAAGCTTTGTTGAGCAAAGGGATTACTCCAAAAGGAGAGTCTGGAGCACACTTTACATACGGCATTTCCTTGCTTCCTTAAGGAGTCACAGGGCGTTTTTTGCACGGGTCTACGAAATAAATTGTGACACTAACTCAATATGAAGCGAAATAGCTGAGAAAGCCCAGAGTTCACTTGCGCTGACTGTGCTGTTTAATTCCATCTCGTGCCGACCCTGACATTTCTCCTGCCACTAAATATTAAACATGTATACCCCTTTCATTTGCATCTGGTAATGAGCAAGAAGACACCACACAACTGGTCAAGTCTACGCTATCACACTGGCTCCCGTATAAAGTCACGTGGCCGAGAGACAGAGGGAGAGAGAGAGAGAGATTTTCACCATGACCTCCGTGTTGACATTTCGCTTCCTTTACACGCTTCTCCCCTAAAGCTTGCGGATGCACACTACTCTACGTCCAAACCCCTTTCCCTTGTGTTTTGAAACAGCAGTATGCCAGGCGAGGTAGTGCTAAATGCATTTGCTCCAAATGTCACCCAATCCTGATAATGCTATATATATTCATGATCTGGCAGCCAGGAAAGATCACAAGCCAAAATACGCTTAGTTATTCCTCGTGTTCCAGTCAGATCTGTAGCAATCAATCTGTGGAGAAAAAAAACATATATTAGGTTATGGATAGGAGCATCGGAGGTCAGGACTGTGTTGGCATTAGTGTTGGTTGTTATGAAAATGATCAAGACCTTTTATTATCATTCACAATTTGGAAAGAATAAGTAATGCTGTTTTATAATACAAAAATGCTAATGTTTCATTGAGAAAAAAAAAGAGATGCCATCTGCCACCAATAGAAATATGCCTGACATGTAAACAGTTACAGAATGTTGCTGTGTAACAAAATTGACTATAGGCAAACGTGGGCAAATTGTAATGTTACAAATTATTTAGTGTTTAATTTTTATCAAAAGTAATTTGTATTACTTTTTTATTGTATATTAAAGGAGCATCGACACCTAGCGGTTGAGCTTGGTATCGCAGTCCACATTCAAATTCCGACATTATTTCAAAAGCATCAACTCTTACATTGTAAGTTTATCTGATAATTTATCGTTTGCAGTGGTTTTGTTGTTTGCAAATATAACTCAATCAGCAGCTCGTTTCAGAGGTTGCGTCCTCCGGGGTTCACATTTACAGGCCACATTTCTGTCTCGTTTAAATAACTGTAATAAAATTGAATATTACTCCTCATAAGTTGTAAAATAATATAGTAACTCTTTCTAAGTTTGCAATGTAATAGTACCGAAAAGGGTGGAATCTGCTCTGACCCAGATCGTTTGTTAGCTGCAATATGCTGTGATTGTCGCCAACTGGACAAAATACACTATTTCAGGGGTTTTCAACCGGGGGTTGATCAATAACATAATAGTGCTAATGTAATGTCTTAACATAATATTGCTGTGACAATAGGGTTGTTTCTATTTAAATAACTCCGTTTACACATTAAGATGCTCCAAGCATCGCTCATCTAAGGGGTCCTTGCCCAGAAAAATGTTGAAGACCCCTGTACTAGTGGGTAAATTGTCAGTGGGTGGGGTCACACGGATCAAAACCAAAACAGAAATTCGGCACAGAACGCACATTTCAGAGTAAAAAACTGGCTATTGCATAGTTTCTAGGACAAACCAATAAATGAACTTGGCATGTTTCTTAAATGTCTATGAACATATAAAGGCATTGTTTTGATTTACTACAGCTAAATTACATACAGCTCCTTTAAATGTATTGAAATTAAACTATGGAACAGTTACCTATTCTTTGTGGAGGTTCAGTTTGCCCACATAACATTTGTTGTTGTCGTTGTAACCATAGGTGCTGCGATCCCTGCATCTCGATTCGCATCCTAGTTTTTTTTTATTAAAATGAATAGTACTCATAGCATGAGTATTCTCAAAGTACTGCAGCAACTTCCGTTTCTGTTTTGGTACACACTAAAATATATTTTTCATAAGAAAAACTTACTTTCAGGGCACTTAAGTAGGCGAACTGGGGAGTAAGCATGTGAACTGGTACTGTAGCTGAATGATGAGGTCATAGCTCTTTATGATCAATAAAGCAATCAGCATGCAGAAGATGAACAATTAATTTAATAATCAGAATGAAGTCATGTAATACACAGTCATGTAGCAGAATAAACGAATTTTGGTTATAATAACATTAGAATATAAAGCATTACAGGTAAAACAACTAGTGTGAATAGAAAGAAATGACAAAAACAAGAAACATGAGCAGTAATAGACATTTGTCGTACCGTGCACCTGAACACTTAGCATACGCTGTTTTAAAGCACCCAAGTGCATTTTTAGTTAATGTATTTACAGAACACAAGAAAAGCACAGTGTTTGTAAAGTATAATAAGGAACATCTTAAATTAACTCCCATTTTTCATAATCAAATGTAATGAATTTTTTCTTCTTCTGTGGTGAGTTAAAACAATATAATTTGATTACTTTATGCTACATGTCTTGTGAAACAAAAAAACAACACGTCTACAAGCTAGACTAAAGAAAAGGAAAAGAAAAATTATGCCACTTTCTCTTCTCTATGACAAAATCTCTAGACAGCACAGGAATACAATGACTTTCAAAAGGAATCATCTGTCTCTGAGCTCTGAAGAAACTTTACAAATTAATTTCTCTTGTAAGGCACTTGGCAGATTTCCTTTTCTTTTTATATGCTTAACTCGGAGCGTAGCATTGCACGTATGATTTCCCCTCACCCTCGCTAGATTCTGAAGACCTTTCAGAAGAATTGTATCGCTTTAATAAAATGAATCAGATGTGTCAGGTTATCAAACTATGATCAAATGCAGAGCTGACTGTTGAAAAGACAGAAGAGCACTTCAAAGCTATGGAATACCGAAAAAGTAAAATAAAACAGGATGGGGGGAAATATAGAGGATATTGAAAAGTGTCGGAGTTTGGGGGGGGGATGTTCGCGTTGCTTAGCAGGTAGAGTGTTAAGCAAGCGATGTGTAAGGTCTTCCCAAGAATTGCACCTTGAATAAAAGTATAATTCTGATAAAAAACAAATTTCTGTATTTTAGTTTACAGTGTAATTCGTATTGTATGTACATATGACATATGACACAAACAGACGCAATACAAAATCCAGTTCGCTCCCCAAGAGTCCAGTGGGATGATGTGTCCTGAAGTTGGCTGATGTTAGCTTGTCATGTCTGTGTCAACTGCGCTTATTGCCTTGAGTCGTAACAATGGGACATCGCTCAGGTACTTAGTCACTGGTTCGGTTTTCGCTGCCTCAGATTCTCTGTCACATACTGTTTCCTGTCATTTTATAGGCTATATAGGGAGCTTAAAGCAGCCTTGAACCAAACCAGCTATGAGTCCTGCGATCACAACACTGTTGACAGAATGCTTAGCTTTGGAATATTATTGTTTTGGTTCTTGAGCTAAATACTTCAGCTGCTGTGTAACAGACCCAAACTACAAGAACAACAAAATGTCATTTGCAGAATCTCTCTAAAATACAACTTACAGAACGTAAAAGAAACATTCTTTACATACTAGGTGTACATTTTATGAGTCTGTGTGTTTCCGGGAAATCAAAGCATGATGTTGGCGTTGGGTACCAGCTACAGGAACCAACAAAAGCAAATAATACAAAATATAAAAACGACATACACATTATTATATTAGCAATAATTTCCACACACATTCCTTTATAGATTTCAAACTTCTCTTCTAAGTGAGCGTTGCTTGACTTCCATCTCAGCTTTGTTGTTAACTCATTTCTCATCCGTATTTTTCTTGTCTGAAGCCCGGCAATAGTCCTCTATTATTTTAATACGCACTTGGTTTAATGCATTATTGATCTTTAGGTTGAACTAAAGGGCACTGCATTAGGGCCACGATTCTGAGGCTTTCTGCCGCATGACATTCATGTACTTGTGAAAAATTATACCAATTATGAAATCAACCAGCAGCTACCTCAAAAAGCAATCAATTGTCACAGTGAAAAGCATTTTGTTCCATTGCTATCAATGGATTTCTGGTTACACACAGGGTGTGTGAATGGGGGTGTAAGGCGCTTTTAGTCCCCGATTGCTCATTACTCTTAAGCTTTCCGCTTTTTGTCTTCAGCTTATTTATTTTTATATTTTCTTGGTTGTGTTGGTGACAGGGGAGGGCTCTTATCCTGTAATGTGCACAATAGGATTCATATTTTTTCCAAACAAAACATATGGAAGGAGAACACTCCGTGCCCTATTGATCTCCTCATTGTTTTTAGTCAGTTTGTACCTTCATGTCTCATATCTATGATGGCAATTAAGGGAAAGCAGGAGAGGTGTGTTTGTCACTCCTGGGGAGTCTGTCTCACCAGGACACAAGGACAATTATCCTAAACGTCTCGCTATTGTAAATGAAACATGGGTCGAATTTTATGAAAACCAGCTATTTTTGTATCGTATTCTGCAAGGAAAACTGAAGTGAAAGTTTATTTTAAAAAGAACATTTCATGCCATTCAAAACCTATGAGTTTCTTCTTCTGCAGTACACAAAAGAAGATATTTTGAAGAATGCTGGTAAAGCAAACAACATTGACCCCCATTGACCTCCACTGTATGGAGACAAAACCTAAATAAAATTTTGTGTTCCACAGAATAAAAAGTAATAAACATTCATTCAATTTTGAAATGTTATTTCCCATTAACAGGGATTGTTTTACAGTATGTGAACACTGATAACTATAACAACAAAATAACAAATAGGTGTAATGTTAAAATACTTTCTAGTTTTAGTTTAAAGTGCACTTTTTTATTCCCTTCAAACGTGTGCAAAGGTGGCCCAGGAGATGCAGGACTATTCATTTCACTGATTGATGTAAAATCGTCATTATATTTTATTACGTGCATTTACATTATATGTGACCCTGGACATTTTTAGAAAAAAAAAAAAAAAGAATATGTGTAAAATAACAGATTTTTCTGTTATGCCAAAAATCATTAGTATAATAAGTAAAGATCATGTTCAATGAAGATATTTTAAAATGTTCCTACCGTAAATATATAAAAACTTTATTTTTGAGAGTGGATGGTGCAATACTGTGCCTCTGATTAACAACTTCAAAGGCCATTTTCTCAATATTTTGCTTTTTTGCAGCCTCAGATTACAGCTTTGTAAACAGTTATGGTTCCGCCAGATATTGTCCTATCCTAACAAAACATACGTCAATAGAAAGCTTATTTCAGCTTTCAGATGATGTCAAAATCTCAATTTTGAAAAAATTTGTCATCCAGGGTCACTTATAGTATAAGATGATACACACTGTAAAATCTAACTTTACCTTTTAGAACCGTCTAGAACAAACATCTTATTTCAACAAGCTTGTTCTCAATATATGTAACTTAATATGTAATTTATACATTCTAATATACAACCAATATGCATGTTAATAAGCAAGTAATTAATGATGAATTTGTAAAGTGTAACCATTTCATTCTTATCAAAATTTAGGCACTTTTTGCGTTATATACTATTATTGTTCACTCACGTACGTACACTTCATCTGCTCGACTTCAGCTACAACTGATTATTCCGAAACAGGCTATTATCTGCATTCTCCCAGAAAGAGGTGGATTTGTATTTACATTTTACAGAGCCCCAGGTTATACAAGAGGAAGAAGAGAGAAAGGTCCAGCACTCTTGTGGGATGGTAATTTGCTCAGAATGCTCATGAGGTCAAGTGTAAACCAAAGCTTTGACAATGGCAGAACTGTCTGCATTTCCAACCCAACAACACTCAATCACGCAGCCCTCTCATGCAGAGAGGTTTTATCGGAGAGACTGGAAGCTCAGCTTGAGCCAGACTCGAGTGTTTTCAATGCATGTTATGGCAGGAGGACGTCACTCAGAAGCCAACTGAAACAAAAATAGAATTGAAAACTTTGTTAAACATCTCTCAGCCCACTTTAATTTACTGGCAATTTTACAAAAAAAAATACATATAAAAACAATAACAAACAACAGCAAACACAACTTCTTAAACTCGCAAATGATACAGTCTTGTGTCCCAGGAGCGAAAGTAGACTAGTGTCACAACACAAATGAAGAGAATTGAACGGCAACTCAGTGTGTTCCACTGGAGACTGACAAGCACACCGTCTACCCTGAAGCAGCTGAGCTGGCATTAAACAGACAGGGTGGGCACAGAGCGGAGCACTTGCTTGGTTACGTGCAGCGGGAATATTAAAGAGAATGTGCGGCGGAGCAGAGCGATGGCGAGGATGAGGACAGTCTCAACCACCCGACTGGAGAATTTAATTTCGCGCAGGGGGTCTCTCCTCAACCAAGCACCCCCATGGAGACAGGCTACCTGTGCCGGGAACCTGGCACACTCGTAGAGCATTATGGATGGGTGGTCCCTGGTTTAGCCCGCCTGGATGAGAGGAATCAGTTAAGAAAGACCAGTCCTCTGTGATGTGTGTTTAAAGTTTGCACATCAAGTGGCAACTGCATAGGCTCGTGTCAAAAAAAATTCATGAATGAAGTTTTAGTGTTTATTAGCATATGAAGGATGCTGAAATGAAAGTGAAAGCAAATAAAAAATGTTAAAGCATCTGATAATTATAATCATCATTATAATTCTGTCAGTTTAAACGCACCCTTAAATGTACAGTGTATGAAATTTAGTGCCATCTAGTGGTGAGGTTGTGAATTGCAACCAACGGCTCACCCCACCCCTTAGCTGTACCTTTAAAACCCAATTTCTCCACACTTTCTCAACCTGTGTCAGCTCCTGTGTCCAAGTAGAAGACATTTAAACCCGATAAGCATCATTCAATTCAAGCTAGACTGCACATCTCAAATGAAGCTTCTCCATGAGTGTGATTTATATGTATGACGTTTGCCAACATTGTCTGAAATGTCAGAGGGAGGTTCTTGGCTTGGTTGATGGCTCCTCCAGGCTTCTGTACATTTCCCACAGCTAAAACTGGCACCTTTATGAGCGAGTACACACTGAGAAACATGCCAGCCCCAAAGACCTTTCCATATCCTCATGAGTTACTCTCATGCTCTGCATCTCACCACATGAAAAGCCACGACATGTTTAAGTTTACTATATACACAACCATATCTACTTTTCAATATGATGAAAGTTAGAAGCATCTTTAGTAGAAAGAAAAATATCTGGATTAAATCTTTTTATCTTTCATGTCATATATTCTGTTTCCAATATATTAACACAACACCCAGACTCTCACTCGTGTGTTATCAAACTCCTTTAGCCAAAAGCCACACATCATTATTGGATGTAAATCACAGTTTTATCCTCGGCCCAGTTTCTTTCTATGAGTACAAGATGATGATGACTATCTCATCAGGGATGTCCCTTTATCTGATCAGAGCGCTATGAAGGGTAATTCATTCAATTAGGGATGAACCATAGATAAGAGGCAGATGCCGAGCATCAGGCTATAAGAATGATAGCTGTAGACTTCATCGGCATGGGCTATCCTCACATCACAACAAACAGCATGAGTTTTACACACACATTTACGTAAATAAATAAAAGCAGATATACATGGTTAGCCATCCAGGAATACTAGGCTTAGGGGGACAGCTGTGTCCAATCCCCGCCCACATGCAAACACACACACACACACACAAACACTGTGGTTCTGGGTCTGTGGTTTAGTGGACCTGCCAAGGGTTCAGGTCCTTTAAGTGGAAGTAATTGGAGTAGAACACGCTCCATTAAAAACAACTATTTAATACAATAATCATTCAATTAAAAAGCCCTTGTAGCAGCTGCCACAGCTGATTTGTGTCAACTGCTTTTTATTCACCGAAAGAGACGCAGATTTGCCATCGAGCAATTTCTGAAATGGAATATGTACTTGACACCGTTTTCATCAACAACCAACTTTGAAAGTCACCGCTTTGCAGTCCTTAAATACATCACCATAACATTCAAAGAGATTCATATGCAAGATATGTGCACACTTCGTTGAATTTTAAGTCATTCACAATTTTTTATTCATATTCATTCTTGATGAAGTCTTCTAGTTTATAGTTGGGTTTTACAGAATGTGTTAACACTGAAATGTTTAAGTTATATGACAATCAACTCCTATACATTTTCTCATAACATAAAATCACTGAAGCTGTACTATGTGTGAACTTTCACCTTTTAAGCAGCCAACCCTTTTGACTGACACCCTGTGTAATGCTCACATGTGTTTGCCTGTGGACATGCTAGTGCTTTCTCACTCCAACACTATAGAGAAAAACTTCTGGCATTTAAAACTGATTAGCTAACACGGATAATACTGCAAATGTGGCCCTGTATCATACAGTAGCCAACATACTATCACACTTCTTACGGCTATGGATTTTTCCCATAGACTTTTGGAAGATTGCAAAATATAAGCTCTGTGATAAACAAAGGTTTATGATCGTTGTCTAACTATAAAATCTTTACAAATTTACCCAATATTTGCTATTTTTGAAGCCTAATTACCATCAGCAGAAGTAAAAAGATAACATCAGGCTATAAACAGACTTCACTACAGTTGCTCAATATCAACGCCATCTCCAGCAAGCCTCCGATAACTTTATCAAACTTCCTTAAAAATATGTTCCCTGGTTAGCAAGTAATCTGTGAATCCATCTCCATCCACGATTTCAGAGATTTGTGTCCATGTTGCATTATTTGTGAGCTTTATATGTACGATGTCGTGTTAAGCAACCGCTGTTTAAAAACACGATAAAGCTTTAAAAAACATGAGTGGGTTATAACAGCTGTGTTATATGTCATATTCATAAAACGATAACCATAGACTTTATTTTAGGCATTAACCAAAAACTCATTCACTTCAGGGCGTTTGAACACGAAGTGCTAAAATCCTAACTTTCTTCCAGGTTTTGTAAACAAAAATACTTAATTAAAACAATATTTAAGAAGGGTGGAGTGTCTGGATGATTATTATTTCGGCAATTCTTTTCAACAACACTGGCCTTGCAGAAAGAGCACATATCAACTTAATGCGACCAACGTATATACAGTACACTCCACATAATGTTGTGTTTTAGTATTCAAACTATCCAATGGATCTATTCAGTGAAGACAGCCTGAGATAAGGCAAGATCAGAGCCGAGAGTTTCCATGGCAAAGTTCAATACTGCAAAGGGCAAAGAAGAGCAGACAATTTGCAGAAACCACATGGCATTTGCCAAGGTTAACATTGACAGCATATTAATCACCATCTAGCTAAATGAAAAAGTATAATCCACATTAAAGAGCTTCACATTTACTGTACTCTTAAGTGGCTCATTGTAAAACCTTATCGTGGGGATGATTTTAATCAGATATTAAATATCGCCAGTGTTTTACAAAGATCACTCATCTCTCTTGTGGCGCTTTAGAGAAGGCCCAGTTAATTAAGAAAGCCCGTCTCACTGGGGCTTCTCCACGCTTCAACAACAGATGTCTTTTTATGGCTGCAACACTGGGAAAGGTAGCACAGAGCTGATGGGCAACATTTAAGCTCGGCATCAATCAAACCCTATTGAGACGCTGTTTGTGAAATGAAACAGTTCAGGAGAATCGTGCCTATTCAAACATGCCCCTTCATATTCCTGAGCCCATTGGACTGAACTGTTGGAGTGATTTTAAGATTGAGTTTGTCCAGACTACTATTATTTTTTCCATACAATGAAACTATATGACAATGGATGACTGTCAATTTTCTATGGAATCTGCAAAATCTGCTTAGTTTAATAAAGGTTTTAGCCAAATATTGGCCATGATCTACTAGAAATGTGCGATTCACCAAACTGATCATGCGATACGTTTTTCTCACATCTTTTTACAAAATGAGTTGAGACAAATTTGAAATAAAAAACTGCCCCATAAAATATATTTTATGTCTTATAACAAAACTAAGCTCAAATGAAATAAAAAATGAATCATAGAAAGTCTCTCTAAAATAAACAAACAAAGACTTTTTTTACATTTGAGAAATATCAGCATATCCACTTTTACCAAGTTTGCAGTAAACACTGGGCCCCCTGCTGTTCAAAACACGTATTGCAATTCATTTAACATCTCAACCGACTTGAATAGTCACAAATTATATAATCGATTTTCAACCGACTCATTGTAAATCATTACATTCTCCTCATGTCATTCTAAACCTATTTAACTTTCTACCATATGCAGAACACAAAAGACAATATTCAGAAAAATGTTTGAAACCAAACAACACTGGCCGCCATCGGCTTCCATTGTATGGACACAAAACCGACATTTCTCAAAATATCTTCTATTGTGCCTCACAAGAGAGTCATACACAGGATTTGATCAACATACGGAGGAATAAAATGAGAGAATTTATAAATTTGAGCAAACTATCATTTAATACACGTGAATTTTTCCCCTTATGATCTCTCTTACAAATAAGTATAAAAAAAAGTTTTTCAGCAATAGCATTGAAGAGCTTTTGTTAGTTCCCTGATGAAACATTTAGTGATAGGTATCTGAAAGAAATGTTTTAGGTCCTAGTGCAGGGTATCAACTGAGCACCCCTTTAAAACAAAATGATGTACGCCTCTAATCTGCCTTGATAAATATAACATACCATTTTTAAACTTGTAAGAGATCAAAAACTAAAATTCAGTCATGTTACTTCCTATACAAATTCTTCTGCACGATCCCCGTTGGGACGTTGTGTTTTGAAGATGCTTTACTACACTATGTTTTCATTCTCTAAACGCAGAAGGGCTCGCATTGTTTTCTGCATGCCTCAGCAAAGAAGCTCATTACTTCCCTCCTTTTGTTTTATTATGTTCAGCAAATTAATAAATGGGGAGAGTGCTGGAAAAAAACAGATATGAAAATGTATACTTTGCATTATTAAAAAGGCTCAGCCTCTAAAGGTTACACAGGGCTATTGTGGCACTACAGTCTGTGAAATGTAATTAAGGGGAGGGCGGAAGAGGGGCGCAGATAAACCTCTGTTCCTGGTAACGCCTCCCTCTTGTCATTTTTTTTCTCCCTCCTGAAACTTATTCTCTCCGAACTAATTTTGCATGACATATTGCGTTTCTGCATCAGCTATCATGAGGCTACCTGTGAATTAAACAGGGCCTTGATATACAGGCAAATGCACGGATTACATTTCAGACGCGCTGATACCTCATACTCTCGCCGTGATTTATTAATTCCAGCAAAACAAAACTCACAACATCGCTTACAATTGCATTTGTCTGAGACTAGGCACGAGCAAATGGAGGATGGAAGAGTTATAGGGACGCTTTGGAAAATGGGAAGGCTGGCGAGATGGATACATGGATGGGTTCCGAGTCGAGAGTTAATCCGGTGAATGAAGTCAGTCATGTGTCCTTGAAATACGCTACATCTTGATATAAATGATTCATAACTCATAAATGTATGAGTTAATAAAGAAGAGGTTTTAGTATTTCTTTAGAAAAAAACGATTTTAAAAACACAAGTGCTGGGAATAATGGTTATCTTAGTCTTATTTGTCATAAAATCTGAGCAAAAGATTATATTGATGATACAATAGATTATAGGAATAGTTAATGACTCCATCATTGATGCTAGTCTAAACCTGAATGATTTTTTTCTCTTTCAGGACACAATTTTGAAGAATGCGTATAACCAAACAACATTGAACACAAAACATTTCTCAAAATATCTTCTTTTGTTTTAAACAGAAGAGTCATAATAATGTTTTAATTGACATATGGATGAATATAATTATATTTTGGGTTAACTATCCCTGTTCCAGTATGAACGTACATTATGTTGTTTTTCAATGCCATGATCCCTACCAGGAACATGATCACATGGCCATCGCCATAGCAACAAATGTCCTCCATCATCAGAGTAACTGTTGTAAAGGGACTCTATCTATCTATATTTATCTATTTGCTAGTTTGCCCATGCTCACTGCATTTATCTGTTACACACAGATTCTGTTCTACATGCACATGCCTAATAAATGACTTGTGGATTAGATTAAATTTGTATTGCTGTGACAAACCTGTCAGTGGCTGGCTGTGCATATTAAGTGTAGGCCTTCAGAGCAATTCACGGCACACAGAGAAGACGGTTTAACCATGATTAGCCAAAAATAGCCATAATATATTATGTCACAACCAACTTACAGTATAGTACCAAAGCTGTTACAGGAATCAATATTTCAATGTGTTCACAATAAATGAATCAGAAATACAGTATACAGCAGGGGCCAAACCTGTCCAAATATGAGGTATATGGTATAAAATGGACAAAACACAAAACGTCATTTATTGTGGAAATTTTTTGACAAGAAGACAAACTACAGTTTATGAGGAATAATGGTTTGATTCTATTATGCAAAAAAGTCCACAGAGAAACAAAAAGCTCACTAGAATAAAGCATACATTGACTAAAATTGTATGTGATATTAATATAATGTCGTTATCCTTCCGTAAACATGTATGTACAAATTTGCTGTTATCAGGAAATGAAAAAAACACTAGCCTACATTTGAAATGATTTAATACTACAGTCTGTCATCAAAGTTGGCATTCACTTTATAATACTTTATATTGTTTCAATGTTTGCAAAACCTAGTGATAAACATAAAGGATGACTACTAATAATTAAGGAAAAAAGAAAAATCATGAAATATGGAGAACTGAGGTTTCAGAAGGACAGCAGCGACTTGTTGATTGTCACTTGTGGTGATGTTTGGTGGTCATTCTCAATGTCCTTTACAAACTTTGCATGCGTTGCGTGTCATTTTCCCCCAAGCTCTCTTAAATACATATTAAAGCTGATCTTCAGTTTACACACCAAACACACTAATGTAACATGCATAACATTTTTGATGCATCTTTAATTTTAGATTTGAATAAAGCGCAAAGATGTCAATTGTTTAAACCTGTACAAATTTCTTTGTTTGGTTGAATACAGAGAAAGATATTTGGACAAATGCTGGTAACCAAACAGTTCTTGGACCCCAGTGACTACCATAGTAGGAAAAAAATTACATAGATGATAATGACCCAGAACTGCTTTCCTCCTTTCTACAAAATATCTTCTCTTGTGTTCAACAGAAGAGAAGAACACAAAGTAATTGTTCCTACTATTGGTTACAAGCGTTGTTCCAAAATATCTTTCTCTGTGTTTATCAAAACAAAGAAATGAATACAGATTTGGAAGAACTCAAAGGTGAGTAAATCATTTTTGTTGGGGGGGTGTTGACCTTTAATGTCGCACATCACTTTTGGCCAATACTGTATGGTAAAAACTTGAACAAATCCATTGTAAACTCATGCAATGCGAAGTTGTGATGTTGCTGTATACAAAATACTAATATTACAGTAACAAATGACTATTTGAAGTGAAAATGAACCCTTTTCTCCTGTAAGAAAAATGTAGCAATTACAAAGTCTGTTAAGAGCTCCACTGATACCAAAACATGAGATAATAACTAAATGCGACATTTTACTCACGTTATCCTAGATCTTGTAATTTCTAGAAACACATTATCCTCTATTTAAACGTATTGTGATCCTAAACTCTTACCTAACTTAAGACTGTATTCTTTTAGCCATTTAGGATCATATTTGTGTATACTAGATAAGAGTACATATGACTACTATACATCATTCATGTTGACTATTTTTAATCCTTCAATGTAAGTTTCAAGGCCTCGTTCTTTATTCATTGTAATTCTACAAAGGAGAGCGGCCTGTGCAAGTCTTTAACATGTCCCTTAGCCAGTTCCACAGAACAAAGAAAGTCATTTGCATTTGGAATGACACACTGCAGAAGTAACTAACAGCAGTATAAATTTTTTTGGGTGAACTGATCCTGTTATAATAAAACTGATATAGAGATTGTTCTCCAGTCACTTAAATAACTCTGAGAGAAAAGTAATACCAATCAGAACAATCAATTCTCGCCCTCTACATGATTTAGCGTCTTTTTTCCAAATGGATTTCTCTTTCAGCCTCATTAGGTTTAATCAAACACAGAAAGCGTCTCGACATCAACCTCACGGTCCATCATTTCAGCGTACCTGAGGAATCAAAGGCTCTTAGCATTGTGGCTTAAAAAAGATTTCTCTGCTGCCAGTGGTCCCGTCTCTCCATTTACTGTTAAGCGAAGCCCCCTACGTTGGCCCGATAAACCTTCCCCTTCGCTTAATGACTCTACCCTTACAAAAGCCGGCGATAATGGACGCCAACCAGGCCAAAAGTTGAGCGGAAAGAGAAATGATTAAGGAACCTTATTAAAAGCATCCTTGTGGAGTGCCGGGGCCACGTGACGGAGAATACATTAGGGGACCTGATCCTTTTCAAAGCGACACCACGCTTTCCCCGAGCATCGAGGAAGACGAAGAGGAAGAAAAAACCTGATTAGGCTGACAAGCCCTGAGTGATACTGCAAACCTGTTAATAACATGAAAATTAGAAGGGGCTCATGCAAAGAAAAGAGATTAATTTAGCTGGAGTCCATCTTCGCGGCAAATTGCGAAGTTGTGAATATGTTCGCAGATAATGAGCCTTCCTACTTGTCAGCTCACTTGTCATTTTCTGTAATTAATGTTAAGGAAGACTCCTTCCTGATGGTTGGTATTACTCATGTACCGGGGAAAATTTCTTCGGAGAAATAATTTACATTTATTATCATCAGTCTGTTTGTGTGGTTTATTTCACGGCGGAGTAATTTATTGCAGCACCGTTTCGAGCTTCTTGATTAGTCACTCGTCAGACTGAGATGTAATTTTTTTCCCCTTCTGATGTCTGTGCTGGGGGAAATGAAAGTGTTGTGCCATCACATGGATGTCTGGGCGGCGATGGCACCTCATACCTATTGCCATGTCTATCTTTTTTTTTTAAACGCGTATGTCTCGGCGCCGGAGCTTTTTTTGAGAGGGCTACTGACGATTACAAAATGGGTGGAACATCTGCTTTCAGTTAAACATTCTCATTATTCTCATTGACTGGCATCTTAGTCCAATATTTTACTGTTCTTTTATATATTTGTAATATCTTGGACAGAGATTCACAGACTGACGGTTATATGGATGGACGGATAGAAAACGTCCATTTATTATTATTTTAACTTTCAAGTAAAAAAATGTAATAAGCACATGATTGATGTAGTATGACATAGTATTTATGTGCTTGCTATACTACTGCATGTATTTGCGTTACGTAATTTCTTAGTCCCTAATTGGGCAAAAAAAGCACGGCCACGCGCCAACCAACGAGAGCGAAAGAAGGAGCACGCCCATCGGAAGTTCAGCTTTGTTCATGGCATTTCGGTGATGAATGTTAGATAAACGGTGGATATAAGTTGGATTTGAAGATTGTTTGAAACTGATAGATGTAACAGACCCAGCGCTAAAAGATGCCGGTCATGAACCGCACGCGGTAAGTGCAACGGAGTCAAATGTGTGTGTTTTGTTGGCAATCGACGTGTACGTGCATAAGGTAAACAACACAAACTTATAGTGAATCAACAGTAATGCAGGGATAATGTGATGATTTATTGTGTGCTCGTGCATTAAATCCGCCCCCCGCACACCTCCAGTAGCTCGATTGTCTTTTATAAATGTGATCAAACTTAATACTCTTCAAAGATATGAAGTATGCAATACTACTCTATAGGTACTCGAGAAGAATATGAGATTAGCATAAACTGTGTGCATTACCTCTGCTTTAAGTTTCTATTTTAGCGTTGAAGTAGACCTGTGCACATGCAATTTATCCCCCTAGTTTATGTTAATTCCGCCATCATCCGAAACCACATCCTGTAAGACAGTCAGCTCTGTTTGATGTACAGAAGTAATACCGTTCACTATTAATGAAACAAAGCTTTGAAGAGCTACAGCTCCCCAACTGATCATCAATACGCTGCTTAATATTTTTCTTCACGCTGCCAGATAAGATTGACTGCTTTGGGCGGAAATATGCATAACAAATAAAAAATGCCCCCCCATGTATAAACCAGCTATTATTTCTCAGAAGAGTAAACGCGACCTTGACCGGCTTTCATTTGTAGGTTTTTGTTTCCAGACAAGCCAGACTATGTCATCATTTCAAGCCAGTTTCTATTATTACTTCATTCCTATAGGGAAAGACAAAAGCGACTGCTTGGAACTGTCTGTTACCTTACGTCACATATTATAGCATATATACTATACATAACTGCAATTATCTAATGACAGACAACTTTTTAATTAAAATGCAAGCCGTATGCACCAATTTAAACCATTCTCCTTTTAAAACACCCCCTCCTGGCTGATATTAAGAGGTCATTTGTACAGGGAGAAATGTTTCAATTCTCCTGTGTTTTTTACACAGCTACAGAAATGAAATGAGGGTTTCCACTCCGCCACAACCATAACTCAAGCAATATTCATCTGAGACATATATTCAAATCAGCCTCGGCTTGGGCTCTCTGCTTTGCTTTAGCTTTGTGTTGGGAAATTTATAAGCCTACTTCTTAAATGTATTATTCATCAGGGTGCGTAAATAATGCATGCTTGGTTCCATAGTAAATTAACCCTTTACCTTGCCCCAGCTATCAGAGTCATTGTTTTGAAAGGCAATTATGTCATTTAATTCATTCTGTAATTAATACCGTAATTAGCTTAAATACTCGGCAACCCAGTGCCACTGCTAAGCTGTCTTAATTAAACCGATTTGAAAGGTTTATACGTCTGTTTTTATGCACTCGCCGACACGATCCGAAATCCAGAAAATGATGTATGGAAGGATTCGAGATCAACAAAATACTTTTGTGTCTTTGAAGATTTCTTTGAAGTATTTTTGTATGTCGTGTCACACTTCTAAATAAGCAACGCCATCACTGCAGCCACAAATAAAATCCTCAATTAGCTGATTCATCAAAACCGCCGAGGATTCAAATGAGCCCGAGAATTTTAACAGAGCTCTGAAATGTCTTTGCGCATCTAAAACACAACAGCCTGAAGCAGCCGTATCTCAGTGGCTCTAAGTAAATGTGTAAGAGCCGTGTACAGAGAAGTGCACTCTTGTGTTTTATTGTTCTGAGACTGCAGGGGAACGGGCGGACAGCTAATCCAGGGCTGGAGAGTTTTTATCCTCGCTCTATCTGACAGTGATAGAAAGTGTTTTCCCCGAAGTAGAAAAATAGTCAGAGGTAGATGAAATAGTGGAGTGGTCAGTGAATACTGAGGAAAATTTCAGGCCCACCAGCACATTACACTGCTTTTGCCACGGCTGAGCGGTGAGCCTCGCTTTATTGAAGTACGCATGCTAAACAGTAGTTTGCAAACAGACAACTTTGGGTATTTACAGTCTCAATGGCATTTTCTTAATGCTTGAAATAGGAAAAAAACAAGAATAACACGTTACAATAGGGTTTTTAATGTTAATACTGTAAAAAAAAATCAAAAATACATTAAAGGAACAGTTCATCCAAAAAATAACAATGCTGTCTTCATTTAAAAAGATTGTTCCAAACCTGTAAACATTTTTGGTTCTGATTATGATCCACTGACTTTGGAAGAATGTCAGTCACTAAACAGATCTCATCCCCCATGTACTGCCATACTAGGGAAAATAAATCCTATGGGCGTCAATGGGGAATGAAAACTGTTTGGTGACGGACATTCTGGTTACTGAACTATCCCTTTTAGAAACACCGATTGATGTTCACTCAACTTAAGTCTACTGAGCTGTGAGAGAGCAACCTCTTAACAATATGAGAGAGAACAAAACTATGAACATCTAAATAGAGTTTTTTTTCCCAAATACAAATCATCATACAAAAACAGATTTGTTTTTCGACATTGCTTTCAGAAGTGCTTGGAATGTCTCTATGGTGTTGACACAATGTGTGGCCCTCCATGAGTGGGTTAACTGTATTTGGTTTGCAATGATTTTATCAATGTCGTTAGAACATTCATTGAACTAAGTGAGAAATCCATCAACTGGTGACAGCACACTTTAGACTAATGACTGTTAGGCGATAATAATTTTTAATACGATTTTTATTTCACCTAATTTCATCTGCTCTAAGCTGAGGTCCCATGTCAGAAACAAAGGTTTGTGTATGGGGGATATACGTTGATGTGTTACAGATGAGCTCACCTGCTGTTGAAGAGCAGAACGTGAGATACACTGATGTTGATGTTCCGATTACCTCGCCACCCCCTTCACAATACATCATATGCAGCTTACCCTGAATCTCATTTAGCTTTCCTATCATGGAATATATCCTCTCAGCTTCGGTGTGTTCGTAATTTTCTTCAGGTATCGCTCCCAGTTAATGTCAGTCTTGTTCTGGACTGAAGGGTCAAGTGAAAGCGTAAAGAGATAATTCACCTAAAAACAATCACACAAACGTTAACGTTTTCGGAACGCTAACAGATTAATGATGAAAATGCAACAACAACAAAAAACATTCATCGAATGCTCTATATAAGCCTTCTTTATGATAAGTTTTGGAATATAACCATAAAGCCTAAAACCTCTTACCATTAAAGGTATAGTATACCAAAAAAATGAAAATTTCTGTCATAATTTATTGAAATGTCTTGTTGGTTTTGTGTCCACACAATGGAAGTCAATGGGGGCCGATGTTGTTTGGTTACCAACATTCTTCAAAATGTATTCTTTTGTGTTCTGCAGAAGAAACGAAGTCCTGAATGATTTGGGAGTAAATGATGAAAGCAACGATCCCTTTAATGCTCCAGAAGATTATCATTGTCTGATGTGTAAGACCTGAAGAGTTCTCATCCATAAAAATCTCACAGCAACAAGCTATCTTTTAGTAATTCTCCATGATCATTCCTTTAGTGCCCTGATGATCATCCTACATTAAATATATTTTGTGTTACAAAAATGAGAATTATCATTAAAATGTAATATAGCTGCTTGTTAATGCAGATTTCTGGTTTTCCCCACGCTTCAGTAAATATATGATTGATCTGATTAATCAGTTTTCTCCCACTGCCAGAAATATATTGAAAGCTGTTTTCTGTTCACAAGGGATTCACTTTTATTACAGTAAAATGCGATTTCATAACAGTTTACATTTAACCGTGGCCCCAATACTCTGTAATTATTTGGAGTTTGATGCAGTTCTGGTAGGAAACTAATTTTACACTTGCCTTCAGAAATTTCCCGCTCTCCTCTCCTACACTCCATATCTCCAGAAACCATCTATCGCCCAGCACAAATTGCCCGAAACATAAAGAAACAAGTGGAACGGAAATTCATTTCGCGCAACAGGATTACCGGCCCCTGCGTCTCTTATCTTTTCCTGCCTGTTTATAGAATGAAAAAAGGAACGAAAGATAATTTCACAATAAATGGCAAAAGATCCCGGACTCCCACTCTGTGGCCATTAGACGGAACGTTTTGGAAAAATACGTCTCCGTATTTTTTAACTTCAGGATTCGATTGTCTTGACCCTGGTTGAATTAATGGATAGGCTAATAGCCAGCAAGAATACTTTAATTTATGCTAGGATGAATTAAGAAGAGGTAATGGATTTAGAGTCTTAAAAAAGGCCAGACTGAGGCATTTTCCATGGTGCTTATCAAGGAAATCAAATTATCATATTATCTCTCTGAGTGGCTCTTTTGAAGCCATTTTTCACATTATCTTTGAAGAATAGTTTTGACACTCCTAACATGAGGCTGGCTTTATTGTGGCTTGCTGGGGCATCCAGTAACAAAGGGCTGTAATGATTTTCTAACTTTGAATGAGAAGATTGGCATTTACTATCACACTGGGGACTAAAACGCCAAATAACCTGGATAACAAAGATGCCATTAAAAGTCGAGATGGAAATCGTGTTGTTGGAACTCTACATTTTTGTGAAGAAAAATTTAACATTTTATTGAAAGGGTATTTTTTACATATCATTCAACTTGAAGTCAACGAAACTCCACGTAGGCGCACATACACACATACAACTTTTCAATGGCACTAGGAACTTGTTTTGTTTTAGAAGTTTATTACAACCCACGTCCTCAGATGAGTAGATGATCATGACAAAAGGCAGCAGCTATTGCTGGGGATGTAGGGAGAAAAGATGACAATAATATACAATAATCCATTCCAATTTAACAGCTTCCTGTCTCATACTCCAGTCTTTTTTTTCTGGACCAGGTAGCTGCACAAGCTTGGCGGGTGACAGTGTAATGAGAAATATGATAATTTCCAAGCGCATTAATTTCATGTCCTGTGGGTTTTGCAAAATCACTTGTTATTCTCAACAAATGAAATCACAATTTTTTCTTGGTATCACCCAGTGTATTCCTTTACATCCCGGGATCACATTAATTGTGTATATACACCCTGTAATACATGTTATATACAGATTACTCTTTAAGTCTGAGACTATTAAACACGTTAGATCGTTTTTATTTTTTATAAGACTTTAAATAAAGATTTTTTAAGGAATGGGGTCTATCCTGAAATCATGTTGAATCTGGTTTTGAACAATACAACTCAAATTCATGGGAAATATGGAACATTCCAAATACTATGAAACTTGACAATATACATTTTAAGCTAAAAAATTCTCAGACTTTTATGTATATGCATGCATTATTTAAAACAAGTGCCGACCCACATGTCTACAGTATGTCCATGCATATCGTGCACGCATGCATTAAAGGGATAGTTCATCATTAATTCATCCTCACGTCATTCCAAACCTGTATGACTTTCTTTCTTTTGCAGAAAACAATATTTTGAAGATATTCTGACTTTTTAAACACTCACTGACCCCCGTTGACTTCCACTGTATGGACACAAAACCATTGAGACACTTCTGAAAATATCTTCTTATGTGTTCCACTAAAAGAAAGGCTCATATACAGATTTTGAATGACATGGGGGTGAATAAATGATGACAACAATGTAAAAATCTTTAATGTATACTTTAATCCATATTTGCAAACTTCTCTTTACATCATCTTTTTGCCTCTCCTCCTTGATGAAGTCACATTTCCCCACTGACTTTATTATTATTCCTGGTAGAGAAAACAGATTTGCCCGTCACCTGATGTTGCAACACACCCGGGGGTTTGCCAATCGGTGTCAGGAGTGAACTTCAGGCCCCCCTTCTGTCAAACTGTAGTGTAAGGTTGGCAGTTATTTGGGCTTTGTTTGTAATCTTTCCAGGCGCTTTGTCGGGGGGGTGCAAGCCAATATTAGAGCGAGTGCACAAAAGCCCCTCGAGTGGTGTCACGCACAATTAATGTCCCCAGGTAGCGACTCCATTAGCCGTATGAACTCTGGCCGTGGCAGGGAATACTAATGGCTGATGTGCCGGGGGGCATTGGAGAAGAAAGTGCCCCCCCACCCAACATGCCAGTCCCCCATCACCCACCCAATTCACTTCACCCTTCAGCATGACTAGGACATGTTCCTTTATAACCCTGTAGAGGGTTTCAGACACCTCACACACAATCAGCCACCCGGTGTCACACATTTACCTTCAGCACCCTGGTTCTGAACTACAGGATATGACATCAGGAGAGGACTGCTATAAAATTAGTTATGGCTACAACATAGCAGAAATCTGATGCTGATTGTATACGTTCTTATATGGATTTAAGGGCTAGAAGAATTTTGACTTGATACTTTAAGTTAGGAGTTGTCTGGGTTTATCTTAATTGCATTAAAGGGATAGAACAACAGCAGTACTCATTCACTTCTATTGTAAAGACACAAAACCAATGCAAGTCAATGGGTACTGCAGTTGTTTGGTTACCAACATTCTTAAAAATACCTTCTTTTGTGTTCTGCAGAAGTCAGTCAGTCATACAAGTTTGAAATGACTTGAGGGTGAGTAAATGATGAAAGAATGGTCATTTTTGGGTGAACTATCACTTTAAATTGAACTTTCCAGTTCAATTCCTTGATTCAACCTAAGATAGCAATCAGTCTACAGAATTGTAAATGATATTTAAGAAAGCTAAATTAGACGGATGATATGTAAATAATTAATTTAAATGTTCTTTTCAATATTTTTTGTTTGTATATGAATTATAATGAATTATTAACATAAAAATAAAGCATTTTCAGAAACAATATAATATAGTCTACATTTAAAACGCCACCTACTACAAATGTGCTTTTTAAAATATACACTGTAAATAGTTAAATTCTATTTAATATATATTACAATTTTAATATGTCATATTTAATATATTTCTAGTATTTATTTCTTTTTAGAAAAATGCACTTTTTTTCTTTTCGTTTCATTTTACTTAATTTAATTAAATGACCGTACACAAGTTTCACATTAATGTGAAACATAACACACAAGCAAATGATATACAACCAAATAAATTAATTAAAACTCAATAATATATACAATAATATGTAATCAATAGATTCAAACTTGTGATGTTGATGTCAATATGTAAGAGTATTGTAGTATAGAGGAATATATGCAGTGCTCGAATTGAAGGGGGGCTGGGGGAATCCTAGACCCCCCATAAGGCGTTTACAAGAAGTAAAAAATAGACTTGGGGGGTCCCTCAGATATTTTTATTTAAGTAAAAATGATAATGACAAATGTGATTAATTTCACGCAATGGATATGGTAAATTTTGTGAATTAATTATGTACAACAATTTATAGTAAGTTTGTTTATGGGCTAGTTGTCATGTCTCTTTAAATTGGAAACGGCCCACGCCCCACGTCCAAAGACAGCTAAGTGCAGGACATCGTTGATATGGCTGCTGGATTGGCATCGCTCCGGTGAAGCTAACTTCAGGAAAAAAATGAGGAATAATAAAGCTCCACTCGCATTCAGGAGGAGGAAGCTTCCCCACAACACTAACACACAGACGGACAGCCGGTCTTGTTACAATTTATAATTTTAAGATATAATAAACTAGTTTATTTGATTCAAACAAGTCATTTGGAACAAACATTATTATCACAAAGTTTCAATCATCCAGTTGTTTTTAGGGAAAATAGTAAAGACTACATTGGTAATGCTAATTATTCTGTTGGACGTACACTACTGTTCAAAAGTCATTTCTGTTCACCAAGCCTGCAATGATTTGAAAGTACATTAAGAAAAGCATGTTCTTTTATGTAAGCCTGTTTTTAATAAATAGTATATAGTTATGCATATTATTATCAAATATTCTGTGCATTTTCTACAAATTGTATATTGCGACACTAAGTCCAACCAAAAAAAAGTTTATGGGGGACTTGGTTCAATTCAAGCTCTGAATGTATGTATCTATAGTGCTTTGCCTATCATTGAATAATTAGACATAATTACTGCAAATTAATGATGTAATTAGTCTAACACAAATTATGTGACAAAACATGACTAATTGCATTTCTCTGTTGTGTGACTATCTTACATTTCCTTGATTTGCACTGAAGTAAATTCGTCTAGCTCTTATTGCAATTTAAATTCTATTAAACATCCTGACCAATTCAATTGAATTTTTATGGCACAGGTGCACTAGTACTATAAACTGTCAGCTCATGTATGGTTATACTGTCAAAAATAAGACATCATGATGGCACTGTAGCCTGATCTAATGCTGCCTTCATGTGCTCTCCAAAATTCAATAATACTCACTTCAACCCAGAAATAAGGTATGGAACGGTGCTCTTTATATTTGCAAATGTTTGCAATGTTTTAAAGTGTCTATATCATTAGTAACATTAAAGATTTAATGTTTTTAAATTATTTTAATGTTACTCAATCCAGATGTTACTTCCGGGTTAAAGTGGGAAAGATCAAATGTCCGAGAGCACGTGGAGTCAGCATGAATGACATTGCAGTCTGAAAAAAAATCTAACAATTTCTCCATACGTTGATTTCTCCCCGTGTGAACTGAGGGCCGCCTTCAGAGTGATCAATCCCCGTTCTCTTTCCACAACCTCTCTTCAAATCCCAAATGGTCACATGACCTTGGACACTGATAATCGCCATGCCGACCTTGCCTATGTTGCCATGTCCACCGGTTGAGTTGAACTAACAGGCTGACTGCTGAACTTACCCCCGGGGCTAACACACACATCACCCCATCACACACACAGACTTACCCCACATTCCTACACAACCCCCTCCCGCCACATTGCTTTCCACCTGCTCCTGCAGCATGGCTGAATTTGCAGAGTCTGTTAGCCTGAAGCTACCCTATCTCACACTCAATAAAATATGGCTGGCTGCGTCGATTTTCAGTCTCATTGTCCATTAAGCAAGGAAAACATGAAAGGGGATACAAGATGAAGAGAGATAATATATAACAAACGGATACGGAGAAATCAGCCTGTCATGAAAACGAGGAACACAAAAAGAGCCAGAACCCGCTGTTGGCGAGTGAAAAATGCTCTTCTGTGCCAGAACACACGAATACAGACCTGCGCTAGCCCATCGCCTGCACTCGAACCCTGCCTTTATCACATTACCAATTACGCATTATAAATAGAGTGCGACTCGCTTTGTTTCCAAGCCTTACTTCATCACACCGTGCGGTCATCACTCAATTTGAAGCCCACACGGCGTCAACCTGCCTCGCTCGCATGCAGTCGTTCGGCATTCACTCCCCTTCTCTAAAGACATATGCTTCATTATGCTTGGCAGTAATGGCACAAACATTTGACACTCTTTGTTTGGGCTTAAAACAATATCCCGGCTGGCCAGAGAGAAAGCTGTTCAGGAAAGCGATCAGACCTGATTTCTGCCAAGTCATGCTGTAAATACCTGCTGTTAGCTGCGAAGAGAAAAGACCTCGGTTTGGCAAGACAACAAGGTCTGTTTTTAGTTAATAGACAAAGACATCATAATTTTGGCATTAGGGTATTAGAGAGCCTGCAAATAAGTGTCAAAACTGTTTCTGAAGACCAACTGGTCAAGAATACCGCTTATAATTGCAGAAGTCATGGGTTAAATTTTCATTAAATAAATTCTGTTAAAAAAAAACTTGAACGCATAAATGTTCACGTTCTCAATGTATAAAAGAAACCTTTAATGGAACCACTTCATCACCAAGGATAATTGAAAGTAATAGTTACGAATCAATATTCTCACAATTTACTCGCCCTCATGCAGTCCCGGATGTACAGTTAATGAATTTATATTAAAATTATATCATTTCAACTTTTTAAACTATACTAAAATGGTGATGCATAAATGTTCTCTCTTTAACAAACATATCATTTCAACCTTTTATTAGATTATTTAGCTAAATTACACTGTAAAACTTTGCTGTTGTTGTGCAGCAGGTTTGCCAATAACGTACCGTAAATTACTTTCTATTAGTACTGTTTTCAATTTGAGTTAAACTTTACTTTAACCACAGTGAAAACACCTTGACTTTTGATATTCAGAATGAGCAAGAAGAGACTGGCATAAGCCCAGCAACACTGCAAAAATGACATTCCTCCTAAGACTTTTTGTCTTAAATTAAGATACATTTACATAAAAAAATGGCTTAAGATATTTAGGCTCGTTTAAGAAAAGAAAATATAAGAAATATGTAAGTTTATGTTTAAGACAAAATTGTAAATCAAATCAGTAAGTTGCAGGCAATCTTGCTGCAAAACTCCTGCAAAGTTTTTCAGTGTAAGATGCAAACAATTCATATAGATCTTTTCACAATTTTCGTAGTATAATAATAAACCCACATATTTTCTATAAAAAAACTCTATAAATAATATTATTTATACGTTTTTTTCTCAACGCAAACAAACATGAATAATATATTGTTTTAATTATATGAATATAATCAAATAATTCAACTAATTTATATTTATTAATACATTGTCATTTATTAAATAAGAATATTTGTATCTATTTTAGTAAACATCTATTGAAGTAGACTCACTAGGTAATCGTGCATATCCAAAGTTTAGAAATTTTATATTTTTCTGAATACAATTCAACAGTAAACTTTTGAGTCCTCAACGGATGTGTATTTACCTCATGTAGGTAGAGATTACACTGAGATGTCTGGAGGAGCAGCACAGGGAGTTTGAGGAGCAGCAGTAGTTTCCAGGAGAATTATAGCTGTTGGTGGATTTAGACGTGCTAAGAGCCTCCTGGGCTGCTGAGAAAAAACACATTCTTTAAATGGAGGGTGGAATTCATATCCCTAACTCAACCTCGATAAATAAATCTTTGTGAATTTCCTGAGTAAGCATTGGCCACTCTTTGTTTCTGTTGTATTTGTCCTTTGCCTGAGGAGTATGGCAGTATGTCTTGTGGAAAGATGTCGTCATCTTAACCTTCTTTTCTCAATAGTAAGAGGAGTTTTAAACAGGGCTCTGAACCGGTTCATGGAACAAAAAACGAAAACAGAAACTAAAGAAATTTTTGCCGAAACATAAACAAAAGCAAGTTTAATCGTACTCAACTGAAACGCTTATTTGTAATCTATTTAGTTGGTTAATAACATTATTGTATTGTTCCGTTTAATATCAATCTAACTATACGAACGCATAAAAAACAGGTGTAAATGCCCTCAGAAACGCTTTCGAGACCGATTTACAACCTGTCTGTCAAACCACTTCAGGAGGTGGTCTAGGACGAATTCCAGACAAAATTGGACAATTGTAAATGCATCTTGTTGAAGTCACATTTGTCGGCACTTTCCTCCTCCTAAACGGTGTATAACTGGCAAGTTTGCCGCGTCTCGGCTCAAGTTCGTTGTTTGAAATATAGACACACGACGATCATGCACACAATGTGAGAGAAAGCTAATAGCATAGCTATGACTGTAAGGGAATTTCAGGGCTTGAAAGCAGTTTACAATTTTCATAAACTTGCTTTTCATCGCCAGACACCACAGAACACATTGGAAAACAGTGGGACGTGCGTTTTTCCTGCGTTCTTTTAGAATTGACTGAAGAATGAATAAATATGGAATGTTTTTGCATTTTGCGCAGGAATTGAATAAATGATTCACATTCGTTTAGTGGCCAAGTGTAAATGGAACATATTTAAAAAAGACTTATTAAACGGCTAATTCGAATGCTTGATTCTGATTGGCCAGTTGCAACATTCCAAGGGTTGTTATTTTCAAATAACAACTACTTAAAACTAATAACACCCTGTAACGCGTATGCTGCTAATAATTTTGAGAGGGGAAGTTTAATATTACACAAAAAAAGATTATAAATACGCATTTTAATAACACATGACGTTACATTTGCAAATGATTAAACTAATTTGCCTGTTTGAAAGTCGTTTCTTCCTTTAAAACCGAAAGTAAACAGCTTTTTTTCTTATGAGGCAAGTAGCCTTGTAATAAGCGGGATAACGTACAAGCACCCGTCTGTGTTATCGCGAAATGTCGAGGCTTATTTCTGCGATAACCACCGGCTGCCTACACATTATCTCTTCCTTAAATCTTTCAGATCAAATAATGCATGAAATACCAGGTGTACAAAGGCCCTGTCTTTCGTTTATGTAGGCTACACAATATTGTGAAAGTGAACGCACTTTGAAAAGACCGCGCTCAGATGGCAAATTATTATGCAAGACATTTATAAACGCCAACCCCACAACACACTTTGTTTTAAACAAAGGAGCATCAACCAAATGTACGGAAGTATGTCTAATAGCTTTACTGTCAGTTAAAACATGCTTAAAACATGTTTCAAGTTTAAACACAAAGTGAAAATGAGTATTTTTAGACTTTGTATTCTTATTCTTATAGGACTAAAATGCATAAACTAAAATAACTTTATTAACCGGTATTTTTACCAGCCCAGTTAAAATTAGGGTAATTCTTCTCAAAACAAATCTAAAAGGGATTTTTGCATTTTACCATGTAGATTACAACTTCCCCAAATTCTCAGCGAAATATGTGAGAATATGTGTGTATTATGCGTCTTTGGCTCCATATTGGCTAAAGCGTTCTTTCAAAATGAGACACAAGGTTGCATTAGCCAGTCCCAGAATCTCTCCACCCACCACAAAGCAAATAACATGAACACCATATTAAGTGCATATTGGGGGGAATTAAGCATGGATCGCAAGCAAAAATGGCTTCTTTGGGCCGTGCTCACTGGTGCACAGATGGCACCTGGGCAAACAGTATTGTTTGTTGTGATTGATGAGTTGGACAGCTTCTATCTGATCCAGAGATGTGAACTTAATGGGCAGAGTTTGCCAAAAAAACACCCCCGCGCTGGGAAATAACCTGCATGTTTTGGAAAGGCCCCGTCAGACGATTTCATTGGAGACGGCCAGGAGATATGGCATCCCTTTAAACTATTGCGTTACACATCTGCTCCGGCCCTCTGTTGAGCGGATAGCGTTTCACTCCCGAGATGTTTGATTTTATTACCGTCTTAAGAATAAGCCAAACAAGTGTTCCTATTGATTTGCACATTAAATATATTAGTAATAAAACAACACCCTGCAGCTAAGTGATAGTAAAATCAATAGTAATTGGTGGCAAAATATTATGAGTGCTTGGTCTGCATTCTTATTGTCTCTCTATATAACTGAACACTAAAAACGGGAGATGTTCGCACAGTAAACGTGAAAACTATTGATGTCAGGTACATAAATGATTTTCTTTTACCTTTGAATACTGTTCATTGAGGAGATTCTGATGTTATACAACTCCTTCCAGTTGGAACTGAGTCCGGTCAACCACATCTCTCAAAACATTCAAAAAACTACTTAAAACCCAATACTTGACAGACAAATGAAAATAAAAAAACTAATCTTCTCTCTTTCTTTCAACAGGTAGTGGTCTAGATTTTGTCGAAACCAGTAACTTTGCATTGTCACCTATTGCATTGTTGCTCCTGTATGATGTACCGCTTATTGCTCCTTAAACTCTTTGTAGGTCGCTTTGAATAGAAGCCTCGGCAAAATGACTAAATCTAAATACTTCTGCACAACCATCAATGCAGTTTTATCTGTGTGTGCTTCATAAGATTTACTTCTCAGCATATTTCTGCAGAAATAAGACGGTTATCCCTCTGTACTTTTTAGCTTGGATAATGAAAACACACTGCATCCCAACCAGTTATGACGGGTCAGTTGAGGATAATTGTGTGGTTAGCCTGTCCATCTGTTCTTTCCTCCAGCTTTTAAGTGCTGGGAGGAGATCAGGACCAGCCAAGCATCACACACACTCGCACGAACACGTACGCTCAATATTTCTCAGTACAATGCATCAGGGCCCTATTCGCTCATAATCACAAATCGCTAATCAGCACAACGCATTACCTATAGCCCCTACAAAGCACGCAACAGATAATTTCAAGTTATTATCTGCTTCATGATTTGATAATGACCTCAGCTGTTCGGTTTCTACCAGCAATGCAGGATTCTTGCATAAGCAAAGCAATTCGCTGTGGTGGATCACATGTTGCTTCATATACCTACAAAAGACCGGGAGAGATACAGTACGAAATTCTACTTCCAACACCCTGTCTGGGTGCCCGCGGGGCGATGGAGGAGTAAGCACTCTGCCATCTTGAAGGCCAGCAGTGCTTTATAACCCTCCTCACGGAGGACCGGTCTCTACACAACCTCATTAGGCGTCAGGGCCCAGGAAGCTAAGCCAAAGACAGGAGCTCCACCCAGGGCCCAGCCACCGTCACCCCTGCCACCCCACTCAAGAAGCTCACGCTGAAGACACAGGAATGAACGATGAGCCATTCTCCTACAAACTCAAGGGACAGAAGAACCAAGCTGAGCCAACGTGTCATTTAAATAATGCAGGAGGGGAAGAAAAAAGAAGTTTCTGGAGTGGAAGCTTTGAAAACAAACCTGTTGTAGTTTAAGCTAATATTGAATCAGCTGCCGGGTTGGTTTTAAACATGAGTTTATCGCAAATTAGGGATTGGGGATATACAGCCTTGGCGATTAAAATAAAATGCTAGCAATGTGAATCAAAGTGAAATGTTGGAACCGCATTACTTCAGTAATAAAACATTTTCAAGTGACAAGTTAGATTTTATGTTGACTTAAAGTAAACCCAATAAAAGGCATGTTTTTATTCAGCTGAACAGATTGAGTCACGCTCGTGAAGTTGGTCTGACAGGTTGACATCATCGTCCGGGCGCTACAAGTGTTCACGTTCGCCATAACTCTGCATCATTCCGTGACACGATCCGTCCACGTGTACTATATCTAAACCCACGAAGGACAGGGGAGCCCCCCTTCTCTAAAACTGACAGGAGAGGCTATAAGAAACAACATTTACTTAGCTCCTTCCAAGCCCCTCGCCGAAACAAACATCCTCGCGCTATTTGTACCCCTGCGCTGGTGTTGATCGAGACAGATACATCAGCGGCTAGAGTGGGCTAAATTTTGATGGATGTCAGTGGTGTAGCTGCCGGATTCGCCAATGAGACGGGATGGGTGACATTTACTTACAGAAGGCGATCTCCGCCAAGGTTTTTGTGTTATGTAAATAGCACACCTGTCTGCCCATGGACATGGCTGGCTTATGGAAAAATCTGCCTTTCATTTGAAATATCGGCACGCCGCTTTGTACCATCTGTGGTATTATTTGTTCAGCGGACTGAGAAGAAAAGGACTTCGAATATGAATATGTACACTGAGTGACAATTTTCCACGGATTTTCAAGTCTGATATGAAATCCAGATATCTTGCTGTCAGTGTCTATTTATTTATTCCATGTTTTATCATACATATCTGTTTAAGGGCAGAAACCACTAAACGCTGGGGACTTAACGCTAACCGCAGCCGTGATGCTAAACATAAAACTCATATTTATTTATTAGCATTTTGTGTCTTCTTGACATGCTAGGCTCGGGATTCAAAACTGTGCTATTGGGTTAACCCTTTGTGTAATTGTGACGTTCTTATATCTTCATTGCATTGCGCCAATAATTCTGTACTATTATACTGTAAACAAAAGATTTGTGAGGTAATTCAGTGCAAAACTTGCATCTTATTTACTGTTCCACAGATATAATACTGTTAACTTAAATTTAAAAGACACGTTTGCTACATTAGTTATTGTTGCCCGGCTTAAAGTGATAGTTCACCCAAAATTTGAAAAATTACACACCCTCAGTTTGTTCTGAACCTGTAAAAATGTCTTTGTTCTGCTAATAACAATGCAATATGGAAGAATGTCTGTAACCAAACAGATCTCACCCCCCATTGACTCCCATAGCATTTATTTTCCCTACTATGGCAGAAAATAGGGGATAATATCTGTTTGGTTAATGACATTCTTCCCAATAACTTTCCCTGTGTTCATCAAAGCAAAGATATACATACAGGTTTGGAACAACCTGAGGGTGAGTAAATGAAATGATGACAGAATGTTCATATTTGGGTGAACTGTTTTTAAATTTCTTGTCAGAAAACAACACAGATAGCATGTGCAAAAAAATCAGCTCCATCAGCAATTCATGTGATTTTCACCTATTGCCTCTAGTTCCCTCTGCTACAGCCAGACAGTCATGTCACATGGTGGACTTTCTCCAAACGTGTCCTGTGTTTTTGTTTATTTATTTGTTTTCTGTCTTTACTTTTCTCCCCCACCCCTCCTCCTTTTTTCTAAAGGAATGGTGAAAAATGAAAAAGGACAAGACTGGGAAGAAAGAGGTGATGGATGGTAGGGCCATCCATTTCTGAAAGCATGGTCTTCTTAGGCAAGCCAGGCAGTGAAATTTACATTATTAATCTTGTGTAATAATCTACGGCAGAACGGGAGGAAGAGACAGCAGACACACTCACACATGCACACACACACACACACACACACACAGAGGCAGTGAGTTCACGTTTGTGTGTGTTTGTGTGAAAGTGTTTGTTTGTGCCTGTGTGGGCAACTGTGTGTAGAGAAGCGCTATCTCTCAGAAAAAATTAACTTTGACTCAAATGTCTAATTACATCCCGTTTTGATCTACCTAAAACAATAAAACCACACAAGCAATTGTTCAAACAAAAGTCAACTATATTATAAGGTAGATTTTGACTGACACCGTGCCTAAACCAGACGCGACCGGTGTGGCGCAACAGAACTCACACATTGTTCAAATGCGCATCCAGTATAGAGAAAATTTTAACTATAATGGGTTCTAATGCATCGTATTTTCTTTTGTCGCACCACGTCCTGTGTAGACAAGGTGTGAGGATAAAATCAAATTTCATGTCAGATTTATATAAATTCTCATATTTGTCTATGTACATTTATATTTATAAAATGTATTTAATATTAGAGATGCACCGATATATTGGCCAATAATCTGTATTGGTCGATAAAAGCAATTTTTTGTCTTAATTTTTTTATAATCTGTCAGAGCCGATATATCCTGTGAATCAAAAGAGGACAAGAAAATGCAAAGAAAGTGTGCTCTGTATAAAGCAAATGTTAAGAACCATCACCAGTTTGATGTCCAATATTAATAGTCATTGTATGTATTAATAACGCTCAGAAAGTTAAAAAATATTAATTGAATTATCAGAATTTATTCTTCAGTATTGGTGCATTTCTATTATCTATGTTTGTTTGCCCAAAACTATTATTTGACAATGACTGTACATCATTCATATTTTAAATTTCTTATTTTATTGATAATATTTTCCCCACTTTTGGGGCTTGTTGACACAAAAATTGCATATTTCCCTTTGAGCAATGACTGTGAAATGCTGTCACATACCTTAAAGGAATAGTTCACCATACAAATGAAAATTCTGAAATTATTTACATGCCCTCTTGTCATTTCAAACCTGTATGACTTTCTTTATTCTGCAGAACAAAAAAAAAGATATTTAGTAAAATGTTGGTAACAGAAACCTGTTGGTCCCCACTGACTTGCATTGGTTTTGTGTTCATACAATAGAAGTCAATGGGGACCAGTCTTTGGTTACCAGCATTTTTCAATTTATGACAGGATTTTTTTTGCGTTTTTGCTTTTTACTGCTTTATAGTACAGGTGAAAAGTATGCATACTCACACACACCTTTAAATTTGACTGTAAATATACAGCGCTTGTGTCTTTTTAATTAGCATTGTGATTGTGTTATCAGTGTTTCCTGCACACACACTCAGAAAGAGAGAGAGCATCCAAAAACCTAATCCACCATGCTCCAACAACAATGAAATATTCATATTGTTGTTTTTTTCCCCGCTGCCACTCCTGTCCTTACTTAGTATCTCTTTCTATTCCTCCCATCTCGCTGCACTACCTCACTCACTCTTTCTTCTTCTGTGATATATTTAAATGTTAATAACCATTCATTCTTGACACCCTATCTGCTGAGCCCCGAGTTTAACAGGAAATCTATTTAATCTGAAGAATCTCATTACATGATCATGGCAGCAGCAAAAGGCTCGAAGGTGCTCGCGAGGAAGAGAGAGAAAAGGGAAAGAGAGCGAGGGAGAGATGAAAAAATGAGTGCAATTCTTTAATTTAATCCATAGCCGTGTATGCAGCAACAGAAAGCCCCTTCTTTTCCGGCTCCATTTGAGTAGATAATGATTAAATGTTTTTTATTGTGCCACAGCTGGTAGGTTTTATCATTCTGAGAGAGGGCAAGAGCCGTGTGAATAGACGGAAACAAAACCTACACCCCCGATGCTTCTGACTGTCTTCCAAATATGAACTCCTTTTAAGGCCATTAAAAGATTACCACTGATTTAGCAAAATGTCTGCTGAAGACATTAGCAACAGACTGTTCCTCCGAACAATCCCCCACAATCCCACCCTCCCCTCCTGTTATCTCATTCACCCAGCACTATTTAATTTCATTTCCATGAATATGCAATGAATTTAATTTTGAGCACTATTTTCATCTGCTCCTGTAATCACAAAAAATGCTGGTGTAATTAGTTTCTAATTACTTGCTTTAATTGTTGTAGTAATCATTTTAATTACCCAAATGCAAAGACATCATATGCTAAAAAGGAAATGATCTACACCCGCTCCTGACTTCGCACCTCTTCTTCCTCCAGTTCCGTATCTGGGTCTCGATGCGGGCCAACTCGTATCGAAATCCGGACCAAGCGAGGGGTCGCGTTTGCGGATGCCTGATAGAGCCGCAGAGACCAGACGAGCGAGAGAGAAAACAAAATAAGCGAGACAAGGAAAGCTGGCCCGTCGCGCATCCCAGCAATCTGCCGAGCGGAAATTTGCATGCCCCGGAAAAGCTATTAAGTTAAAATATACAGTTATTGTACCTTTCTGGGCCTAGCGCCATACAAATGCTTATTGCGTGTGCTTATAGCCGGGGCCTAGCAGATGGTAAATCATGAAATTTTATGAAATTATTACACTGGCGAGGTGTTTTGAAAAGGAACAGCTGTGAGAGAGATGGGACATTATAAACACTCACAGGTGTTCCGTCTCTACCCTCCGCCAGCCCTGACATCAAAAAATTAAATTATAAACAAACCAGCAAATGTTGTAATCTCCTTCACAGACACACTACTTACAGGGGGAAATTGCTTAAACTAAGCAAAGAATTAAATTTTCATTTGCATAAAATATTTAGGGAGGCGAAGAACTTCGTCGTGGGGCTCTCCTCGCTGTTCGACTGCCAAGCGTTGGGGGGAAATTGCGGCTGCGCCGGTCGCAGCAGGCTAATGCTAACATGGAGGGAGCTCCATCAGGGACAGCGCTAATGGGCACTTCACCCAAGCACATATGGGCGAGAACACCTAATAAGAGCTGGCTGGCCGCTGCCAAACTCTGCTGCGAGCTTGTGTTTCTCATTAAGATTTTATTCCTACCTTAGTATTTAATTAGCCACTTCTGTACGGGGACTGAAGACGACGGTCTGGGAGCGCTAGCCCGCTAGCGCCTTGGAAATTCAGACGCGGGCTGGCACTTCGATTGCTGGCACGCTTTGTGTGACCCGGCTGTTTACTTCTCCGCGTGAGAGCTTGACAAGTGGCAGCGCTGGCAACTCTTCTGTGCCTGCCGTTTATTCGGCAGCACTAAAGAACTTCCATGTTTGAGATGTATTAAATACTTTATGATATGAACATGTTAAATAAAATCCTGATTATTGATAGCACACATTTATCTGGGAGATCTCTACAAGATGTATTTAACTGATTATTAACCTGGAATTCGTCTCCTGTCCAATGCCATAAAGCGATCTAGAAAAGGTCTGTAAGATGTTTATGACTTAGAATGTATGTAAAACTGCCCTTTCTAAGATGTTTATCAGATGCTTTTACACAGCAGATGTTTTCCAGATCTCTAGCAGACATCTTAAAGACGTGCCTGTGCTATCTGAGCTTAATAAATACAAACAACTTGAAAACGCTTTACTGATAAAAAATCTGTTGCAATGGACAATGTACATTTAGTGGTTTGATAAAACAAAATCTCAGTCCTCTGTTTGTTGTGAAAAAAAGCCAAATGAGAGGGCAGCAAAATACCGGGCCGCGGTATTCTGACAGTATTTCAATGATGCCAAATGACAAAAGACATTTGATGATCTGAAAGTAATATCTAATGCACCACCCAGGGCTAAGATTGACTTTGCGCTCACCCCACGTCGACCGGTTTTACACACAAGGTGCTGCTCGTGTCCTCATTGATATGATTTGAAATACACTTAGCCGAGTGTTTTGTGTTCACAATATTCCTGACAACAAACCAAGCAAAATATGCCGAACGCTCGCTGCATCTTAAACCTATTCAAGTCTCATTTGCCAAGCAAATACAGTAGAAGTGCTATAAACACCTAGCGTAATGTGTAGCCAAATGTCAAACACAACGCACGCATCATTATAACTTTTTTCCCTCGCTGTTTTCCAAATTACATAAGTCTTTTTATGGCTATGTATTTATTGTGTATGACAGGATGCGCTGGTAAAGTATTCAAATGAGATGCTTTTTTTCCCGTAGTTTTGTGAGTGGGCCAACGAATACTAGGCACGGAGGGCTTCGCTGCAAGGGATTCTGGGAGAGTCATGCATATTCAAATCCACTGCTGGACACGGTCGCCCTAAATAGGCGAGAAGCGTGCAGTACTTAGGGCGTCATTTGTGTATGCACGTGTGTGTGTGTCTGTTTGCAAGTCTGTGTTTCGCTTGTTAAATCTTGTACCCCTGGCACGCATTGTACTCTTCCCTTTGCAGGCACAATTTTCACATGAGCTTGGGGCTGCTTTCACCCCTGTCTTGCCGTAAGCAATACAGATGCAGTGAAAGTGAAGCAGTGCATGAAATCAAAGAGTCTGTGATTAAACACTACAGGCCTGGAGACAGTCTGCAGAGGCTGCCCACCGACCAGAGCTCCCAGAGATGCTAAAATAAGAGAGGCGGGTGGACACGATCACTCCTAATAATAGAAATAGCCAAAATAGTTCATTCAATAATTCGATTTTTTTTTTTGATTTTCTCTCTAAATTGAATGGCTGTTTTCAGTCTGTCTACTTCCTGTCTGCTCCAATAGTCAAAGTCCGGTTCTCCTATTGTAAATGCAAGGTCAATTATTTTGGGGTTTTCAGGTCAACTTTGCAACCCAAAAAAATGTGCATAAAATTGCTGTCAATGCTCTTCAAACCGTACCATCAGATTTGATTTAGCAAATATTTGGTGCTGTGGAATCGTGTTGGTTCATTAACAATTGTGATCATGTGCACGCTTAAGAAATCAATACTGCATTAGAACGGTACGCTCATCTGGCTTGAACAGAAGTGAGGGCTTTATTGGCAAACTAATCAAAGAGGTCATTAATACCAGCCACTTCTACATATCAGCATCCAGCATGACCTCTATCCAGAATACTTTGGGTCTGTAATGAGTTTCAAAATACTTTTGTTTACCCTTTACCCATGCGTTTCTGCGATTGGCCTTGATGCATGCATATGATATGGCCGTCAGGTATTGCAATAAATGGCATGCAAGTCTTGCAAAAACTGCATATTTAGATTGAGTTGGAAGGCTGTAGATGCTCCTGTCATTATTGACGGAACATTTAAATGCTGGTTAGTGACTTTTGCTGATCGTTATTCAAGGTCCAGCTTCATATTTAATCTTTCAATATGTACAATTTGTAATACTTTGTTAATTCTAAGGGGATAGCTCACACCAAAAATGAATATTTACTCTCAAAGCCATAGACCAGAAGTGTCTAATCCAGCTCCTAGAGGTCCACTTTTCTGCAAAGTTTAGCTTCAATCCTATTCAAACACACCTGAACAAGCTGATCACAGTCTTAAGGATGACTTAAAAAAAACCTTTGAATTATGAGTGAAATATGATTATTACGAGATGGATCTTAAGCCTTTTTTTTTGGAGAGTACAGGAAGCGAAGTGGATGAGAGAGATGGGGTGGGGTCGGTGAAAGGACCACGAGCCGGGATTCGAACTCGGGTCCCCCGGGGCACCATATGTCGGAGCACGAACCACTCGACCATCGGCTCTGACCCAATGTCTTTTTAAATTGTTAAAAGGTGGTAAATAAACACTGGAATGCACCCAATGCTGACATAATTGACAAATCAGACATTTGCACAGTACTTGTATGTTAGCCTACAAACTGACGTCACTTCTGAAGAACTCTCTTCACAGTATTGAATCTAACGGTCTACTTTAGGTTGTCGAGAGGCGGCAAACTGAAAGGTTTCTGCTCCATAGATCTCCTCAAGCCTCATATTGATGATATTGAGGTTGTTTACTAGATGAGCATTATCTAAAGGTCATATCAATGAGTCAGTTATGCAGCTGGCTGTATATTAACAGAGCTAAACAAAGCTAAGCAACTTTCAACGTCTATTTTCAACACTTTACATTTTTCCATTGAAAGATTTCATTGGGATGACAAGAATATTACCGCATATAGGCCTAGATCACAAGTCACAGTTCACACAAAAATAAAAATGCTGTCATCATTTACTCACCCTCATGTCATTTAAAACCTATATGACTTTCTTTGTTCCGCCGAACACAAAAGATGATATTTAGAAGAATGTTGTTAACTGGCCCCTTTTCAATTGCATTGGGTTTGTGTCCATGCAATAGAAGTGAATGGGGACCAGTGGTGTTTCTTCAAAATATCTTCTTTTGTGTTCTGTGGAAGAAAGAAAGTCTTCAAGGTTTGATATGAAAAGAGGATGAGTAAATGATGACAAGATCTTAATTTTTGGGTGAACTATCACTTTAACAAAGCTTTCAAAGGCATGGGTGGCCAGGTTACCATCAACTGATTTACTAGAAGCAGCAGACATTCAAACAAGTGTTTAATTCATCTTACATCTCCATATAAGATGAGCTGATCTTCCAACCCAAATGGGAACAACCGATTTATCCAATAAAACATGTATTGTGAAGGCTACGCACACACAACAGCTTGTTTATGGCACTCTAAAATCAAGCTGTGGCTTCTTTAGCTCCACAATGTTTCACTAGAAGAATCTCATTATAACGTCTAATGACATATTCAGCCTTTCCAATTACATCCCTCTTGTTTCATGCTATCCGAGTAGAGAGTGTGGTTTACTACTATAAACTACAGGTAGTGCCAGTGATAAAATTTGCAGTGAAAGTTCTTGTAAGGAGAAGATTACAGTTGATACACTGCACATAGACAGATATTTCTTTAATTACACCCATTGGTCTCGACAACGACGCTCGAGTGTGCTGACGGAACCGATTGTTGCAAAGATTCATTTTTTGGTGTCAGTGTAACTTAGTAATTAAAGTAGAGTTCTGACCCTGTACGCTGTCTCGTAAAGGTATTTTAAATGGGGAGAGCGGCAGAAGTGTCTGATAGGGTTCTTGACAGCAAAGGATGCTGAAAATAGTAATTAAATGTGCCGGCAAATAGCACCAAACTCATCAACGGGAGCGTTTTTAATGAAATAACACTCTAAATGAACACTGGGAGAAAATAAAAAGTGAGCAATGGCTTTTCAGTGTACTCTGAAATTTTAATTGCCTGTCTGGAGAATATTAGATAAAGCTTGATTAGAAATAAATTGGAAATCTCCGCTGAATGCATCTGCTGATGGGAGTATTATTAAAGCAGACTGCTGGAGAGGACCGGCCCACAAATATATAAATAAACCAAAAGCGATTCTGGAACTGATTGATTGAACATCAGCCCGTTGCACCTCATAGAAATTAAAAAACTTTGATAGACATGAAGGGACCTTTCGTGAAGCAAACGTTGTATCTGAAACGAAACAAAAAAATGTAATGTTTCATACACCTGGCTCATAATCTAGCGTGTTGCCATCTTTTGTGAGAAGATGGATCACGATATCATACACTCATTGTTGGAAAAGTCACAAATATGCAGAAAAAGTGAAGAACGTCGTATGAAGAGTTTTTTTGTCAAGTTGTTTATTCAAGGCTGTATAAAAACTATTATTTACAGACTTTTAATGTTTGACTTTAGAGAATGTTCACATATTTTTGAAATCCAGTTAAATATGAAAGAAAAAGACTGCAAATGTGCAAATAACATGAAAAAATTAAAAATTATTTTACATTGATTTTCTGGCACCTCAGCTGTTTTTAACAAAATCTTCAGAAATTTCTCTTATTAAAAAAATGCAGACTATGTAAACGTATGAACACATCTCAACACTGAATATGAACACAGGAAATACCAACTTATTATTTCCCAAAATGATATCCCAAGAAATATTATTTTGAAAAAAACATCTACATTCAATCAAGAGCTTTTGTTTGTAGGCAGCCTATTTGATCAAATGCACACATTATATTAATCGACTATACATTAGTTACAGTAAATTTACAAAATAAATTTATTACAAAAAATAAAGTGAAACGATTCTTTTACGTATTCACTATATAACGCCGACAACAAACCCCCTCAACCTCACTGAATATTGCAAACCTTCTTTCTCTCCCACCCTTTTCTTTCAATAAACTTATTCTTCTCAGTCCTCTAGAGTTTTAAATCTCTCCCATTAGACCCCTCGCGTCATTTTCTCTCCCTCGGCTCCCCAAACAACAAGGCCTGAAAAAGATTGCAGTTCATTTAAAAGCGCGGTGGATGGAGGCCTCATTTACGCTCTCCTGGCAACTCAATCAGGCCAGCCAGCCCTGATGAGTGAGTGACTAGTTTCAGACTGCCAGTCAATATGTGTCTGCTGTGATAGAATGTCGGCATATACACCTCTCTCTCTCTCGCTCTTTCTCTCCCTATCCCTCCTTTTCCCTTGCCTAATCAATGTTATCAAAATGGAGAAGATAGGAAACGGAAAAACACTGAGGAACGATATCTCACTCTCTCGCCAGCAAAAGATTCATATCTGGACTGGTCTAACACGTATATTTAAAACAAAAGGGGAAAATAATTACAAATGATTTTATTTATTTTTTAGTAAATGAAGATTTTAACAGCAGCTCTTTCTTTTATTTCTGATGCAATGGTTTCATCACACTGTGCTTTGAGCCGTTCCAGGTTTGGGACTCATTAATATGAACCGTGCGTTTGTTGAACAAGTATGTTGAATACCAGGACACGTACACCCAGACACATGCACGCACTAGCTACAGAATATGCAGCTGCTAATAGATTTCATTCTAAAACTGTTTATTTGTTTTTCTCTCTTGTTGTTTTTCTGTTGATCATTGAGTGTCTGTCTTATTAAAACACAGATGCTCTCTCTCTATCTCTCTCTTTCGCTCATGGTCGAGTGGGTTGGATTGTCCCTGGTGTCCTCTATTACCCATGCGCCCCACTGAACATGCTTTGCAGTCTGCTGACCCCCTGCCCCGCCTGTCACCCTGACGGCTACTGTTATCCTCGGCTACTTATTTCACCAAAGAGGCTTTTTGTTCATTTACCCCTTGTATTGAAAGTATAAAGGCAGGCCAATTACAAGTATAAATGGACTGGTAATTTCTAGATAGGTGAGGAGTATGTTTGTATTTTTCTGCGCGTGTGGGGGGATTGGGGGGACGTGTTTTGATCCATCTTACAAATTGATGCAGGAAAAAGTTTCACGGCATAATAACTTCACTTTTCTAAACCAATAATTTGATTGACAACATCTGTCCAAATGTAATATCTGCTGGTACAGAAATCTAATCGGTCTAATCTTATTCTAAAACAGGCAACATTACATACACTGTCTAATGCACTGACTGTATGTACTTTAAAATAATTACAAAACTGTACAAACTTGACAAAACAAACGCAGACATATACAGAACAAGTAAAAAGTGTGGAAACGTGTAACTGAAATGTTTCCAATAATATTTTTAAATCTTTATCTCAAGGTGCATGCAACAATAAAACAATAGTGTGATTGTGCCAACATAATTATAATATATAAACATAATTGTTCACAAAAAATTATAATGTTTTTTTTCAAATAGTCAAGATAAATCAGCCAATAAGAGCTCTGAATAGATTTGAACTCCTTCAATACTCTTTAAAAAGGTTCCCAGGTTGAGATCTCAAGAAGCAGAATAACAAAACGCTAAGAGAACGATTTTGCAAATACTAGTCAAAGTTTGGAGATGCAAAATGTAAAGTTTTTGATTTATTTTATTTGCAATGTAATTCGCAATTTTTTTCCACAATTGTGTTACTCTATAGGACGCACGTGCCTAGTCCGGAATGTGTTTGGTTATAACATTTGATTTAGTATTTAATTTACTTTAATTTAATTTATTTTAATATTATATTGGATTTAATTGTATTAAATGAACTATTAACTAATCAACTACTACTTATTGATTCTTTGCTGATGTCTATCGAAGTTGAGGATGCAAACATTGGCGACATGACGTTGGTTTACGTTGTTGCCGCTGAAACCATCTATATTCTTATGAGTTTGCTTATATTCTAAAAGGTGGAAAAAAATATAAATATAGAGACTGGTAGCGTATTAATATAGTTTTCCAGCAAAAGTGTTTTTCATTTCAAAAACTATATTGATGACTAATTCTGCACTACAAAGATTATTTTTCCATCAGATGCCTTCTAACAAAATCCCCTAACACGTAGAAAGTCAAATATTTTTGCTAAAACTAAAACTTATGCCAACTAATACAAAAACTAGACACAAACTATTAAACAATCTGTATAAACATGAAATTAAGATTTATCTTTAGAAGCACACTTAATTTACAACACTTTTAATTAAAAGACACTATGCACAGCTATTGCACAGTATACAGTTTCCATAGTAAAATCATTTCACATACAGCGATGACATCTTGGTGAGAGAGCCGCTGTACGTGCCCGCCCTCCTCCTGCAGTGGAAAACGCTGTTGACTGCCTAATAAATCTGCTTTACCGCCCAAAGGTCAGCAGAAAGCATTACAGAGTCTCCGCAACCACAGGATTCGTCTAGAAAGCACATCCCCTCGCTCTCTCTTCCAAGGATCGCTGAAATTTATAAGTTGCTGAACAAGTACTAAAGGCCATTAAAAACCTAGCTGGAATTTATGTGAGGCAGAGGTGGAAATTATATAATTAGGGGGCTCAAATAATTTTTCAGTCGGATTCTTCTCACAGACCTTTAAGTTTAATTGGGTGCTAACGGCAGCTAGGAACCAATGATGACGACAGACACGCGAAATAAATCAGGGGGAAAGGTCAAAGGTCGTGCTCATACATGAGGAAGACATATGTAACGAGGAGGAAGAGAAAATGAGTACGTTCGGGTTACGCGCTGATATTTTGAGGGTTTTTAAGGTCTGTGGGCTTCGTGTTTTTTGGTCGCTTGACTCTTTGTCTCTTTGACCTCATAATGGAAATATGGATCATTATGCAAATCTACGTTCGCATGTTTGGCTGACACGAAGCGACTTAACAGCTCATGCATTCCCTGGGACTTTGATCATTCTCACGCTTTACCAGCTGTGCTTTATATATAGGCTAAATATAAACCATGGGTTCCAGCATTTATATATTTTTCTAATCAGAGGCTATATACAGTCGTGTACATACCCCTTGCAGAATCTGAAAAAAGCTGAAACATTTGGAAAAATAAGAGGATTTATGAAAATTAAGGTTTAATTTTAATTTAGTCCTTCCCTGAGCAACATATTTCACTAAAGAATAAAACAGAATTGTTCAAAATAGCCCAGGGCAAATGTTTACAAACCCTGGTTCTTAATACTGTATGATGTTACCTAAACAATCAACGAGAGTTGTAATATTTAATCATAGTTGTTTAAGGGTTACTTGTTTGTCAAGAGTCATTAGACTGTCCAATGACCTTCAAAACAATCACCCAGGTCCTCCACAATCTTTGCTTTTTCAGCATTCCTGGATAGTTGATTCATGTCCAGCAATAACTGTATGATGTTGAGAGTCCTCTTTTTACATTGAGGACAATCGAGATACTCATACACAACTATTACAATAGATAGACAAAGTCAACACCATTCATTTAAAGTCAGGTGGGTGTAAAACCTCTGAAAATGGTTTTGGTGTAAAAAATTATATATAATTTCCTGAAAATCTTCTGAAGGACATAAGTGCATGAAAAAAGGAGATGTATAAATGAAACAATAACAATTTACACCAAAAACATTTTATGTTTACCATTAAATGAATGGTGTTGACTTTGTGGGCAGCATTGAATGTTTCTATCTTTTGTAATAGTTGTGTATGAGTCTCTAGATTGTCCTCAATGTAAAAAGAGGAATCTCAACATCATACAGTTACTGCTGGACATGAGTAAAATATCCAGGAAAATATCCAGAAATGATTGTGGAGGACCTGGGTGATTGTTTTGAAGATCAGCGGACAGTCTTATGACTCTTGACAAACAAGAAACCCTTGAACAACTATGATTAAACATAAAAACTGTCATTGATTGTTTAGGTAACATCTTAAAGTATTAAGAATCAGGGGTATGTAAACTGTTGCCCTGGGCTATTTTTAGAAATTCTGTTACTAATCTTTAGTGTTAACTTTATGATATCATTTATTTAGTATAATAACTTGCTCAAAGCACTTATTATTATGATTCTTCAAGGGGTATGTAAACTTTTGAGCACAACTGTATAAATACTATGCAATAAACGTCTTCCAATGTTACACGATGTTATATTTTGAGCCATAACCCACAGAAACTAAGATACGGTAATAGCATCTGCTTATTAGTTCTGCAAACCTGGACCGCTACAATGAATTAGATTACCATCAAAATAAATAATCATGCGAACAAAACCATTTACCAAAAAAAGAGACTCTGTTTATATTTAAATAATTTTAGATTAGTTTCTCTTTTGTAATTGCAATTCTGTTAGCTACAACATTAGTTTCCAAGTTGGTGTCCTAGGGGTCCCAAGAACCATTTTTGAGGAACAAAAGACAGCAAAAGTTGAACAATTCTACTTAAAAACATTACAGTTTATTTTTTACAAACAACATGCTGTCTTTATAATATCACACTTCATTTTTGTGTGACAGTTTAAATGCTTCATACAAAAAATGGATATGTATTTTAGAAAGGGGGTCCCTCACAAAGGTTCATCATATTAGGGGACATATGAAAAAGTTTTAAAACCCTTGAGCTACACAACAGAAGAGTCACCATAATACTGTATTCTCTCAGGTCCTATACTGATCCTATACACTGGGTGCATTGTAAGGGTTCAGGATGGGACCTGAGAGGGGCCTCCACAACCTCAAAAACAAAGGTTAGTGCTCTCTCAGGTTAGAACGATTTCTCTTTTCCTCATTGCTTCCTCCGCTCACGCTTACTGGAGATAGTGACTGCATGTAGTTAATTATAATTAATGAAAACTTGTTGGTCTATGAGACAGAAGAAGGAAGAAAGTTCACACAGAGGGTAGATGTCAACTGGTTTGAACCAGAGGCTATCAAGTCATTTGTTTAGACCTGAAGAAGCTCTCTCTCTCTCCCTCTCTCTCTCTCTCGGCTCTCGGAATGATGATTTCTTTTGGGGCCTGTAATGCTTGATTTTATTTGATTCTTTGTTTTTTTAAATATTGTCAATTGACTTAAGAGCTCATGGCTTTGTCTTCATTAGGTTAATGAAAGGGCCCCTGTGTTTATCTTTTTAACAGATAATCTAATCGCTTTCTGTCTCTAAAGATCATTCCGGCGCAAGTCGCTCACAGTAAAGCGTTTTTTAATTTGAGAGGACACGCAAAGCGCACGTTGAGTTGCATCACGCGTGACTGATAGCAACAGTTCCTATGTTATCTGGAAACACGTAGGGGGTAAAGGATTAGTACGAACACGCTGACTCCAGGGCACTGGAGTATGTTCTCCAAACAGGCGGTCCACAGGGCAAACCAACAGTGGTTTAATGCGAACAGTAGGGTGCTGATGGTGGGGCCGGGGAAGGAGCGAGGTGAGGCTCAGAGGGGGCCGTAAACCCTGAAAGCAGGGGGGAAAACATGGATTTGTCGGGCCGTGTTTTAAAAAAAAAGCCACTGACTGCGCTATAAATCAGCTGTGCTTGTGAAATGTCCGTGACATTGGCCTTCACCCTTGGGCCCTATAGAAATCAGAGCAGCAATAAAACTAAAGTACCTACACACTGTCTGCCGGACCCCTGCTGCAACACATACACACACTCATTGTTTTAGCACTACAAGGACGTAACAATCGCACAAGTCCTATGCCAAGCTCGTCATACCCATTACAAGTGGCACAAGTGGACTGTTAAAAAACGTTTTGAAAGCTTGTGTCAGAAATTCACATCTAAATTTGATCAGAACAATCACACGGAATTTCATAAGATAAGAATCAAAAAAAAAAATACAGATTCTTCTGTGTATTCTCTGTTGATCAACAACCCACACAAACACAGCCTTTGACTTAGTTGCGAGACTCACTGTCACGCGTCCTCATGTTCCTGTTTTGATGTGTGCCCATTTCTGACGGCTTGTACCGGTGTAGTCGAGCTGTTGGACATTTGCAAATTCAACTTTCATTACCGGCTGAATTAACATGAGAGAGACAAAGCTATCCTGACATCACAGACTTGATTAAGAAGTTGGGCAAAAATTGGCACATGCCCAGATCGCTCTGACTCCTGTCACCCTGTTCCCCGGCATTTAGACAGGATGGGCGTTTGACATTATGCGCTGTCCACCAGAAATACGGAGAGAGGATAATTTAATTGTCAAACATTACTTAAGGCATTATATCTGTTGATGAAGTTACATTTTAAACCAGCGGTTCACTGTAATGACAAAGCGTTGTGATAACTCATTTGTGATCTCTAAGCATTTTGTGTAAATTATGACATAATGTACAAATTTGTGTATGTTTGTCATTTATGATGTGGAGCCCCGCATATATTATATTAAATATATAATGTATTTCTCTACTTGTCTGTCTGCCTAGAACTGTTTTACTGCAAAGCAATTTAAGCTATATTTTTTATTTATTTATTATTAAAAAATATTTTTTTATTATGCTTAATAAATGTATAATGCAACAGTAAGGTTTTATTATATCATTTAAGTAATTCCAAAGGTTTTCATTTAGTTTCCTATAGCTTTAATATTTTTTGTCATATTAAATCAGAGTTAATTTAGTTTTGTTTTAAGTTTTTTTTGTAGCTTTACTAACATTTTTAATTAGCTTTTATTTATATATATATATATAGAGAGAGAGAGAGAGAGAGAGAGTGAGAGAGAGAGAGAGAGAGAGAGAGAGAGAGAGATTTAGTTTGTATATGTATTTATAGTATCATTTTTAGAAATTTTGATACAACTTATTTCACTTTATTTCCAAGGCAAAATGTTATTTTTTTCATCACTTTGTTTTTCCAAAAATTTTTAGGCCAATAGTTTATTTGATTTCAATAAACTGACTTTTTTTATATGCTAAATTTTATTATTTGTTTATTTTTATGTTGCTATATAAAATGTATACATTTTTATTTAGTGTTTTATTGTGCCTCAAACTTATTTCAGAGGCAACATTTTATTGTTTTGTTTAGTTGGTTTTTCCAATCATTTTTATGAGCTTTCAATGAGCAGAAACTTCTTCAAAGTTTTAATTTTATTAAACTAAAATAACATTGTATTAAATATATACACCTCTCTACACTGAGAAATTGAATAAAAAGCTGCTAAATTGATTTTATTTATTTTGAAAGTTTAAATTTACAATGTAAAGTACTGAGATAGGAATGCTATCCGTGCTGGCCCGACCGCTACAACATTTGGCAGAGAGCCGCGCACTTTCAATGATGTCCCTCTTGAGGCCTGTAACATGCGAGGTTTTACGGGGTAGTCTGTAAAGTATGACATGGCTCTTAAAGTAAATCAACTTCCACTTCTACTCCTCTTGGGCTCTCTCTCAGACACACGGCAGTCGGACCCTTCGGACTAACTCTTTCCTCACAGGAGCACTTCTCAGATCAGTTAAGCTTGGCCACAAAGCAGATCCACATCCACATTGCATGAACCTCCCACTTCCTTTGTACGTCCTCCCTCAGACGCTGTCCATCCGCCCCACATCTGCTCAGACAAGCAGACACATCCAATAAATCACCTGACTTAAACTTTCGTCCACATCTCACCTCAGACATCATCCCTCCCTTCTCCCCAAACTCACACACATACATTCCTCTTGCCCCGTGCCTCTTTTCCTGCTGAAGTCACTTAAATAGAAGGATCGCAGTGGGAGACATAATGTGCAGGAGTAATAAGGTGATCCCGTCGGGGTCATGGCTCTAATTCTCTCCTTGCTCGGCTGCTCGGGCCCTGGGCTCTCTCTGTAAGTTAATGGCCTGTGGTCAGTGAGCCAGAGGGCCCATAAAGACCCCTACACTCCGGGCTCTTACCCCTCAGCTACCGTAGACATCGCTTTTAGATAACAACACAAACCGCACACAATCCATGCTGTGGATTTCTTACAGTGCGGGCCAGTAAATCACGCAGCGTTTATCAGTTCATTTCACGTGCCCTTCAAGTTTCGATCGGGTTTGGCACACCTGTGTCACAAAGGGCACATTTCCACATTAGTACACACTCACTGCATTGTCAAAGCAATTCTTCACCCAAAAAATGAAACTTTTGTCATCATTTGTCATCAGACAAAACCTCTGTTACTCGTTGACTTGCATGTTTTGTGTCCATCCAATAGAAGTCAATAGAGGACTACGTTTTTTTGGTTTTCACAGAACATGTTTTTTTGCATTTCTACTATTTATTAAAGGTACAGTTTGTAGAAATCACGCTAGAGGGCGCACACTCAAAACAACAACAATCGCGTAGCTTGATGACGCTGTGTAGAAGCGTGGAATGATGGGACATGTTGTGTTCAACTCCACCGCTGATGGTACCGCTGATACATCAATCAGACAGAGATGAGAAATCATGTTAGTGGAAGAGGTAAAGTAATAAAGTTTTATAAATGTTGCGTTTGATGAAATCATTAATGTCATTATAATGATTAGACCCGAGTAATGTAAGGTTTAAAACTAAATTGTTAGTCATATATGTTGCAGTAAATGACCAATTCGATGGTGTGATAACACTGCAAAGTTTTAAGCTTTCAAATCAATCATTGTAAATGTTTATTTGAATGTACCCACATCGTTTGCTAGACGGACCGACGGCACAAACTACTTCAGCATCTGTCTACAACAGTGTCACGCGGTTGCTACGTCAGTAAAGGCGGTAACAAAGGGTAGCGCGGATATGACGGCATTGACAGGCGACTAAACGGACCCGGTCCACCGTTTACAATGCCAATTTTCTCAGGATTTAAGAGCAGTTGGAAACATTTGAGATATTGTAAGTACTCAGCTGAAAAATATCTATACCATTGGTATAGTAGTTTTTGGATATTTAACTGCAAAATTCTTACAAACTCTACATTTAAGCCATTTTTTTCACTATTGCAGAAATAGATTAGTCAAAATGTGTTTTTATACAAATACAATACAACTTAATATAAATTTGAGCAAAACATATTAATATATATATAATATTTTTTTAAGCCCCCTCCCTTCATGAATAGCCTATATTAATATGGCATATACTGGACTGCTAAAAGAATGTAACGTAAGTTACTCTGTACCCCTACACCAAAAAATGTATCACGAGTCATGTTCGGTAAAATTTATTCGGCCATTTCACATTTTCGGTGGCCGAAGATTCGGTGCATCGCCGTTTTTGAGTGGCTTTGTCGAGATGCATGCTAAATTATACCTTAATAAAATACGCCCGCCTCACCCGTAAGCTTTAATAATTTTGGTACGTGTTGTTGTCATGGCAATCTTGTTTTCTGTCATCTCAGAAATCAACAAGTAGCAGATGCTTCGAGTTTATAAAATTGTAAACATACCTTTATTATGGTAGATGCCAGATGTGACTGCTGTACATCTACTGCAGACAAAAAAGGCCTCAATATCAATAAGATCTGCTTTTTATAGATATTAATAACTGCCAGTGTTATGTTGACTAAACTGATTAACTATAATTGCTTATTATACTTAAACTGACACTAAAACATACAAAAAAAGTCTCAAAAGCGACAACCCAAGAACACCACTAAAACTAACAAAAAAAGTTTCAAATTAAAAAGCAGGTTTCCTCAGACACCACTGTAGCACATTTGAACAGAGAAACCGAAGGAGAGAACAAAAGACACAAGCGAAGGGAGTAAGGCCGTTAATGGCTGGATGTGAGGGGGGGTAATGAGGCCGTGCAGGGGAGGTGTGAGGGGGCACGAGGCGGAACAGTGGGGTGTAGCTAACACTTCAGCATTTACAGTGATTACATGTGAACCCCTGTCACACAACATGAGCGCCCTCAGGGTACCGAATTAAACCCAGTGTTTATGCTTCGCATTTCGCTTGCCGTTTCCAAGCCGTTCCCTTCTTTAAATTTGTTTTCTTTGTCGCTTCACTTTTTTTGGTCGACGCTGACGTGTTTACTTTGCTTCATTTGGTTTTCCTGTCAGCCATCATCAGCGGTGCATTAACAGCTTAACGCAAATTAGCACGCTCCTGCTCACAAACGTGCCGGGGAGTCCACGATTTGTGCACGCAACTACTTTTCTGAAAAACAGCTACACAAAAAATGTAACATGCTTACTAAAAATGTGCACAAGTTCCCAGAAATCGCTTTCAATCTTGTTTTATTGTACGTATGGTTACACTTTACAATAAGATTCAATGCATTAAAGGGATAGTTCACCAAAAAAAATGTATGCACCCTAGTGTCATTTTACACCTGAATGACTTTTTTTCTTCTGCAGAACACAAAAAGAAATTCTGAAGAATGTTGGTCACCAAACAACGGTGGCCCCTTCTCACTTCTATTGTGTGGACACAAAACCAATGCAAGTCAATGGGTAGCGTCGTTGTTTGGATACCAGCATTCTTCTAAAAGCCTTTCATGTTCTGCAGAAGAAAGAAAGTCATACAGCTTTGGAATGGCACTAAATAATTTTGAAGTAAATGAAGATTGAATTTTCATTTTGGCTGATCTATGCCTTTTATCCATTTAATGTTAATTTAATTAAATAACAATGAACAATACCTTAATAGTAACTTTCATATTTTCAAATATTTAAAAAATCGTGTAAATAAAAAAACTATTAGAAAATTTAATATTTTGAACATAAAAATCATAAAAAATCTTCATTGCAAATTCAAAATAAGCCTTATTTATTTGTTTGTTTTCACCAAGAAGCTAAAGTGTACCTCCAACCTGCAGTCTCTCCCTTTACGTGCACATACAAACACTTAAAACCCCAGAAAAAGCATCGCACACAACATGTAGCGCCTTGGGTACCACCGATACTACTAAAATAAACCATGGCAACAGTGGCTCAGAGACCAGCCAGGTGAATTTAGCCCCATAAAACCTTTACTAATAGAGTTTACGCTCATTTACAGGCCCAAAACAATTCAATTGTCAGCAGGGCGCGACAAGCTCCGCAGTCAGAGCTGAATGAGGAGCAACATTAATGCTTCTAATGCAGACTGGTCCAGTTCACTCCCTCCTGAGGGCCACTGCTATAATAACAGACCTGATATTGGATTCAGGCTCTGGTGACACCAGCCATTTAGATTACTCACACTGAACTCCTCTCTGGGTCTCTGCTTAAAATGAAAGAGGATATGAAATGCAGAGTTTAGAAGCTACAGTCAAGCGTTTGAATAAATCTTAAAGACACATACAGTCAAAGCAAGTGACGATGAGGGCTGGGAAAACCATATACAGTACTGGGTGTATACATTTTTTGTGGATTCATTTCAACGTTTTGGGGCTCTTGGGAGTGGATTTTCTGTGAAAAGAGTCATAAACTGGATTGGGTTTGCAGGTCATGTTATTATTGCTATTGTATCAGTTCAGCTAAACTGGATTACTGATGTATGTACATTTGAGAAGGCAAAATGCTCTCAAATGCCTCAATGAACATAGACGCTCGATCTTGGAATATGATCCTTTCATCCGTGTAAAATCTCAGTTTCTGCCTTTTTTTAACTTTTGAGTCATGTCCGCTCACAGCAGCAAACATTTTGTATGCTCTTATACCCCTCATAATTCGTTTTTATTTTGGATCAGCAGCAAACTATCACTTTGATTGATCTCGCCTTTCATCACAGGGGTCTTAATTGTTGATCTCCATCGAACATGATCAGTGTGCATCGACATATCATCCCAGGATTAAGTGATGCTGTCAGCTAGTGGCAAAAAGAAAACAATACATCCATGCAGACATGGCTCCATCGACCAGTCTCTCTCTCTCACACACCAGCTCTGTCTTTCTCACCCATTCAAGTTTCTGATACATACAGTATGGCATGTACACTTAATCACTGTAAATCTGAAATTGATCCGTACCAAAGTGTAAACTGAGCTATTAAAATCACTCCTCCCGAACATTTTTATTCACTCTTATTCTTATTTTACTCTCTCTTATTATCTTCCCTTTCTTTTTTAGTAAATGTCCGAAAAAGTGTAGATTTACATTTCCACTTTAATTCAGTGGACAAAAGTTTCATTACAAATAATATTATAGGCATAACAATGATTTAATGACACAGGCTTATATGGGCATATCTTTCATACCTTAGCACACCTTTTAAATTAATGTTAACATCAGACCTGTCCAAATGCCCACACCTGACGTTTTTGCACTTGATCACTTGTTTAGGTATTTCCTATATTGAGCTCAAATGTTTAACCGGGTGTGAAGACTTCAAAAGTATTCAAAACTTTGAATTGTCCAAAGGGATACACTTATTGTGTTTTAAAAATGCAAGTTTATACAAAGTTATACTTCGATTGTAAATACTTTGTACATTACAATAACAAACCAAAGGTCAAGTCCCTATGTAACATTCACAACTTATGTGCAACTAATATCTGCAACAAAACCTTGTACTACCAAATGTTCATATAATATGTAATACATATTATTTCTGACATCATTTTTTTATAACATTTAGTCTTTTGAGGGCATGTGAGATGCTGAACATTACGAGATACATTTAGCTTTACGTTCTACGGCGTGTATTAGAGCTTAGCATTTTTCAGACCTAGGACAGTCTTGCAGGTTTTTTGTCATGTATACATAATCTCATGTGTCCAAAAACACAAGCGTGAGTTTTTGGGCAAACCCAACTTCTCAAATGAGCATTTTTCATACTATACTAGATAAAATAAGAAATATTTCAGATTCTGCATTTAACACAAGTTCCTAGGCAGTGTGTTAGCTGTGTAAACCAGATTTTAAATCACATATTTTCAATTGGTTTAATGCTCTAAATCCACTTCAATATTATCTTCAACTTTTAGCCGTTTTAAAATATGAGCATGTTCCTCCCATTTTCTTTATCTGTTACAGCCACGTCCTGACTCCACACAAAAACACCTCCATCTTCAACAGAATGGCTATAATCACTTTCTTAACACCCCGCCGCCGCCTACCCCTGCCCCTCCACTACGAGATATCCTTGAGCCTCACCTCCATCTCTTTGCTAGGTCAGGCGGTGATAGTACTGATAGTGAGCTATAGTTTAGGTCCAGATCTGCTATCTTGGCCTTGAATGATAGAGTAAAGGGAATGGGGAGGTGTTTATTGTCACCCAGATGGTCCACAATACGGCCGGTTTGCACAAGGCCCCTACATGGCTGCCCCCACCCTCCCCCTCACCACGAGCAATATAATTCATGGGGTGGCACCATTGTGCAGGTGACTGATAAGGCCTTCACTCTGGACCGCTCTGGTCACTTGTCTCAAGGAGAATCCAAAGAAACTTCACTCAGTACAAATGGTGGTAGAAAAGTGCTTTGCTCTCTATCTTTTCCTCTCTCGGCTTCTCTCTTTTTTTTAGAGGAACAGAATGCTTTTAAACTACTGAAAACATTGTGGAGAAGACAGCAATATAATGTCTAGTAGCAAATATTCAAAGTGGGCTCTTATGGTTTACCTTACACCTGAACTTTAGGAGGCGGTTTGACAGACAGAGTAGGCCCGAGTTAAAATGAAGGAAATTTATGTAGCTTTAATGAAAAATTAAAGGACAAAAACTTTATTGTGTGCACCTTGAAAAACCCATATAGAGCCATATTCATATGGCTGTATTTGCTATATACAACCATGGAAAAAAAAAATAATCAGTTTATAATCATTTATAGATGAAATGTGACCATTGCAGGCCAGTGTCTGGTAGAATTTTACAAAATCAAACCTCAGGAGTGACAAAGTCTTCCAACAGCAATGTGAAAGACTGACAGTATGACAAAACCCATGAAAAGGTCGATAAGCGGAGGGAGGTTATCACATTAAAACATAATTTGTGAACTTTTCCTAAACACATGTACAAATATTACTGTTCAATTGAAAGTGAATATGAACATTTTCGTTAGCCTTTTCTGCAAATAAAGGCAAATAGAAAAATATTTTTATTTGAAATCTGGTAGAAATATTGTCAGCAGTTCACAGAATGAAAAAAAAAGATAATTCTACCTTAACACATACTGTATCTGTAAATATTCCATTCAGAAAAAATTAAGTAATTTGAAATGGTCTGAGTTTTTTCCACGGCTGTTTATATAATAATACGTCACTGCAAGTTGTTTTAGTTAAGGATTCCTTTTAGTCTTGGACTAATCTTAAGTTTTGTATCTGAAGTGTTATTCAGATGGTTCATATTCAGCCCGACAGTGCAAAGTTTATACCGAAGCAATGACTGTACGTTGTCTAGTTATAACGTCTACAACAAGTATTTATGAAACAATTGGATGTCTGAGCAATCATGTTGCCCATGATCATAGATCCTTCTATGGATCCGCATGAACAGACACATTTATGGCTCCTTATTACAGTCATAGTCATATGCAGAACAGTAAACAAATAAATCCTAAAAGTTGTTTTTGCCCGTTCCAGCTCCTAATATGGAGTTGTTGCCCACTGCTTTGATTTCCATGTCTGCTCTCACCATCGATCCACCCCTGACAAATTTTGATTCAATGCTCATAATTTTCCATCTAAGTAAATGTCCAACAAAACGCTTGACGAATGGACTCACTAGTTTATAGAGTAAATAATGAAAAGATCATTTGGTAGACTGGATGTCGCAAGCAGAACCAGTCAATAGGGAACTACGGAATGAGCTACGTAGTTCTGAAAGCCGGCAGGAATGGTTTTCCTTATCACTTTCACTTTCAAATAGCATTTCATCCAAGAAAGTCCATACGTGTCAGCCAATCGATGTCACAAAGCATAATCAGAATGTCAAATATCTTAAGTGCTCTTATATTTTCTGTGAAAACTTTCCTAGATGGAACGGCGCATTGATTCGCGTCACGGCAGAGTTAAGCAGACACAGTCTGGCACGTTCTGAAAAAATGTCTGAGTAAAATAGTTTTTTTAATCAAATGAGGATTGTCATTGAAGATGAACAAATCAGTGTGTGACCACTCCCCTGTGTCAGAAAGATATCGATCGAACACATAGGAAACTGTATGACATGCTGTGTGTGTGTGTGTGTTCAGGTTTCTCACATCTGTTCTTTGTCAGGGTATCTGTGATATGCCTCCGGGTCTCCAGAGGCTCTTTGGTTCAACATGGAAAATGCATTACTGCATTGCAAGTGGTCCGGTAATCCACTCCAGTAATTACAAGAGGTACAGGAGCTCGAAGCGAGTGTGTGCATGTCATGACCGTGGCTGCTCTGAGGTGACTTGTGGTAAAGGAATTCGTTTTAAAAGGAATAGTTAAGGTATCGATGATAAGTATGAAAATTCTGTTATATTTGACTTAGTGTATGTTTTAAAACAACATAAGGATGAGATAACGTATTTGTGAAATGCGCTCTGTACAGCAGTTTGTCTGTTTACGGCTACTGTAGAAAGAACATGGTGAATTCCACGCAAGGAGACCCGGAGTGTATGTAGATAGAAATAGCTAATACTAAGATAATACAAAAATTACGCTTCATTATGTAAGGTCTTTATACACCTTTAAAGACATAGTGATGTTTATATTGAATCTCTGTCAATAGATCCTCCAAAAAAATCAGTTTAATCAGACAATGGCTTTCTATGAAGAACAGCTTCATAGTTCCTGGAGATTGGTGTTCTGAGTTGGGTTCCCGAGTAATTTTTGTCTCAGATGTTTCTCCTATAATTACTAATAACTAACAAATGGGTCAACTGTTAAATACATACAGAGAAGGAGGTCTGAAAATGAATGTAGACTGTATAGACCACTTTACAAAACATAGCTGGTCCATAGCAGGTCTGGAACAACTTCCTGTTTCAGTTTTTTAACATTACACAAAAAAATGTTAAAATGTTTGAAAAAAATACAACCAATAGCATATTTATAACTGAATCAAATGTGAAACAAATATTTTAAGATTTAACTATATGTATAAGATTTAAAGAAGAATAACTATAATAACAGAAGGACACCGAATGTGCTTCTGAACCAATGTTTACATCTTGCGAAGTGGTCTATATACAAAATAATCTGAATTTGTGTCAATTTAATGAGAAATCTTATTTCTTGGCAAATCGAAACTCAGTGTGGTATTGTTGCAATCTATTTGAAACTAATGAAGACATTTGTACAGTTCAAACTTGAGAATAATACTTTAAACCAAGGAAACTTAGGGTGATAGTTCACCCAAAGATGAAAATTCTGTCATTTTTACTCACCCTCTTGTCATTTCAAACCTGTATGACTTACTTTCTTCCGCAGAACACCAAAGAAGATATTTTAAAGAAAGAACATTGTATGAACAAAAAGGTAAATGGGGTCCAGTTAACAACATTCCTTAAAATATCCTCTTTTGTGATCTGCGGAAGATAGAAAGTCATACAGGTTTGAAATGTATTGAGTAAATGATGTCAGAATTTAAATTTTTGGGTGAATTATCCATTTAAGCAATACTTTGAAATTTTCTCTCTATTTATTCTCATTGATGTCTAGGAGAAATACCTGAGATATTAGAGAGTTCTCATCTATATTTTTTCTTTTGGTTAAAACAGCTGACGATAACGGAGCCCCTCTATGCTACTTTTGCATTATACCAAATGCGGATATTATTTATATTCTAAATTTATTTTTTAGGTCTTATGGGCGATATAATGATTTGTTCGCATGGGCTGGTCTACCGTGTAATTGTCAAAATGAGCTCGGTGCTTAACATAACTAGCCAAGAGCAGAACTCTTTTCTGTCAGGCTGGCCTTAGTGTGTGCATGACTGGACTTCTGCCTATCGAAGCAGCATCTTTATTCGGTCGGAAAATGAATCCTCAAGGAACATGGCCAAAGCTCTTTATTGTGTATGCAATGTGTGGCCAGGTTCAAATTGGCAATCAATTATCCAATTAAGACTGACAGAAATGCACATCAGGAATTCCAGCCCATCCGTCCAGACCCGCGATTGGAACACGATTAGAGGGACTTAATTAAACCCTAGGTGCAGGGTGTTTAAACATCGTTTGTGGGGCGTCAAAGGGGTTTGGAAATATAAAAACCGCTTGCTTTAGATTCTCCACACATTCTTCTGTTGGATCTGTGGGGGAGACTCTTCAGCTAAAGGTGACGTGTGTGGAAACAGAAGGGATTTGCAGAAAAGGTGTAAAAAAATCTCTTACAATGCCAGAGAGAAGTGTGGTCAGAAAACACTGCCAATGTGTTTCAAGTTCATATTTATAATTAATCAAATAAAATGTCAATGTAAGAATAGATTAATAATATAATGAATACATGAATGAATGAGTGAGCAGGTAAATAAAAGATAAAGCGAATGAATGAATAATGGAATGAGTGAATAATTGAATATGTGAATGAATGTGTGAGCGAGTGAGTGAGCTAACAAAAGATAAAGCGAATGAATTAATGATGGAATGAGTGAATAAATGAAAATATAAGTGAGTGAATGAACGAACGAACAAACAAATAACAGATAAAGCAAATTAATGAATAATGGAATAAGTGAATAAATGAATATGTGAAAGAATGATGAGCGAGCGACCGAGCTAATAAACAAACAATTAATGGATAAAGCGAATGAATGAATGATGAAATGAGTAACTAAAATGAATATGTTAGGGGGTAAGTGGACGAATGAACAAATAATAGAGGAAGTGAATGAAAAAATAATGGAGTCAATGTATAGGTGAATGAGTGAGTGAGCGAGCTAACAAACCAACAGATAACGGATAAAGCGAATGAATGAATAATGGAATGTGTGAGTAAATGAATGAGATTGAAAGAGTGAGTGAACGAGTGATCGAACCAGTGATCGAACAAACAAACAAATAATGGATTAAGTAAAAGAATGAATGATGGAATGAATGAATGAATAAATGAATACAAGAATGAGTGAGCGCGCGAGCTGAACAATAACAAATTATGGATAAAGCGATTGAATGAATGAATGAATGAATGAATGATGGAATGAGAGAATACATGAAAGAGTGAGTGATCGAACTAACATACAAAAATAAAGAAATAACGGAATAAGCAAAGGTAATGTATGAATAATGGAATATTTGAATAAGTGAAAAAACGAATAAACAAAAGACAAAAATAGAGGCAAACAATAGGAAATACAGAATAAATATGCATAATTATCAGTTATCAGTAACGTAAAGTAAGAGAAAAAAAGTTGCTTGAGTAAAATGCTTTCAAAGCAGGATTAAAAGTGAAGTGTGTAATATGTTTCATACTGTTGAATAAATTGTGAGCGTAAATCAAATTTTGCCCCGTTCCTGCAGGAAAACAATGAATAAACATCATGACGTGAATGAGGCAACTTCAATATCACGGGCAACGCTACTGATGCTGAAGCAACAAAATTTGCTGAGAACACTTGGAGCACGGCTCAGAATAGACTTGAATAATTCAAGATCATCATCCATTATACCACAGCTCACATCCGCCTCGCACGGGACATGTCGAATGTAATGTGTTGTGAAGCTTCAGGATTCTGTCGAATATATTCCGTGTGGCCGGCAGTCTTTTCTGCCATGCCTTCCTTAGCTGCCCCGTTTGGTGCCTGCATTGATTTTCAACCAGAATCTTCCCGCTTATTCCTCACATGTCAGTGAACGTAGAGTAAGAGCCGATGCATTTTAATTTTTGGTGGGGTTTGTGAATTAATCATTTCCCTGGATAGCTAGAGCCCAGGCTGGCCCTTTCAGGAGAACACCTTATCACAGCAAATAGGATTCAAAGGGAGAGGGGCAGCATAATCCACAACTAATTGGATGAAATGACTCTCTCTCTCCTTCTCTCACTGGCTGGCTGTCTGGCTCCTGTTCGGTTGGCTCCACAGGGACCTGGGAGCCACTGAAGAGGTTATTACAGCGTGTCTTGGGGGAGCATTAATACCTTACCCCTTGTTCAGACATGCAAATAATCTAATTCAAGGTCTAGCTAATTAACAACCCCACTCCAATCTGGATAAAGAGATTCAATAACAAGCCCACGACTTCTTAAAGGAGGGAAAAAAATCACACCTGGTCCAGAACACCACGAGAACATATGAATGCCAATAAAATTCAGGTTTAAGGGGAAACTATTGGTTAATATGCAGTAGGAGTCACATAATTATGTTTTATTAAAGTTTTTAATGATAATGCTACACGAATCCTTATTTACCTCCGATCTAGTAAAACCAACATGGCATAGCTGAGGGGGACATCCGAAATAATGGGTGTGGCCACCTGCCCACAATGCATTTTGCACCTCGTTTCATCATACTCATTAACACCGGTGCTAGCCAGAGCAACCTGCCGCCATATGAACATCTAATGCTTCCGTCTGTATTTTTACGACGCCCCAACTTGCTTTGAAATATATTGTTCTCCTTCGACGATCAAGAAGCAGACCAAGGGCCTTCATTAGAATTTATTTTGGCCCGATGGGAGGCAGCAGGCTGCAATGTAACATGCGTTAAGGCATCTCGACTCTTTATTTCCAGGGCTCAAATGTTAATATAGTCTCTGTAAGGTTACTCCAAATAACAGAGAACACTAATCTCCATGGCCTTGTGGTTGCTTTTTTCCAGGAACAAACATAGGCCCTAGTTCTTGTTTCCCATCATTGACGCAGTTCCCCATCACGCATATCCTGCGAATGAAATTGTGATTTACTGAGGCAATTTAAATGTGCCAATACTCGATAGCCTCGCCTAAAACATACTCAGTTTCCGGTCTGCGGAGTGTGTAACCGTTTCCGATCTCCGTCCCCCCCCCCCCACTGAAAATGCACATTAGCTTTAGTGTATAGAAGCATTGTTTGCGAATCACACATGATAACCATCAACGTGTCTATTGACCTTTGAAGATCCGCAGGACGGCCGTTGCCATTACGTTTTAGTGAAGGAACCACTGTACACACAAGAAGCTCAATGGTTAATCTTAAAACACACCCTAGATGTTTGCCTTTGTGCTGTGCTAAATTATCTCTGCAAATTGCCAAAACGTTTTCTTCATCTGGAGTTAATGTTTGACATTTTGTAGAAATAAACAAACAAAAATAAAATAAAAATGATCTGATCTGATGCGTGTCATGTCTCAAATACAGCTGAATGTTGCAGGATCAAAGAGAAATCTATGAATATTTTATTTTGGGCAACTTTCCAAAAGCATGCTGAGATGTGTTGATGATGCGGCCATAAACAACAAATTACATAAGAAACTACCGTTTAGCTCAAATGGTTAAGTCTTTGAACTATGATCAGGCAACTGTTTTTCAGAAAGCACACAACCTATATTTCTATCTACTTCAAAACAACGCACAAGTAATTTCGTACCAACGCATTTACAACTGTTGAAAGGATGTGCTTTTGAATAGTATGCAAGACTTGTGGGCATTTGGCTAGAAATTTATTTAAAAATGCAAATCACAAAAACAGAACTGCGTGAAGTCATTTGGTTCACATCCATGAGAATGTTAAATGCATTAACTGCACATTTGGCACCAACTTGGAAAACATTATTCTGTACATTCAAGTAGCGATAAAAGCTGTTTACTGAATCAAACATTCGGAGGCTTCGATCCTTTCAATATGTCTAACAAACAGAAGGAGTCCAGGGGACGGTTGCAGCAGTCTTGCGTAAGTTACAGCCTAATTGTGCTATAAATGGCCACTAGTAAATATTTTTGCACAGAACCATTAAACTTAAAGGGATAGTTAACCCAAAAACTCAAATTTGCTGTTTATTTACTCACCCCCAGGTCATCCGAGATGTAGGTGACATTTCTTCTAGAGTAGAACCATAAAGTAGATTGTTTGGTAAAACCGCAGCCCTATTGGCTTCCTATAATGGGAGTCTATGGGGTCCACCTGTCTAAGAGTTCCTAAAGCACATAACTTCAAAAGAGCGCCTCCTGGCGACAGGTTGACGTCTTGTGAAGCAAATTGTTCGATATTTCCATAAAACAACTTTGGCATCTAGCGCCACCTGCAGAAAGGGAGTTTTGAGCGACACTCGCCTTTTCGGAATTATGTGCTTTATGAACTCTTAGACAGGTGGACCCCATAGACTCTCATTATATGAAGCAAAGAGGGCTGCAGATTTACCAAACAATCTTCTTTATGGTTCTACTCAAGAAAAATGTCACCATCTCGGATGACCTAGGGGTGAGTAAATAAACAGCAAATTGGAGTTTTTGGGTGAACTATCCCTTTAAGTTAAACGTGACCCCAGACAACGAAGTTATTTACCACTTCGATTACATCAATATTTTGAGTGAAAGACTTTGATCATTTAGATAAATACAGTGACACTGTAGATGTGTTTTCCATAAGAACATCATAACAACATCACTGAGGTTTTCCATCATTGAAAAAAAGTACCTTAAAAAGAACCTTAAAGTGACAGAAAAATTCTGTCTCCATTTACACCCCCTCTTGTCATTTCAAACCTGTATGACTTTCTTTCTTCCACAGAACACAAAAGGAGATATTTTGAAAATGCTCTTAACTGGCCCCCATTCACTTGCATTGGTTTTGTGTCAATACGGAATGGGAATGGGTGCCAGCTCTGATCGGTTACCAACTTTCTTCACAATATTAGTTTTGTGTTCTGCGGAAGAAATAAAGCCATAAAGGTTTGAAATGACAAGAGGGTGAGAAAATGATGACAGAATTTTCATTTTTGGGTGAACTATCACTCTAACTTCTTTTTTCAATTTCAGCCATTTTGCGTTTCCTCATTACAGAGGTGGTAAAAACAGTGCATTCAAAAAGTGTCTTTAATGATGGTCCGACATAAAATATGGTATACTTAGCCTGGAGTTCAATCACTCTTTTTAATAGCTTCATAGCCGCCTGAAAAGAAAGTATTCATGAAGATTGAGGAAGATGATCCGATGAACTTCAATTTAATTGGCGCAAATTAAAACAATCCATCTTTCCGTGGCTGTCCATCTCCCTGCCAGTGACTCTTCACTGCTCATCTTGCACCTTGATTACAATTATCTTTTAATGACAAAACTTGTCAGCCGGTTTTTCCTCTTCTCTGATTTACGCCTGCTCGGCACAATATAGATTTACAGATATAACTCTTGTTTAAGTGTCCATTTCTGACTGTACCTGTCTCTCAGGCCATGCTTTACGGATATATCGGTGCTCGTCCTCAGACGTGATTGGTTGAAGGCTTTCCTCCTGTTTTTTTAACGGCGACTCATTGATGCATGCATCCTCAAGATGAAGTCCTAGTGGGGAAGACACACAGCAACAGATGAGCAAATAAACCACGCATACAGATGCTCTTTTCTGCAGCACCCGATAACATACGCGAGCAATTAGGAAGAAAGATGACATTTTGACTTTTAATTCGGGGACAATGTGGTTTGTGCTTTTCTCCACTGATGGCTGTTTCTTGCTCTCCTGACACCAGACCGAATTGCTGAGATCAGACTTAGCACACTCTTTATTTTACCATATAGTTCCATATAAGCCAGTCTATTTCCTACTTCTGTCATTTTTGTAGACCAAAGTGCTTACTCTAAGCGATGCGAGATATGGAGATGGAGCTCAAATGTGTCTCTGGGAGCAGCAAAAGATCAATAACGCACAACAGCTCACTGGAAAAGTTAGCCGTGCGCGGGGAAGACAAGGAACAAGAGAGCGATAATGATAGCATAAGCGGATTTAGACCGAAACAAAGACTAAACAAACTGGGAGCATAGGCGGCCTTAACAAAGCATACATCAGCCCTGATATCTCCAGGCACACCTCATAACCGGTGTTTGTTTTGAATGAGATGATATTATTGGGCTGCGGAACGACGACCTCTCCTTGCCGTTCTCATCAGAACGAGCGCCGGAGAAATTGATGCTTGTTTTACGATTAGCTCAGGAACATTGCCCGTGTGGAGGCATCAGCGCCGGGCCCGTACTGCCTCAGCTCAGCGAGCAACTATAAAAGGCATCAAAGCAAACGGGAACGCGATGCGCGAGACCATGCGCATCGCTCAATGAGCCATGCATGGCCAATTATTGTTGCCCGCCGATGAGGAAACACTGGACAAACTAGCGAAAGTGAGCCATTCCAGCTTCACGCCGCATCCCGCAATTGAGATGAATTCGTTTTTTGTTCTTTCCCCTTTTTAGATCTCCTCTAATCTGCAGAGAAAAGCTGGAACGGAAAGGCTACAATTACCATCGAGATTCTTCAAGCGCCCTTTGAGTTTCTCACATGATCACTTGCAAAAACAGCTTGAGTGTCACTTATGCTCCTGGCTTGGTACTGCAAGGTGAACTGTGTTTTTTTATTTTGGAAGCACAGTTTAAAAAGGGTCTGCACACTTGCCTGCATCTAGGTAACCGCGTTAAGGTCAAACGCATTTTATATCGGGGATGAGATCTGTTTGGTTACTGACATTCTTCCAAATATCATCCTTTAAGTAGTGGAACAAAGAAATTTTAACAGGTTTGGAAACACCCGAGGGTGAGTAAATGATTTTTGGGTGAACTATCGGAATATCAGAGCATTTGACATTTTGCCCTATCAGATGAAACACTTAAAATGATTTTATATATACATCAATTGTTACCAATGTTAACGTTAAAAAGTCGAGTTTTAATGGTGTTGTTCAAAATCTTTATGACTTTTTCTTCTGTGGAACACAAAAGAAGACATTTTGTGAAATGTCTCAGTGGTTTTGTGTGCATAAATTGGAAGTCAACTGAGGGAAATAATGTTTGGTTAACAACATTCTTCAAAATATCTTCTTTTGTGTGCTGCAGAATAAAGTCATACACGTTTAGAATGACATGAGGATAAGAAAAAGTTTATTTTTGTATATCCCTTTAATATTATGATTTAGTATTTTGGATTTTTGGATAGGGAAGGTACCACCATCAAGCCTAAACGCAGATGTAAACTGGCAGAATGGGACACTATCAATGTTTAGGTTAAGTGTTAAAATTGCACAAAACAAAAAAACGGACCAAAATTCTGTCACTTCTCATAAAAAATTCTTCAAAATGTAAAATATGGATCATCTGGAAATATGGAAAGAAAAAATTAAATAACAAGTGATACATTTAAAAGTAAAATTAAATTAATATACAACAGGTCATGTTGTGAAGAACCGTACTTCTCCTGAAAACGCAACTGTACATTGTATATTTAGATCTCAGAATCGCCCAGCTCTTGGTGCGGTTGGATTAAGAAACAGGCGTAGGAATTTCCTCACCTCGTGTGAGTGATTATGACCCTCTCACACTGACCCACCTCGCGCCGAGCCGCCGTGATGATCTTTTTTTAAAGGCTGAGCATGGAGCCATGGGAAAATGGCTCTAGCGTTTTCCACTTCTGCCCCAAATAAACTGTGATGTTCTCCATCCATCAGTTGGCTGGGTGGCACACTGACCTGTCATAAATTCACCCTGCGGGAAATGGTGACAGGGCCCGAGCCAATCTTCATGAAAGAATTAAAAAAATGGTACAAGAGCCCCCCCACACTGTCGCCGCATCCATTTCTCTCTTCAGCCTGCAAACTATGCTCACCCTTTACCACTTATAAAAAACCCTTCTCTCCCTCTCTATCTCCAAATCTATTCCCTCTTTCATCCTTCCATATCACTCCCCGAGTGTCTGAGTGTCTCCCATCTTTTTTCTCTCACAACCCCCCCTCTTCCCCCATTTTTCTCTCTCGCCCAATACCTTTCTGCCTCTCTCTCTCTCCCTCTCTGTCTCTCTCTCCCTCTTTCTCTCCATGGGTAAGCAGGTAATCATGAGCTGTCACAGAAAGGTGACCCATTAATGTGATGGATACGGTGTGAAAAACAAATGGTGTGAAACGTGTGGATTGCTGTCCTTACTGCACCTTGGCCTTTTGTTCTGTCATATCAATATCCACACAGGGCCTCATTACACTGCCGCACTACACAATGAGCGCTGCGCCAGGGTCAGGCTCCCAACGCCACGCTCCTGCCACAGGCACCGGTGCCGAGGGGCCTCGTCCTCCCGCTCTCCTCTTCCTCCACCCCTCAGGACCCACAGGTAAACAAGCAGCTCAAATCGCTGGCGCTTTCTGCCTCGTGTTTTTTGTTCGCAACTATTGTCATGCGTTTTTGGACGAGTGGGAATGCCGGCGATGCCAGCGCACTCCGTCTGGAGACAATGGCGGCGGTGTTGCCGATAAGCAGATGCAAAAGCTGGCTTTTGTTGACTGTCTCTGTCCCATTGTTTCCGGATTTGTTGTCCGACTGAATTTCATTAACGTGCGAACAGAGGATGGGGAGAGATACGTGGCTGGCATTGTGTGTGAACGCTTTGGGTATGAGAAGAGAAAGCATATTGAAGTTAAGGACAGAAAACTACATTGTTTTCATTGAGCATTGAGAAGGCCTAAAATATGTTCACTACTACAAACTTGGGAAGTAAATCCATATATATTTAGATTCATGGGCCGAGACAATGTACAGTAGAAATAAACGTACACTATTGGTCTAAGTTTAAGAACCCCTAATAAAAGGAACATTTGATCCAAAATAAAAAAAACTCTCTTTATTTACGTTGTTTCAAATCTGGAAAAATGTATTTGTTCTGATGAACACACAGAAAGATATTTGGAAGAATGCTTGTTACCAAACAGTTCTTTGGCCACCATTTACTACCATATGGGAAAATTGCTTCATAATTGACCATTTAAACACTACCATTGTCATTTTTTTTCTACTATGGTAATCACTAGCCCTTTTCACACAGTAATACTGGTTAGTCAGTCATTCAGGTACATTTA